>NC_083784.1:2521164-3121164 GCF_015708825.2 Lethenteron reissneri
GGTCCTCCAGTTTTTCCGTTCACATTTAGAATCAACCTGCGTTTAAGAGTATTTCGCTGTTGTACGTTTCCACGTGATAAGTCACTTCGTTGAGCTATCATTTGTAGGCCAGGTCGCTTCTATATAGCTAGTGGGCCTTACCTGGTAAACATTTAACAAAAAGTTGTATTAATAAATAAATATTTCCATGGCCCGCTGATCGGCTAAACTGTGGTATTCCCGTTTACACTGCTGGGTCAGGAGGGTTGGGTGGGATTTAATAAGCTTACCAACGTGGCGAGTTGTGAGTTTGAACTGTCCGACCTCTGGACTGCGAAATCCAGCTTGCTAACCATTACACTGCAGCAGCGAGTTGGTAATCGCTCGGGTAATAATAAAAAAAAGCCAGCTGTCACGTCTTCATCAGTCTTGGTTTTGTTTTCCCCACTGCAGCGCAGCACCGGTTGTTTAAGGCCGTGTGTGTGCGCGTGTGTGGCTTTTGCCACCGGGCCAGTTTCACGAGCTGCGATGTATATTCGCTGCCTCCCATTTCGAAGGCTCCCGAGCCACGAGAGGCCGCCCCCCGGGCGTAGGGCCCGGTCTGTCGCGCTGTCATCGTTGTGTCTCGGAGACAAAACAAATAAATGCATCGATTTCTGTTCTTGTAAAAAAAAGAAACTCTTCCGTGTGCGCGCTTGCCCTGGCCCCGGGGAGAGGTGAGCGTCTCCGTGTTGGAAGGGTTCAGCGGTTTTGGATGATTTGTAATCGTTTCGTACGTTTGGTGTTAGTGCCAATCTCTCACGAACGCGCGCTGTATTTCTCGGACGAGTCTTGTCCGTCAGTAGGGGGGAGCGGGAGTGCAGCGGTTAGCGCTGTGCTGCGCTACGACACTGGTGACGATTATCTGAACCGGTCCTGTGCCTCCCCTAGGTCAACTCGGCCTCAAATGAATACCTGGCGCGTTGTGTGAACATCGCCACTGGGGAGACAAAGGCGGCCTGGCGTGGTGGTGGCCACCCACCCCCCTCGTGTCCTGTGCCGGCCTTCATGGGTGTTGCTAGTTGACAGCAGTTGCCCCAACAGTCTGCTAAGGCTATCTGGGCGGCCTTTGTCTTTGATGGTGCTCTGTGGCTTTGCCCATTTCAGTAATTTTTGACCATTGACTCCTCATGGTGATGATCATCACTGAACAGAAGTTGTATTTCCCACTGAGTTAAGCCCTTTGAGCTAAGGAGCTCTTCTTTTCAAAGGGGGCCACTCGGCCAGCAGACAACATCAAAGCATTCCACAATTGCAGATTTAGAAAACAAACAAAGTTAATTGTGGCAATTATGTTGTAAAAGTACGTTCACACTTAAACGTTAGTGATGTTAATGGCGTCGGTTTAAACGAGGACAGAGATGGCTAAATTTAGATGCCAATAACCACAAACTAGATGGTTCCTCATACTTTGGGGCAGCAGCAACATTAAACACTTTTGAACCGAATTGTGCGCGCAAAATCTGGGAACTACGAACAGACAATCATACTTATATTGGACACTGGACCCATATTAACAAATTCAGAGCGCATAAGCTACTCGCACAAGTTATTACGATGCAACTCTGTGCCGAAACCGCCGTGTTTCACGGACAGCTATATTCTGCGGTAGTCGCGCGAGATGGCCAGAAGTTGCCCTCTGACTTTTCCCCGATTGTGAAGATTGTGAAATGTTTTTCTTTGTTGGCACGTTTGGACTGTGCCGCCAGCGCACACACACAGCACAGCCTTCGTATCTCGTCAGGATGACGCTGCAGCATCTTTAAAGTCCACTGGGAAGCTCGTTTATGGTTAATACAGCCGCCAATATTAACCGGGGCGGTCGCGTGTCTCGAACCGCAAGCGGCAAATGTCTCCTTCTTTTGGCCGTGGTCGTGGGTCGCTCTGCGTGGAACCGCGTTTGCCCGTAATTCGGCACGTTACGCAGATGTGAAGATGATTTCCTCCTTGGCGGTGGCGTTTGGCAAACCGGCGCAACTGACAACTTTAATTTTGTCCGCTCCCATGCGCCTCTTCCAGCGTAGTATATCCCATGTAATCCCATTACAATGTTTGGGATCCCGCCGGATTTCTCTGATATTTTGTTTAAGTTTCTTCGAAAGTGCCAATTCGAAACATTGAGAGTGCATCAACGTCTCCAAAGTTGCGCAAGCGGTCATTGTTCAAAGCTCGTCTGCGCTGTGATCATTGATCTGCGAAGCGTGATGCACTTACTGATTGCTTCGACTAAAATGCTGCTTTTTTGGGATCTTTAATGAGCACACGGGGCGATGTCTGGTGTTGATCTGCAAGGAGCTGTCCTGTCATTTATAAATAGTAGCATTGCGTAGTATCCACGTATAAAAATACGCCGTGACTCAAGCACCTCCGCCTGTTATTGAGCAACAGGCTGTGACCAAAACAGTCCTGTTTTTTCATCACTAATTTAGAGGCCTACTCCTTCATTGATTTGCTTATCGGGTCTCAAATTCCATCCTCGTAAAACAGCGCTCTCCCACGGAATCCGCTGAACCTGAGCGAGGTTAATGATTCGCCAAAAGTGTCCGGTGGTTTTATTTAGATTCAAGCCCACGGCATGTTTTTTTCCCTTCCTTTATTTTTATTCCTCAACAAAACAGTGCAGTGATTGGGTTTTTTTTGTTTCGTTATCGACCGGTTCCCCCATATCACGCGACACGTGAAGCACGTACCGACACTTTAAGCTTTGTATCGCGACCTATGTAACCACCACGCTTGCGTCTCTTAACATCAGTACTTGACGGCATCTGTACCTGTTGCGGGACGCCCGCAAAATATAGCCTAAGCAGGTCATTGGGCCCTTCAAGCTGAAAATAAATCTATCTGCCTATTTGTTGTGTTCGGGGTCTCGCGTGAGCTCTGTCACGCATGTTGCTCGCGTGACTCTTGCTCAACACGCAGAGCGGGGAGCCTGTTGCTGGTGGCCTCGTTTGCTATTTGACAATAAAAAAAACGACAGGGAAGTGCCGGGCGTACAGCGTGATGTCATTGCGACGGCACGCGGCACACACCAGAGGTCAGAACACGAAAACATTGAAGTCCGGGCTTAGCAGCTAAGTGGCTCTCTGGCTTTTACATGCGGAGCCGTTGATTTAGTGCCTGATCCGAACGCGAACACTCTGCAGGGTCCGGCGTGTGGCCGCTGTGGTCGGGGGGTTGGGTGAACACGCGAGCCGAGCGCCGGCCGCGTTACCGCTCACGGCGGAGAGATCGAAGCCATCGCCGCCGCTGCCTCAACTAAAACCAAACTATTTAAACTATTTTTGTATTTTACCAGGCAAGGCCCACTGAGCTACGTAGCTCTTTTTCCAGAAGCGACCCGGCCACCACAAACGATAGCTCAACGAAGCGGCTTATCAAGTGGAAATTTATAGCGGCCAAATACTGTAAATGCATGCTTCTAAATGTGGAGGGAAAACGTGGAGGACCCGGAGAAAAAATTGATGCGACCACAGGAAGAGAGACATAAACTGCAGGCATCAGGGTGGCGATCAAACCCACGACGTCCCGTAGACCAGGCGAGGTAGTTAACATCTTGCCTCCGTGGCGCCAGTCGTGGCACAGTTGCCAGGCTCGGAATGTCCACGGCACGGAGCGATATTCAAGGCTGCCATTACGCAGGCCCCTGCCTCTTAAATTGCGCACAATTCATTACGTAAATAGATCGAATGTTATTCGGGAAGTCTCCGCGCCGTTTTTGGTAACCGTATATCTCGCCGTGAATTGTTTTTTGTGCTCTTGCGATTAGCGGGATTCATTGTCTTGACTTGGAGGGGGCGACCGGCTCACTTGGGCACTGTAAATAAGTGAAAATCCACAAAAAAGCACTCAACGTAATGTGTCTTAACCGACCGGCAGTTCCTTTCAGAGAGATATTCCAGAAACGGCCACGTACTTTTGCAAAGCCGTCGCAACATGATATCGAGCATATGTATATCCTGTGCTCAGCTATACATCACATTATAAGCAAACTGACGTTTTTAGGCCTCAAAATAAATACAACATTTACATTAACAATTTAGTCTATGTATAAAGCGTCTAAATTCAATTGCGTCTGAAGATGCCGTAAAATTCCAAATGGTACTACAGTACTACTATGTCGGTTTTTGCGGCTGGGCTCCAAAGAGTTGTACTCGGCACAACTTGAAAACGGCTGTGCAATACCAGGCTGAGATCGGAACTCATCACAATTTAGAACCCGGTTTATTTTGCAATGGGCAAACTGAAATGTCAGACCAATGATCCTAAGTGCAGCGGTTCCTACTCTTTCACGGGAGTAGGGGGGCGGGGGGGCACAGGTTGCAGCGTGGATACCGTGCAGGAATTTTTTTTCTTTCAAATGTGTACTTGGGAACGTCAGAGGCAGGTAACGGCAATACACAACACGTGTGTACGTTGAACTTCTTTCGCGCCGTACGTAGCCAACCGTGATAATATAATTGAAGGTGTTGGGGGGGGACAACACGGACCAAACCGCCGTTGACTTAAAGGGGGGTTGGGGAGAGAGGCGACGGGGGTTGGGAGGGCACGTGGGGGACCAGTGGTCTTGATTGCTTGATTTGGAGGGGCACCGTGCTAAAAAAAAAAAATTGAGGACCCACCGGCTCCGACATGGCCGTTGTGAGCGTGCCGGCCACTTTGTGTGGCTAGCAGTGACTGGCGAGGCACAGGCCCCCGGCTAGCAGTGACTGGCGAGGCACAGGCCCCCGGCTAGCAGTGACTGGCGAGGCACAGGCCCCCGGCTAGCAGTGACTGGCGAGGCACATGCCCCCGGCTAGCAGTGACTGGCGAGGCACAGGCCCCCGGCTAGCAGTGACTGGCGAGGCACAGGCCCCCGGGGGGAGCTTTGTGTGACTGTGAGGAAGGGAGCGGCCCTTCCTCCGATGGCTCCCGAGGAAGCTGAGCTCACTCGGCCGCTCGCTTTTTTTTTGTCCGTTTTAGTTACTGGCCTCGTCCGTTTATTGAGTCGGTTGTTGTTGTTGTTTTAATGAAGTCGGCGTCGCGTTATTCATTTTTCAGACGGTCGTTTTTTGTTTCGCTTTATAATTACGGCCGCTGCTTTTCCTACGCTTTGCGCGTTTATTTACGAACGGCATCTACATACGCCTGTGAAAATACAAACTAGGTTGTTGTTTTTTTTTACACCAAAAAGAATGGTCTCGTAAATACAAAGAGACTCGGGAAACTAAAATGCGAGCGAATAAGTTCACAGAGTTCGTGAAACGGTAAAGGTGCAGCTCTGCAATTGCCTGCCCGCCCCACTGCTGGCAGAAGAGGCTTTCACTCGGGGGCGCTCTAGAGAGACCCTCTTTCGGAGTATTTGGCCTACTACATGGAGTGGCGAGTAGCCGCCCATTGCCCCACCGCACGCAACCTTTGCCACTCGACTAAACTGTGGTCCACCAATCTGCACTGATGGGTGGACAAGAGGCAGGAGGAGGTGATTCATGAAACCCTCACCATGTTTTCAACTGCTGCGCCGGGAGATCGAATGGAGCCGGCAACCTCCGAATTGCAAGTCCCACGCGCAGCGTCACCAATGGAGCTGTCGTGAATGTTGAATTTGCTCGAAGCACGCCCTAAGAATTGGACATGGCGTACTATGCGTGTTGTGTGTAAGAGCTGCTTAGGTTTTTTTTTTATTCCTGACGCTAAAGGGCCTTTGGCAAACCCCTTGAAAAATAATTAAGGCTTACGCGTTTTTGATTTATGACCACGTTTCCTCACGGTGTGTGATGCCATTCCAATGCTGTAGGGTGCTGAAGTCTGCAGGAAAAACAAAGGCACACATCCCCCGTGTATCCGTCTCCCCAAGTTGTTCCCATCTTCCCTGCGATGCTAGTTTTGTGTTACATTTTTCCATGGCCTCACGATCAACTTTAGGTGCATCGAAGCTAAATGAGGTGCAAACTAATGTCCGGCCACTTGAGAGAACTTCCTCTTTGATACATTACTTTTACCCATTATTATTATTCTGCCCATTAAATGATCTATGGACCTTGCTATTATCTGTCCATTTGTTATTCCTATGAACAATGCTTTTGTGCAGCTATGGGGACAAATCCAAAAGTGGTGAAAAACGAATCCTATTATCTGCCACTCATCCGCAGTTTGACCTCGCTATGATTCACCCAGAAGCGGTCTTTTGGAAGTACGACCATCCGCACTCAAGTAAGATTAAGACTAGTAACCCAAAAGTGGCGGGTTTTTTGTGTGAAGATATGTGAAGTAAAATGCACATATAATAGGATCCAGCCATAGTGCTTCCGATATCCGGACAAACACGACAAATGTTGCCGGATAATATTGATGTGGAAAGCCAATGAGTGGGGCTGTGGCACTCAAACACGTTCACTTATACGTGGAGTTGCTTGCGTGCAGCACGCCGCGTCTGCGTACTGGCCGTGCCCCGCGTCACAGCTTTCGTTCCGCCGTGTTTTCAGCGAGGTGAGCGGGGTGAAACGGTTAGCGCCCTCGTTGGAACAGGAGCCGGCCAGGTGTGTGGCCCCATTAGATGGTGTGTTTACGCGACACGCGCGCGCACACACACACGCGCACGCACGCAGAGCCACGTGCAGGTGCGCAGTGCTCGTGACGCGCTTCTGTTTTTCTGGCTCCGAGGACGAAATTTTTACTTCATGCGTACGTCGCGAACGTCACGAGGTTCGGGCAATTACGGCCCGCCGTGGCATGAGCTCAGTCGGCCTCAAAATGGGTTTCAGACGAAACCTCCGGCCTTGGTTGACAGGTGCTTGAAGAATTTTTCCTGAAGCTGGACTCGCATCATCACCGGGGGTGGTCGCCAGAGAATGACGGGACCTCAGATGGAGAAACTGCCTCTCAGGTGCAAATGTGTTCCCACGTGGCCTCCCACCCACCTCTGGCCAATTACTCACGGCCTTGAAATTGCCGCTTGGAAGGGAAAAAAATGAAAGCAGCGTTGCAGAAACAAAATGTGGCCTATGGAAAAAAACAAACGGTGAAACCTTTCCCGAAGAATGTCAAAAAGCATACCTTAACAAGTCTAAATTTTTTAAATAAAAAGTGTCACATTTTACGAGTTATGGAGGAGTGGTATGCTCCAATGGCACGAAGGGTAGGTAATTCTACATTGCCATGGCTGGGGACAGTCTGTCCCATAGGGTAACTACTCTGAACCTCTCAAAAATGCGCTTTAAAAAGTGATGGATAGGCAAAGTTGACACCCAAGACCAGGACTTTTTTCAACTGCCAGTCGTGTCACTCCAACCACGACACATCCTGGCCAGACACTTCCACTACAAAAAGCCTGAATACGCATCCTGAATCCACAACCCATTGGAGTGACCCAGCTGAGAAGGGCCTCCGCTTCGGGGGCTCTCCAGCAGGTACTTTAGCCTACTCTTCCACCCTGACCAGACATTTGGAACATGGGTGGGAGTACCCATACTTGACCCCCATCGCCGCACGTGACCTGTCGGTCAACTGCGGTGCCATCCATTTATTCATCATAAAGGTTTTTGGGTTAGATTGCGTGAGTATAAATGTGTCGTAACCCCCCCCCCACCACCCGACACACACGGCCAGTAAGGTTCGTCACGTAAACAACGTGTCAATTAGTTACTGCTTCAGCCCACCGGTGTGTTGGAGAGCAAATCCACAACATTTACAATTCATGCTGCTGGTTGGCCAACGGCCAAGAGAGGTGCAGACCCTTGTTTCAACTGCCGCGCTGGAAGATGGAACGGGCGATCGCGCGAGCCCGGCGTGCCGACCGATAGCACCGTGGCGGGGGCGACGTGTTGCTTAGAACCGTTTCATTTGTGTGCGCTCAGTTTGTTGTCCTTCACTCGCCCCCCACCCCACGCATGTCTCTGATTAGCAAAGTTGGCTGCGTACCATGCGATAGAAGGTCCCCATACATACGTCAACTAAAAACTCAACTAAACCACTTGTATTTTTTACCAGGTAAGGACCACTGAGCTGTCTAGCTCTTTTTCAGAAGTGACCTGGCCACAATTGATAGCTCAACGAAGTGGCTTATCACGTGGAGATTTATAGCAGCCAAATACTCGTAACGCGTGATGTTGATGCTAAATTTGGAGGGGAAAAAAGCGGAGGACCCGGAGAAAAATCCACGTGACCACGGGGAGGGAGAGAGAGAGACACGCAAACTCCAAATATACAGCAGGCGTCGGGGTCGGGACCGGACCCACGACCTCCTGTATACCAGGCGAGGTGGTTAACATCTCACGTGCATACGTCCACTTTACCTGCAGCTCCCCCTCCAAGATGCTGAGCAGGCACAGGAGGTCCTTCTTGCTCAGCTCGCCCCCCTTGCGTGCGTGCCGCTGCTTGGCTGGCCCCGGAGTCCCCTCCGGCACCGCCGCCGCCTTCTCGCGGCCGCTCATGGTCCCGGCGCGGTGGTCTCGGGGAGCCGGCGCTGCGTTGTCGCGAGCGTCCACTCCTCCTCCTCCTGGCCCCGAGCCCGGCAGCTCGCCGCACCCGTTCTCCCGTTCCGCGCTGTTGCTTCGGCTCTGGTTGTTACCGCTTCCTGATCTCATTGTTACCTGCGGTGGTGGTGGCCAGCCAGAGTGGGGGGGTAGGGGGAGGAATGGGTGATGGGGAGGGGGGTGACCGGGCAGTGGCCAGCAAGGGTGGAGGGGGGGTTGGAGAGAGGGGGGTGGTGGTGTTGGCCACAGAGTGGATGGAGTCGGGGTGGGGAATGGGACAGCGTCAGGGTTCATGGGTTGAGGATTTAAGCAAAGGGTTATCTCAGAGGCTTTACGACTCAGAAGAGCTTTTGTTTTTCAGGAGTACAATAACAAAGTGTATTTTTTTTTACCTGCTACAGAACAGTCAACGATGGTGTGTTTCTAGGGGCTCGTTGCAAAAAAATTGTTTTGGTTTTTCTCTGCCGACGTGTATTTTCGGAGGGCTCATTCTCAGGACGCTTTGTTGTTCGGCAGCGCAGCACTCTGCGCGTCCTTCATCTGCCAGAGCTCGACGTCAACTCTGAAAGCAAAGTCTGAGAAGGTTATTCAATTGTTTGGTTTAGTCATTCAAAGGCAGTTCACCGCAGCCGCCTCCTTGGCATCTTGTTAAGCCAACACGAGGGGCACTCGCATTTCCTGGCCAAGGAAGAGCACGCGTCAGCCGTCCGTGATGTGCTTTTGGGTGGGGGGGAGGGGGGTGGGGTTGTTACCCACGTGTGCCCTTCGGCGTGAAGTCCGACATTTGGCTACGTGTGCAAAGTGCTCCAATGAAGAAGCCTTCCAAGGGAAGGGGCTCCGAGTCTCGTCGTGGCAGAACGACAACAACGGCGCACGGCGGTGAAAAGATGAAAACACATCGGACAAGTAATAGGCCATGATGGAGATTTTTTTTTTTTAGTTAGACCGTGTAAATATTAATGTGTCGTTAAACCCGCCACCACCCGACACAGCCAATTAGTAAGGTTTGTCACGTAAACAAAACGTGACAATTCGTTACTGGTTCGGCACAACTCCGGTGTGTTGGAGAGTAAACCCACATCTACAATTCGAGCACGACGTTGATTACAACCAGCCTCATCAGGCGACAGCCACAGTTGTAATCGGCATCAAACCCGGCGGTTACCTTCTTCGGAGCAGATGCTCTCGCTCTCTCCCTGTCCCGTTAAAACTTCACGCAACCCCTCGTGTGAGGACCAGCCCCGTCCAGTGTTTGTGTCCACAAACGGATCAACAAGGCGGGCACGAGTTCACGCCCAAGCTCTGTTGTCGCGCGGATTAGGGGAGATGCGGCGAGACCGCGTTTCCACGCCTTCCCGTCGACGACGTCGCAGCCTCACCCCTGCGACCGAGGGTTGCCGCCTCTGATGAGGTAGCAACAAACCAGGAGGGGTTTCCTTGGGAAGAAGAACAATATCCCGAGGTACCAGGAGAGAGGAGGGGCGGGGGGGACGACGACGACTTACGTGTGACTGCGTCTCGTCGAGCGGCACGTCATTACGCAAAAAAACACCGCGGGACATTTACTGTCCCGCGGGACGGCTGCCTCAACACGAGGGCAATCCTGGAAAAGCCCGGAGAGGTGGCAACGCTCCCCTGACCTCTTCCTTCCTATTGGTACGACCGCTCGTATGTTTGTTCTATCATGGATCTTCGAGAGAGAGACAGGCCGTAGACTACCGCTCACGCAGCGAGCGACGCGACTTTGTACTTTCCCATTGCAAGGCACCTCAGGAGAGCGCTTTCAAGCGGAAATTCATTTTGTCGATGCGAATCCGCGTGGCTGAGCGCGGTCAAAAAAAGACAGCCCCCCCCACACGCCCAGTGTGTCCCCCTCGACATGTGTCGTGCATTGCCGTACGGCACCGTGTCCGACGTTTCGCCGCACGTTGCCGGAAGCTTCTTAAGCCCACCGAATGCGCGCGGTAAAACCCGACGACGAACGTGGGGGGGGGGAACTGTGCAGCGGCGGGCCACGAAAGAACTTGACAGCAGTCGACGGAGCCCTTGGCCTCGCTTCAAGGTTAACAACTCTGTGGCTGGCGAGGGCAGCACTTGGGAGCTGCCTTGTAATTATGCAACCGACCTGTAAACTCACACGCAACTCAAACAGCATAAAAAAACCTCCTAGCCCCTTCACCGACTCCCCCAACCCCCCCTTCCCTCGCCGCGTACCAAAAACAATAACAGCGTAAAAACACGCGCGCTCGCACGGACGCGCGCGCCGTAACGCCGCGTGTTTTGGGTCGCGCCAAAAGGCGCCTCCGCTCGCCGAGAAATTTCGGCTAAATCTTAAAAATCCCGCGAATCCTAAGAATGCGCAGCGGCGAGCGAAGGCGGCCCCATATATGTACAAGCGCGGGCGGGCGGGCGGGCGGGCGAGGACTGGCGTCTTGTCAGCTGGGACGCCGCGGTGTGCGACCCCGTCCTGCCCGACGGCCCCGTGCGCTCTCCACGTCGCAGGACGACGGCGCCTGTGAAAGTGGCGCTTGCGAGCAGCGCCTGTGAAGGGGCGGTGTGGCCGGCACCACGCCCGGCCGCATTCGTCTCCATAGTGGCGACGTTTACACGCAGCGCCACGTACTCATTTGAGGCTGAGTCGACCTAGCGGAGGCCCAGGACCGGTGCAGATATTCGCCACTCTTATATTGGTCAGTGAGCGGTAATTTAACTCGGGTCGCCGGGTTCTTACCACAGCACGCTAACCGCTAGACACATGCACACACACGCAGACACACGCACACACGCATACACGCGCACACACACGCATACACACGCAGACACGCACACATACGCAGACACACGCACACGCAGACACACGCACACACGTGCATACACGCGCACGTACACACACGCAGACACACGTACACACACGCACACACGCATACACACGCACGTACACACACGCAGACACACGCACACACGCAGACACATGCACACACGCACACACACGCACACACACGCAGACACACGCACGCACACGCAGACACACGCACACACGCAGACACGTACACACGTGCACACACGCAGACACTCGGCAACGAGGGCACGAAGAATCCCCGCGGCTCACCCTCACCTCGCTCTGCCACCTCTTCCGCCAGCCCCTCTCGAGGTGACGTCTGTGTCGGGGCACGCTCCTCGGTAATTTCACACAGATGGCCATTACGGTTCGCTTGGCGCGCAGGCCAGGTGAACCTCCCCCCACCCGACCCCACTCCCCCGACCCCATCAGAGGACGTGCGGTGCTGTCGTGGGTACGTCGTCGTGCGTTATCGCTCCGCGATACCGGCATGCACGGCTTTGTTTGCATTGTCGCAATGGTTTGTACGTTCGATCAAGTATTGAGTTTATTTTATAACTCGGGGAGGGCAGAGTGCAGCTCACCCGACGTGCTTTTTGGGTCGTGCCGCGTGTTCGGCGCGATGGCCAGAACCTTTCCGAATTCAGCTGCTGGCTAATGTCAAGCTCTCAGTACGCGGCGCGAAACGTCGGACACGGTGCCTAACAGCACGCGGAGAGATGTATGCGGCCCAACGGTGACAACACGCAGGCGGTGGTTGTAATCGTTCTTTTTGCAAGGAAGACGTAGGGGGCGCAGAAAATTAGCCGCCAAAAGTTCTGCCAAAAAAAACCCGATGAATTGTACGATGCATTTATCTTTTGCACTCGTGAGTCATGAAATGGATTTGGCATGGCCATTCATTGTTTGTCATTTCTTGTGCCGAGATATTCCCGTTCAGTGAAGGGAAAAATAAAGAAATCTCAATTGGCACTCGCAACTTCCAAACTTGGTAAGGGACCTTTTTTCGGTACGTTGCAAAAAGCACATTTACATCATTCTCACGCAGTTATATTTATCTTTGTGGGTGCCTTATAAGGAGATTTTTTGGAAAGTCTACCATGAGTGCCCATTAGTACACAGCCAGAAATGTTACGCAAGCATTTTTGCCTGTGCATAAGGACAAAAAAATGGATTACTGCATTCCATTTTTAGACCATACCTTGTTGACTGAACATTAAGAATTTAAATCCTCCGTGCATTTTTATTTTCTATTATTAGGTCCTCTATTAGGTCATTTATTGATTTTAACATTTTCCAAAAATGACAATGAGTTGCATTTATACAGCTTTAGTCACAACTGAACATTTTAACCATAAATGGCTCCTGCCTCCCTCCTCCAGACTCCTTCCGATCCGCAGTGCCGTTGCCAGACTCGTCGCCCATACCCGTGAATGAGGCCGCATCAGCCCAGTCCTCTGATATTTCCACTGTCAATCCGGTCCCAGATCAGCTTCAAGGTCACTCTCACTGTCTTCAGGTTCCTCCACGGACTTGCTCCTGCCTCCCTCTCCCCTCTCATCCCACTCTACTCCACGCACTCTCCTACCTCTCATCTCAGTCTACTCCCCTCCACACACTCTCCTACCTCTCCTCTCTCATCTCACTCTACTCCCCTCCACACACTCTCCTACCTCTCATCTCACTCTACTCCCCTCCACGCTATCTCCTACCTCTCCCCTATCATCTCACTCTACTCCTCTCCACATACTCTCCTACCTCTCCCCTCTTATCTCACTCTACTCCCTTCCACGCATTCTCCTACCTCTCCCCTCTCATCTAACTCTACTCCCCTCCACGCACTCTCCTACCTCTCCCCTCTCATCTCACTCTACTCCCCTCCACACACTCTCTTACCTATCATCTCACTCTACTCCCCACTGCACACTCTCCTACCTCTCATCTCACTCTACTCCACTCCATGCACTCTCCTACCTCTCCCCTCTCATCTCACTCTACTCCCCACTACACACTCTCCTACCTCTCATCTCACTCTACTCCCCTCCACTCGCCCTCTTCAATTGAATGTAGGACCCTTGAGCCACACGATATACATGACCTCTCTTGCAAGGGAGACCTGGGGTGCGTCGTCTTTCGGAATACGACAGAATATTTACAAACATTTAAGTGTAACAGATCTGGACTCCACAGGGTGGGCCAGATGTCTTGGGGCCCCCCATTTTTTCCCCTTTGCACATTCATTTCTGTTTTCAATAAACCTTACTTAGAAAAAGCATCACGTTATAGAGAATTAAATTGACCTCAAGGCAAAGGAAAGCATGGTCTAATAAAAAATATGTATAGTGGGTTAAGAGGATTCTTGAAGATTAGATCAATTACCATTTCGTACAACGAGAATTTTCAGACGATAATGAGGACGCGCTCTGTGGAGATGGAGCGCCGAGGGCAGGTAGCGTGCGGCGGCGAAGTGGATTTCAGCGGTGAGGTGGATCGTAGCGGCGAAGTGGATCGTAGTGGCACTTGGTGGCCGCGAGGGATGGCGACGGCGTGTGGAGGCATTCATCCAGCAGCGGATCGAAAATGATTATAAAACAAAAACCTCTTTTCTCGTAACTTTTATGGAAAGTGTGAGTACTGAACCTTGTCTAAAATAACAAACTGCGTTTTAAAGTTTGACTTTGGTGGTCCGTTTGCGCGAAGTGTCCATAAAGTGACGCGTGGCTTTTTCTGCTGAGTTTGTATTGCTTCGTATTAAAAACAAACGGAGAGACAAGCGGTTTCATTTAACTGGCCCCGTGTGCCCAGGTCGCAGAGCCAACTTGCATCAAGGCTGCGTTTGGGAATTGAATAAATATATGGACGATATTGCTTTTCCATGCCGAGGTATCAAACGCAGCCATTACCAGTCCCCATATCTGCGGGGTGCATTACGCAGATAATAACAGTCGGCTTATTTCCCCCTGCGGTATTCATTGTGGCTGCTGAATACAGGCCTAATACGGCAAGAGGCCTGCAACGAGCAGCAATGTTGACTTTGTAATAGATAAGCGTCAACGCCTTGCTTGAATCGAGCAGAGGTTGTGAGAACGTGAGTAAAGAGACAACAACGGGGAGAGTGGATTCCAAAGCTGTGCAGTGTGAGGGAAGAGGCGGAGAGACACGTTGCTTTGGCCTGCAGCGTGGTGAGTGGGTGGGTGAGGGAGTGAATGGGTGGGTGGGTGAGTGAATGGGTGGGTTAGTGAGTGAATGAGTGGGTGGGTTAGGGAGTGAATGAGTGGGTGGGTTAGTGAGTGATTGAGTGGGTGGGTGAGGGATTGAATGAGCGAGTGGGTGGGTGAGTGAGTGAATGGGTGGGTGGGTTAGTGAGTGAATTGAATGAGTGGGTGGGTTAGTGAGTGAATGGGTGGGTGGGTTAGTGAGTGAATGGGTGGGTGGGTTAGTGAGTGAATGAGTGGGTGGGTGAGTGAGTGAATGAGTGGGTGGGTGAGTGAGTGAATGAGTGGGTGGATTAGTGAGTGAATGAGTGGGTGGGTGAATGAGTGGGTGGGTGAATGAGTGGGTGAGTGTGTTGTTGTGACCTGCAGTAAGGTGAGTGGTGAGTGAGTGAATACATGGGTGATTGGTTGAGTGAGCGAATATGTAGTTGCGACCTGCAGCATGGTGAGTGAGTGAACGAGTGGGTGATTTGGTGAGCGAGTGACGGAATGAGTGGGTGAGTGATTGAGGGAATGAGTGGGTGAGCGAGCGAGCGAGTGTGTTGATGTGACCTGGAGTGTGGTGGTCGAGCACTGTGGGTGAGTCCACCAAAACATGGGTGGTGGACACAAACGAGTGTTAAAGTTTAAAAGGGGCGTGCCGCTTCATCTCGGGTCTTCGTCGTCGGCAAGCGCGTGCCCCGACAAAACGTATCGCTTTGGCAATTCGTCATGCGTGTTTACTTAATTTAAATTCAAAATTGAACATTCCTCTTTCAGTACCCACGGGTGAATGTTTTTGGCTTGAAGGATCACGGTTGGCTTAGTGGCAGCGTAGCAGCCCCCGTTGTGTTGGGGAAAGGCCTCACTGCATTCTCTCCCAATCTCTCCCAGAGTTGCTCCTGTCCCATTGTGGACTCCCTTCTAAACTAAACAAAAACTAAACACTTTTTTTTACTTTACCAGGTTAAGGCCCACTGCGCTACGTATCTCTTGTTCAGAAGCGACCTGGCCACCACAAATAATAGCTCATCGAAGTGGCTTATCATGACGTGGAGGTTTATAGCAGTAGACGGATACTCTAAACGCGTGTTTCTAAATTTGGAGGTAAAAACTGGAGGACCCGGAGAAAAATCCATCACGGCCATGGGGAGAACACGCAAACTCCAGTTATGCAGGCGTCGGGGTCGGGATCGAACCCACGACCTCCTGTATACCAGGCGAGGTAGTTAACATCTCGCCGCCTTCCCTCGGTCTCCGCTCCGTCGTTAAAGTTGTATGCGTGAGTGTTGAACTTCTTTCGCACCGTACGTAGCCAACGGTGCTAATTGGAGGTGCGGGGAGAAGGACGGCAAGCTAAACGCAACAAGCAGGTTCTAAAGAAATCGATTTTCAATTTCGATTTCAAAGCGCATAGCTCCAGTGGCTTCCGAATAATTGCGTCTCTCTTGTCGGCCTTTCTCACGAGGTGGCCTGCCCCATTTCCGCTATTATTTCTCTTGCAAGCGGCGCTTATTGTATTTAAATAAATAAAGTGAATTAGAAAGCCGGCAATGATCCGCACCTTGGCCCTGAATGCGACTGTTTATTTATGGCTGCTGAGTAAATTTCCTTCGAGCAGCAACCTTGTGTCACTGCAAACGGGCACGGTGGTGAAAAGACTGAAGGGAAAGAGGTTGTTAAACCTCCTTTGGCTTGTGGTCTCAGGATGTTGTCATTGCAGGCCAGTGAGAGAATACAAATACAGGGCTAACCTGCCTTGGTATCTATGTATTTCTCCGATTAATGTTGATGCTCTTAAACGGACAAAAGCCCAGTGGAGGCTGTGAGAAAGTATGCGTGCTCCGTTTAGAATGCGTGTTTTCTTTTCATGTCGGTTATTTATGGTGGCAGCCATTCAATGGAAAGTGATGATGCGTGACACTTGCAATAATTAGGCAAATATTTTCCTACGTGACGAAGGGAGTGGCGTGAGTGGCGTGGATTTACTTATTGACGTTCACATTGAAATTGGCGATATTTTACATGGTGCCAGCATGATTATCTTACTGCAACTACACTATGCAACACAGTTTTTGTTCCCGGGGAGTAAGTGTTATTTGGTAATTGCTTATGCCTAAAAAGTACAGAAAATGGCGATTATTCCCCACAAACTTTGCTATTGTGACCAGGACAGTGATATTTTGAAATGTACCTATTTTCAATGAGAAAACTGGCAGATTTGTGTCTTTTCGTTCACATAAAGTCAGAAACAAACAAACAATCATCGTGTTTTGTGAACACACTTTGTAAATAGTACATAAAATAGTACGCGTTTTCAATGCGCTGTTCATATTGTAACAAGCGCTTATACCAATGTTACTTATACAGAGTAGTGGGTCGCCGCTCCTCTTATCCGCATTGATACGAGCGGTATGTAGGGACTATGGCTTAACCGCAAAACAAACTATCTGCACAGATGCATACGGACAAGAGAAGTATTATCAAACAGGAGGAATTAACGGTGCAATGCATCTCATCTGTTAAATATCTGCAGGTAATAGGATTGTCATCGATTGATCCTGGCTGCAGACATTGGTAGGTCACAAATAATAATGAAGATAAGAGAGCAGTTTCACTGTATTATACAAACCGCTATGACACATAAAGGACTTAAGTCGTATAGGCAGTTTGAGCAGCTTTGGACAAGAGTTATGATTCTGCCCATACCCGAGCACGGAGTGAATTCGCTTGTTCAGCTCTTCTGCGCATTCCTCGGACGACACGACAACAGAATGATCCGTGCCAGGCGGGTCGCTGGCGTTCATGTGCGCGGTGGGACGGAGTCACCAGAAATAAATTAATTACGATTTTGACTTCCGTTTATTCGGGACCCCGGGGTCCCGCTATAAGGTTCAATTGTGGATTTAATGATTTCAGGTAATTCGGAAATTGCTCTATTACCTCTCTACACATAAACCTTCCAAGTGTTCGTCCAGTTGAGATTGTTATTACATGTGTGATGTCTTGCTTTCTTCAAGGTATTTTTGCGACTCAAAGGAGATGTTTACATTTGAGTCAGACAGGCTCGATTTCGAGACAGATGGTACATTTCATCTCAGTTGACTCATCATTCCCAAGATGTTATGAATCATTAACAGGACTCCGCTTACAAAACAAAAACCGATGTTGCGACAAAACTGAAAGGAAAGTCCATTATCTCCTATTCACTACTCATCGCATAAAATAAGCACCATTGTCTAGGCCAGGGGTCGGCAACCTACGGCTCCGGAGCCGCATGCGGCTCTTTACAGGCTGCTTCTTGACGATATGTACAGTATGTACTCAGATGCATTGCGGCTCTTGAAATACTGAATTTTGTACCGAATTGGAAAGAAATGGCTCTTCTTGTTATTTTGGTTGCCGACCCCTGGTCTAGGCCCTCAAAGGATGGTTAGCGATACCAGACTTGGAATCCAGAAGTCACCAATTAGATTCGATCTCCCGGCGCGGCAGCCGACAGAGCAATGGACCGAGTGTATAAACTTGTCCCGCTTCTGTCCATCCATCAATCTCTACACGGGGTACACCGCAGTCGCTGGGCCGGTCGCGTGTGGCTGTAGTCAAAGTGTGAGCGCTCCCAACCTCTTCAAAGACATCCGGCCAACGTGGTAGAATCGGCAAAATAGCACCCTCTAATCGAGGAGTTCTCAAGAGATTGCTTGTAGCGGAGGCCCTTTTTTCAGCAGCGACGCGAGCAAGCATAGTCCATTGCAAAGGGGGCGGCACGCAACCAGTCTGTCTTGAGAGCGGCGTCCACATCAAGTCCTTGCAGCGCGTCGCATCACAGCACCCGCACGCGTTCCTTCGCCCGCTCGCCTCTCCGCGAGGGCCACCTGCGACGATGCGGGCGCCCGTGCACGCGGCGGTGGCGCGTGCGGTGCGGGATGTCTCACGCCGACACCTGCCTGACAAAGTCTGCGTCGCGCACCGTGGCTTCCCGCAGCAGAACGCAGGTGCGCGCGCGCGCGGACTTACCTGGCGCACGCACGCACGCCGGTTTTGATTTTGATCCCTGCTTCCACGTGGCTGGGGCGGCTCCCAGCATCAACCGCTCTGACTCCCCTCGTTGCTTGCACGGGAAGGACTCGTTAGCTTCCTACTGCTTTGTTGTATTTCTTCGTTTGTTTGATGTTGTTGTCAATTCGCGTCGCAACGCGCGAACAATCTGCGGAGCAGTTCTTGCCGAACTTCGCTCGCACAAAAAGAAAAATTCAATTTATATATCGCTGTTCATGAAGGATCTCAAAGCGCTGGAGATGGGTGTGTGTCTTGGATTTTTTGTGTTTTTGAATCGTCGCAACCGTTTTGTTTGGCAGCCAAATTTCTCGCCGCTTGAGTCGAGGTGGTTCGGTGTGGTGCCGGCCCCCTATCCAGTGCGCGACGATGGTCGTTTGCTCCCCCACGATTTCCTTTGAAGTTCTTCCTCTCCCGTTTGCCCCCCCCCCCCCTCGTGTGTGGATTTTTAAAACGCACGTGTGGATGATGAACCGTACCTTAAGGCATCCTGCCAAGTGAGACCCATGTCCTGTGATGTGGATGAAAAAAAATGTAGTCTTATGAATAATGTAGGCCGTTTCATATATTACGAATAAAACTATTAATATATATTTTTTTTAATTTCTACTTTTATTTCTATTTTTTTTTCTACCTACGTGACTTTACCGAAAGAACCAAAGAGTAACAATATAGTACTTACGTATTGTAGTACTTTATTTATTTTTCGATTTAAAGCTTTCGTGACTGCAGGGATTCATCTTCTTAGTTCTTACGGTAAAGTCACGTAGAATGGAAATAATAAAATAATAAAAATAAAACATAATAAAATAATTCTCACGACGTTTCGGCCACAACGCAAGCAGCCGTCCTCAGGTGAAGAACAGGTCTGTCAGAAAGACAGCGTTTATTTTGAAAAGTACAAAATCTGTTTAGGCGCAGGCTGTTCATGTGTTGTTTTTTAATTGTAGCTTTGTTAAAACGTCCGCAAGTATTTCACAGACAAATATGTATTTTTCCAGACATACCACTTGAGGTTAATTAACCCGCCTTTTAATTAACTTCATATCGCGCGAATAATCGTGTACGTTTCCTGGTTAAAAAATCCAGAGGAAAAAAAAATCGATGACTTGAGTGCATATACTTATCCCACAACCATTTCCTAAAATATCTATCATCTTTAAACAACAACAACAAACGCGTTATCTATTCGCCAAATCGGGATCCCACTTTTCCCTTCCTGTGTGTGCATCTGATCAACTTTAACCCCATGACCCACGGCTCCTGTGCGAAACAGTCTGCGGGGGATTTCACTCCCCCCCCCCCCTCTCTCTAGGCAGGCCACAGAAATCTATTCAACCAAGTCACGTTCAGCTTGTCTGCATCCCATTATCCTTCAATTTTTGTTTGCAAAAGCGGTTCCTTGGCAAACTGTAAATCTGCTAGCCCCCTCCACCTCAGCGCGTGCTGTTTTGTCAGTTAATTTCCACAATTTGCTCCGAAACTTAATGAAAATTTCGCCAAACTAAGTTAGGACTTCCGTTGATTTCCTTGAGGCGTCTCACGGGGGGGGGGGGGGGGAGTGGGGTGAGCGGGTGGCCGCTTCGGGGGAATGTTTGAAACGCGAGCTATTTGAGCTACGTCATCTTCTGCGTGAACTCGCGACCCCCGGTTCACTTTTGAGCGGTTTGTTGTGTTGCATTTATTTTTTTCCGACTCCCCCATCTCTCCACTAAAATGCGAGCGTTTGAAAAATAAAATAAAAATGAAACTCCAAAAGAAACCCTTGTCAAGAAAAAAAAGACGGCTCGTGAAATTTGACGGCTTGGCTCGTAGCCCCAATGGATTGGGGGCACCGCAGTGACAAGATGTTAACTCCTTCGCCTGGTGCGCATGATGTCGTAGGTTCGATCCCGACCCCGCTGTATATTCAGAGTTTGCAGCGTCTCTCTTTCTCTCTCTCCGTGGCCGCGTGGACTTTTCTCCGGATCCTCCGCTTTTTCCCCTCCACATTTCGAAACGTGCGTTTAGATTATTTAAATGGGTTTAGGTTATTTTACTGCGTTTAGATGATTTAACTGCTATACATTTCCACGTGATGAGCCGCATCGTTGAGCTATCGCGTGAGGCCAGGTCGCTTCTGAAAAACAACTATCATAGCTCAGTGGGCCTTACCTGGTAAATTAAAAATAAATGTTAAATAGTGGATACATCCAGCAGTGGATTCACAAAGGGTTGTCAATTGTTATCCCAAGTTTAGTATCTTGAGCTTGCTATACGCTTTAAATACAAATAGTGTTGTATTATTGAACCGGGCTTTCCCAAGCCCCTTCGCCAACCCACACTTACGAACGTGGTGATGATTTGGTCACTCAACCCGACTGACCAACAGGGCATTAGGAAACCTTCATCTAGCAGTGGATCGACACAGGGGTGTGCATGAGACCAGGTAACAACAACAAAAGTTTTAAAAAGTTAGTTTAGAATAGCTCACATTTGTCAACGTATTGCCTGCTTCTACGGGATTTCTTTTTTTTAGGACCAAACATGACTTTTTTGTGTTTGCAAGTTTTTTTTTAAAGACACCTGACCGACAGTAAAGCCCGGCGGGGCTTTTAGAAGAACACGTGGCCAGTGTGTGTTTTAGACCGCAGGTTGACAGCCGTCCCGCGCTAATGAGAGTGTGTATAGGGGGCTCTGTTTCATTTCATCGCTGTGGAACACGTGGCCAGGACGTGCTGAAGCGACGCTTCTCTGATCCTTGCTGCTGTCACGCCACGGGAACACAAAGGGTGGCGGTGTACGCGTCACCTTGTGTGCACGTCACCGTGTGTGCACGTGTGCGTGTGTCGTGTTGTGTGCATGCATGTGTGTTGCGCGGAGCGGTAGGGTAGCGATTAACGCGCTGCGCGATGAAACCGGTGACCCGAGTTCGATTCTGGCTTGCGGCGAACACCAGTGACGATTATCTGAACCGGCCCTGGCCCTCCCTTAGGTTGACTCGGCATCAAATGAGTACCTGGTGAGGTGTGTAGTAAACATCGCCACTTGGGAGACAAAGGCAGTCAGCCATGGCGTTAGCCATACCGCCCTCTCGCGGTCCGTTCTGGCTTTCATAGATTCTCGCTAACAGCACTTTCACCGACTGTGCGTGTGTCGGTTACATGGGGGATCTTTGTCTTTGGATATATGTGGGTCTGTGTGTGTGTGTTTGGCAGAGTGTTGGCCACCTCGTGTGCCATGCCGGCCTTCATTGGTGCTCGCTCAAAACATTTGGCCCAACAGTCGGTTCAGGCTCCACGGGGGATCTTTGTCTTTTCTTGCAAGCTCGTGTAGTTTTTAAAATCTGTCTCCTCGGTGCCGTTCAAATAATGCCTGTGCAACTGGGGGGGGGGTGGGGGTGAGGGTCACATGCTCACATCCACACGGCTGCATGAAGTCATGTTCTCTCGGCAGCTATGTTTAGTTTCGGTTCTCTACGAATCGCAAACCCAAAGGAGGAACCGTGAACATTTGTTCAGCACTCCACACACACGGTCACGGTGAAAGTGCTGTGAGACAATGTCTTCCCAACATCCCTTTTCTTTTACAAGCGAAAAGGATGTTTCAGCCGTGTAACTTTGTGGCTGAGTTTAGTGCGTGCTGTGTTTCGCATATCCTGTACGTTGAACTTCTTTTACGCCGTACCTAGCCAACCATGCAAATCCGAGGTGCGGGGGGTCAGGACGGAAAAACTAAACGCAAAAAAGCCGTTCTAAAGGAATGAGTTTTCAATCTAGATTTTAAATAAAGCACACAGCGTCAGTGTGGCTTCCGTTGATTCGATCTCCTGCCGCGGCAGTCGAAACAACGGCACAAGCTGCTTAAATTCCACCCCTGCCGTGTGTGGTGGGGTAAAGCGTGGGCGACTCACGCCTCTTGCAGAAACGTCTGGCCAGTGTGCCAGAGTAGCGCAAACACCCTCTGGTGGGGAGGTAGTGGGGGTGCTTTCTCTCTCGAACTCTCCGAAGTGGAGGTCCCCTTCCGCTAACAGGCGCACGAGCAAAGGAATTGCAGAGCTGCGCCTTTATACTTGGCGCACACCGGCCCAGCCGCGGCAAGTCCCCCCGCGCGAAACGTCGCCACGTTTCCGCAATGTCTTCACGCGATCGGCCCCCCGCTTGTTCCAATTTCTACGGACACGTGTGTACCGTGCGGGTGTCGAGAGACATAGCTTGCGGGTGACGCAACGAGCACCCTAAAGCCCCTTCTGATTTTTATTATCGCCCCGAATGAGGTCAGCAACTATCTGTCAGCAGCAGTGCGTGCCTCTCCCCCCCCCCACATACTCCACTCCCACCATCCTTTTTCGGGGGGGGCGGTGTGTTTGAGGAGCGGTGGCGCAATGGTTAGCGCGCCGCTGCGTTACGAATTCCCGAGTTCGATTCCCTCCCGCGGTCAACGCCGGTGACGATTGTCTGAACCGGTCCTGAGCCCCCCCCCCCCACCCCCCTCCCAGGTCGACTCAGCCTCAAATGAGTACCTGGTGCGGTATGTGAGCGTCGCCACTCGGGGAGACGGAGGCTGGCCCGGGTGTGATGCTGGCCACCCACCCACCACTGCCCCCATCGTTCACCACGACCTTCATCGGCGCTACTCGCGAACAGCACTTGCCCCTGAGACAGTCTGCTGAGGGGCTATACGGGGGGAATCTTTGCCTTTGTGCGGGGGCACGGGGTAGTGGTGGTGGTGGGGGGGAGTGCGCAACAGGAGGAATCCATCAAGCAGTGGTGGTGGTGGTGGCTCCTCCGCCCAAGGCAGGTTTGATTTACTGTGGCGTGTTTGCGAGCTCTCGGTCGCGAGCAAAACGAGAGAGGGGAAGAGTCGTCGGGCTGAGTGCAAACAGATTCCACCACCACCACCACAGGCGGAGTTTTGACTTCTATATCTGAGGGAGGGGGGGGGGTTCAGGGGTTCGCTTTGTCCCTCGCATCAGGAATCGCGGGGGTCCGCGCGCTCGCCCGTGGGTTCCACGCTGCGGCCACGTGGAGTTGGAGCCCCACGTCATAGGCGATGACGTCATAGACGCAGCATGCACAGCCGGTGATTGACATCGAAACGTGGTCCTTGTTTCGAATTTATCCTCCGTTTATTTAAACAAAACATGAAAAATTGGGAGGGTGGGCGGGGGGGGTTGAGATAAGAGGGTTGTCAGTTTTATTCTTTCTCTCGCGCTGCCCGCATGAACTAATGGCATTGCTATGTGACTTGATTTAACAAAACACTTAATTTTTCTTTATCGAGACTGATAGGGCCCCGGGGGGCTTTGGACGCATTCGCAGAGAAGGGAAGGGGTTTGTGGAAGACGCTGTGTTGAACTTATTTCACACCGTACGTAGGCAAACCGCGCTAAACGGAGGTATGTGTACAGGGGGCGGCTCTTGTTCTTGCATTTAAACTCTCGTACAACGGAGCTCAATGAGAAGCTAACAGATCTGTGTGTGTCTTCTGGCGATCGTTCAAGCTGAATATACAGGTAGTCCTCTCCTTACGATGGAGATGCGTTACGACGACCCCATCGTAAGTCGAAAATATCGTAAGTCGAAGATGGCCTAGCCTACCCAGGAGTCTTAAAGAATGGTGATAATTTAGCAAAACAAAGCAATTTACAGTAGCTTACTGTATAAACTATATGCTGTATGTATTTATTAATTGCAATACTGTATTTCAAAGTAAAATGTAAAGTAAAAAAAAACAAGGTAAATTCTTAGCCTACCTATATGAACTGCAATTTAATAAAAAGTTTTTTCAGGAAACAATCCTTTCCTATTTGCTATAAAAAAAACTTTTAACATGCATTGAACGTATCGTATCGTGGTAACCTTAAAATGAAATCGCTAAAGCTACGTATCATACATGCATTGGACGTATCGTAACGTATCATATTGTCCTGTACTCCCCAACATTATGTCCGTCGTCTGCATACTTGAACGATGTTAGGTTGTTGATGGCAATTTTGTCGTATCGCCATCGTAAGATCGAAATATCGTAAGTCGGACCATCTTAACTCGGGGACTTCCATCGTAACTCTGGGGTTTTCATCGTAACTCGGGGACTATTATTTGCATCCGAATTGTATGGATGGCTCACGACCAACGCACTTCCTTGCGCGTGCAGTGAATTGTACTGCGGCGGCGGTGATTGGCGGTGGCGGTGGCGACGACGGTGAGGCGACGGTCACGGCAACACGACGACATTGCTCGTTGACCTCCGAGTGAACCCTCTTTTGGGGGGGTGGGGGGGGAAGCTTCGAGGCCATTTCACCGATTTGCCTACGGCCGGTCAGGCTAAGCAGACGGCTCGAGGGCTGCGGTCCACACGTGACCATGAGACCGGCTCTGGGTCACGCAGGGGTCACGCAGGGATCACGCCGGGGTCACGCAGGGGTCACACAGGGGTCACGCAGGTGGCAGGTGCGGTGGTCACGATAACGCAGAGCTCGTCCGTGATCCCGTGACTTTGGGACGGGGTTGATGGATCGCACGGAGATGGAGCGATCGTGTGGCTGAGACGGCCAGGGGCTGGTGGTGCTCGGAATTCGGCAAATTCGTTAAACATTTAGAGCCCCAAGTAGCTGAGGGGGCCCCTGATTCATGAAGGAAAGTACAAATGAACCAGGACTGAATTCAGATCCCAATACATCATAACCCAATTAATACAAGAGTTCATTAATCTTTCTCATCTCTATCCCATTAGTATCTCCCTACCAGTATTATTGGTCCGAGGTAATTTAACATGGAGGACAGGAAAGGCATTAGCTAAGTCTCTCTCTCTCTTACTCTTTGGTTCTTTCGGTAAAGTCACGTAGAAAATAAAATCAAAGAATCATAGAATACGACGTTTCGGTTGCAACACAAGCAACCATCATCGGGTAAGAATGAATGATGAAACACAAACATGGAAACAACATAGGCAGACACACTTGCAGAGGCACATATAAAGACACACCGAGCGAGACCCACACCTAGACAAACATCTCTGTCATTCACTACAAGCCTGTCTCATCTGCAGCTCTCTCCTATCATCCCATTGCACCTCGATTTTTTTGTCGTCGCAGTTTTGAAATTTTTTTTTAACAAACCCGTTCGTTATCATGCACCACTCTGTGGGCCAAGTATCTCAGCCTTCACATCATGCAACCATGGCCTCGCATCGCAATTTATTGTCTTCCTCAACCTTCGATGATTTCTCGGCAACAAAAGTCAAAGTAGCCCCCATGGGGGGTGCGGGGGAGGGGGGGGGGACCGACGGAGTAGGATCACTCGCCTGCCAAGAAGCGACATCGTAGATGAGATCTGTGTTGGTCACGGACGAAAGGCAGTCGCACGCGCGCGGTCCTGATTCATGAGATCATCCACAGCAGGATCGGAAGATTTATTGTCATGTACCCGTTGTCCTTCCAAATCTCCGCGTGATCTGCTTACAGAAAGCCCCCCTTACCCCTTGCTCCGTGTTTACTCTTTGCCGCGGCTGCGTAAAATATATATTTGCGTTGGTTAGAACCCCGCAGAATTCAGGGCCATTGATATGTGATATCTTGCACGGAGCGCGTTTAATGCGAAGCAGAATCCCAGCCGTTTAATCGTGGCCAGGGAAGGGCCGCTGTGCGGATAATCTGTGGGAGTGCCTTACAGGAACCCGCTGTGTGCCGTCGAGATTCGTAGCGATGAGTAGGGTCAGGGTGAAAACACGGAGGATTAAGGAACACATGCCCCAGCACTAACTTCTATGTGTGTGCCAAGAAGCAGAGCATATACCTCATATAAAACAAATAAAGTAAAGGCATCGCCAAGGTCGAGTCGTTTATACCACTGCGTAGGTTTCCGCGGTCACGCTGTACGGCTCTCCGATGTGATTCCGGGTTTGTGGCGAGCGCCGTTCGTCACGGCGCTCCACCGATTTGCGTTCAGAAGAACTCTGAAGCTCGCGGAGCGAAACGTCGGACGTCACGCGCGGGACAACCCGCAAGCGAACCGAGAACGTGGTTTATTTAGACATCAATTTGTGGCGTCCCCTTCACCGCGCCCCCGTCGCGGTGAGGGCGGTGTGCCCGCTCGAATTTGAAACCCATCTGGATGATGTTGACCCCCTCGTCGAGCGGGGCCAGCCTCCTAACGAGAGATGAACACGATTGAGGCGAGGACGCGAGCAGGGCTCAGGGTTCGGGCTGCAGCCCACGGCGAGGGGTAAGGGTCGGTTTTCGAAAGGCACGGGCTTGTGTGGGGTTCGGGTTCTCGTGAAGGCTTTCCCCATAGCTGACAGGGGTCACGAACCACGGTGGGGGGGGGGGGGGGGGCTCCCAGCGAGCGCTGCGTCATCGCCACCAGCGGCTCGCGTTCATTAAAAGAGCGCGCTTGAGCGGTGCTCGTCGGTTAGCGATGAGTGCCCGGTGGCGGTGGCAAACGCCGCGTTCTTTTGCGCCGTTCTTATAGCGCATAGGCAGTCATCGCAAAGGCGCTGCCTTTCAACTGCGGAGTCCGCAGTAGTTTCACAGGAGGGGGCATGTTGCCGTGTGGCTTTATTCGAGTAATTTTGAGGTCATTTAAAAAAAATTCCAACACGTGGTCATATTCCAATAACATGAGATTGATATTCCATTCACATCACACGGTGAAACACCCACCCCCACCCCCACCCCCCCCCCTCTCGATTAGCACGGTTGGCTACGTACGGCGCGAAAGAAGTTCAACGTACGTACGTGCATGCCAGCGGACGGAGCGCGGCGTTTAATTCTTGTCGGGTAAATAACAGCGGCGGTATTAACCAGGGCAGCCGCCGTGCTCGAACCCCCTCGCGATCCCCACGCAACGGAGCCGGGCGCAATACCGCCCCTTGGGCCGAGTCGATCATCCCGAGGTCTCGCGCCCCAATTCTCACGCCCCCCCACGCGTCGAAGTCGGAGTGGAAGTCTCGCGCAGGGCGGTCGCGTGACCTCTCAGGGTCGTCCGCGTCTGCCGTCGTTGGTCTTCCAACGAGCATCAAATCCCTCGCCGTTCCCGAGCTGCAGGGAAGGTCGTACGCCTTTTTCCCAGCATGCCCGCGCGTGTATATTTAGCGCTGCGGACGGTTCTGTTTGTTGGTTACCGTTGTTAAGAAGGGTTTGTTGTTCGGGGGGCCGCTATCTCGTTCGTTCGTTCGTTCCGCTCTCTCCTTTACACCAAGCGGGGTTTTTGGCGGCGCAGTCGTGCGGCGGTCTGCAAAGGCCCCCCTCACACACCCCCCCCCCCCTTCCCCGTAACGTACCGAGCCAGCCCCTCGTGGCGAGCGTTCGAGAGGTCAGGTCGTCGAGTCCGGGGAGATTTAGACTTCCAGGAGCTTCGGAGATTCGTAAAAGAAGTTTTGGGCCGTGTGGAAATGAGAGTTGTGTTTCTTGAAGGAAGCTTTAAATTAGTGCCAAATGGTGACACAATCCCTTGCCTTTGTTCCATGAATTATTTTTTATTCTTAAGTTCGCCTTTTGCTGAATTCGGACTTTTTTCAGCCAATTTGTTAATTACATATATGAACTTAGTACTGTCTCCATCTATGATTCACTCGAACCCTGGCCATTCTCTCTCTCAGCTATATAAAGAAGGATAATTACCCTAACATTTCAGTCTCAAAACATTGCCCACTATAAATATTATCCCCTTTTTGGCAGTGTTACTTACAAATATGTTGAGTTTATGTTATCTGTGCTTTATGCACCACTGCAAACAAAGTACAAAGACAAGGACAAAGATCCCCCGTATAGCCTTCACATACTGTTGGGGCAAGTGCTGTTAGCGAGCGCCTATGAAGGCCGGCACGGCACGTGAGGGGGTGGGTGGCCAACACCACGCCCGGCCGCCTTTGTCTCCCTAATAGCGATGTTTACACACCTCACCGGATACTCATTTGAGGCTGAGTCGACCTAGGGGAGGCCCAGGACCGGTTCAGATAATCGTCACCTGTGTTGGAATCAAACCCAGGTCGCCACGTTTGTAGCGCAACACGCTAACCGCTACACCACCACTCCCCACATGCATGCACACACCTGTATGTGTATTTCATGAACATTGCTCATTTTGTACATTTGAGCAGGTTTACATTGAGCATTTCCATGACCTTGTGGGCCACACAGAACGTAAAACATTATTTCACATCGACGTCGCCAAACAGTGACGGCCGCGGAGAGCGGCAGGTTCTCTCGGCTCGTCAAAAAAGTTCCCTGGGGGGCGGGGGGGGGGTTCTTTTTGTTGTTGTTGAGCACCGAGAAACGCGAGTGACCTCGTGTCTCTCAGTGCCCACTCGTGGTCACAAACGGAATGTGCACATTGGCAAGTCCTGAATGAGCAGCGACAAAAAAATATATCATCGAAAAAGTGTTCCAAAGTTGCCAATGTTCGACGAGCGGGCAAATGTTTAGCGAAACCTCGGCACGCTGCCGTGGCGTCGCGGCACCGGACTTTGCGATTGCTGCGTCGGCGGTTGGGGACAGTACAACTGACGTCAATCGACAGGTCACGTCTGGTGGGGTAAAGCGTGGTGGGGTAGAGTGTGGTGGGGTGAAGTGTGGTGGGGTAGAGTGTGGTGGGGTAGAGTGTGGGTGGGGTAGAGTGTGGTGGGGTAGAGTGTGGTGGGGTAGAGTGTGGTGGGGTAGAGTGTGGTGGGGTAGAGTGTGGTGGGGTAGAGTGTGGTGGGGTAGAGTGTGGTGGGGTAGAGTGTGGTGGGGTAGAGTGTGGGTGGGGTAGAGTGTGGGTGGGGTAGAGTGTGGGTGGGGTAGAGTGTGGTGGGGTAGAGTGTGGGTGGGGTAGAGTGTGGTGGGGTAAAGTGTTGGTGATTCCACCTCTTCCAAGGCGTCTCGCCAGCATGTAAGAGAATTGGTAATTACCTCCTAGACGGACTCTCTAGAGCTTCCTCCAGTCGAGGCCCTTGCAGTCTATCGATCAAACAAACTTTATCCCTTTAAAGCAGGGGTGGGGAACCTCTTTTCTGCCAAGGGCCATTTGGATTTTTATAACATCATTCGCGGGCCATACAAAATTATCAACTTCAAAATTAGCCTGTTATATTTGGTCAAACATTTAATTAACTCACCCCTAATGTGATGGCTGGAAATGCTTCTCTTTGGTGAGGCGTGTGATGTTAGCTGGTATTGACGATGTTGCTACTCGCAACTGCTTTTCCAGGGCCAGTCGAAATTATTTTCTGGGCCTCATACGGCCCGCGGGCCGGACGTTCCCCACCCGTGCTTTAAAGGCACCTCTCCAAAAAGAACCAAGGCCGCATAAATGATTATTCTCCGTTAAAATTGTCATCTACAACCGTAGCATTTGCAACACCCATTCGTTTTATTTTTCCCATCTGTAAGTGCCAGGACAACCTGGTGCCGTGCTCTTTTTATTTTTTCGTTTAAAACTTTGGACGAGGAGTGGCATGGATACGCAGTTGCAGAGGTTGCAACCTTTGGCCCTTCACGTACGCGCTGCACGGATCTCTAATATGCCCTGCTGTTGACGTCTGCTCTCGTCTGCGACGCGTGCGGCTGTCCAGGACGTCTCTCGCTCTCTCCGACCGATTCACTTCACGCACTCGCTCGCTCGCAGTCCCTTACATCCCTCCTCGCCCCGCGCCACGAGGGTGGGGAGGGGGGGTCCTGCATTGTTCGCTTCGATGAATCGCCGACCCGGCGCGTGGAGCGCGACAACCCCGCCCTGGCATTCGAGGGTCACCGGGGGGTCACTGGGGGGTCACCGGGGGTCGTTATAGATGGCCTTCGGCGAGCACACGAGCGCGGCTACGTCCACCTATGTTGAACTTCTTTTGCACCATGCGTAGCCAACCGAGCATATTGCAGGTGCATGGTTGTGGTGATCATGGTGGTGTGGTGATGGTGGTGGTCTGGTGATGGTGGTGGTGCGGTGATTCGCAATGTTCACGATTAACGTCGCACGGAAACACAGTGTCCGTTGAGTATTATTCATAAAAATATAAACTGCGTGTTACGCAAAGCTCTCCCGATGTGTAATGGGTTGTGCCGCGCGTTGTTCGGCATGTTGTCCGACGTTTCGATCCATGTGCCGGGGGTTCATTTTGGTGCGAAATGTCAGACACCGTGCCGAACAACACGAGGGCACAACCCGAAAACCACTTCGGGGAGCGGCACCGCGCGGCCGCGCAAAACCTACGCGACCGCGCGGCGGAGGTGGAAATTCCCCATTGCCATGACGGGAACGATTCTGTGCATGGGACGACTGCTTCGATCGTCCGACCAAGCGATTCTCATTTGAACAAAACCCTTCGAGGCGCAAAGGGCTAAGGGAGAGCCTGTCCCGGATTTGAACTCGCGTCCTCATGGTTGGGAACCTGCTGTTTTCCGCCAGCTGAGCTGCGTGCAAGCCACTGGTTCGCATTGCGGGTGTGGTTAATTGTAGGGCTGAACGATTAATCGATTTCAAATCGAAATCGCTATTTGAAACAATGCGATTAGCAAATCGCAAAGGCTGCGATTTTTTTCGATTTGAAAAGTCATATTACTTTCTGATTGGAATTGTTTTATTTTTATTATAACTTTATTTATTTAACTTAACCATTGTTCTATGTTTGATTGTTATATTTCAATTGAAACATTTTAATAAATACATGTTGTAAGCAATTAATTTATTATAAGTTCTCATCCTTGCATTAGAATATATATAGAGCAGTTCTTATTTTGATGGTATCATGTGGTAATGCTCCATCACATGTTTTAAATCTATTACACAGTGAATATTGAATTGAAGCTTGACTTAAACATTTAATCGCAAGTCAACTCCCAATATCTGTCAGAAAAATCGCAATTATATATTTTCCCCAAATCGTTCAGCCCTAGTTAATTGCGTAGCGAAGGAAAGTGGGAAGTTCTGTAATTTTTTCTATTCCGACAAGGTCCACTCCACTACACCGCACCATCACCATTGGCGATTTGAAATGTGATCACGGAGGGTAATTGTGAGCGTTGCCATTGTGCGGGATTGTTTACAGAGTATTTACTGTGGGAGGGAGGGAGGGGGGGATTCACATGCAAGAGGTCCGGACTCGAGATAACTGTGAGTCGTGCACAGCAAGTTGGCTAAACAGAATAACAACAAAAATTGTGGGAGAGGTACGCCTGGAAAACAGAGCAGTGTGTGCACATTTAGGGTTATCGGAGTATAGATTGCAATAAAAATGATAGGATAATGTACGTATGGTGTGAACGTATGTCGCCAAACATGGCTAATCGGCGGTGAGGATGGAGCGATTTAAGGATGATAGTAAAAGTCACCGTCACAATGTGCACGTCAAGAAGTAAAAGTTCAATCGGTGCACGCTGCCAGTTACCACGTGGCCCGATCAAGAACACGGACGCTGATAGACAACGTGGGACAAAATCTGACAAGTGCGTGACGGAGAGACGACTTTTCCGGCAATACCCCGAGAGACAGCAAAAGGACACGTGGATCAGGGAACACACACACACACACATAATGCACAGATGGATGTTCGATAAAAGATAAGTGGATTTGGGCAGGACACATTGCAACAAGGGGCGATGGCAGACGAGGCTGTAGCCGTGATGGATTAGCAGTGAAACGAGAGAGAAGATCCCGAGGGGGGACCACCACTGCGGAGATGGAGCGATGAGATAATTTCACGTGCGGGAGCGATATCAATCGTAGCGTCACTGGGCCACGAGGAAGGGCCGACGGGCGTTAGGGGTGCGTGGGGTGGGGGATGATGGAGGTGGAGGCCTTCATCCGGTGTAGAGGAACAGCGATTGCGAAGGGTAGGTTTTGTTTGTAACCCCCAAGTTGATGTTTCACGTGGAGACCACGCAGTGCGTGCGCGAATGTGTTACAGCCGCGAACAGGCATGCAGGACGTCCCAAGAATTGAATTCAACATTCCATCACCATCCCCCCCCCGCGCTCGCGTCATCCAAAACAGTGCCCCTCTAAAGCACGGCTTACGGGTTGTGAAAAGGGCTTTAAGAATCCCATGGGAATCATAAAGAAATACTACAACATCTTGCAGGAATTTTAAATTCCTTTAAGAGGTGTTTGTTTTAATCCCCGAGGACCGTTTCCGCTGGGGGTTTTAGGCCTGCTTGCGTGAATGGAACAAAAATGTTTGTTCTGGCCCCATTTTTTAGTTGTTGTGTGTGTTTTTGGTGTTATTGGTGTTTTTGATGTTTTTTGGTGTTACTGGTGTTTTTGGTCTTTTTTGGTGTTTTTGGTGTTTTTGGTGTTGTTGGTGTTTTTGATGTTTTTTGGTGTTACTGGTGTTTTTGGTCTTTTTTGGTGTTTTTAGTGTTTTTGGTGTTGTTGGTGTTTTTGGTGTTTTTTGGTGTTTTTTGGTGTTTTTTGGTGTTTTTGGTGTTTTTAGTGTTTTTTGGTGTTTTTTTGGTGTTTTTGGTCTTTTTTGGTCTTTTTGGTGTTTTTGGTGTTTTTTGTTTTTGGTCTTTTTGGTGTTTTTTTGGTGTTATTGGTGTTTTTGGTGTTCTTGGTGTTTTTCCTCCGACTTGCTTTCGCGCGCAACGTGGAACGCATCTGCAAATTGACGCGTGGAGTAACAAGGCGCGTCAAATAAGTCGGGTGGGGAGTGGGGGCGGCAGTGAGGCATCAAACAGGCGAAGAAGGGGTGGGGGAGAACATCCTCCCTCCCTCCCACGCCCTCACTTGCCACCTCGCACCCCCACCACCCACGAGCCCCCCCTCACCACCTCCCCCGATGCTGCAAATTAAGTCATGAGGCCCAAACGACGTAGTTTGGCTATTAATGAGCGAGCCTCCGCTGAGAGAATTCTCCGATTAAAAGGTCAGTAATAGTCGCTGCAAAGTGCACGTTCGTTTTCCCAAACACCCAAGTCAAGACGTGCCCACTCCCCTTTGAGTCGAGCGTTCTGCTCGCGCCTGTTGCACTCCCCGCTTGACCACAATGCTTTGCAGACCAGTAATTTTCATTTTGAGCGATTCCGATATCTTCCAAAGCAGGAATAATAATGCATTGATTCTTATAATAATTATTACAATCGTAATTACACGAATGATTGAAATCAACAAATAATAATGTTAATAATAATGTATCGATAATTACAGTGTCGTGTTTATGATACGTGGTATCTATCATTGTATATATGTTGACGTACACATGCAACAATACGTGTGTTTATATAGACAATACCACAATGAAGGGATTGCACCAAGAGCAATGCAGGAATAATGACATTGGTGGAACGATTCGCAACCACCCCCCTACCCCGGAAATTTGATGAAATGTCATGGTCCAGAGTCACGATCTGATTAGAAAATCAATTCTCCTCTTAACATTACAGTGCATAGGATAACGTCTAGAGGTTGCAGGAGTACCATGGGCACATAATTAATGGGGTTAAGAATAGAACAACATCGGGTGTTTTTTCTTTTACACGCACGATTCGATGCGTGTATCGTCACCCTGAGAATCGATAATAGTGGACGAAACTGAAGAGGATTGATGGGTCGTCCCACCCTGACAGCAAAGAAATAGACCCGGTTATGTATCGCATCATCGAGTCCAACTGTAAGAGCCGTGATGACGCTTGTGTTACATTCTCTGTCCCTGCGTTGTGCGGATTACGCCGCGGTGGCAAGATGTTAACTACCTCGCCTGGTGTACAGGAGGTCGCGAGTTCGATCCCGACTCTGACGCCTGCTGTATATTTTGAGTTTGCTCGTCTTTCTCCCCGTGGTCACGTGGATTTTTCTCCGGGTCCTCCGGTTTTTCCCTCCGCATTTAGAAACATGCGCTTAGTGGGCCTTACCTGGTAAAATAAAAAATATATATTTAGTTTATTTCTCTAATTTACCATGGAATTGACTAAATGCATTGCATGTGTATACTGTATATATATTTGTTGTAAATACATCCGTATAGTATATATCATGACGATTTGAGGCGTGTATATAATTTTTTTAAATGTAATGTGTGTAATTTTAATGATTGAAGGGAGTGTCAATGTGACTGTGCGTCATTGCTGTAGTTTAAACGGCAGCCTGCTGTGCGGAAGTGCTCACAGAGACGAATGTCTCATTCGGGCAACGGTTCATTTAACATCGGCGGAAAATGACGATTGCCAAGAAACTAAATTATAGGCATTTGTTACTTGGGCTTCTCCTGGGTAAATGCAGGGGTAAAATCAATGTCCTTCGACTAAATCGTCCACTTCAGCCTCCGTTTTTTTAAGGGTTCGTTTTTGGTCCCCCTGGATCGTAGTTATACGTACTTCACGTACATTGAACTTCTCTCGCACCGTACGTAGCCAACCGCGCTCATCGGAGGTGCAGGGGAAGGGCGGCAAACTAAGCGCAAAAAGCAGTTCGTGTTTAGTTTGTTGTCCTTACCCCCGCACACCTCCCTGGCAGCGACGATGCGGCATCCCTGGCATCACTGCTGGCAGGGCTGCTGCCGTGGTCTCACGGTCAGCACACTGAGCTCGCAATGCGGAGGTCGCCGGTTCGACTCAATCTCCAGGCGCGGCAGCTGAAACAACGGAGCAGGTTTCTTAAATGCCACCCCTACCTCCCCCTCCCCTCCCTCTGTCCGCCCAACGGTAGAAGCGGCCACGACCACAGATGGACGATTGGCAGGTCGCGTGCGGTGGAGTCAATTGCGGGTACAGCCACCTCTTCCCAAAATCGTCCGACCGGCGTCAAAAGAGTCGGTCGCAAGTAGCGCGTAGCGGAGAGCCTCTCTAGAGCTGCCTCTAGTGGGGGAGGCCCTTCTGCCAGCAGTGGCACGAGCGAGCGGATGCAGGAGCTGCTGCTGCCGGCGTCAAAGGGAATTCACCGAATCTCTCCGAGAGAAGCGTTGGCCCAACAAACGATCCTTCCCCTTCATTTGTGTAAAAGTATTTGAAAAAACACATTCAACTTTATCTTTAAACTGCGGCGCACTGGCATCGCCTAACGCCGCGTGGCAGATTTAATGACTCGCCAAAAGGCCTGCCTAGGGCGTCTGCTTAAATCTTCGGTTTCCCGCAAACATCTTCATCGCGGGCGACGCGGGGGCCCGGGAGCTCGGGCGGCACGTTCGATCCCCCGCCCCTCCACGGGGAGGGCGCAAGTGGTGTCCGTTTATGCCCGACAGGTGCTGCGGCTTGTGGGCCCCGATGACAAGCGGCTGGGCTGTGTGCCGCGGGTTGTCGCGGCCGGCCGATAGCCGCACACTGACGGCGCTCCGCGAGGCTTCCAGCTCCCGTCCGCGAAAAATTAGCGTGAAGTTTTTTGCTTGTCCGCCGAAGCGTTTGGCGTGATTTCGCGCTACGTTGCGCCTTCACCGTGATCATTGCGGAGAGGCTGCAAATGACACTTCTGTTAAACGGTCGACTATTAGCGTGTTTTCTGGGCTAGAAGATGCGCGTCTGTAATTTCAAGCAAGAGTTGGGGGGATGCGTATTGAAATTCGGCAGGTTGTGTGTGCGCTTGTGGCCAGTATTCATATGACTTTGGCACCAGCACAAGCTTTAGGATGTCTCACTTTCTGGAGCGCATCTTAAAATCTGGAGAATACGCCACTGAATATTTGATTTTTAGGTCGAACAAAAACTAAACTTGATGATGGTTGCAGCTTAACAGCATTAAGGTACAAATCTATATCATAATAATGTCATAATAACTTACAGCCTAATGTCAATCAGCTGCTAGATCAGGGGTCGGGAACCTTTTTGACTGGGAGAGCCATAAAAGCCAAATATTTCAAAATATATTTAATTGAGAGCCATATAGTATTTTTAACGTATAATAAATTAAATATGTCTTACTTTTAATGTGACTTCTGGTGCTGCATGGTTTTGCTGATGGCCTTGTAGTCTGGTTCATACGTGGTGAGGTTGAGCTTCATGCAGGCGTGACCCGTGAAATTTATCTTCAAAACTAATTTATGTTTACTTTAAAATGACACAGTATTATTAAGCAATATCACAAGTATTCTAAAATCATTTCCAAACTGATTTTTTTATTATTAATTTTTTTTTCAACTCAAAATAGTCTGGGAGCCATATGCCGTCACTGGAAGAGCCATATATGGCTCGCGAGCCATAGGTTCCCGACCGCTGTGCTAGATGAAGGCCTCCCCACGGTGTGTTGTTGGTCATGGGGGTTGATTGACCATACTTCACCATGCTGATCAGTGACAGTTGGTGAAATTGGAGCCAAGGTCCCGGGTGCAGATGCCACTGACTGCCAGCGTTTGCCATGGTGCCTGAATCAAACTCAGGTCACCAAGTTCAGAGCGCAGCGGGAACGGAACAATTAAATTCTGTATCGAGAGCATAGGAATATATTTTAATACATGAATCGATCAATTGTTATATTCATAGTCTATGGATTATAGATGAGTGTGTGTGTGTATTTCTGTGTCTCTTGGCCCCTCATAACCTAGTTTCTCTATAACAGCACTTTCCCCAACAGCATAACATTTTTTAATGGGAATCTTTGTCTTTATATACGTGCAGTGTATTTTCATAGCTTCTGTTATTGCCTGCGAAGACTTCAGCGTAGGCAATAATGGACACTAATCTCACTTCCATCCATGATGACATTGCCCGAGAGAGAAACATTACATTCCAGGGTCGACCGTGCTGTGTGCAGTACACGCTTACCGAAGAGTGCGCATCGTGTTTACGTATGAAACCTCTTGTGTTTCATTCCTGGTCACGGCTAACATCAGTGGCGACTGATATCTGAATCAGTCCTGGGGCTCTCTCCCCCTTCACCAATTCACACTCGGCCGGCATGACGTTGTATCCTTAAACAATTCTCACGACCTTCCTGCAGCAGTGGCTGTAAATTATTGCAATTATTTATTTTGACACACTCACAATATAGCTGTTACATACTTTTGGGGGCAAGTGCTGTTAGCGAGCAGCACCTATGAAGGCTGGCACCGTGGCACACGAGAGGTTCGGTGGTCAGCACCACGCCCGACCGCCTTTGTCTCCCCAGTGGCGATGTTTACGCGCCGTGCTAGGTATTTATTTGAGGCTGAGTCGACCTACTGGAGGCCCAGGACCGGTTCAAATAATGGTCACCGGCGTTGGTGGCCGTTAGTGGGAATTGAACTAGGGTCACCGGGTTCGTAGCGCGGCACACTAACCGCTACGCTACCACTCCCTGCACACACACACACGCACACTTGTACGCACACGCATTTGTATACACACGCGCACAGTTTACGATTGTTGCTTCGGAGAAAACAATAAAATAACCAAAAAGGACAAGCAGCAATATAACTGTGGATTGATTGAGTCTGGGTGCAACGAGTCAGCACTCAGCCCAAGGGGGACAAAACGCATAAAACGGCTACGCATTGCTCGTTTGGGCCTGGCCACATGCAGCCGCTGATGGCCTTTATTTGGGGCGACCCTTTAGACTCGAATGCCCGGAAGGCCCTAAGCTCTGCGCTGCTCGGTTGCAAGAGGCCCCCCCACCCCAGCCCCCCGACCGACGGACGAATGAATGTAGGGCCCGTGGCTAATTTTAGAGAAGCACGCGGAGAGGGCGTTCACACTCCGCACGCCGTAAGTTCGTTTTGGAAGAGGAGCATTTGCAGCGGCCCGGCGATCGGCACTCGGTGGAATTAGAGAGCTTAATTGGACAACTGCTTTAAAAACGCACAGCTGTAGCCACCACCCCCCCACCCACCCCCCCTTATATTGCGCTGCTCTTTGCGCGCGAGTGTGCATGCGCGCCTGTGATATTTGCACATGCTCGCAGATGCCGATCGCTTGAATCCGAAAGACAATTCTGCAGAAAGCCCGAGCGGAGCTCATCAGCTGTTGGCTGCTGAGTTTAGCCACTGCGTGCAGAAGTGAATAACAGAGGAATACCTCGCTTGTTATCGCGGGTTGGATTCCAGCACAAATACTCGTGTCTGAACACCGCACGTGCAAGGGTGCGTTTTCAGGGGAGACACGGACAGTTGTAAATGTTGCACCCTGCAGACATTAGCGACGGTCTGCGCCAATCGAATTCAGCTGAGCCCGAGGAAACCCGAGTCAGCGGCTGGCGCGCACGAGGCCGCTCGTCCGCCTGTAGTGCATACAAGCCCAACGGGATGAGAGAGTCTGAAGTGTTTGGGCAAGAGTTCGTGACCTTGCCTGACACCTTGCAGCCCCTTTTCTCGTACCGTGCGACGGCTTAGACGTTTTTGCACGCCGGCAATTTGAACTATCCTCGGAGTGGACGCAGGCTGCCCGCCTCCTGTGAGCACTTGGTGCGTTGCGGCAACTTCTGACGCGTCATGGATCCACGCTCCACGTTTTCCCGTCGATAAATTAAATGCTGCTCAGGAGTCAGTGGTTCTACTCAGAAGCGTGTATGTTCGACTTTTGAGTACAGTCCGTTCTGTCCGCACATGTAAATTAAAGTATGTATTCTTCCTCCAGTCTATTGGCGTGTCAGACAGATATTATCAAGCAGAATTTGTTTAAGCAAGTCAATTCTGGACCGGTTTTGACAGTTTCATCAGCAGAATCAGGCTTGTTCATCAAATGTTGCTGGAATATCGGATGCATTATCGAGTATAAACTATGGGATGCCATTCAACGCAACGAGCAATACCATACCATACTGTGCGTGATTAGTAGTTCAGACTAGAATTATGTGGTTTGATTAGAACACCGCACAATCATGGAATCCAGACTTCTTGTCCGCTGCCTGCCTGTAATTTTTTTACGAACTGAAATAGAATTTGGTCACAACACGGAATCCAAAACTCCCCGACATTGCGCCACGTGGAATGGGCAGCACTGTGGCATTGCTAGGTGAAATTCCAGGGCTCAGGCCCTGGAATTGCTCGCTCACGCCGCTGCTGTCGGTAAGGGCCTCCTTTGCTCAAGAGGGCCCCACAGAGCCCTCTCTAGAAGGTATGTTGCCTTCTCTTCCACGCTGGCCGGACGTCTTGGAAGCGGTCGGAATACCCACACTTTACCCCCACCGAGCGCGTGACTTTGCCTGTCGACTAAACTGTGGTGCGCTCGTTACACTGCGAGCTGGGACAGAGGCGGTGAGATTTGATGAAGCCTGGTTGATGTTTTTGTCCCCTAGGCCTCGTCCGCAAGGCATCCTCATGTCGTGAGGAAGCTATATATATATAAAAAAGGGAAATTTGTGAATATGTGTGTCTGTTCGAAATGTTTAGCATACTTCCCGACATGCAACAAACTTGAAATTTGGCATGTGGGTAGCTTCCAGACTGTACACCCCCCCCCTCCCGGCCATGTATTAATCCAAGACAAGAATCCAAGTCCCAGGCGAAGCCGGGTAGTAAAGCTAGTTTATTTATAAATCATCAATGACCAAAGGTCAATGCATTGCTTTGCTGGTGCTGGTGCCTTCATTGTCTTTGTGTTGTCCTTGAAACGTCCTTCAGATGCCCTTCACCGCCATTTCGTTGTCCTCCCATGCACCTCTGATTAGCGCGGTTGGCTACGTACGGTGCGAAAGAAGTTCCACGTACGTGTGTACGTATGTATGTACATTTCATGTCACAGGGTTCTTCGAGCCCGTTGCAATCGCGTTAAATGGCCGTGCGTGCGCACTGAAGCAGTGCCCGCTGTGAGCGCCTTGATGTGAAAATAGGGTCTCATTGTTCGTTTAGTTTGCGCCATTATTTATATCGTGAGTTAGTCGTCGTATTTGCCATGCGTCCGTGACGGTTCGTTAAGCGCGAATAACGTACACACGAGGGAACACGCGCAGGGGCCAAACAACCCCTTCTTAAGTAACGGAGTTCAACATGCGTACGCACATACTTCAGACGAGGCCTCGTCATCCTGGGCATGAACACGTTGCATTTTCGCAGTTTGTTTACGAAACGACAAAGCGTCTCGGAAAACAGACGGCCCAAATAAAAATGCGTGGATGGGCGATCAACATTCACGGTGCAGCTTGGAGAACTTCAACTTGGAGGGAAGAGGAGGAGGAGGAGTTACGGTCAAATGAAATCTGGGTTTTGATCCGATTTAGATTCCGGCCCGGCTTTGCCACTGAGGCCAGCCCTGCCCGCTCGCTTGTTAAGGGAATTGAGGCGGAGGGGGTATGACAGCGTGGAGGCGCCATCGAGATCCCAAGTCGTCTGCGTGCATTCCGCACACGAACACACGACCCTGTTTTGAAATATCGCCCGATCCGCGACCCCCCCCCCACCTTCCGCATCGGGCACACGCGCGCACACGCGTACACAAATATAGAATATCATCTGTATAGCCTCAGAGACTCTTGGGAGATATGTATTGGGATATGTGCTGTTGGCAAGTACCTATTAAGGCCAGCACGACATATACAACTGAACTCAACTATTTTTACTTTACCAGGTGAGGCCCACTGAGCTGTACAGCTCTCTTTCAGAGGCTACTAATGATAGCTCAACGAAGTGGCTTATCGCGTGGAAATTTATATCAGCCAAATACTCTGAACGCACGATTCTAAATGTGGAGGGGGAAAACTAACTGTACGACCCGGAGAAAAATCCACACGTCCAAGGGGAGAACATGAAAATTCTAAATATATCGGGGTTTGGATCGAACCCATGACCTCCCGTATTCCAGTCGAGGGAGTTAACATCTCTCCACCGTGGGTGGTGTGGCTAGGAGCGTGTGCCTAGGGCGCGTTTGTTTCCGCCGGGCTGATGTTTGCGCGCTGTCCCAGCTCCTCATTGTAGACCGAGTTCTCCTCTCATTTCCACTTGCCGCTCACGCTGGCCGCCGCGGTCGGGATTCGAACCCGGCCCGCCAAGGTCCACAGTCGAGCACGCAAATCGTCGTGCCGCTGCTCCGCCACCACCCGCACGGGGCATACCCAAGCACACGCACACACACACACGCACGTGCACACATACACACACACACACGCGCACACACGTGCACACGCACACACACACGCGCACACACACACACACGCGCACACACGTGCACACATACACACACGCACACACACGTGCACACATACACACACGCACACACACGTGCACACATACACACACGCACACACACGTGCACACATACACACACGCGCACACACGTGCACACATACACACACGCGCACACACGTGCACACATACATACACGCACACACACGTGCACACATACACACACGCACACACACGTGCACACATACACACACGCACACACACGTGCACACATACACACACGCACACACACGCAGACACACACACGGGCACACACACACGCGCACACATACACACACGAGCACACACACACACACGCGCACACACGTGCACACATACACGCGCACACACGTGCACACATACACGCGCACACACACGTGCACACATACACACACGCACACACATACGCACACACACGCGCACACACACGCGAACACGCGCATGCACACACGCACACACGCACGAGCACACACACTCGGGCGCACACACGCAGACACACACACACGCAGACACACACGCACACACACACGGGAACACACGCACACACACACGCGCGCACACACACGCGCACACACAGACGGAGCACTTGGCACCGAGCCAGTCGATATGGGTCAGTGGTTAAGTTCCTGCAGCTATTCCATGACTCTTGCAGGACGTTTCTAGAGCACACCATTTATTGTAAAAAGTGGACATTAAAAAGCCCATTGGTGCAATGCTGCACGTCGGATTCGGACTGTTTCGTTGCCGTTGTCCTCGTCGCAAGTTTGAAAAACTCCCCGCTCGTTCGCGGTTTTAAGATTTGAAGAAAAACTAAAAAACAAACGCGGTGGTCGTGCCCGAGAGCGCCGTGCAAGAGATAGTGCACGGTTGCGGAAATGTCACGTTGCATTTGCCACCACCGGCTCGCACAGACACAGTGATGAAGACTCGGGCACGTACGCAAGCAAAGCGGGCGTGCGCGTACTCTAACGCATGCTGACAAGGCAGGCCCACGCACAGACGCAAAAGATCCCCCCCCCGTTTAGCGTTTAACGGGATGTAGGGGCAAGTGCTGTTAGTGAGCAGCACCTATAAAGGCCGGCACGGCACACGAAGAGGTGGGTGGCCAGCACCCCGCCCGGTCACCTTTGTCTCCCCGGTGGCGATGTTTACACACCGCACCAAGTACTCTCAATTGAAGCTGAGTCGACCTAGGGGAAGCCCAGGACCACTTCAGATAATCGTCACTGGTGTTGGCCGTGAGCGGGATTCATGAGCGGGTCGCCAGGTTCGTAGCGCAACGAGCTAACTGCTACACTGGCGCTCCCATGAGACAAAAGGCTAACATACACACATACACACACAGCCACGTGTGCATGCACGGTACATAAATGTAACACCGGGTAGGTTTTTGCGGTTCGTGCCGCACGGCTCTCGGGTTTTGTTTGTGCTTAAAAAATGTCCACCACGTCCTGGGAGCCTCTCCGGGAAAAACTGAAGAAACTGTTGAAGCTACGGGAACTTAAGAAGCTCCCAGCAGGTGGAGCGAAACGTCGGACGTTCATGCTGCATCATCGGGGATTTACAAATGAATCGCACGCAGAGACAAACTGTGAAACCGATCGTCGCATGCCGGGCGTAGCCTCGCGGCTTCGCATGGACAGTCGCATATGAGCGCATGAGGTCCGCACGCAAGTAACTGCGGAGTCGTTGTACGTGTCTACGTTGGGCTTCTTTAGCGAGGACTACTTGACGACCGGTAGTTGTCAAGTACGCACGTCGGAACGATGCTGCTGTGGTGTGATGGTTAAGCGTGCACAGCTGTCAACCCCTTATCAGTGCTCTACCTGATTACAGACCAATTCAGACCTTATTGATCACCCCGTGCCTTTATAAATCTCAACGTTCATCCTACAAAGTCCCCGTCACAAGGGAGAAACACAAACAAATAGACATTTTTCTTTGCCCGTATTGAAACGGTTTGATGCCGTATGGCCCTGATATCTCAATTTCCCTGAACAAGAATATGGGGTAAACCGTATGGGTTGTCGCGGTATGAGCTTGCTGGATTTTAATTCCAGAAATCGCCTAAATAATTTCCGACTTTCCCGGCACGGCCGTTCAAACTACGATGCAAGTTTCTGAGAGAACCCCCACCCCTCCCCCCAAATGTGGGCACTCCTCCCACGTCTTCCAAAACATCTGTATCAACGTGGAGGAGGAGTAGGCCAAATACCCTCTTGTAGAGGGGGCCGCTCTCTCCCGAGCTCCCTCTTAAGTCGAGGCCCGCTCCCGCCAGCAGTGGCAGGGCCACCGCACCCCTCTACTCTCCGTGCACTCATCACGACGAGCAAACGCAGTGCCGATTAGCGACGGGGCTGCGTCCGTGAGCGACGCTTCTTGTCAGAGTTGCCCTTAATAGACCCCGGTCGTTAGTGCGCCGTGAACCGTGGCACAATCGCGATCCTTCATCTCTGACCACCCCCCCCCCCCATGCTCATAGCACGCTCCCTTGTTGTCGGAGACTTTGTCAGTCCCAGGGGGTTGTCCCGCACTCGACGGCGTACACTGCTGCCGTTTCGCTCCACTCGTTGCAATCAACCCTTGCGACCGTGAAATCAAAACACGCGGGCAAACCCTCCCCGCGGCACGCGCCTCCTGCACCCGCTGCCAATGGAAATTGAAGCTCGTTTTTGAGAGCCTGACAAAGGTGACATCTGAGCGGGGGTCCTGCTGCGAGTCCACAATGAAGATTGTACAAGGTCTGTTAAAAAAAAGTTTACTTCCGTTGTACAGGAAGCCGGCTGGGTGGCTCGGAGGTCGGAGCGCCCGAGCCGGCACTGCTGAGAAGACCCTGGGTCCAAACGCGGATGTCAGCCGCCAGTGATTAAACTGCGCCATTTGATGTGTGGGGAGTCGATGTCTCAACCCGGCCAACAATGAAGTACACATCAACCTGATCAGATTAAATGTCATTTTACGTAATTTAGTCACATTCCAGCTCCCAGAATTGCTTTCAAATAACGGTTTGACTGCGACGTGGCGAGCATTCCACTGTAGCAGGGCATGTGGGAAAGTACGCGGCCCCATCTTATACGGATACAAAAATATCATTTGAAGGGTTCTTTAAAAGTCATGGTCATCATTATGATCAGCCACAATCAGTCTACGATTGGAGGAAAGCATTCCCAAGCCGTCGCCCTTCATAATACTGCAATGTAGCAATCCACCTAGCACTTGAACACAGGGTAATCTCTCCATGTCAAAAATAGTTCTGTGATATCTGCCTCCGCGGGGCTGTTCTCTAGTCGGGCCGGGGGAGGGCGGTACGTTTCACTGCTGTGCGAGATGTCCGGATGAGTGAACGCCTTATCTCATGAAGATGATATCGATCGCACAATTTCAACAAAACCACCCCGCCCCCCAAAAAAACATAATTTTTTCAAAAAGACTTAATCGTACCGTATACGCGTTTTCAACGTCGGGAATGTCCTCGCTCGTATTACTTCACGGCGCAGGAGTGAGCAGCACGCGGAGTAGCGTGGCACGGCTTTCGATTCGCTGTTGTGTAACGAACGCGACTGAGCCGCGCTCGCTCGCGCTCGGGACGAGAGATCGAATCTGGCCAGAGCGCTGGCGGCCCGGGCAGTGACCTACCGTGCTTAAGAATGCCGCGGCACTCTGAACGCGCAGCGAGCAGATGAGGTCGCTCGGCTCGGCGTGTGTCCCATGGCACGGCCAGTTTGTTTCATTAAAGCCCCCCCCCCCCCCCCTCTTTCGCGCAGACGCCAGATAACGCGGTTAAGTTTCCCAAACGTTAACTCCCTTTGCCGCAATCTGCGGGATGATGTCGTTTTCTGGAACCGGGATAAGCGGCGCTGTCCCTTCTCTCGTCTGTTCGAACGTCACTGGGTTAAATGCAGCGCAGTACGTTGACAGAGAACGAAAACGTCGGTGACGTATTTACAAATTATTTATTTTGTAATTAAGTAATTTGCTGCTCGTCAATCCAACGCTAAATAAAAGCAACTCATCCAAGCGCTGTCCACGCTCAAACTTGCTTAGCTTTCTAGATCTGATATTAGGCACATTCTGGGATGATTTGGTCGGAGGCGTTGACTATTTAGGATAATATCATTTCTCAATCCAGAAAAGTCTCGTTGAGTTTCACGGTGACTCTTTCAGGATGGTCCTACATGAGAATTACGTCAATTGAAGGAGTAATTGTATGCGAGAGGAATCTGGGAAACCCCACACATTCGAGGTGATAATACGCAAATGATCCGCACAACCCACCTGGTTTCCTGCCATCACCTTGACAGTAAACAAGCCCGACTGCCGAAATAGGTTTGGATAGCTTCTGGCCCAGAATGTCAGAACCTATCCAAAGTTGGCTTGTTTAAGCAAACGTTTCTGGATAACATTAGTCTGAAAAGCCGATAGATGAGGGACTGAAACATCTTTTATTTCTCGATGTAGACACAGAAACTGAACTCTCTCTATACTCGTGACCCATGATGTGCCACAGTGACGCATAACGACTTTGTACACATTGCAGCCGCCCATTGGGTTTCGCAGTTTCACACATCTGAACGGTACACTAACCGCTGCCTCTAAATCGCAGGGTCTCTCAGGCGTGTGCCACCGCACGTGCCAATACCGAGGACGTCTGCTTTGTGCAGGTGTGCACTGTGCTACCTCAAAGGTCAAGGTGCAGCCGGGAATTTCTTGCTATCGAAAATGCTGGAGGAAGGGCCTCTAGCCAGAGTGAGGTCCAGCGAGGGTATTATTTTGGCCTACTCTTCCACGTTGCACTTGACGTCTGAGGGAGGGGTTGGTCGCGAGGATTTTTTTCTCCGGGTCCTCCAGTTTTGCCCTCCACGCTTAGAAACATGAGCTATTTAGATTATTTTTTTGCTGTCAATTTCCACGCGATAAGCCACTTCTTTGAGCCAGAATGTGTGGGCAGGTCGCTTCTATAAAAGAAGCGAATAGCCCCGTGGGCTTTGCCTGGTAAGATTTTTTTTTTAATATTTTGGTTTTACTTGTGTATATTTTTTATCGATGTGTTTACCTTTACTATACTTGGCACTCCTGCCCAGTTTTTGTGCTGTTTTTGTAACTTTCTGAACCCGCCCATACTGGACATCTGTAAAGAAGAGCTTATAGAAGCTCATCGGATTCCTCCGGCAGTCTAAATAAAGATTCCGATTCTGTCTGGGCCCACGCTATCGGCCGTTAATACCGCGCTGCGTTACGCTGGTACGAGCGAGCAGGGAGAGCCCCGTACGAGATTTGTCGGCAGTGGGGGAAGCGTGCGGTGTTTGACCTGCTGGCGGGTTCGCATGCTCACTTCGTCAAGTGTAAAAAAAAAAAACCCGAAGGAATCGCACCTGGTGGGCCGCGCTCTGTTCGATTCCCGTTTCGTACGCGCGCACGCAATCACGCGCAATTGCACGCACGCAATCACGCATGTACGCGCACGTTCGCGCTGCACCTTAGCCGTGCCAGAGCTTTTTTTTTAATTGCTCAAAATAGCAACGTGGCATTCTTTAACCGTGTATGCATTTTTTCCCTTCTTCTCTAATCAAAAAGGCAAATTTAACAAAACCTCTGGACGGCAGTTTTGATTGTCGAAGACCCCCCCCCCCCGATCCCCCCCCCCCCCCCCCGCTGCACATCAGATTTTAGCCGTGAGGAGTGCAGTGTGTTTCCTTAATGGGAGCCAGGAATAATACCGCCAATTGGTTTAATTTCACCGCTGATTGTTCGGCTTTACTTATTGAATGAATGAAGCGCTTTGTTTTATTGTGAACCTCGGTGAAACTAAGGTCAGCAACGATCGTATTGAAACTTGAGTTGGTTGTGTATCTGATTAGAACAAGTAATGCCCCTATTCAATTATAGCTCTCTGTTTGAAACGTCAAAGCACATATCATTGTTTATATACATTTCCATTTGTGTGTGTGTGTTTTCATACAATCCCTGTGGGGTGGAATGGTAGCACCTTTGTTAAACCTGGAGATCACGGCTTGCATCAGTGGTGAGTGGTATCTGAACCGGCACGAGGCCTCCTCCTTGACCAACTCGCACTGACCGGCACGGTGAAATATTTTCAAACAACACCCACGACCAACACAGCCTGGGGAGCCCTTCATCCATCACCGATTCCGCCATGGGGTCACGAACTTGCAATCAATAGGCCGCTGGTTCAACCTCACGGTGTGGCAGTTAATACGATGAGCAGGTTCCCACTGCCCTGTCCACCAGCGGTACTCAGGCAGTCATCGACTTACGAACACCCGCACTTATGAATACCCGCACTTACGAACACCCACACTTATACGAACACCCTACTTACGAACCAGCTTCCATGAAAATGTAACCACGGCACTATTTATGTAATGAGTCAGCCTCGTGTTGGGAGTGAGTCTTTGTGTGCGTGTGAGCATTTGAATACGGTAGATTACCGTGTTCCGACTGACGGAACGCGTCGCAGTAAGTAGAGGACTGCCCGTAGATGGGTACCGCCACAGGTAGTGAATCAGCAAGTCGTGTGTGGTGGGGTAAAGTGTGGGTCCTCCCACCACTTCCAAAGTGCCCCCGAGAGAGAAGCTCTTCCAGGCCTTCATCTAGTGGAGGCGCTTCCGCCACCGTTGGCGTGATATTGCAGAGCCGTAACCCTTAACTATTCTTTCACTGAAACGTTGCCCTCTTATGCATAGTTGTAGCCGTGCCTCTCCACTAATCGTTAATCCCGTCGCAATTCCGCGCCGATGCGGTGAACTCGGCTCGAGCGTGAGAACGAGGGATTTTGCTCCAAAAAATGTCCCTTCTGTGTTCCTCCCAGCAGGGCTCACAACTACCCCCCCGCCCCCCCCCCCCCCCCCGGGGTCATCCCCATGGGCTGACCTCCTGTTAGACTCGCGTTAGACTCGCGTTAGAAATCGTTAGACTCCCGCGCCGGCCTCGTTAACTCTCCGAGACTTTGCCCTCATTGTACTTCGCCGGATATGTGAACCTATTCAAAGCCGGCACGACGGGGAAGAGGGGGGGGGGGAAGTGGAGAACCCCCACTGTGGGAGAGAAAGGAAATATAATAATAATAATAATGACACGGCCGAACTTTGCCTTTAATTCTCAAGAATGGAGGCGGACTACGTCGATTTTCTTTAAGCTCCTGCGGGGCGGATTTTCTTATTGTCCCCTCCACCCTCGTTCTGCCCTTGGCCGGGTGGCTTAGAGGTCACAGCGCTGAGCCGGGTACGGCCGAGATCCCGGAGCTCACCGATGTTAGCCGTGGCTGGGAACCCACGGAGTGAGTTGGTAGTTTCAGCCCAATGAGGTAGTTAATGTCTCACCACGGGGGAGACAAAGGCGGCCGGGCGTGCTGCTGAGCACCCACCCCTTTCGTGTGCCGTGCCGGCCTTCATAGGTGCAGCTCGTTAGCAGAACTTGCCCCAACAGTCTGTGAAAGCTACACGGGAAATCTTTATCTTTTTGCTGAAAAGGCAACTTGAGCGAATGGGCATAAAGCACCGCAGTGGCGAGATGTTAACTACCTCACCTGGTATACAGGAGGTCGTGGGTTCGATCACGACCCCGACACCTGCTGTATATTTGGAGTTTGCATATCTCTATCCCCGTGGTCGCGTGGATATTTCTCTGGGTCCTCCGGTTTTTCCCTGCACATTTACAAACATGCATTTACATTGTTTAGATTATTTGGCTGCTATACATGGCCACGTGATGATAAGCCACTTCGTTGAGCTATCATTTGTGGCCAGGTCGCTTCTGAAAAAGAGCTACATAGCTCAGTGAGCTTTACCTGGCAAAATATGAATTTTTTTAATAGTTTTATAACTAACAACTGCAGAAAAAGATCGATTGCACTAAATTTAGTTGAGCACTTAATTCGACAAAATTTCACGTCTTGGGAATCAAAGCTGTCAGTTAGACTCTCATGCGCCGTCGCCAACCCACACTGACCAGAATGGTGAAGTATGGTCAAGTAAGCGCCCCCCCCCCCCCTCCCTGACCAATAGTGCATGGAGAAGCCCTCGCTCATCAGTGGATTTACAACGGGGCATTACATGCACTTGTGATTTGGCCAAGGTCCGTTTACTTACGTAAGAATAAAAATAATAATCCAAATCCATCATCACTTTCTAACAACAGAGTGCATTTACAGAGCGCCTTCCAAAAGCCGGGGCTAAGATTTTTTTTTAGCGTGTGTGTGTGTATATATAGGAGAGCAAATTAGAAAGCAGTGGTATCTCACAACCAAACACCTGCCAGTCACCACGTGACTCCCTCCTAGGCGCCGCAATGCCAACACCGTTGAATGCACGCGCGTGTGCGTGCGTGTGCCTTTTGTCTCAATGTAGCGGTTTAGCGTGTTGCGCTCCGAACCTGGCGACCCGCTCATGAATCCCGCTCACGGCCAACACCAATGACGATTATCTGAACCGGTCACAGGCCTTCCCCTAGGTCGATTCGCCCCGAACACGAGTGCCTGTCGCGATGTGTAAACGTCGCCAAGAGGGAGACAAAGGCGGCTGGGCGTGATGCTGGCCACCCACCCCCTTCGTGTGCTGTGCCGGCCTTCATAGGTGCTCGCTAACAGCACTTGCCCCAAGAGTCTGCTGGGGCTATACGGGGAATCTTTGTCTTTGTTTGGTCCCACGGTGACTTTTGCTGGAAAGGCAACTTTGGCGAATGTAGTGGAAACACCGTTGCTGGCTCCTCGGGCGTAAAGCGCCGCAGTAGCGAGATGTTAACGACCTCGCCTGGTACGCAGGAGGTCGTGGGTTCAAATCTGACCATGACGCCTGCTGCTGTATATTTGTAGTTTGCATGTTTCTAGATTTTTCTCCTGATCCTCCGGTTTTTCCCCTCCACATTTAGAAACATGCGTTTTCGAGTGTTTGGCTGCTATAAATGTCCACGTGATAAGCCACCTAATCGAGCTATCATTTGTGGCCAGGTCGCTTCTAAAAAAAACAGCTACATAGCTCAGTGGGCCTTTCCTGGTAAAATAAATAGTAACAATTCATCGCTGCGCCACTACCACTCTCGCCTACAATCGTCAGCGCTATCCCGCCCAGTGGGCCTTAACCTGGCAAAATACAAATGAGTTTAGGTCAAAGCGCCGCAAGGCGATTGATGTTGGGTGTCGGGCGGGCGCGGCCGTTGTCTGGCCGCAGGTGTGGGGGGAGAGGTCGCGCGCAAGGTCGCTCGCGTCACGCTTTTAGTCGTCTTGCGGTCAGACAACTGATGCGCCGGGAACGGTCTCCCGGACCTCGTCGGATCTCCGAGGTGGAGCAGAGGGTGATGCTGGACGTCGCTTGGATGGGCGACGGCCCGGGCGCAAGCAGAAGGCAGCCGGTCGAGGAGGAGGAGGAGGGCGCAGCGGATTAGATCGTTCTCAAAATCGACAAATGAATTTTTTGTTTACCGTTAAGTTGCAGACAGTCATTCACATGACGTGGACATCAGACGATCGCTGGACTTAACGGGCATTAAAGTATGCGTGAATGTACGTTGAACTTCTTTCGCTCCGCACGTAGCCAACCGTGCCAAATCGGAGGTGCGGACGAAAGACAAGAAACTCAACACAAAAAGCCCGTTCTGAATGCATGCGTTGGAAATAATATCACGGGACTGGTTGGCAGAAAGTGCGTAAAAAGTATCGCGAAGCTCGGCGAAAGATCAGTCTCGGCGCTTATCCAAGACTCGTCGCAATGAACGAGCAGGCAACGTCAACCCGATGTCCTTGTTTATTTTTACCCCCTAATGGCGACGATACGGCTCCTGTTTGCCTTTGACGTGGTTCGCTTAAATGCACTTTAAATATTTAATGGCTTGCGATGCAATTTATGGCAGCACCTGGTACATTAGCATTCCAGTTTGGCGCTCGCCGCCCACCCCGCCCGCCCGCCACCTCCTCCTCCCCGTGTCCCCTCTCCGAGTGGAAAGTCACGATCATCCCACCACTCCTCCCTTGCTGCAGCGTGGGAGCACTGTACAGTTCTAGCTTGCACCACCGCCACAGTTTTACCACGCGGTGCCCAGCGATACGCACAACCCACGTTCACTCACACGCTCGCGCAGATCTTTGTTTTCAATCCACATTGAACCATCACGCGAACTCCGGTCATCCGGTCATCCTCGCTAGCCGTCGAACAAATACGGTTCGCCGCGTTCGCGCGCTTCCAGATGCGCTGCTGCGGCCGTCTGGAACGCGCTCTCCCTTCCAACATTAGGAAGCCACTGGGAGCTATGTACTTTTAAATCATCTAAATTGAAAACTCATTTCTTTAGAAGTACTTTGTACGTTTTTAGTTCGTTCCCCCCACCTACAATTAGCACGGTTGGCTACGAACGGTGCGAAAGAAACATACAAACAAACATACGTGGGGATCGTTTTGCTGCCGTGGTCAGGAGGAGCTGCGAGATCCTGCAGCTGTTGTGGTCTTGGCAACCGGTCCCCAATGTGGTAACTTACATCATCTCTACTTGGGCTTTGGGTCTTCCCCTTCGTCGATAACCTGTTGGTGCCAATCGACCCTTCCTTCTCCAGTCTCCACGTGCATATTTCAGTCATTTGTACATTCTCCATTGGAGTAGGATCTAAACAATTCTCTTGCTGATATATCACGAGATTACAAGTTGTCTCCCGTTATCATAACCACGCATATCGAAGTGGCATCTATGACATTAGATCTTTGCTCGGGCCAGGGGCGTCTTTCTACACAGCACGTTGAACTTCTTTCGCACCGTACGTAGCCAACCGTGCTAATAGGAGGTGCGGGGGAAGGACAACAACACTGAACACAAATGGCAGTTTGTGTAAAATCCACACGGGTTTCTCTCTGTTTGGTTGTCCCTGTGAGGTCATGACAGCTATTTAAGAAGCCGGGTCAGCTGATACGGTTATTCTAACTTCCTGGATGATTATTCTGACTTGCTGGTTTCGTGAATGGACGATGCTCGACTTAGTTTCGCACGAATCGTATCTAATTGCTGCAAACTTTGGCTGTGCGAATTCTTCTTCAAACTTACCACTGAATGAGCTGAAACTAACATTTTTTGGTGCTTTGGAACACTTAAACGTGCGACAGTGTTGTTTTGTTATAGTGTAGATGCTTGCCCCGAGCTCTCATACTCTGATGGTGCATTGTCCTTGAGTTGTGCGCCTTTTGGCGTCATCTGGTCCAACCCATATGAGACTAGGCTCGAAGGAAAGCTGTCTCGGGTGTGGACCAATCAACTTCAAGGACAGTGCACATTATCAGAGTTATGTTCTTTTGTTTGTATTATGACTGCAGGTATTGCGGTCTATGCAAACATGACTCCTTGCAAAAAGGTGTCAGTTTTGTTGCCAGATAGAAGGGTAAAGAACCAATTATCAGTGTTGTTTTGGTTGGCCCATGTTGGCTGCTGGAGGGTAAAAATGACATAATCATGGCCATGTCATGATGTGGCTTATCCCAAAAATTGTATACGGCTTAATCTCTTGATGCAACAACTGCTGCAGGGTAATGGCTTGTAAAGTAAACACGAGTTTTTGTAACCGCAGTTAGCGTTGGCCAGAAGGGCCTTGCTTCTCGGCCAGTAGTTGAAAAGTTGAAGCCCTGCTGCCAACAACCGACAAGAACAAAGATCCCACGCATGTAGCCTTCACAGACTGTTGGGGCAAGGGCTGCTAGCGAGTAGCACCTATGAAGGCCAGCACAGCAGACAGGGGGTTGCCAGCACCATGCCTGACTGCCTTTGTCTCCCCAAATGGCGATGTTTTACACACCGCACCAGGTCCTCATTTGAGGCGAAGTCGACCTTGGGGAGGCCCAGGACCGATTCAGACAATCATCACCGGTGTTGACGGTGAGCGGGAATCGAACTCGGTTTCGTAGCGCGGCTCGCTAACCCGCCACGCCACCACTCCCCATTTGTTTTGAACAACACCATCACCCGCATGCCCCCCCCCCCACCGTTGCCACTCCTCTCACCCAAGTGCAGTGTTGCGCTGGGCACGGAATCAAGAAACTAAAAAAAGGCACACGGTCCTTTAGAGGGCACGATCGACCCGCCTTCTCATCTGCTTGCAGGTGTTAAAGGTCACTGCTGCTGAGCGATTGTGACCTCCTGGTGGCTGATCGAGAGTGCGAGCAAATGTAACCAAAACTGCGTTCTGTCATTTGTTTAAGCAAGCAAACTCTGAACCGGTTTTGACCTTCTTAGCCTCATCAGCAGAGTCAGGCTTGCTCAATAAAGGCTACTCGATAACCAGATATAATTGGCAAAAGCACTCTTCATAAACCTGGGTCTCTGTACAGTGCAAAAAAAAATCAATGCGAACCCTCAGAATGCGTATACTTTGAAACTTGCAAAGTCAGCAGATGAAATGCCACGGTTTAACTAATGCTCGCCTCACAGATGCTAATTATTCACTCGGACAATGGCCACTCCTTGTTCAGGGGCATATGAATTGTCAGTATTCATTTGGACAGGAGCAATGTTTGAAAGCCCAGGCTGTGCGAGTTGGTGCTCCGCCAATTCGCTGGAGCTGTTCTTTTTCTACGAGGCAAGCGGCAGGCAGATCGGAAGCTTGCGAGTTCGAATTCTTGGTGAGGGGGGGGGGGTGACTCGGCCCATCATCCCTCCGTGGAGGCCAAGAAAACGAGTACCATTTTGTTGGGAAGTGTAATAAAACGTTGAGGCGGTTCCATAGATAGACCTCACGCCTTCCAAAGGAATGCGGAAATTTCCACCAGTGGATCAGGGCTGCAAACGGGTGATGAGCAAAACGCCCACGTGCTCATTTTCAGGATGAAATCGCATTGAATTCGAATGAAGGAAACTTACTTTTTCTACTCGGCAGTCGTCTCACTGGTAATCAAATGTCTAAGCCGCCGTAGGAAGGAATGACAATCGCATTTAGGCATGGCCATCGTCGCGTTTTCAGGGGAGTGCAAAATGTAAAGCGATCAATATTTTACGCTGTGCGTGAAATCCAGCCTTGCGCCACTCCCCCCCCCCTTCCCTCTCAAAGCAAGCGGATATCGACGTCAGCTTTCTCTTCTTTGAGGAATTAATAAGTGGACGGATGTTGCATTATCTTTTTGTTGTTTCCTTTTGGTGTTGTTGCCAAAACCGCACACTGTACGCTCGCCTGCGAGACGTTTTCCGCGCCGTCGATTTTCTCCCAATAGCGCGCCGCCGAATATCTTGCCCGGTTTTAGTTTACTCGGCGCACTCGCGCCCATCGATGTGTGCCCAGCGGCGTCGCCGCCACCGCCACAACCCCCAGCGATCTTTACTCGCTGGGGGTTGTGTGTGTGGGGGGGGTCTGCCTCGCCAGGTCGTCACTTTTAATGCCGGGCACATTTGACACTTTCCTAGAGAACACCGCACGGCACGCGACGTGGTGTGGCCAGAGCGCGGTTATCGAAGGCAGATGGGGATCGAAGCTATGCAATGAAAGACAATCAGGATATTAATTTATACTGGAGGAATCCGATGATCTATAAAGCTCTTTTTATATGTTTGTTACAACAACAAACAATACACAAACACGACAGGAGTGCAAAGTGTAGCAAAAATAAGCAAATCACTTAAAAAATATATATAAATAAAGCTAAACAATTTGTTTTATCTTACCAGGTAAAGCCCACTGAGCTATTAGCTTATTTTTCAGAAGCCACCTGGCGGTCACGGATGACAGCTCAAGGGAAGTGGCTCGTCACGTGGACAGAAATCTGCGAAATTGACCATGACGATGAAAAAGAGAACGTCATTGCCTAAAGAAGCAAGGTTTTTGATCGGTGCATTCTATCAGCGATGACGTGGGTCAGAAACACGCACGCCGACTGAAGAGAGTGGAACAAAAGCTTAAGAGACGTGGGGATGAGGGAACAAACTTAATTTGAGACGCCGTATTACGACAGCTACGAAAGGTAAATGGGATTGGGCAGGACACGTGACCAGACGGAACGATGGCTAATGGACGAGACTGGTGATGGAACAGCAGTCAAAGGAGTGGGAGCCAATGAGATTGCTCCGTGCGCAGGAGTTAGGTGGATAGTCGTAGGCACTCAGCTGTGAGGAATGGTGAGGGCATGTGGAGGCTTCATCCAGCAGTAGATAGACCATGGCACATGATGACCATATTTCAAAAATGTTCCTGTACTGCGATGTTTCTGGAATTTGTGTGTGCCCTTAAGACCTGAGGCCAACTTCTCAATAATCTGCATAATCGTCAGCTTTCAAAAGGTCACACAGTCATAAGCATTATACGTTAAATGCATCGAATCATAAACGTAATAATTAATAACATTAAGATTAATCGGAGTTTCTGATGCACGGTGACAGCAACGTGCTGGCTAAAACATCGTCCGCTGGAGGGACGCTGCTTCCACGATGCAACGGTTGGCTCACTGGGCTTGAAATCCAAAGGTCGCCTATTCCATCTTTCCACAATCCGTGCACGGCTACTGAAAACAACGGGGCAAGCTTCGTCAATTCCTCCGCTTCTGTCCACCCAGCTGTGTGAATGGGTGAGCCCGCAGTTGGTCGACCGGCAGGCCTTGCGCGGTGGGACGAACTGTGGCTTCCAGTGGATGCAGGGCTGCACCTCTGCCTTTCCCCACCGTATTGATAGTTTATGTTGCTGAACAAGCACTGCCATTTAGCAGACACATACACGGGCAAATGCCTCGCAGTAACGGTACATCGCATTGGCTTCCCGGCGGGCGCAGGGCAGTGCAAAATTATAATGGGGAGCTTGGCAGGGTTGCACGAAGCTAGCGGGGCGACCTTGGTGGCCATCGAACTACGTGGCCAAGTCGCCCAACGCTTAAGGGCGAACCAAGCAAAGTTACGAAAGGGGAAGGGAACGGTGCCAGTGACGTGCGAGTGTTCTTCGTCGCGTGCGCTCAGGGAGATATTTATGAGGCCGCGCTCGTTGCATCCAAAGTGCTTGCCGCCAGATGAACCGCATCACCTCACCTGGTCTCGTCAGGGAACACAAACCGTCGTCGCGCGAACCGCGGTCAACCTCGCAGCGGCGGTGGCGGCGGCTTTTGGCGAGCTATCGCGCGGCGCTTTCAGATGCGCTTCTGCGACCGTCTGGAATGCTCTTCCTTCTGATATTAGGAAGCCACTGGAGCTATGCACTTTTACATCAATATTAAAAACTCATTTCTTTATAACTGCTCGTTTGTTGTCCTTCCCCCACACCTCTGATTGTCACTGTTAGCTACGTACGGTGCGAAAGAAGTTCAGCATACATATTCCAGGCAAAGGATGCCTGCGAAACTCACAGCCACGAAGCCTCATGGCTGAGCCATCAGTGATGGTGATTACAAGACGGTGATGAGGCCAGGTTCGACGTACGCGTCTGAAAGTAGCGCGCAGGTTATCGTAGGCACTCGTAATCCGAGTGCGGTCTTCCGAGTTGGGCCGTGTGTTGGGCATCTTCACTTCAACGCCTGACGATGCCCGCGGTCGTTGGTGGAGAACACTCGAGAAGGGTTTCTGCACGCGGCCCAAGCCGGAGGCCCGCACACTCGGTGCGGGTCCGAGTGTGCGGGGCACGAAAACCATGGAGGAGCTGATGCCGTGCACCGATCTGGCGTCGACGACGAGGTGGGTCGCAGCGATCGCAAACACCGGACCGCGTCGGAAATGAAGAGCTGAGGAAGAGGGCGAGAGTGGTGGGGCCCTTCCCAGACACGCTGAAAGCAAATCAACTCCGATGGCTAGAGGGGACATGTCGGTTTGGGTTTGGCGATAGTGGTACCCATCTCCCATCTCGGACAAGATTAGAGAAATTCAACTTAGATAGCTAGGAGGACAGTCGGTTAGGGTTCGGGAATAGTGGTTCCCAACTCAGACAAGATTAGAGAAAGTTGGCACAGGTGTCTGGGAAGGACACGTCGTGAGAAGAGAGGAAAGCCACGTCGTGATAAGAACGGTGATGATGAGCGTGGAAGCACCAGGGCGGAGTTAGAGAGGCAGGCCGACAGAGAGAAGTGGTTCTAAGCGATGAAGCATGCGGGATGTGAAGGTATACGAAGTGGATGTAAAGATGGCCCAGGGCAGGAATGAGCAGAGAGAGAGAGAGGGAGGAGCAGAGCAGGCAGACCCCCTCGAGAGCGGGGATCGTGCCAGGGGTGAAAAAAAAAAGAGCGATGGCCTCCGTTGTTTGCGAAATTAAAAAGCGTGCCACGCTGGCGATGGCAACATTTGCGCGCGACGAATTGCCCAGATTTTACTTTGGCCCGCACTCATCGTCACGCCGCCGCACCGGAGATGGTGTCGCTGTGCCGCCTGCTACGCGCTCGTGCTTCGCCAGGGCCCGGGGTGGTTTCGGTCTCGCCGGCTGGAATTTCACCCTGAGCATCGGTGGCTCTGAAATCTCCCCGCCACGCAAGGGCTGATGGCTCTGCAATTAAGCTGAGAATGTCAAGCGCTCGCTATCGTTGGCAGCGTCGACGGCACCCCAGGGGGTGCGTCTCTCCGCATAAACCTCGACCCCCCCCCCCCTCGTTCCCCCCCCCCCGCCTTCCACCACCCCCTCTCCTCGAACACTCGTTAAACCCACGGCCATCGCTCTCTGCGGAGATGCTTGCTGACGAAAGTTCACGTGCGCGCCCGCACTCAAAGTGCCGCTCTTCGCGCGCGGACATTTAACGAACGCGGATGTCGTGGTTCGCCGCAATCGAAATATCGTAAAAGCTGCGGCGGTCTGTAAGGTGCCGCTCACGCCACTGGTGGCGAAAGGGCCTCGAGGTCGCTCTAGACAGCACGTCGAGCGGTCCGTTGGCCTACTCGTCCGGGCTGGCCAGATGTCTTGGAGTAGCTGGGAATATCCACACTTTACCCCAGCACACGCGACATGCCGATCGACTCGCCGGTTGTACCCATTGACCGTTGCATCAACTGCCGCGCCGGGAGGTTTAACTGAACCAGACAACCGGTGAACTGCAAGTCCATCCTGCTGACCAATGCACACTTGGCAAACGTGCCCATTACGTTTCGTAGACCACTGCAATTCGTCATGTGTTTACTGTGTTTACAATGAGGACGATGGAAAGGATGATTCAGTCTTGATTTAAGCAGAAAGTTCAGAGTTGGCCCACGTGCTTGGCCTAGTTACGTGTACTCGTTCTCGGTGAGCATCAACGCCCCGTGCCCCTTACAACCCAGCAAGCACGGTCACGTGTGTTGACTCATCCTGAGGAATTTGAACTATAAAGTGGCAGCTTTCTTTCGTTTTTGTTGGAGTTGTCTCACATTTTCAAAGCAAACATTTTAATTTGAGCGAGACCCTCTAAGCACAAGGTTGGGTTAAAAGCGGCGGCCGTCAAAAGCCCGGTCACTCTCCACGTCATTATCGCGTGCTCGCAATCAAAACAACAAACAACAACAGCAAATATCCCCCAGGGCTTTTATTTTAATGACCTTGAGTGCAAAGGAAGGAAACGGCCGAAGAGGTCTGAGAAAGTTTGGGCACGCAACAAGATTGAATGCGGTCAACATTGAGCCCGGCCAATATTGACACACGGTGGCCGGCATTTACAAGGCCCTTAAAGCCAGCCTCCCTTTTGTGTACAAAACTCACGCCGTCAGTCACCGTAATTAATGTCGTCCGGCTGCTCAGATGCAATGGTCGAGGCTTCTTGTTCTCTCCACTTCATCCCTTCTCCTGCTGCTGCTGCTACTCCTAACTGCCACTCTCACCACCACTACCACCAACCAGCCCGTCTCTCCTTCAGGTGTTATTACCCTCACAAGGGGGTGAGAGAGGAGGGGGTGCTACGGAGCCTGGCACGTAGCCTCCTCCTCGAAGATTTAAAGTCGGCCGTGTGCTCGTGCCCAGTGTCGGGTTGCCACAACCGACCCAAAATAGGGGCCGGAGCGTTGCCGGGTGGTGAATGACTCCCCAGGGCATTCCCCAAATATTTCAAATCGCACGCGTTCCCGTGCGAGTGGAATATTGGCAGTCCGTGAAGCCACAAATCCCCAATAAGTGTTGTTGTTGTTGTTGTCGTTCTTGTTTTTGTTATTATTTACGTGCACGAGTTAAAGCCCTTTTGTCCAACCACTGCTGAACGACGGCCCTCCCGACACCATGCGGATTGTGGGGGTTATTTTGGCCTACTGCACCACGCTCCCCAGTGCGGGCCGGTGAGGGCGGGGAGCATAGACGTAACAGCATGGTACAGTACAACAATCGATTCTGCTGCACTGCCCTCTGCCGGCGTCACACTCCTGTTGTCACGCTGTTGTGCATTCGGTGGAACGTAGCTGTTGTCAGAAGTTTCGTGAACGCTTTCAGCACGGTCGACTAAAAATTCCCTCGGCCAAAGCTACGCACCGTTTAAGATGCGCGCGTAAACTAAAAATAAACGCGTGCTGGGATGCACACAAAGTGGAAGCGTAGCGTCGTGCGCAGTTGCGCCGAAGTGCACAAATGCCGAGCGTAGTTTGACCTTCAAGCGGGGCAGGCCGGCTCATCGGATTGGCCCCGAGTCTCACCGCTCACGGCCGCCACAGCGACAACCGCCGGCGGCCTTGGTCGGCGTCTCGTCGCCCCCCCGAGTCGCGCCGACATGAAGACGTCGCGCTCGCCCCACCGGCCACTCACCTGTGAGTCCACGCTGCCTCCACGCGCGTCTGCTCGCGGCGCTCGGCTCTGCCGAACATTTAAGTCCGCGACATTGATCCGCCCCGGTGTGTCCACCACGCTTGTCCTTTGAGGCTTGTTTTTGGAGAAGCGGTTTTTTTTGTTTATTCTTGGCCTTGGCGGGAGAAGACGTCCTTGTTTCTAGACACAGTTCTAACGATTTTGTTGCCAAACTCCCTCTAAGGGCAAAAGACCGCTTGTAAAAAAAAAGCAATCGTACAAATCTCGTCTCCCGTGCTGTCGCTCCTGTCCCTGCCGCTTGTACTCCTTGTCGCCTCGGGAGCCAGGAATCAAGTGAGAGGCTCTGCAGCTGAAGTAGATCAAAAACACATTTTGGTTCGGCGCCAGGAGACGTTAAATGTTTATCGGGAGGGCCAAATGTTTACGCTTTGCTTCGGTGCAAATTAACGGCAGGGACGGTCGAGTCCGTTGTTTTTTTCTTCTTCCGCTTCAAGAAGAATCGCGTCAACGACGACTCCCCTGTCTGTCCACCGCCCGCCGCTTCCCGGTGGACTAATCGGAGGAGAGGGCCGTCCCCCGGACGGAACGAAAGCCGTTTGGCTCGCAGGAGGCGGCTCTCGGACGCTTGTGTGAGCTTTTTATTTTTTCGCTGGCCTCAGCACGGACGGAGAGAGACGCGGAGAGCGATTGTGGATTCAGCGCGGCAGCCACGGGAGTGTATCAGAGCCTTGGCAGCCTCTGTCCCGCAGACGGAATTTAAATACGAGCGTTCCGTGGACTGGCGCGCGCGTGCGACGACGCAGCCTCAAGTACGCTCGCTCCCTCGCTCGCTCCCTCGCCCTCCCGTTTTGCCCGCCCGCCCGCGTACACGTGCGGACCCTTCGGCGAGTGACAGGCAGTGAGAAAAGCTTGCTATATATAGCCGGCTCGTGCCGCTACGCGTCTGGCTCGAGAGAAAGGGGGTTTTGGAGGAGGACGGATTTTTGGAGGTCGCCGGGGTGTTCGTCGAACCGAGCGGTCTGCTGGGAAAACGATTAAAGGAATGCGCAGGGACACCGCCGTTCGGCGTCGCGATCCGCCGCCGTGCTCGGCCACTTTGGACGCGGCATCTTGAGTCTCGAGCCCGGCGAAGAATGACATCTCTGTGCTCCGAAGGCTCTGCACGGCGGATGACATTTTGTGCGCCGCACAAGAGCCGTCATTTTCTTGTTTGTGAATAGGACACTTGTGCTGCGTGCCCTCGCGTTGGTTCTGGCCAGGGGCGAGTGCGCGCACGCACGGTGGCTTCCGTCGTTAGCGCGTTTGATGAATTACATGCTCAAATGGCTTCTCGTTACGTCAGCTGTTCCCTGTTGTGTGCGCGCCATGGAACTCGAGTGCGTTCGTGAAGTCGTCCTGTCTGCCGTTTAAAGAGATGCAGTCAAACAGACGTTCGGGTAGCCCGTTGTGTATGGTTTGCCTGGCCGGCCCAGAGCTCACGACCCAACAGGTGTTGGGTTCGCCCTCTCCACCCACCCCTCCCCTTCCTGGCACAGGCGTCGGTCCCCAGGGCCCCCATCCCATCACAACACACCAGCCCTCCTTACCCACAATGCCGTGTGAGCGGTGGATAAATATGGCAATAGTTCCCATCTCCCGGGGGGGATCTCTGGCAGGGCTCTTATCCCAATCGCTTTGTGCCAAAACGGGCACCGAGTCGCATTCTGTTGTCGTGGTCTCACTCTGTGGCCTCGGCGCTGCTCGCGTTGCCACAGATGTTGCCCGTGGCAAAGTACGAAGCTTAAAAAAAAAAATTCTCCGGAGTAACTGTTCTAGTGTCAGGCAAATAAACGGAGTGGCGCTCGCTTGCCGCTGCGAGCGTGGTGACCTGTGGGAGAGGCGCCGCCCGATGAACGAGGGATGATCCTAGCACGTCCGCCGTACGGGTTAAGCATCGGTGCCATTTAAAGTAATGCCACGAAGCGAATTGTCTAATCGCGTCCACGTTTAAATGCACGCTCAGGTTTGTAAGCGAGCGCCGAACCGCGACCCTGCATTTCGCTAATGGAACAGCTGAGTGTTGATGAGGTGCGCGCGTGACAAGCCCGGCCTGCTGGTGAATTTATGGATTCGCAGCGATGCTTCGCCTTCTCGGCAAAGTGGAGGCATGGAATGGAGCGGTGGCAGAGTGGTTATCGCGCTGCGCCGTGAACTCGACGACCCAGATTCAATTCCCGGCAACGGCTAACAGGGCCGGCCGTAGATTCCCGGAGGCCCAGGGAGAGAATGCAACCTGTAACCCCCTCGTTGATTAGCGACAAACAAAAAAAACAGGCCCGTCGTTTGTGATGCCCTCTTTTGCGTGAGCCCCGTAGCAAACCCCCCACCCCTCCTCCCTCCCTCTCTCTGCACCCTGGACAGCTGACATCAGTGGCAAGCGATATCGGAACCGCTTATGGCCCCTGCCCCTTCGCCAACCGGAACGGCGTGTTGCAGCCCTTTTTTATTTGGCGGATCGAGAATGGCTGGAGTAGAAGTCGTCTGTGAACGTATATCCTGTGCTCTGCGCACCGCATTGCAACGTGATAATTCGGTTGCCCTGTGTTTTGCAACAAAATCTGTTTGTGCGGGAAAAGCCACCGGCGCCCAGCTGATGATTGGAAACTATCGCTCGAAGATTCTGCGTTGGAATGGTTGGCCGATTTGTTTTTGCTGTGAAAAAACACCCAGAGTACAATTGGAATGTATTTAACAATATTATAATTGGAGGTCTTCACGGTATTAGTTTACAAATCTACTTTCTGTACTGCCACCTTCTGGCTGTCCACCCTTCTTGCTTCTAGGGCACTGCCATCACAAACATGTATCTCACCATGTCTGGCTCATGTCCGAGTGTGTATGCACTCGTGCATCTTTAGTTTTATAATACTTTCATGACAATAATCATCAGCTTTGCATTTTTTAATCGGGTGCCTGTTCCTGAATTGTGTGACCACCCCTACTTTGGCATCTGTAATAAACTCCATACAGTGTGTTTAAAAAAACAAAATAACCAGATGTTAGATAGAACTCCAGTTGGTCTAAATAAATGCATTTAGTATTTGTCACTAAATGTGTTTATTTATTTGTCATTCTCCCCCCCCCCCCTTGTCATTCCCATGGTGCTGTTGACGTCATGGCATTCGACGAAGCGTCCAATCAGAGCCCTCACAGCGCAGCGCATCATCCGGTGTGCTAGAGAACGGCCCGTAGAAGGAGACATCACAGAACTACTTAGCGACCTCTCTTATCCACCCACACGCTCTCCTGCACGCCCGCCTAAAAAGACCTCTGTCGAGTGGCAGTCACACCAATACTTTTCCATCATAGTTTTTTTTTGTTCGCAAAAATTTCGTCTAAAACCAAATTGAAGAGAACGAAATTTTGTTACACTCATGGGTGCCCCGAGTTCAGACCATCCACTCACTCCACTTGACAGCGCCGTCTAATCACGTGCGGCAGGAGCTCAAATAGGAACCCAGGGTCTCAGCGGAGCTGGTTCAGGTTTGATAGCATGAACACTGAATGTGTTTGGCACTGCCTTTAGAAATAAATTACCTCCCCCTCTGTACTCCAGAGACCCCCGAGAGCGTGTCAATTGCTTTGATGTGCCTATCAACGCGGGCCCGTGATTTGTTTCTGTCTTCGCCGTGCCTGGTCTCGTCCCACAGACGCCTCGGAAGAGGAGCCGGAGGAGCACGAGGAGGAGGATGCGCAACCGAAGCCAAAGAAGAGCAAGAAACGGGAGAAGGGAGGCGAAAAGCCTCCCGAGCCAGGCGAGCCGCCTGGCAAAGGTGGCAGCACCAAGAGTGGCACCAAGGGCGGCACCAAGCAGGTAGAAGGCGCCACGGTGGCTAGGAGATGTTAACTACCTCGCCTGGTATGCAGGAGGTCGTCGGTTCCATCCCGACCCGGATGCCTGCTGCTGTATATTTGGAGTCTGCGTGTCTCTCTCATCATCATCATCACGGTGGCTATGAGATGTTAACTACCTCGCCTGGTATGCAGGAGGTCGTCGGTTCCATCCCGACCCTGACGCCTGCTGCTGTACATTTGGAGTCTGCGTGTCTCTCTCATCATCATCATCACCACGGTGGCTAGGAGATGTTAACTACCTCGCCTGGTATGCAGGAGGTCGTCGGTTCCATCCCGACCCTGACGCCTGCTGCTGTATATTTGGAGTTTGCGTGTCTCTCTCTCTCTGTGGTCGCGTGGATTTTTCTCCGGGTCATCCGGTTTTTCCCCGCCACATTTAGGAACATGCCTTCAGAGTATTTGGCTGCGATGAATTTACACGTGATAAGCCACTTCGTTGAGCTATCATTTGTGATAGCCAGGTCGCTTCTGAAAAAGATCTATGTAGCTCGGTGGGCCTTACCTGGCAAAATATTTTTTTTTGTTTAGTTATACAGTAGTTTAGAACTGCGCAGGAGCAAGCGGTAAATACCAGCGTGGCGCCCGCTCGACACCGCCGCCAATATTAAACCACTTTTAACGAAAATATCGGCAGCGTTGCACAACTCCGCCCAGTAGGTGCAGACACGTATTCGTGGCTTCGCGACGCGCGTCGCCCCATACCAGGGCGGTCGGCAGCCAAAATAACGAGAAGAGGCGTTTTTTTTGTTTTTATCGGTAACAAAGCAAAAAAGCCACTCAATGTTTCATGAGCCGCATTGTGCGCGGTGAATACGAGACGCTGGCGGTCCCGAAATAAACAACGGTCACGGAGCGGTTCCTTAAAGAGCCACCGCATGCGGCTCCGAAGTCGCAGGTTTGCCAACTCCTGCCCTAGGTGGTAGAGCGGGTGAGAGAATGCTGTCCCCCACCTCTAGTTAGTGAATCCTCTTCATCCCCTGTGGGACATGAGGCTACGATGAGTTCCCTCCACTTCTTCCTGTTCCCCCCGCCCTGCCCTCTAAGGCAACATTAAAAAGATAAACATACTCTTAGTTATTTCGGTAAAGTCACGTAGGTAAAAAATTAAATTAAAATTAATCATCAGGTGGGACCGTCACAGCCAGATTTGCTGCATCAAGTGATGACGGAGACTTGTGTTGCCTCCGAAACGTCGTGATTTTTTATTTTATTTTTATTAATTTTAATTTCATTTTTTACCTACGTGACTTTACCGAAAGAACTAAGAGTATGAATTCTTGCGAGAAACATACTTTCAAGTTACAGCCAAACACACGGTATTAGCACACGACGGTGACATCACTGCGGTATAAAATGACAGAATTTGAATTTATGAAACGTGAAGAATGATTCTCAAGTGCTGTGCGAAAAAGAATACGTGCACGTGATGGGATTGTGGGGAAGTGGTGGCGGGGGGGATTGAATGTTTAAGGGGAAGTCAGGGGTAGGTGGGTCGTTGTGTTGACATCGCCTCCAGATGTACCAGTGACATCCCGAGGACGTCACTGCGGTGCTGCGTTTGCACGTCTGACTGCAACTTTAGATATTCTTAGATTTTTTCGGTAAAGTCACGTAGGTAAAAAATTTAAACTAAAATTAATAAAAGTAAAAAACATTTTTTACCTACGTGACTTTACCGAAAAAACCTAAGAATATGAATCCTTGCAGTCACGAAAGCTTCAAATCTAGAATGCAACTTTAGAGTCTTGTTTTCCTCCATGGATGTTCGGCCGTCACGTGATACGCGTGCTGCTCTTTTGTACATCTGCTACTGGATGAGGGCCTCCCCAGGCCGTGCGGGTTGTGTGGTTATATAACCGCACATCACCACTGATCAGTGCGGGTTGATAAAGGGAGCATTGAAGTGGTGGCATAGAAAAACAGTACAGGACGATACAACATTGAATTTGGCTGCACTGGCTTCTGGTGCTAACAACATAGCACATCCTATGACTGCCTGGCATGCATGGTACTTACCCATCCAAGGACTCTCCAGGCTCAAGGAGAGAGGGCGGGCAATATTCTGCCTGGCACTCGCTGTGACACATCAGATAATTTTAAATCTAGAGGTATTTCGTCATAGACTCCAGACAGCCCAAGACACAACAGCCGAAGTACTACACATCTGCACGCTAAGACACACAATATTATCTAGATTATAATGCGTATTTTAAGGTAAGATTCACTCCAAACTTGTGCCCGGTGTCAATAAAGTTATACAAATCTGGTCACACACAAAGACAGAGATTCCCCGTGTGGCCTTAACAGACTGTCGGGGCAAGTGCTGTTAGCGAGTACCTATGAAGCCCGGCACGGCACACGAGGGGATGGGTGGCCAGCACCACACCTGGCCGCCTTTGTCTCCCTAGTGGCGATGTTTACACACCGCACTCGGTACTAATTTGAGGCCGAGTCGACCTAGGGGAGGCCCAGGACTGATTCATAAAATCGTCACTGGTGTTGGCCTTGAGCGAGAATCGAACTCAGGTTGCTGAGTTCGTAGTGCAGTTGTTTACTAACTGCTACACTACCGCTACACACACAAACACGCACGTATCAAAATGCAGGCTGGCGAAAAGCGCATCTTATAATCCAGAGAATACGGTTTGGCTTGCGTCGTCAATGGGACAGGTAGCTCACTCTTCCTGTAAAAGCTAAAATTGCTTCTGAGTAAGCGCGCGTGCTCATTCAGGGTTGGCTGCCAGGCAGCTGCTGTCACATTTGCTGGGCTGACCGGCGCTGCGAGCGACAAGGAAGGTTTACTTAGGTTTGTTGAAGTGGCCACGTTTTGGTGTCGAGCTCCGCGTGCCAACGTGCGAGGCCGAATCAACGCGGACGTGGTGGTGGCGTCAGCGTGGTGGCCCGCGCGTTATGCCACGTCGCACGACGCATGACGGTCCGCTCTAAAATTAAACGTTGCAGACGCCCGACGATTTACAGCTTTCCGCGGGGCTCTGAGCAACAACAAAAGTGAGATTGGGGGCGTTTTTTTCGCGGCGCATTACGAGGACCGCTGCCCTTAACGGGAGCCGGCAGATGTCTACAAAGGTTGTTTTTTAAGTGCAACCACTTGTGCTAACATAATTCAGATATTGTGAAGTCAGCTACTAATGATGACCCTTGAACCAGAACTACTTTGACGGCCTCCCTTACACCCAAACGTGTGTCTGAAAACAAGAGGAACACACGCAGCAGCAGCAGCAGCCACCACAGCCAGGATCAGTACCAGATGCCATTGGACAGCTGCAAGACATTTCTTTACAAGATCGAAACTCCCTTTTTTGGTTGCTTTCCTGAAGTGGTTTTTTTCTAAAGCTGCTTTTACAGAGTTATTTAGGAACATGTTTTTATTTTATTTTATTTACATTGCACAAACGTTAATTAATAGCGTACATTTGTAATGCGCTAACACCGCACACACAAATTGTCTCCTCTTCTAATTACCGGTCTGAAAATTGAGCCTTGTTTGCGTCGGTAATGTTTAATTTGTGTATGAACGGTCATTAAGTCAGCATTGTTCATACAACTATATATAATAACAGCCCTTATTACATCCATATGAAGCCCACCCCACCCCATGCCGTGTCCTTATTGGGGTTATTTCTACCAAATATTCCCATGCTGGTCAGTGTGCACGTTATTGAAAGGGAAGCCCAGGTGTCATGTGATGTGAACCCTGGCCTGGAATCTAACATGTTGGGGCTGGGTCCATCGCGCGGCGCGCTAAGCCGTGTCTTCCGCTGCTTATTCAGCACGGTCTATTAAACAAAACAACGTGAGGTCTTCAATCCACACACTAAATCATGAGCTCATGAGTAAATAATTAAGATCTCTATCTAAATCCGCAAATCATTCCGGTCCAGGTTCATAAGTGCAGTGGCCTGATCACCTATCCGACCGCTGCTGCACATCGATGTTCGTGTGCGCGCGCGCGACGATATTCAGGGATTCATCTTCTTGGTTCTTTCGGTAAAGTCACGTAGAATGGAAATAATAAAATAATAAAAATAAAACATAAAATAATTCTCACGATGTTTGGGCCACAACGCAAGCAGCCGTCCTCAGGTGAAGAACAGGTCTATCGAGAAGACAGAGACTCTGTCTTCTCGACAGACCTGTTCTTCCCTGCAGTCACGAAAGCTTTAAATCGAAAGATATTCATGGAATTTGAACGTGTTGGCGCTACATTGCTAGTGCGCGGTATATAAAGGAAAACGGGAAAAAATTTCGCAATATTTTCGTTCTCCCTGCGATTCGCAACCCCGGTCAGAAAACATATTGCGGGGTTGTGCGTCAAACTCGGTTCTCGTGACGTCGAAGCAGTCGCAAGACGAATGTTTCTACGAGCGGCCGAACACGAAGCGTCACAGTCTGTTGCCGTATAGCAGCAACCAGCCTGATGACGATTGACTGGCTCCGTGTTCCAGAGGCTGATCCGACTCCTCGTGCCCTTCACACTTGGCCGGACGGCTCCTCGATTCATTTCCAGAATCATTTCTTGGCGCACGGTGGCATAGCAAAGATTACGACTCGTGGCGTCACCGCACGTTCAAGCGAGAAAACAGCTGCTGAATCTCCGCGCAGCTTCTGATGGAGAGTCCTACAGCTCACTCGAGGGCAACAGCGACATTGTCAGACTGTTTTATGAGGACCGGTGTGTTACGCTGCACCGCTGCACCGCCGATTCGTCCGATTCACAATAGCCACGAACGCTTTCCTTGTCTGGCTTTTGAAAATGCCCGCATCGTGTTTGACACGAGCCGGAGCTTCTGAGAATGTCTGCCTCTTTTTCTTTCGCAGCGGTGGCGGCGGCGGCGGCAGGTGTCATCGGAGTCGGTAGCCTGTGGATAGAAGCACTAAAATAAACCCACCGATAGTAACGGCTAACTTTAGGCCCTTGTTTATACGTGATTGTTACTCCGTGAGTTTCCAGAGACTGGGTGAATAAGCCGATGGGAGTTAGCGCACTTGTCCAAAATTCCCTACGACCCGACGCTTGGGAATTGCTGCGCTATCATTTACCCAGCTGCTGTTGTTGCTTTACGTGTCTGAATCATCGCTTCGACCGCGTATTCCTCTGCTTGTGATCAATTTTCTATTTCTCGTGTTGCTACTCATCATCATCATTAGCCTTGGTCCATCCACTGCTGGATGAGGGCCTTTCTTCCCACACCTTGTGCGATTCGTGGCTATTATATGGCTTTGACCTCACTCCGCTGGTGAGTGCGGTTCAAAATCTTTCTCTGAATCTTTATTGGAGGAATCCGATGGGCAGCTATGAAGTTATTTTTCACCGATGTTCAGCAGGTGACGGGTCAGAAAGTTACAACAACAAACAGTACAAAAACACGATAGGCGTGCAAAGTATAAGAAAGATAAGCAAATCACAATTTTTTTTAACCAGGTAAGGCCCACTGCTGCTAGGCAGCTGCTGTCACAGGCATACAGCTGACTAGTATAAACAAACACGTGAATAATTACATTTGTGAATATATTGATGTGAGGATAGATGAAGCTTGACCTGATTAATATGACACGTTGTAAGGGAACACTATGAGATTTTATGACTAGCAGCCGGAACTATGTTAACGGGGGAAAGTAATTAAACCTCATACGAAAATAACGTTTGATAACAACATTTATATGAAGTGACAGTAACACTGCAAAGGCAGCTCCTCCTGTTTTGTTTTTTTCATCATATAACTTTCGGCTGGAGAAATAAAATACGATGAAGCATCGAATCTCAATCCGAACGTTGTACTTTTCAAACATGTTTATCGCATTCGATGGACGCTACTTCTTTTTACTTTGTAAAATCTACGACTGCATCGTTTATAGATAAGTGATGATCGCGTTCAAATCAATAGCAATCCACTGCTGGATGAGCCCCCGCCCTGTCGCTCGCCCCCCTCCCGCACCAGGTTTTTTATGGCGGTCGTCCGACCCTACGTTACCACTCCGAGTTGGGGGGCCCAAGATCGGTTGAGAAATCACTCGCCACTCATACGTTAACCGTCACCGCAAATCGACTTTGGGTCGCCGAGTTCAAAGCTAACCGCAGTGCCCCTGCTCCACCCAATGAAACGCAGCGTGCCCGTGCATATACTCCGTCAAAAGAATCGGCATCGGTGCGCCCCTCGACCAAGTAGTTCTGACCTTTCGTTGTAAAAAAAAAATTCCTGTGAAGTGTTCACTTTTACTGGCCCAGCCACGGGCATTTCAGTGAAACGCAACAGTGAGGTCATAGCCGCCCCACCACCGCCCTCCCCCCCCCCCCGAGTGTTTCTGTTCACGACAGATTTGTAATTGGTTTCAAATGGCCTGCTCTGTTTATTCCGGACATCTTGCGGCCGGAGCCGAGAACGTGAAAGGCGATACGCTTAATGGGCGACCACCGTGACATCATGACCCCCCTCCCTCCTCGCAATTGTTAGCCTGGTGACTTCAAAGCATGGGCGCGCTCCCGCGGATGTGAATATTGTTGTTGTTGTTGTTAGGATTGAGTTTCTACGGCCCGCCGCCCGATGGTGGGGGAACCCGTATCGCTCGCAGGTTTCGTTGCTCGTCTTATCGCTCGACGTTCTGGGTCGCTTGGACCGGTTGCAGCTCGCTCGCTCTCCCGCTCACGGACGCTCTTCGTAGTCCGCCGTGCCGTCCGGCTCCGGAGGTGGGATTGCTCGCCTGGTATGCAGGAGGTCGTGGGTTCGATCCCGACACTGACGCCTGCTGCTGTAGATTTGGAGTTTGCGTGTCTCTCTCTCACCCCGTGATCGTGTGGATTTTTCTCCGGGTCTTCCAGTTTTTCCCTCCACATTTGAAATCAACATCACGCGTTTAGAGTATTTGGCTGCTTATAAATTTTCACACGATGAGAAGCCACTTTGTTTTACTATCATCTGTGGTCAGGTCGCTTCTGAAAAAATTGCTAAAATAGCTCGTTGGGCCTTACCTGGTAAAATATAAAAATGTTTAAATAGTTTATAGATTAAGCTTTGGTGGGACGTTTTGACAAGCAGGCGTCTTGTGACAGCTTCGGTACGATCCACAAAATGTGCTGTTGCGTGCTCTCCGCCCCGTCACGATCGATGTGTCGATCATTCATTTTTTTCTTTGTTTTGTTTTTAAATACAGATTAATGAGCATAATGAGCATAGGCCACAAGGCGACAAAAAATGTCAAGCGGCCGGCAATGAGCGGCACGATCCAAGTGGTGATAAATAAGTCGGCACGTTCGTAGAGTAGAGCAAGGTTGGTTTTTATTTCAAGAGCTTGGGAAAAGAGACGATGATGATGATGGAGGAGGAGGGAGTTCCAGAGTGGAGCAGTGCGAGGGACGAAGCAGAAAGAGAAGTGTTTTGACCTGCGGTGTTGTGATTGGTTAAACACAGTTGCAGTATAGATGAGACGATACAGTCATGAGACCGTATAGATGAGACGCTTCAAACTCTCTTGCGGGCATTGTTGCTCAGAGCAATGCTGCTGTGCTTACACAATGTTTTGAAAGATAATATCACATCTGCTCATGATTGTGGCTGCGAAGAGTCCCAATTCTCCAAAGCAGGTCATTGTGGGCAGTGTGACATGGCCCATTGGCGGAGCGGTTCGAGCCCCACGGCCGCCCTGGTTAATGCCACGGGCGTACGTCTGCTTGACAGGCGGCGTTAATGATCTCATTGCGCTGTTGGAAAAAGGGTCGGCCATGTGTGGTCCAAATCCGTCAAATCTCAGCAATTACAGTACTCGCAAATTACTCAATTGGGAAGCCTCGTAGCACCATTGGCCACTGCTGGTAACCGAATGCCCACTTGCAGGCCAGGTGCTGTGTTCACCCTGTGCCACATCGGGACGACAGCTGCCACGGTGTGGGAGGGGGGTGGGGGTTTTCTTGTCATATAACACATTCCTGCGGAGGGAGCTGGTAGGAACGTTGGGTTGCTCGGTCAATGGCCAGGGTCAACGGCTGCATGGTGTATTCCGCAAATATGCCCGACTGTGAGGGCGGGCACAAGCCGGCGTGAGTAGGTTAAACGTTGAGTTTTATAAGGGCACCACGGGGTGACCAGCCCCTCCCCACCCAGCCCCACCCCTCCCACCCCCCACCCAGCCCCACTCTCCCCACCCAGCCCCACTCTCCCCACCCTCCCCTCTCCACCCAGCCCCTCCCCACCCTCTCCTCTCCACCCAGCCCCACCCCTCCCATTTTTGGATGCACGACGGACGGACACAATAATCCCCTGTGGGCTGGTGGAACCAGGTGGTTCCTACCAATAAATATTACGATTGTGTGTTCGTGTCATTATCAGATTGCAAACACCTCTGGTTGATCCTGAGTTATAATAAGAATAATACATTATGGTAATGAACAGCCTTCGTCAATCAACTGCTGGATGAAGGCCTCCCCATGCCTGTGGGAGTTGTTTGACCATACTTCAGCAGCAGTGGCGGCTCCTGCAAAATCTCTCAGGGGGGGCAAATGTCTGGATGATTGATAAGGATAAGGTCCACCCATGCAATGGATAAATTAACAGCTTAAGCATGTAAAGGCAACTTCACTTCTTTAATATTAATGAAAAATAAAGTGACTCTTACAATACATCTTGTTTGTTTCTATACTCACTATTAAAACAAACCACTCAAGTTTATTTTATTAAAGATTCCACTAGGTGGCAACAAATTATATTGTTGGATGAAACGTGCTTACGTATGATGACGTAAGCACGTATGATGACGTAAGCACGTTAGGGCGAGCCCTCCCGGAAGCCATAGAGAATGCATTGCAGCGCCCCCGTTCGAAAAAAAACATCTTTGAATGTAAGTCTATGGGGCCACTCGGGGCGATTCTCAGCTGGAGGGAAATCGCCCAAAAAGAGGCGGTACTCCACAGAACGTAGCACGACGCTGATTGGACTATATCCAGAGGCACAGTGACGGCTAGTGTGACTCTGTGGTTGAATGACATTGGTGGTGCGTCGCCCAATCGCCCTAATGAAGAAACCGCCCCTGTTCAGCAGGCTTAAAAAAAATACAGGATGGTGAGCGAAGCCATTGATGTTAGCTTTGGCCGGGAATCAAACCTCAGGTCATTGGGTTCGTAGCGCAGCGGGCTACCCACTTTGTCTGCCCCCGCCGCAACACAGTACGTTTAAAAAAAAAAGTAATTGTTGACTTTTAATTAACACATTAAATCGTGAGCACATGAGCAAGCAATTAAAATCCTTGCCCAAATCTACAAATCATGCCAGTCGAAGATAATATACGTAATAATTGTTTTTATCGTTCCGTAATTTTTTCCGTACGAAGACGCGAGCGAGGGGTAGGGGGAACATTTCGGACCCAACTCACTCATCGCCCCAGCTCGCTTTGCTACATAATACAGCCCATAATTTTCTAATGAGCGTAATTTCCCCGGCGGAGCTATAATTAGACGGCGAGAGCGAGAAGAGCGTTACGTAATGTCCTCTGGCCCTCGCCGCGCACCGCGTCGAAGTCTCACGTCGGAGCGACACGCGCTCAGGCGTGCACAGACGATAACCACAACGCTTCTTGGAAAATACGAGAGCCGCGTTGCCTCTTGCACCGCAGTGCCGGTGATGGTTTGCCACTGCTACCACGACGAGCCAACTGTTTATTTGAACGTGTCACGCTGGGATCATCGATCGCGTGTCCCGCAGCTCCCAAGGTTACCAAAAAATAAAAATATTTTTTTTAAATGAAACACATCAAGGAGGGCGGGTTGCTTGATCGAGATGATGGAATAGGGGAGTCGGTGTCCGGCAGTTTTTTCTTTCTCCCAACTCATTTGATGTATCGCAGACTTCGAAGCGAGAAATGTTTACAACTTCGTAAGCGATGTTTAATTTATAGGGCTTTCAGATGATGGACTTAAACAGTTTCTCCATGATGTTGGTGACGGTTATATGATGGTTGCGGCGGTTGTGTTGATAACGGATAAAATATGAGGCTGATGGGAAAAGGTTAACTTGTAAATGTAAATGTAATTCCTCATAAAACGTTATTCCAGTTTTATCATCGGTGAGAGTCTTTTTATGGTCACCGCTCTAGTTAAAGTTACAGCACAGTGCCAATAAAGAGAAACGCTCTCTTATGTACCAGATTCTGTCTGGCAGAGTTCACGCACTTGTTAGAAAGTATAGGGTTGTTTTACAAGATGAAAATGAAACCTGTTTTAGTGGTAACTGTGAAGAAATTCACTTTCCCAGACTTTTTTTCCCAGTTGCACTACAAGCAACCGTGCCGTAAAACAAGGGGTCCAACTCACGTAACAGGCTTTGTAACTGAATATATTTTTTTTTACCCCTCCTAACTCTATCCCGAATGTGTTGTCGGTGTCAAGCACACCGAGCAGTGCATCACCCCGTGCGGAGGAGAATGGTCTGTGGAAGTTGATTTCATAGAGCCGCTTCAGATCTCCCTTCGAGCGACCATTTTCAGCAAGGGACACTTTCCGCACACCCTCCTACGGAGAAATATTTTCCCCTGCAAATTCAATTGCTTTTTTTAATTTCTCAGAGGTGGAATTTAACCAAATGAAGCTTGACGATCTAATTTGTTTTCGATTTAAAGCTTTCGTGACTGCAGGGATTCATCTTCTTGGTTCTTTAGGTAAAGTCACATAGAAGGGAAATAATAAAATAATACAAATAAAACATAATAAAATAATTCTCACGACGTTTCGGCCACAACACAAGCAGCCGTCTTCAGGTGAAGAACAGCGTCTTCCCGACAGCGTCTTCCCGACAGCGTCTTCCCAACAGACCTAACCTGTTCTGACCTGTTCTTCACCTGAGGACGGCTGCTTGCGTTGTGGCCGAAACGTCGTCAGAATTATTTTATTATGTTTTATTTTTATTATTTTATTATTTCCCTTCTACGTGATTTTACCGAAAGAACCAAGAAGACGGATCTAATTTGGTGTTACGGAGGGCGGGGGGGGTGTGTGTGAAGTCACTGGTGAACGGCCTGAGATCATCAACTCCGCTACACTTGAGATCCCGATTTAATCACTGCGTTGCTGAAGCCAACATTCGAATGCAGGATATCAGCAGCTGCTGGCTCGGTACTCTTAGCCCTGAGCTACGCGGCACACTTTCAGCAAATAGCTTTTGTAAAGTGACCTCACTGATACTTCAGGCATGCTGGCAGATAGACTCAGCTGTGATGTTAGGGAGCCGTTCATTCAGTTGAATTGGCTGCAGGCAGATACAAAGAAAAATTATCATTTTTTTCTCGCGCCCCTTCCCCCCCATGATACTGTAAATCACATTTTTCGTGATAACGTTAAGTTGTTACGATTTGCTTTTCGAGCCCAGCGTTTTACACGCCAACAAAAATACCGTTGGTTGCCTTCAAGATTCTGTCAAATTTCATTCTACTGGGAAAAAACAAGAACGGTTTGACGGTGAGTATTGCGAAGCCCCATATTTCATATCGTCTTTGTATAATACCACATTATGTTGGCCTTTAGCACGCGTTAAAAAGATAAAGTAGCATTAATATTGCAAAGTCTACATTCTTTTGATGTTCAAATCTCTCTCTCTCTGAAACCCCTCACATGTGTTTTCTTCTAAATGTGTTACAGGATCAAACAAGATAAAAAAATAAAATAACAAAAATTCCTTGGAATATTTTTCAAACGGGCATGTCGTTTGCGTGCGTGCGTGTGCGTGCGTTTGAAGGTGATTTGTCCGAAGCATAATTTCAGCATCGTCCGACTTTGGGCTGCTCCGTTTTATTTATATCGTGAAATGTCCTGAGACCAAACGCCCCAAATTGCCCCTCTCGTAACGCAGAGTGGCAGAGCGCCGTGCAAAAGAAATAAACTGACTAATGGAGTGTGCGCTGGGCTTTCACCTCATCCTACAGCTAAGTGCCCCGAAGCCGTACCATATACGGCTGTTTGTTAATCGAGCGGTTGAAACTACATTAGGTGGATAATCGCATCGGCATGAGTCATACGTTTGCCGTTACGGAGCGCTGAGTCTAATTGTGCATTTTTGTAGATGTGCTCTGGGCGAGGTCGTTCTTTTAAGAGCAGATTTTTTTTTTCTGTTCGCCCCTTTCTCCAGAAGGTTCCGAGGCCCGAAGTGGCGGTGCCCGTAATCGTCACTGAAGAGGAGCCCAAGAAGAAGCGCAAACGCAAGAGAAAGGTGATCTTTCACGAAATACTCGGGCGGCATTCCACGCCGTCCTTTCCATTGCCCGCCGCGCATCATCCTCTGCTTGCAAATTGACCCTCTGCGTGACTCGGTGAGTCCCACAATAGGCATGTAATGACTCATGCACCACGTGGTTCGATGAATTGGCACACTTTCAGGGTCACGTTTCCGTGCAGGAATCAACTTTCTTTCGTCTCCTTTGTACTGTCTCGTTCGTATCGACTATCTTGTAGTTGTACAGTCTGTCCCGTTCATTTCCTCATCCTAGAGGTAAAATTTGCACATTTAATTAGGCTAAGGATTGCTATGCGCTTTCCCAATGTGAGTACATTGCGAGTAACTTTTTTAATTTGGCAAGTTTGGACCGTGAAACTGGCACACATGGCCTGATTTTTTATTTTTGAATGACATCACAAGATTTTTAACGTCAACAGTGAATCAGACCGCATCTATTTCATGATCTTTACAGTTTCAGTATTAACCAGGGTGGCCTCGCTATCACGAACCGTGCAATTCTGCAACAAGCGGCAAAATGTGCTACCGCTTGAACCAAGTCACCGATCTCGACACACTCATGTAATTTTCAAGAATTCGAAAAAGAACGTATCCCCATACGAACCGGATAAAAAAATATATATCGTGGCCGTAATAATGAATTCTAACGAATGAATCGATTAAGTTGTTACATGGCTTGGCTTTGGTAAAAGACAGGGTAGTAAACATCGTTCACCCAACGACAACCCCTTAAGCTAAACAATCATTGAAGCCAATTAGTATGGGGAAAAACAACAGCGATTGAACAGCAAAACATTCGTTAAAACATCATTATTTATTTTTAACATTTTTTACGAGAGGGGGGGAATGTTTTTACTTGTGATTAGCACGGTTAGCTACGTACGGTGCGAAAGAAGTTCATCATACATACATCTTTGTTGATGAGTCGCAGCAGTGAAATGGCTACTCAGGCACACTAGTGCCCTGCCTCCATTGCTAATACCCAAGGTAGAGGAGCAGGCCTGCAATTGCTTGCGAATTCCACTGCTTAATAATTGTTAAAAATGTATTATTTGAATTATAATTTAATTCAGGGCCTCCACTAGAGGGAGCTCTAGAGAGCACACTCCCTGTCGAGTTTCCATATTTCTGGTACCCATTAACCTCCCTCCCTTTATCACATCCCTATTCAGCATATCGCTTTTAGTGACCCCAATTGTCCAACTCCTAACCCTTGTAAAGCGCCGTGGATAAAGTACGTATAATAAATATAAGACAAGACGCTATTGGGCAACTCTCATCTGTGAAAAAGAGCTTCAAGGCTCATCGGATTCCTCCGGTCTAAAATAAAAGGCTCCGATTCGAATCTCCTGCGCTGGGAGATGAAATCTAACCGAGGACCTCTGGATTGCAGATCGCGAAACCATTAAAACAGCGTCGCTGTTCATATACGTATTGAAAACATAAGAAGAAAACGTTTTCCCAAATCAATCTAAATTACAAAAAAAACATTGGATCGTATACAGTTACCGAGCACATACTTCCAGTCACACAAGTACGCTTTGAAGCACAGAGGGTTTCACGTTTGTTAGAAAATAAAAAAGCCCAAATGTAATTAATAATTAATTCACCTCGGCTCCAATTACACATGGGGCTCGCACGTGAAAATGACCACGTGGGTGAGAACGGCCGCTTGTTCGCAGTGAGATCTGCGACCGTTTTGAATAATTATTTTTGTTTTAAACCCAGTGGATCGCACCGCCAATCTGCAGGCAATATGAGGCCTTTGGCTGCGCATTCGGATACCAACAATACCCCCCCTCTATTGAAGCAAACCCGCGATGGAGTATTTGGAAAGCCTGTTGTAGATTATACCCGCCGGGGAAACAACCATTGGTTTCGGGTATGCGATTCTAGAGCAGCCCGGGGCAAATACCGCGCAGGCGAATTTAAAGAAACTCGAGTTTTAATCTTTTTGTTTTCAAAGAAAGTTCTGGCAGATGCCCGTCGTAGTAGTGACGCGACATTACGCGGTCTGGTTAGGTTACGAGGTCGCCAGCCTGCGTGTCCTGAGCCGCATTCGGTGGCTCTTTCAGGACCGCCGCTCCGTGACTCGTTATTCACGAAGGACCACCGCAGTCTCTTATTCACGACGTGCACTGCGGCTCTTGAAATTCCCGAGGGGTTTATTTTTGTTGTGGCTGAATTCGAAGAAAAAAAAATGTCTCCTTGTTATTTTGGTTGCCGACCCCTGGGTCAGACGGCACGGCGTCTCACCAGTAACTTCTCTGTTTTCTCATGAAGGCACAACACCTCTGCTGTTGCCCAAACCGCACCTCCGTATGGCAGAAACATGCATTGAGATTATTGAGATTATTTTGCTGCTATAAATGCCCAAATGACAATCCACTTTGTTGCAGAGCTATCATTTGTGACCTGGTCGCGTCTGAAAAATAAGTTAATATCTCATTGGGCTTTGCCTGGTAGGATGGGGATGGTTTCGTGTTGTATTTGTTTGTGTGTGGGTGATTTGTTTACCTTTCTTGTACTTTGCACTCCCGTCGTGTTTCGTATTGTTCGTTGTTGTAACGTTCTTATCCGCCCCTACTGGATATGTAAATACAGATTCTGATATTTTGCGGACCACGGAGTCACGATCGGTGTCGTCGGCGCAATTTTATGGCTACGAGTCCACTGAGACCGTCTCGTGGGGGACAAGCTGTCTCGCCAGTGGATTTTGAGCCCGGGGACGCTGCCGCGGTTGTAATGTTCAGCGCTCTGGACTTGCGATCCAGTGGTAGCCGAGTCCATTCCCCACTCTGTGTCTGCCCAGCAGTTTAAATGGAGTAAATTTGATTTAATTTAGTTGTTTTCATTTATTTGATTCGATTTTTTACCTACGTGACTTTACCGAAAAAAACAAATAGTATGAATCCTTGCAGTCACGAAAGCTTCAAATCTAGAATAAATGGAGTAGGTCGCAGATAGTCGATCAGCAGGTTATGTGTGATGGGGTAAAGTGTGGGTTCTCCCACCTCTTCCAAAAGCCAGCTTGAAAGAGTAGGCCAACATTTTCTCGAGAAAGTCTCGATGGGGATTTCTCCACTGCGGCCCCTCCACCTTCTTCAGAGGGCTGTTTCGTTTGCCTATTTAAACTGCTGTGAATATAAACAGCATCGAAACCTATGATCCCTGCATTTATGGCCATAAAGTCAACAGCGGAGGCTCTCTCTAAGCAAGTGGATTGTGTTAGTCACAGGGGCTGTTTTGATCCTCTTCCAGACTCCCAATGGCTGAGCCCTTGATCCTTGTATGCGTGGTTTACCTCCGTGTGGAATAAATGTCAACAATTGACATTTACAGGGCTGTTGTGCGTGGTTATGCAACTGGAGGGGTGGTGGGGTGTAGTGTTTTTTACGACAAGTTTAATCGCAATGGGCCCCCCCACCACTTGGGGATGTGCTGTTGTTATTATCCCGATTAAGACGCAGTGCTCGCCTGCCATGAGTCTATGTGGCCCAGCTCCACCTCAGAGCCTCTCCCGATGTCCCACTACTGCCTTGTGTCAGCAGTTGCAATCTGCCTGGCGACATTCCTCGTTAACACATTCCTGCGGAGGGAGCTAGTAGAAACGTTGGGTTGCTTGGTCAATGGCCAGGGTCAACGGCGGCGTGGTGAATTCCGCAAAAATGGCCGACTGTGAGGGCGGGCACAAGCTGGCGTGAGTAGGTTAAACGTTGAATTTTATAAGGGCACCACGGGGTGACTAGCCCCTCCCCACCCAGCCCCACCCCTCCCACCCCCTATCCAGCCCCACCCTCCCCACCCAGCCCCTCCCCACCCTCCTCACCCAGCCCCTCCCCACCCAGCCCTTCGTCATCCAACCCACCCAGCCCCTCCCCACCCTCCCCACCCTCCCACCCTCCCCTCTCCACCCAGCCCCACCCTCCCCACCCAGCCCCTCCCTGCACGACGGACACAATAATACATTACAAATAAAACTAAACTATTTTTACCTTACCACGTAAAGCCCACCGAGCTCTTACCTTATTTCCCAGAAGCGACCTGGCCACAAATGACAACAAAGTGGTTTATCAGACCAGATCACCCCAAATGTACCCAATATTGTCAGGTCTCAGAAGCTAAGCAGGGTTGACTCCAGCTAGTACTTGGATGGGAAACTGCCTGTAGACTTGGGGTAACCGAGGTAGCTAGGAGATGGCAGTTTAGCATTGGTCCATTGAATGCATCTGTGCAGAGCTTTTAGTATTTCCCAAGTACTTGGTTTTCTTCCACATGCCGAACTCTTAATGGATTGGCCAAACATTCTAATGCTTGACCCTCATGAAAGAGCATCGTGAGACTTATTGAAGGCTTTCCTTTGTATATAAAGAACATGATTATTACTTAGAAGACCTTTTCAAAATTTAAACCAACACAGCTATACATTCGAGATATACACTACTGTATATGTTAAAACATAATTATTATAATTGGTCTGCTTGTAGAAAAAATGGCTTCACATTTTTCCATAATTATCTTCAGTCCCGTGTTTTTACTGCCTATGTGTGTACATTAGTAACACACATTTACATTAGTTCATGTTTGTTTAAAAAAAAATTATAGCAATGTACCAACTCCTTCAAAGAAATCCTACAAGACTCATTAATTTTCATTACGCCCACATATAAAAAAGCACAATCAAGAATTCTAGTAACCCCTTTCGTGCCCATCAGGAGAAATATGTATACTCTATATCTACGCAGTTGGTAGAGAATGCAAGTGCACTATTATCATTCAAAGGATGATCAAACTGTGGAGTTTGTTTTCTCTGGTGTGCAAGTTAATCCAGAGTTACAGTGAGGAGGAGGAGGGGGGAGCCATCTGTTTTTTTTAAATTGGAGGCAACTTGTAAACAAAATGGCGGCCGTGTTTGTCCATTGCCTTGCCTTTCCTCAACACTTTTAGGCTTTTTGCCAGTTCTCCAGCAGGGTGTTTGTCCATAAAAGTACTCTTGTATGTTATTTTCCCTGGTGAGCATTCAGTGACCTAAACCCGTAGTTTATTATTTCAGGACTTTATAATGTTCTACTCATTACGAATACATTACACGTATGATTTATGTTGTACGTGTGTGGCGGTGTTGGTGCGGTGGCGCCTCAGCGGGTTAGCTCGCTGCGTGCGACAAAACTCCTGGTGAATTGCCCGATGATGCTGGATGCAATTACCAGCGAAACGTCGGACTCAAAAATCGTAAATGTTGTGGATTCACTCTTCAACACACCGGTGGGCTAAAGTAGTGAACTATTTGTGTTTTGTCAACGTGACACTTTTTTGCTGATTGGCCGTGTCGGGTGGTGGAGGGTTACGACACATTTATAAATAACGCGATCTAACCCCAAAAACTTTATTATGGACAAAACTTGAGTTGGAATCCACGGCTCAGCATGGGTTCAGCCTGACTATTTACTCTTTACAAATACAATTACAGTCAATCTACAATGCCTGGTCAGCTGATCCATGATAATGCATGTTTTAAATAAATGTTTTTAACCAAGAAGTGCAGTACTAGAGATCTGAGAAAATGATCTTGGATCTCAGTTCCATTACATTTCTCAGGGGGGGGGAGGCAATGGGGGTTAGGATGGCAGTGTGGTTTATGCTATTTTTTTGTCTTCAAGCTTTGGGTAATACTTTTTTTATAAAAATTTGGCCAGTTTTTCATAATGTGGGACTCCAATAACGACACAACTCTTATCCTGCAGTTCCGTCGATATTGGATCCATCTTCCCAATAGTTATTGTGTTTTCCTGTAACAGACAAACAGAGCTGACGCATGAACGCTTTTTCAACCTTAGATTACCTGCGCCACACATTTGCTGTCGTCAGCATTCTTAGACCCGTGCCCATCCGATGATGATTCAATCGCTCGAACGCGCGTCCTGTGTCCCATGTCCCACGTTGCTCGCCTTGCAGACGATCACGGACGTGCTGGCGGCCTCGGAGCCTGCAAGAGGGAAACCCGAAGACCTGCGGCAATGTCTGCTCGCCCACTTCCAAGGATGCTCTCTGTGGTCGAGATGGAGGAGATGGCCCTGTCCGGTGAGATATGCCGTGGCAGACGAATGTCATGCCAAATGCCTTGGGAAGCTTAACCAGGGAGACATTTGTGAGCCGGCAGTCAACGTCCACTTTTACATTGGCATGCCCACTCGACCACTACCCTCGCCCCCCACACAGTGACCTTGCTAGTGGCGTAGTGAACGACATCAGCTCAGGGGGGTGCAGCAATCGGCCACGGTGGGGCCCCAATATTTAATTTGTCTCGCACGGTCACACCTAGGCTAATATATATCGCACCTCCTCTTGCCTAATCACATAATTACGTACGTTTTTGTTCTTTGAGACTGTTGTTGAAAACAAATCTCATGGTGGTTGTCAAGGGGGCCCCAACTCGTAGCTTTGGCCACTAGTGGGGGGCTTGTAAGGCACCCCCTGCCCCCACGGCCGTTACGCTACCGGACCTCACTCTTTCTGACGTTAACCCCGTCTGCTGCTCATAGGACTCACCACCTACTCCTCCTCTGACCACCCCACCCACCGCCCACTACTCAGGTAGCCCCCCCCCCTCCCCCACTTTGCCCTATCATGGGCCGAGCTTGGAACAGCATTCATGAAACTGTGACTGTCCTGGGCCAACCGGGATGTTTGTGGTAGCGTTTTGCTGTCTCTTGTGCTCCCAGCTCATTCAGAAGGAGACCCTCCCTGGACATACAAGTCCAGGATATTTGATATTCTGATGTGTTCCTCAAGAATGTTCTTACAAATGTGACGTCGGTGTTACGCCGTGCGGCAACGTTAACTCGCGGAGCGGCCCATCACCAGGTCGCGTCGCTCGATAGAGATGATGATGGCCCATGGACGAGCCAAAGGAGAGAACGCATCCAGGAGGGTGACCGCGCCGGGAGATGGAGCGACTGGGATCAATTTACGTGCATAAGTGAAATGGATTGGAGCAGCACTGACCCATGAGGGATAGGTGACTGGTGTGTGGAGGTCTTCATCCAGCAGTGGATATAGCAGCAGCTAATGATGATGATGGATGTACAACTCACTGTGTGAGGGAACAGCCTGTGGAAGTAGATTCATTATCACAAAACTACTTCTAAAATCACTTCAAGTAACCTCTCTTACTCACACAATGACAGTCAATTGATCATTTTCATTTTTGAATTCCGAGAGATGACATTTAGCTCAAATTAAGCAGAAAACCAATATCAGCTAGCTGTTTTAATGCAGCCAATTACTGAGACCATTCACCTCGCTGGCACTTCAGAAGCCGTCTCAAGCACGGGATTTGAACCCAATACCTCGAGAGTGGTCAGCTCAGCATCTCCGACCCCAAAGGCACCGGGTTCCCTCCCAGAATAATGCGCATTCACTGTGAGAAGTTGCGTAAACAATGGTGTTCGCGAGTCTTACGCGTGTTGTTAGCGCCTCACTCTGGCCGTCGGGGTGAGCTCAAGTTTGCAATGTGAAGTCGCTATACTGTATTGCAGATGCAAACTTTCTGCCCTCCAGCGACGCGACGCACACAGTGTCTTCCTACCTCAAGGAAGGTCAGTGACTCGTTGGGCGGTAACATCGGATGTTCGGGCCAACACCACCTTTTTCGGTGGAGCAGTGGCGAGCATTGGTTAGCGCGCTGCCCTTGTGAACCCCCGCGACCCGAATTTGATTTCCCAGCCATGGCTAACATTGGTCGTGAGTGACGTCTGGACCGGTCCGTGGGTCCTTACTTCACCAATCATCCGCACTGTTGTCAAACAACCCCAGTGACTGACAACAGTATGGGGAGGCCTTCATCCAGGAGTGGATTGGCAAAGGGCTCGTTTTGACTGTTATGTTATCCGACTCTCTGTTGTATTACATTACATTTCTAAGTATACTAGATTTGTGTTTCTATTTCATTTATACCTGATGATGATTGCTTGTGTTGCGATCGAAACGTCGTATGCTAGTATTTAATTTATTATTTTATATTTATACGTGACTTTACCGATAGAACCAAAGAGTAAAAGGCTCTAGGTTTAAATTTCAGTATTTTATAAGATCTTCCAGAGGTCGCGTATCCCGTTACAAAAGTGACTTATGCAATGCACAGTAATTCACGGTCGTAAACTGTAACTATATATGTACTCTTAAGTCATCGTTAGCAACGTTGTAATGAAGCCACAGCCAAATTTATATACCGGTCGTAGGGCACTCTGTCTGGGGGAATTGCTTATAAATATTGCCCGTCATGATCCACCAACTTAAAAAAAAAAGTATTCCGGGATGCCCTGCGCAGTGGCTACCGTACGTGCTGCAGTTGAATTGCAAGTGGCTGAGGTGCCATTGGCAATGCGGAGAGGGCACGTGCATCTACAGAGGGCACTGGTGGCCAGTGGAGGTCCCCGCAAGATGATGACAACACCTCCACCACCTAATTCTAGATTTGAAGCTTTCGTGACTGCAAGGATTCATACTCTTAGGTTTTTCCGGTAAAGTCACGTAGGTAAAAAATAAATGAAACAAATGAAAACAACTAAATTAAATCACGACGTCGTGATTTTATTTAGTTTTTTTCACTTTTTTTCCGGTAAAGTCACGTAGGTAAAAAAAACCTAAGAGTATGAAACCTCCACCACCATACAGAGCAATGATCGATTTGACACGTAGGCTTTCGCGACCACGATTATATTAATAATAAAGGTTTTTTTGGGGTTATATCGCAAAAGTATAAATGTGTCGTTGACCCACCACGACCCGACACAGCCAATTGGTAAGGTTTGTCACGTTAACAAAACGTGCCAATTAGCTTCTACTTTAGCCCACCGGTGTGTTGAACAGTAAATCATCGATGATGATGGTGGATGTAATTATCAGCGAAACGTCCAGAGTTCTCCAATTGTAAATGTTGTGGGTTTACTGTCCAATACACAGGTGGGCTGAAGTAGTAACTAATTGGCACAGTTTTGTTTACGTGCTAAACCTTACTGGTTGACTGTATGGGGTGGTGGTGGGTTAACGACATATTTATACTTAACCAATCTAACCCAAAAACAAATATTTTGCATAGCAACGATATAAGATCCACGGTAATTGTAATCGTTTGGATTCAAAATATTGTCACATGATTATTGTTGTTTGTGACATTTTTCTCGAATATTGAGTTTGACTATTTCTAGTTATGAACTAACAGACTCAATCGTTAACGAATTGAATGAGCATACTCTTTGGTTATTTCGGTAAAGTCACGTAGGTATAAAAAATTAATAAATCACGACGTTTCTGGCACAACACAAGCGTGCCGTCATCAGGTGGGAAAGCCCCACATGAAGATTGAATTGAATGAGCGCTTGGCAAAATGTTTTTTGGAGTCGTTGATGGCGTGGCGGCTACATGACGTCATCATTTTCAGAGTTCATTGTTTCTCGGATTTTGTCTGACTGGCAGCCATGTGCGTTATCGAATCTATGGTTGCAGCAATTGGAAGACTTGTGTGATATGGCAGGCTTATGTTGCTGCAGCTGGAGAAATTTTAGTAATATTTGATGTGTACCAAAGTTATAGCAAAAGCACAAACACAAAGCAATAAATGCAAAATTGTGGGAAACTGATATTGTGATAATCATTATATTCTTAAATACCATATTGTACGTGATCTAACACAAAAAAACAACAACCTTTATCATGGATGATGTTTGTCGCGAACGCCTACGCGTTAAATTGTGAAACGTGATATCGTGACAACCCTACTTGGCCATCGCGATAGTGACAATTGGGCGAGAGTTTCGAAAAAAACATGCGCACTTGTCGGTGTAACGCCGCCGGCCCTTCGTGTTGCTTGCCTTTGTGCGGCGCGTGCAGTATGCCCCAAGTGGGCCAAGCTGTGGCGCGGCCACACGGACACCAAGCGTCCACTGGCGATCGTCGTATGCAGCTCCGCACTCAGGGCCCTCGATGTCATGAGGTGGGGTCGGGGTGTCAGGCGCCGTGGGCCCATCGTTCGCTCGCCCCGCTCGTCTGTTCGCGTGCGCGTTGACATCTCGTCGGGATTTATTTTTGTTTTTGTTCGTCGGAACGGTTCGGCAGAAACGTACGGTTCAGAGACGTGGTCGCTTTCACGAAGAAGAAGATTTGAACAAAAACTGAAAATCGTAAATGTTGTGGGTTTACTCTCCAGCACACCGGTGTGCTATACTCGTAACTTAATGCAGGTTTTGTTTACGTGACAAACCTTACTAATTAGCTGTGTCAGGTGGTGGCGGTTAACGACACATTTATAAAATAAAAACTGAAAAGTCTGCAGAGATGCACGGAGAGATTGAGGCTTGAATGGCACTGAAAGACCGAATGAGGAACGCGTGGACTAGAGAACATGCGCAGATTCATGCCATCGTCATTCAGGAGTCAGTGAGGTTGGCCAGGACACGACGCTACAATTGTCATTGACGATGGTGAAGAATAGCGACGCAGTTTGCAGACAACGAATTAACGTGTCCGAAAGGATGTCCAACCGAGGAGATGGAGTAATGAAATTAGGTCTTGTACGGGTACTATTAATAATGATTTCATTTATAAAGCGCTTTTCATCAAAGATCTCAAAGCGCTGTACAGGAGCAGACACTCGGCATACAAATAATTATATTATGAATATATTTTTAAGAATCCATTTACTAAATGAACTAAAAGTTTAATAAGCGGAAGCGTATTATACTGCTGGGCGGATTGCTACATCGCGGGACCATGATAGATGGCAACTGCTTCGGGTAGGGCTTCATCCAGCAGTGGATCGATCATAGCTGATGGTGGTTGGGCCGAACAAAGTTGATGAATTGCGAGGACCCATTTACAATCATAACAATGAGCAGAGTAATCTTTGTTAATATTCCAGTACCGTAGCGTACCCTTGTCAAAGTGGCCATAATCTCTGTATGTGATGTGGATGCAACGGAAACCTGAATGATGCTTTGCACAACACACGTTGAATATTTGAAGCCACCTTGCAAAAAGCTGGATGGCTAAAGAAATGCATTTCATGCTGGAATATCAAAACATTATTGTTGCACTTCCAGCATATTCCTCAACCACTTGCAGTTTATTGCTAAACAGTCGTTTTGAGTTATTAACGGATAATAATTACAGTGATATGATCGACTGCTGCAGATGATTGCGTGACGAAAACATAACAGTTAACGGGAATGCTCTTTTGAAACCTGCTGCTCCCGCAGTGGCAGCATGCGGGTATTTTATCGCCTTCTCTTGTGCCGTTTTATTATAGACAAGCGGCAGCTTTCAAAGGAGACTGCAGAGTGGCCAAGCTGTTCTCCAAACACATTAAGGTACCAAGTCAGTCACTGCCGCTTCTGACATCGCTCATCTTGCTGGCGTGATTCATAACGATTCTTCGTTCCACGCGGTGTGTGGTACACGAAACGTAGGCGCAAGAATTGAGGACGACCGGTGATTTGACGATGATGTTGATTCTTGATGATGATATTGTGTTGATGATGATGATGGTGATGATTCTGACACAGTCAATCTGGTGCATCTTCACAGATAAAAGAACAGAATGGTGATGCGTGTATGTTGAAATTATTTTGCACTGAACGTGGCCATGATGACGACGGGCATACGTGATGATGATGACGATGGTGATTATGGTGATCATGATCACTGATGATCCTGACGATGAATACGATTGCAGTCGTAATAGTGGTAGTTGTGGTGTTGTATTGTGTTGGCTGACCAGTGACAAGAATCTGCTCAGTATGATAGGATTACTCACAGGAAGAAGAACAGATCAGTGTTCATGGTGGTCATGGTGTCACGCTTGCAATATAAGACAATTTGTATTTATAAAGCAGCCAAACGTGGCTACCTCTTCGGAAGTTGCACAAATGGGTAAGCGTGCACATCCCGAGCAGAGGATGCCGGGTTCGAATTCTCAAGGCGACAGAGGCAATTGCGACGACGTTACTGGTCGAAGTGATTTGAGAGATGGCAACAAGCAGAGGAGGAGAGAGCTCCCTGTTCAAGCGGGCTGGAACGACGTGTAAGGAAAATTGATTCCTGACCCATCAAATTGGTTTGCAGCTAAAAAAAAATATTACTTCAAATTACGCAATTAATATATTTCTTAGTTCATTCTTGGACCGAGACGACACAGGGGAAGTAGGTGATGTGACGGAGAGCAGAGTGAGATGGGCAGAACGGACACACAAAATAAAGTCGTGACAAATCGAAGACACCAAAAAAATGGCAGTACCGACGACTGAAGTACTAAAGGGGAGACAGGACACGAAAAGAGTAGAAAAAATATTCTTGGTTCTTTCGGTATAGTCACGTAGAAGGTAAAACAATAAAATAATAAAAACTAAAACAATAAAATTCTGTTTTCCCTTCTACGTGACTTTACCGAAAGAACCAAGAATATGAATCCCTGCAGTCACGAAAGCTTTAAATAGAAGTAGAAAAGATGTGAATGTGAACAAAAGAAGGTGAAAAATTGTACGCAGTAGTCGAAAAACATTCAGGAGCAGGTGCAAATGATATACTGCGCTGTTATACAGAACCAGTAGGCGCACACATTAAAGTTCTCCCCACTGGGTTCGTAAGAGATGGTGGGTGGGCCACAGTCGGAAATGCCGCAGGCCAACGTTGCAACAGGAGCATTTTTTTTTTGGTCGATCTATTTTTTTATCGCAATAAAAACATTTAACGAGATAAACATCTATTATACATTGCCATTCAGTAACGGTATCATAAAATAATGTTGTTTTTTTAATCATCAGAATTTGAAATCTCATAGACTACAATATAAAGAAAAACATGATTGAATAGAAGATAAGGTTTTCTCGTTGCATCGTCAGTGGGTAGAGTAGTTCCAGCCGTTGTGTTCACAGGTGGAAGAACATCAATAATGACGATGATGATGATTGCAGCAGCAGCAGCAGCAGCAGTGATGGTGGTCATGCTGTGTCGCCTGCTCTGAGCGGAGGGCCGTTTTTGTCCTGCGTCGTGTGTGCTCACGTGGGTGCAGGTGGAGGAGCAGATTGCCTCGCTCGCAAAGCTGCCGGTACACCTGGCCGCAGGCACTCCCGGACGCATCAAAAAAATCCTGGACCTCGGTACGTGCCCGCGGCGTCCACCCTGGCCGCCCCCCCCCCCCCCCCACCTTGATGTCGTCGGCCTCATGGTTGGGGGCCCCCACGCCGTTAAGAGATTGGCCGACGTCCCGCGGGGCGGACGGATTCGGATTGAGGGATTTCAATGGCTACCGTGGGCCCTTCCGTTTGGCTTTAACGTCGAGAATTATTTTACAAGCGTGGGTCACTCTGGAGTTCACCTCAGACATGCCGAATCATCGGGGAGGTTTTTATATATATATATTTTTGTACATATATTTTTTATATATATAAAACCATTGAGTCTGATATGTAATCTGGATTTTTTTTTCTTTCGCTTTGCTAAAATCAAGCATCGTCTCTTAAAATATTGAACGTCGTTCTGCTGCCTTGAACGTAAAAAAGGGTACATGTAGTTTATTGTCGGTGTGCATTTCTTCCTTGCATGATAACAGAAAATAAGTAACCATATAAAACTGCTTTAGCTGAATTATACTTTGAGACAACTTTAGGCTTCTGCAATTTATACTTTTCAATTTATGCTTTTCTTTGTAAGTTTGTAATCCACATTACGCATTTTAAAATAATATTTTTTTGCGAGGATTAGCAACTCGGTTAGCGCTTATTACAATTCTGCGGGGCTGAGCACGCGACGAGAGAGCGGGCTGCATTCACATATTTTTGGGCCGTTTTGTCGACAACACAGCACGCATCATATTCCCAAATAGCTTCAGCAGTGCAAGTTACACCGCTGCGTAGGTTTTCGCGATTGTCCTTCATTAGCTGTCCCAACGTTATGCTGCATGTTGTTTGGCACGACGTCCTGTGAGCTTCTTCAGGGACTGAGGAGCATTGCGGTTATACGGCATCATCGTCTTCCTGGTCCGAGAAGTGTTGTTGTGCGACTGGCAGTATTTGCGTTTTTGATTGTAAAGTTGCCTCTTGTTGCTTGCCACATTCGCAGGCTTATGTTGAATTAACCGCAGCTGAAGAACGTTTAAGTGGTCTTTGTATTCATACCAGAAAAGAAAAAAAAAGAAGAAAAAAATGGCAAACTCATGGGAAACTGGTCATCGCGATATTTGTCACGTCGTGAATTTTGATATTGTATCGTGAGAAATGATCGCACTGCAGCCCTCGTGGCCAGTGACAGTGGCAACTCGGAGCTTGCTCAGGAGGTGAGACAGCTCCCCACGGGACGCTTGGAGTGAAACGTCGGACAACAACAAACACGCGACACGACAACCCGAAAGAAACACCGGAGAACCCCCACCGATGACCATTCTTCAGCCTTTGCTTTCGTTGTCTTGCGATGCAGATGGCATGACGCTCGACTCCCTCAAGTACCTTGTGTTGGACTGGAACTGGAGAGACCAGAAGCTGCGTCGTCTGATTGACATCCCCGAGGTATTCCTCTCGCTGAGCGCACACAAAGACAAAGATCCCCCGTGTAGCCTTGCTCAGGCCGTCGGGGAAAGTTTTGTTGGCGAGCACCTATGAAGGCCGGCATGGCTCACGAGGGGCCTAGGTGGCCAACTTGATGCCCGGTTGCCTTTGTCTCCCCATTGCTGATGTTTAGACTGAGGCAACCTCGTGGAGGCCTAGGACCGGTTCATATATTCGTCAGCTATGTTGGCTGTGAGCAGGAATCGAACATGGGTCGCCGGATTTGTTGTGCAGTGCTAAATACTACACCACAGCTCCCCATACACAAAGACAAAGATCCCCCGTATAGCCTTAACAAGACTATAGGAGCAAGTGCTGTTAGCGAGTAGGCACCTAAGAAGGGCGGCACGGCACACGAGGGGGTGGCTGGCCAGCACCACGCCCGACCGCCTTTGTCTTCCTAGTGGCGATGTTTACTACACACTGCACCAGGTACTCATCTGAGGCTGAGTCGACCTAGGGGAGGCCCAGGACCGGTTCAGACAATCGTCACCGGTGTTGGCCATGAGCGGGAATCGAACCCGGGTCGCCGAATTCGTAGCAGCGGTGCAGCGCTAACCGTTCCACCCACTCCCCATACACGAACACCACAAGTGAGCACATGCGCGCCATTGCTGATTGCAAGCTATAACTAAACGGCACCATCGTCCGCGTGCTGATGAGCGGTGCGTGCGCCCGTATTAGCACCGAGAGCTAAGTGACGTGTGCCGTACCGTGTTCGCTAATGTTGAATTGCTGCCGCGGAGGGTTTCGATTCATTGCTACGGTGCCAAACACCGAGAGTCTGTAAACACCCCCCTCCGCTCCAAGTGTGCCAAACGTCCTATTTATAAGCACTATTTTTAGTTCTTTCTCAGAACCACGACGTCTTAACCAGGATAGCGGCTGCCTTGTGTACAATTATTATCCATTGTGATTCTCATTCCCTTTTATACTCTTCCAAGAAGAGTCATGAAGTTGCCCGTGCATGGGTAATGGTGGAAGTGGAGAAATGGCCTTCAGAGGTTATTTTTGGCCCACTCTTCCAGACATCTTGAAAGAGGTGGGACGATAACCCCACTTTACCCCACCACACGCAACATGTCGATCAACATGTCAATCAGCATGTCGATCAACATGTCGATCAACATGATCAACATGTCGATCGACCGTGGTGCTCAGTTTACGCCGCTTGGTGGACAGAGGCGGGGGAGTTCAGAGAAGGGGGAGGGAGGGGGGAGATTTGCATGTACGTAAGTTGAATTTCTTTCGCACCGCGCGTAGACTACCGTGTTAATCGAGAGGTTGCGGGGGAAGGACAACAAACTAAACACAAGAAGCGGTTGTAAAGAAATTAGTTTGTCAATCTCGATTTAAAATTGCATAGCTCCAGCGGCTTCCTAATGTCGGAAGGAAGAGCGTTCCAGACGACCGCAGAAGCGCATCCGAAAGCGCGCGACTCGGTAACCGTCTTTGCTCCATGGTTTAGCCACAAGCCGCTGCTGCTGCTGCGAGGATAAGGTTTGAGGGATTGTCGTTGAGTGAGCGATGTTCACTCCCCCCCTCTCTCATCTGAACGGACTTGTGTGTCGAGGACAGCGTGTGGCTTTTACCAAGGCCAAGTCATGTAACGATTAATCGATTCACTCGTTAAAATTAATTTTTATGGCAACGATACTTAAGCAACTTGGCACCATTTCTTCAGCTTCCGCGCCGGGAGATGGAATCGAACCGGCGATCTCCGGATTGCGAGTCCAACGCGCTGCTGACATCCCGCTATAATATAGAGCAGGGGTCGGCAACCTACGGCTCCGGAGCCGCATGCGGCTCTTTACGGGCTGCTTCTTGACGATGAGTACGTATGTACTCAGATGCATTGCGGCTCTTGAAATACTGAATTTTGTACCGAATTGGAAAGAAATGGCTCTTCTTGTTATTTTGGTTGCCGACCCCTGATATAGAGGATCCTTAAAGGAATGTTTCAATAAAAAAAACTGCAACCCCTTTAAGATTCCTACAGGATTTGTTTTGGTTTCCTCTAGGTTCCTATATAAATAGAATATCCTAATCGGATATGTTGCTGCGGTGTTTATAAAGCCCGGGCATAAAGAACCCTGCGGTGTCTTCCTTTGACCGGATGAGATTACGTCAGCAGGGCATAATGAGGTCTCTTGCAGCCCGGCCGGTCAGGAGTGTATTTGGAGGCAGGTTAGCGCGTCGTGCCATTTCAAATTTGTTTTAACTTTGCTGAAGGCTGCGAGTAAACATGGCCGGGCAGCACGACGTAGATTTGTGCAAGCGCCTCCAGCTGAAATGTTTTGAGAAAATATTTTGATTTTTTTTTGTCGTAAGCCTTATCGACAGTGAGCAGCAAAGTTATCTTTAAAAATGACAGGACATTCAAATAAATATTAATTGATAAATAAACCCTAAAACGTTGGTCTGCTTCACCAAAAATGAAATCGTTCACGTAATATTTTTGTTACCCACGTTTCTCAGCAACGTGATTTGCAAAGGCAAACTTTTGAGACTGCTTTTCGACTTTGTGAGTCTAAATCAGCAAAATAAGTTTATTTCTCCCTGGCAGTGCCAATTTCCTGTTCTACAACCCTGAGTCAAGATGTGGAAATTCCACAATCATATGGTCGGGGATAAATCTATACTCGAGACAACCACGATCCCAACAAAGTAGCGCTTAATTGATCAACTATGGGGTGGAGGATGAATGGCAAAGTCAACCTCTGACCCTGGTTTGAACTCGCAACCTCTTGATTAAACTCCACTTGCTTTAACTTTTAATGGTGTTTTTTTTTTTAAACCATGCTTTTTTTATCAAACTTTAACTTCGCACAAGATGTTTAACCGGTGTGTCACCTGGCCAGAGACATAATAACAATAAAATATTGAAAAATACTTTTTTTAAACACGCTTTAATGACATGTACTGTCCGAGCTGCCCCTACCCCTGCCCCCTTCCCCCATCGCCCCTCCCCTCCTTCCACATCCCCCGCCCCTCGGCGTGGCTCCCCGTGGCTTGCCGTGACGTAAGGGACCACGTGGTGATTTACAGGCAACGTGAGTTGAGCGTGGACAATTAGAACCGTAAAAAAGATCGTTTGAAAATATTTATTTATCATTTTCAATGATAGAATATAGTATTGTCATCAGTATGACATACCTATATTAAGTTTGCAGTCGATACGACATTGGGAATACGGTTGAAATTGAGTTACAAGATTTTAGGATACGACAACACACAGAGTAAGTTAAATAAAAGCGTGTAAAATGTTAAGAAATATATGTTTTGGATTTTTATGCTAGAATATAGTATTGTCATCAGTATGACGTAGGCATTTCAAGTTTAGCAGTCGATAGCACATTGGGAAGTGGGTAAAAATTGAGTTACAATATTTTTTTTTGAGGATACAACAGACGGAGTGTGAGTTAAATTAAAGCGTGTAATAATAAAAGCGTGTAATAAAAAAGTGTGTAAAAAGTGCGCAGATTACAGACTGAGGTGGGGCGAGTGGCTCAAGGGTCGGTGCACTGAGCTGGCACTGATGAGATCCTGACTTTAAAACCTGGACAGTCGGCCCACGATTCAACATGATTCTCAAGTGGAGCAATTTTGGTACCTTTCTTGCCAGCATCAAAGTCTAAGAATAGGTGCGACCCTTTATGCCAATAAAAGAGTTGATAATATTTCTAGATTTGAAGCTTTCGTGACTGCAATGATTCATATTCTTAGGTTTTTTCGATAAAGTCACGTAGGTAAAAACATTAAAAAGTAAAATAAAATAAAAATCACGACGTAAACTCATTTACTTGATACAGCTGTCGTGGCTGTGACGGTACCACCTGAAGACGGAAGCTTGTGTTTCCTCCGAAACGTCGTGATTTTTATTTTATTTTACTTTTTAATGTTTTTACCTACGTGACTTTACCGAAAAAAACCTAAGAATAAGTTGAGCATATGTTTTTTACCCTTCTATCTGGCAACAAAACTGACACCTTTTTTACAAGGAGTCATGTTTGCATAGACCACAATACCTGCAGCCATAATGCAAACAAAAAATATAACTGATAATATATGCACTGTTCTTGAAGTTGATTGGTCAAGGACAGTGCATATATTATCAGTTATATTTTTTGTTTGCATTATGGCTGCAGGTATTGTGGTCTATGCAAACATGACTCCTTGTAAAAAAGGTGTCAGTTTTGTTGCCAGATAGAAGGGTAAAAAAACAATTATATTTTTTACTGGCAAATGAGGTTCCAATGGAATAAAAGAGTTGTTTTATTAAGGGTAAAACTTATTCTTATACTGGAGAAATTGCATTGTCTTGTTCCAGTCACCAATGACTACAACAACAACAATGAACAACTTTTTTTTCATAATCAAGTTTTTGGGTTAGATCGCGTTATTTATAAATGTGTCGTAACCCTCCACCACCCGACACGGCCAATCAGCAAAAAAGTGTCACGTTGACAAAAGACCAATGATTCACTACTTTAGCCCACCGGTGTGTTGAAGCGTGAAACCACAACATTTACAATTTTTGAGTACGACGTTTCGCTGGTAATTGCATCCAGCATCATCGGGCAATTCGCCATAATGGTGAGGCTCTGCTCTGTCTCCCGGTCTTAAATAGAGCAGCAGCAGGGTGACGTCATCATTTAACTCATCAGGTGCAACGATTTATATTTGGCTTATTCCAGCTCAGGGAATTAAAAACATTTTGTTTTGATTGGCGCTGAGATGAACAATCTTTGTGCGAAATAAGTTCAACATACGACTCAAATGAGTACCTGGTGCGGTGCGTAAACATCACCCATTAGAGAGACAAAGGCGGCCGGGCGTGGTGCTGGCCACCCACTCCCTCGTGTGCTGTTTCGGCCTTCATAGCTGCTACTCGCTAACATCACTTGCCCCAACAGTCTGATGAAGGCTATACGGGGGAGGGGATGGGGGGAGATCTTTGTCTTTTATTGGGATTCGTTGCAGAACGAACCTCGCGCGACGGTGCGTGACGAAGCGGCATCGACTTGCCGCAAGGCCCCGCCGTCGTTGTCTTTTCGCTGTCGTGAGCACGTCCGTCCGTCCGTTTCCCCTTTTGTTGTCCGTTGAAAAACAAATTGAATAGCGCTGTCACCCGCAGATTCCAAAGATGACATTGCGGGGGGAAAGTAAAGTATTCTTTTTTAATCAAAAGAGTTTCAAATGGAAAACTTTGCTATCGGAATCCTGACATTTGCAAACATTCTGCCAGTCGCACACGGTGTCGAGCACGAGCAATGCAAAGCGGTAAATAATAGTGGCCCAGACTAACAATTATTCGTGCATATTTCTGTTTTTTTAACCGCACTTGTTCCACTGAATTACCGCGCGCTTGCCCCTTGTCTCTGTGCGCAGGTTAAGACGGACGTTTTGGAGCTGCTCCAGAAATTCATCATTCCCACGGCGAGAAGGAGCTCGGCTAAAATTGGCCTCTTCTAGCGGATGCAGTGGCGGTGAGCCACGCTCGGGCCTTCCTCAGTCTGTTCCTCTTTTCGTTTTTCTCCTGCCGGATATATGCCGAATCGGCAGGGCACCCGATTATTTTTTGGGAGGCGATTACCGACCGTTCCACGCCGAGCTGTCCGGCATCCTCGTGCAGAGAGGCTGTTTGAGCGAGACGTGATTTGGTGATGCAAAATGTCGCAGAGGTAAAGAGTGCCGCCCGCGTTTGCTGAGCTCCTGCAAATGCCCGCGGCCTCGTCCCAGCCGTTTGTGTAATAGGCATTATTTTACTGATGCTGCGTCGCTTTGTCTTAACCTGACGAGCCTGATGATGTGGCCGAATGTTAGAAACAAAGCCAACCGCTGGTTTGTTGCTTTGCATGGTAATCGCCTCCAAACCAACAAACCATGGTAGACCAACGATTTCAATGTTTTTGTTGTTGTTTGTTTTTGTACGGGTGTCTCTCTCTCTCTCTCTCTGCAGCGAGCGACCGTTGTGCCCGGGCTTCGCACGCGACGTCTCCGCAGCGGGGGGAGGGGGGCAGCTCTCCGTTGGCCAGCGGACCTCGAGCGCCACAAAGCCCATTGCTGCCTCCTCCGTCCACGAAAAATAAATAAACAACAAAGATTGCTGACAAAGGGCGAGCACTCGCAAGCAGTTCCACAAATTCCAGACGCACGTTGCAGACAGTTTAAAGACGTGGGTGACCTTCGGCGTAGTCACGAAGTGACCGCTTTGTTACGTGGACGTTTGTACGTCGAACGATCAGGACTGTAATCGAGATACTCGTTGTTTTTTTTCCGGTAAAGTCACGTAGGTAAAAAATAAAACAAATGAAAACAACTAAATTAAATCACGACGTCGTGATTTAATTTAGTTGTTTTCATTTGTTTTTTTATTTTTTGCAAGGATTCATACTCTTTGTTTTTTTCCGGTAAAGTCACGTAGGTAAAAAATAAAACAAATGGAAACAACTAAATAATATCACGACGTCGTAAATTTAATTTAGTTTTCATTTTTTTTTATTTACCTACGTGACTTTACCGGAAAAAACCAAAGGGTATGAATCCTTGCAGTCACGAAAGCTTCAAATCTAGAATGTAATCGAGATGTCAGTGTTGTGTTCATCTTTCTTGACAAGGGAGAAATTCCCCATGAAATAGCACGTGTAAGCGGAACTCCATTCTATATCTTGACATAATAAAAATAATAAAAAGCATTGTTTGTTGTCCCATCAATGTGATCGAGTAGCATTTGCTTAAGCAAGGAAGTTCTGGGCCAATGTAAACATTCTGGGCCTTATCAGCAGTGAGGCCTGGATTACCAGATTTTATAATACCGCAGTGACAGGCGTACTCATGCAAAGTGGAATTTTCGTCCACGCTGGGATGTTCATGATGCATTTAGTTTCGTGCATGTCAGACCACTGACTTATGTCTTATTCCATCCATAAGCCATATTTCGTCCAAAAAATGTATTTCCTTCAAAATTACACCCAATATGTATTATTATGGTGAATTTGAAATGTTGACTTTGGGGTTGCCGAGTATTTTTTGAACTGCCCAAACTCCATGCTATCGTAGGTAGCATTTGGTTGGCTGCATTCACTCTTCAGTTACTACCTAACATATACAATAAGGCAATTGTTATTCAATCCATTCATTGAGATGAACATACCCATGCGCACACTTAAGTTTAATGAATGTCATTACGTTTAATACAGGTTTTAATTAGATTTCAAGAATGACTCATTTTCGACAATGGGCGAATGGTAAGAGGAAATAGGCTTTAACTTTTTTAGGCAGATTTGAACCCACAATCTTCATGGAGCTGTCGTGTAATTAGAATCTCGCCATACACAACAATATAAAAAAAAACACATCCGGGTCAACGCTTGGCATTCGTAGCCAATTTATGTAACGCAACGTTTCGTTGCGCCTGCATTTGTTTCAGTAACTATTTGCGACAACAAATTTGTTCAAAGTTAACGAAACTTTAAATCGGCAAGCAGTCGCCCCCCCCCCAAGTGCCGGATGATCCCAGTAGCTAAAGTAGCTAAATATGTAGTAGCTACGGGCCCCGCACTTTCAAGGGCCCCGTGCTAAATGCTTTCAAGCTATCAATTCCGGTTCAGTGATTCTGCACAGTTACTATAGTACTATACCGCCTTCAACTTTTACGAACGACTGGGTGTTTGAGGTTAGCGATTTGGCTGCATAGCAAATGCAAAAAGACAATGACTTTACTATGCAAGTTAAACATTTATGTTTTAATATTTACATGCTTTTTTATTTATTCTGGGCCCTTTTATAACATCATGTTTTAGTCCCCGCACTCGCTTCATCCAGCCGCTCTTTGCGGGCGAACGCCACTGACCCGGATTGCTGCGGCAGCAGCAGCAGCAGTTGCAGCCCCTCCACGCGCCCTTCCTTTCCCCACGCTGATCACCGCACACAGCTGAGCAGCACTCGCAGGTGGAGGAAGGTGGGGTGGGTGGGAGTGACACCGGCTCTCGTCGTCGGCTCATGCCGTGATGTCAAAATTAGCGAGGTCATCCTCGCTAAAAAATATATAAACCCCAACCCCCCCTGCAGCCCCCTGTCGCACGTTACCCGTCAACTCCGAACGGAGTTTGAAATCCAAAACTCGACTTTACTCGCGTGCTCATCAATCACTCTCGTGTGTGACGCGTCACGTTCGTAACCCACGTGTGCGTGCACGTGTGTGTGTGTGCGCGTGCGTGCACGTGTGTGTGTGCGCGTGCGTGTGTGTGTGTGCGTGTGTGCGCGTGCGTGCACGTGTGTGTGTGCACGTGTGTGTGTGCGCGTGTGTGTGTGCGCGCGCGTGCGTGTGTGTGCACGTGCGTGTGTGCGCGTGCGTGTGTGTGTGCGTGCGTGTGTGTGTGCGCGCGCGGGCGTGTGTGTGTGTGCGCGTGTGTGTGTGTGTGCGCGTGTGTGTTTGCGCGCGCGTGCGTGTTTGTGCGCGCGTGCGTGCGTATTTGTGCGCGCGCACCTGGGAGGCGGTTGGTGCCAACCTTGCGACCCGAGTTCGATTCCCGCTCACGGTCAACACCAGTGACGATTATTCTGAACCGGTCCTGGGCCTCCCCTAGGTCGACTCAGCCTCAAATAAGTACCTGGTGGGAGTTACTCTGGTGGGAGTTGTTTGACGACGCGTCGCCGCGCTGGTGAGTGCGGGTTGGTCACGGTGGTAGGGGAGGGGGCATCACCGGTGAAGATGTCACTCGGCGATGACGGGAGCCGTGGCCAGGAATCGAACGCGGGTTGCCGTCGGATGACAGCGCAGTGACCACTGCTTACCCCCCCCTCTTCCCATTGTTCCGTATTTGCATTGCTAAAGTCAACATCACCGCACGCGCGGAATATAAAGAGGCAGAATGTAATCAGTCCCGTCGGCCGACGTTCAATTTATTTGGATAGTACGCTGGCGATGTTATTCAGTTACAGAGGCAGTCCAGTTCAATGTCAACGATATTCTTTGGGTCTTTCGGTAAAGTCACGTAGATAGTAGTAGGGTTTTACCCTTTCAACTGCTACAAAAACTGACACCTTTATACAAGGCATCATGTTTGCAATAACCACAACACAAGCAGTCAAAATGCAAACAAAAAGAAACAACTCTGATGATGGTAATGATATGCACTGTCCTCAAGAGTTGTTTCTTTTTGTTTGCATTTTGACTGCTTGTGTTGTGGTTATTGCAAACATAATGCCTTGTATAAAGGTGTCAGTTTTTGTACCAGTTGAAAGGGTAAAAACATATTACTATATTTTGCCACTGGTAAAGGAGATGTCTCAAAGTCACGTAGATAGGTTTAAAAAATGATGATGGTCGCTTGTGTTTCGATCAAAACGTCGTAGTTTTTTTCGTTTATTTTTATTATTATTTGAACCTATCTACGTGACTTTACCGAAAGACCCAAAGAATATGAATTCCTGCAGTCACGGAGGCGTTAATGTCAAGATTTCAACGTAAACTGGCATATTTTTTTTGCGGAGGATGGCAGGGGGTGGGGGGCCGCGAACGGACCCGATGGACGTGACAATCGGTGTCGCAAGGAAACTGATCTCGGCACAGACTCTCGTTGCTCCAGTTTACGATGCGACAGAAGGAAAGTTGCCCCCCCTCCCACCCCCCACGTGCACATTGGCAATAAAGCGGGCCGAAAGGGCGCCAGCGTGAGTTACATGTGCTGTCTGGAATTTCCTGCTTTGTCCGAATTGGTTTGGTATGCTGAGAGTTCAGCTCTTGGAAACGGGAAAAAATATATTGGGAGTAACATTTATAGCTTTTTTTCTTCATTTCTTTCACAAAACAGTTAAATAAAATCTGAATACAAACGGAGAGGTCCCTGGGTATGCGAAAACATAATGTACTTCACAGATATAATTCTGTGTTGAAAATTGCTCAACTGTTACGTACAACAGGAATTGAGATTGTTTTTCGTGATGTTTTTTTCTCGGACATCCGTAGCAACGTTGCCGCACGTGTTGGTGACAGACGCGGCTAGATTCTTTGTAGCCTCTCCCGAGTATTGTAGCAAGCGGGGTGGGGGGGGCATTAATGTGGTGGGAGGGCCACCCTTGTGTAAATATTTAGAATGCTTGACTTGAACGGAGTTAAGAAGGAACACCCAGCAGAGCTATCACAGAACCTTGCCGGCCAGTGCAGCAGTTTCTCAAAATAGCCATCTCAAAGGTTTAACACGTAGGCTTTCGCGACCAATATTATTCATGATCAACGTTTTTGGGTTTAGATCGCGTTATTTATAAATGTGTCGTAACCCTCCACCACCCAATCAGTAAAACTGGTCACGTTGACAAAAGACAAATAGTTCACTGCTTTAGCCCACCGGTGTGTTGAAGCTTGAAACCACAACATTTACAATTTTTGAGTCCGACGTTTCGCTGGTAATTGCATCCAGCATCATCGGGCAATTGTGGTTTCAAGCTTCAACACATCGGTGGGCTAAAGCAGTGAACTATTTGTCTTTTGTCAACGTGACACTTTTTACTGATTGGCCGTGTCGGGTGGTGGAGGGTTACGACACATTTATAAATAACGCGATCTAAACCAAAAAACGTTGATTATGCATGTCAAAGGTGTTTGAATATTCAAATACACAATATGTGTGGACCACTGTGCATGTACATGACGGATGAGCGGAGCAGTGGTGTAGCGCTTTGCACACTGCCCTATGACCCCGGCGACACGAGTTCCATTCCTGACCATGGTATATCGTCAGTGGTAATCACCTGAACTGTTCCCGGGTCTTCGCCGAGGTGGTCGGGCTTTAAATGAGTAAGACGGCTGCGATGTGGAAACATCGGTACTGGGGAGACAAAGGCGGCCGGGAGTTGTTGTTTTTTGCGCGCACACACCCACCACTTCGCGTGCCGTCTCAACGTTAACAGGAGCTCGCTAACAGCGTTTGCCCCAAAAGTTTGGACAGCAAAAGGAGGACATTTATCTGTATTTGAAGGGTGGTCAGATCATTTGGATAAATAATCTTGATTTGAAGCTTTCGTGACTGCAGGAATCCATACTCTTTGGTTCTTTCGGTAAAGTCACGTAGTTATAAATAAAATCAAATAAAAACAAATCACCACGTTTCGATTGCAACAAGAAAAAAAAATATTGCTGTGGTTTTCCCACCTGATGATGATTGCTTATGTTGCAATCGAAACGTCGTGATTTGTTTTTATTTAATTTCTAGCTACGTGACTTTACCGAAAGAACCAAATAGCATTTGGTTAGGGTTATACCACGAAAGGTATGCACTGGCTCAGTGTGATTGCATTGTCTTCCGAACATGTAACACCGAACGACAATGTAAACAGTAAGTTGCATGATTTTTAAATACCAAGAGGAGTGCTGGTGATATGTTGATGGTGGCCTGATATGTATGTGGAACTTCTTTCGCACCGTACGTAGCCAACCGTGCTAATCGAAAGGTACGGGGGGGTGGGACAACAAACGAAACACAAAAAGCAGCTTTAAAAAAACGAGTTTTCGATCTCGATTGAAAAGTGCATAGCCCCAGCGGGCTTCCTAATGCCGGAAGGAAGAGAGGGGTGCGGGAGGTGACAGTCTCACCGTACCGTATTCTACAGATTCTAAGAAGCACTCCCCTCCTGTATTTTAAAGCAAAAGTTGGTGCTGCATCATATAAACCGGTAGATTTGCACGCGCGTGTGTGTGAGACCCGACTGGTATAACTATTGACACCAAGCCCACGTTTGGGCTGCATCTGACTTTCCCCAGTCTCCTACAACCCAGGGTTCCCCAACCCCCGGGCCGCTACCGGTCCGTGTCCTGTTAGGAACCGGGCCGCACAGCACGAGGTGAGAGCGGTGAGTCCGCGCGTGGCCCTCCCATGATTTTATTATTTACCACTTCTAGATTTGAAGCTTTCGTGACTGCAAGGATTCATATTCTTAGGTTTTTTCGGTAAAGTCACGTAGGTAAAAAATTTATAAAAGTAAAATAAAATAAAAAATAAAAATCACGACGTTTCCGTCTTCAGGTGGAACCGTGACTTTACCGAAAAAACCTAAGAATATTTACCACTTCCATCCGCGCCTCTTTCCTGCACTGCGCACTTGTCACAGTTTGGGTAAGCCCACAAGCTCTAACCCCTAGTAGCCAAAATGAGTAAAAAACAAACGTCGCTGGAGAGCTTCTTTGAAAAGGGGGAAAGACCCAATGATGACCCCCCCCCCCCACCCCCATGGCAAAGGTCTCCTGATCCCATGGAAGGGTCTGCTGACAAATTGGTGCGGGTTCCATTTCACCGGCAAAATGATGACTCGCTTCGTTGGAATTTCGTGTGTTCACGTGAACACCCAATTTGGACCTGGCCGTTCTTAAAGTTGACCTTCAAAGTCACGTGACTACAAGATGTCCAAACATGGGGAAAATCTGGGTTTAAAAAAAACACATTTCCCTTTGTTCCATGTTTAGAAAGTCCAATTTGCAAAATTTCTACCTGTCACATTTCCTCCGTGTAAAAAAAGGACCGGTGGATAAAGCACGGTTAGCTACGTACGATGCGAAATAAGCTCAACATACACACGTACATACAACATACGTGTTCACGAGACCCTTATGACACCAGCGCAGCATACAAGGGGGCGGTGTGGACAGCACCACGCTTGGCCGCGTTGCTTTCTCCCCCAGGTGGACGTTTACGCGACCGAGTCGTTTACTGATTTGAGGCTGACTTTGACCTATACGGGAGGGCACAGGAGTGCAGCTATTGCCGGCCACTAGTAATTAACCGCAATCGGGAATCAAACTCAGCTCGCCGGATACACAGCACTGGGCACTTAACCACTGCAACCTCTACCCCCCCTCCCCCGCAAAGTTAAATAAGTTAAATATTAAATTTTAGTCGTAAAACCCTGACATGCAGACATCACGTATCATTCATATGCGGCAATCAGAATTCATGATATGACTGGTGGTGACAGCCAAAGCTAGATTTGAAGCTTTCGTGACTGCAAGGATTCATATTCTTAGGTTGTTTCGGTAAAGTCACGTAGGTAAAATAAAATAAAATTAATAAAAGTAAAATTAAAATAAAATAAAAATCACGACGTTTCGGAAGCAACACAAGCTTCCGTCTTCAGGTGGAACCGTCACAGCACGCTTGCTGTTTCAAGCAATCGTTGATTTTTATTTTATTTTTTATTTTACTTTTATTAATTTTTTACCTACGTGACTTTACCGAAAAACCTAAGAATATGACAGTCAAAGCGTTGCCCAATACGACGCCACGAACCCAACACCCACCACCACAGGGAATGCTCTTGCGTTCGCATCGAATGTCATGATCTGAAATGTATTTTTATATCTTTGCGGGAACATAGTGTAAAAAAAAAGGAAATCACGTATGTAAATGCACAATTTATAATTCATTATCCTCAAGCCAATTTGCCATTGCCTATTCATAATATTCTAAATTTAATGGCAATACCGCTGCCTTTGTGTTATAAATGCGGTGCCCGTACAGAACATTACAGTGCCTGATCATTATAATCCGTGACAGCCAAAACAAAAAATGATTAGCAAATAATACGAAGAAATGTAAAATATTTTTGGGAACGAAAATATGAGTAATTATTTCAGCACCGGGTCCCACATTTACTCCATCCCTTGTGGCAGCCCATGGAAGTCCTATGAGAGATTGCTATTAACATCGACTCTCATGACAATGTCTTGTCCATGCCGTGCCAATTGAATGAGCAATTTATAAACATGAGCTTGAATTTGCTAGGAATTGTTGGAAAAGGATGCGTCAATTTCGCTCATTCTGCTTTATTCAGCGTGCAAGAGCGTGCCTTCTTTTTTGGTCGTGCACTATGTCATTGATTCTATAACAGATTACAATCCAGCGAGCGCGGTGTTGTGGACTGTGCATTGGCCAAACGCACTGGAGAAAAGCGCATTACAAAGCCCTAAATTAAACTGCATCGCCAAGAAAATGTAAAAAAAACTTGTCTTCCAAAAGAGTGGGATAAATTATTCTGCGATCCGACCCAAAGCTACGGGAGAGAGAGAGAAAACGAATTGTGCAACCCGCCCCCGCCCCGCAACAATGTAACCAATCGTAGCCCCACGCTGCGCCTGCATCTCTGAAAAAACAAGTTGTTTGCGATCGTGGTGGTGGTGGTGGCGGCTTCTCAGCATGGATCCAAGGCTGTTGTTGTCTTACTTCTTGAGCGACCTTAGCGGCACAGCGAGGACGCTGCCCGCATTTCAGGGCAGCCGGGATGGAGACCAGCTGCCCAGCAGTCCCGATATTCACACACCGAGCCCAAATGTGTGTCGTCAATTCAGGGGCATAAACCACCCCAGCGAAACTCCGGTCGTCATCGCGGAAGCGGCTTCTGGCTGCACAGACGGTAGTCACCGCATCGCGTGGCGCTTTCAGATGCGCTGCTACTGCGGCCGTCTGGAACGTTCTTCCGATTTTTCCGAAGCCAATGGAGCTGTGCACTGTTCAATCACCTCGATTGAAAACTCGCTTCGTTAGAACTGCTTCTTGTGTCTAGTTAGTCGTCCCCCCGCTGCCGCCTCCGATTAGCACGGTTGGCTACATACGGTGCGAAAGAAGTTCTAGATATTTACACTATGATACCTCCTTTACCAGTGGAAAAATATAGTGATAGGTTTTTACCCTTTCAACTGGTATAAAAACTGACACCTGTATATAAGGCATCATGTTTGCAATAACCACAACACAAGCAGTCAAAATGCAAACAAAAAGAAACAACTCTGATAATGATATGCACTGTTCTTGAAGTTGATTGGTCCACACCCGAGACAGATTTTCTTAGAGCCTAGTCATCTGGTCCAACACCAATGGAGACTAGGCTCTAAGAAAAGCTGTCTCGGGTGTGGACCAATCAACTTCAAGGACAGTGCATATCATTATCAGAGTTGTTTCTTTTTGTTTGCATTTTGACTGCTTGTGTTGTGGTTATTGCAAACATGATGCCTTATATAAAGGTGTCAGTTTTTATACCAGTTGAAAGGGTAAAAACCTATCACTAAGTTCTTGATACATATACAAAAACCTCACATGACACACGAGCCCTGTAGCGTTGGGGGGGGGGGTGCGGGTGAGCTGAAGGCTCGAGCCCCCCTACTGAATCTTCATAGCCAAGTCAAATAATGTTGGTACAATGTCCCACACGATGTCCTACACCGGTGGCGGGTTGTCTTCGCAATTTGCGGCGACGGCACTCGATCTGCTGCGGAGTCATCCCCTTCATTTGGGACGCTTCACCAGGCGACTGACAAATCTGGCTGCACCATCTGGAGGGGGGAGGGGGGAGGGACACATTTGGGCATTGGTACAAGTTAAGCGATGGGTGTCGCAGCCTTTCATCAAATAGGCAGTGGGTCACAGCCAGAGCGGAATGCAGGATGGGCGAAATTAGATCTCAGATTGTCGTTACTCGTTCTGTTAAGCGTTACACATTTGTTTGACGTTTGTTGAACACGGATTGTGTTGTTTGCCCCCCACCGCCACCCTGAATGTCTGTATGCCCCCCCCCCCCTCGTTCCCCTTTAAACAAGGCCACACCACGTGGAGTTTATAAACTTGCGTTTAGAGAATTTGGCAGCTATACAATTGCACGTGATAAGCCACTTCGTTGAACAGCTGTCATCTGAAAAAAAGCTAGACAACTTAGTGGGCCTGACCTGGTACAAATATGAGAATAGAAGAAATGTCAATTTTCAAAGCCCATAATTTGCCTCCAACATGCACAAGAAGACGGACGTCATGCTGAAGACGACACTAGGTCTGGACTCGCTCTTTTTCTCTCTGCAGACTTGGCCCGACCCTCAACTTATGCAGCTGTCTCTCTACGGTGGTGTCAAGACGATTCACAGTCCGCGGGGGGGAGTTGAGCTCGCTGTGCGACTGGCAGCAAAAGTTGACTTAATTTAAAACAGCGAGTGGTAAGCGCGTACAGTCTGGGATTACATCAGTTGGCCCACACCTGAAACGGGCAAAGTGGAACACCTGTGTTGAATCATCTCGCGCCAATCGTATGGGATTTTTTTGGGCGCTGGCGCTTTGTGCGCTGATTGGACAAGCCTTGGTGGCGTGGATTAGCAGCGGTGTTTATTTTCTGAACGAATTTAGTGATGGAAAGATTGGTCAACAGAGTGTTTATACGACGGTGGCTGTGAGTGGATGGAAATCGTCAGCTGACGATGGCTACGGCTGTCAATCAAAGATGAAAGCAAGACTGTCTGACTAGTGTGAGACAAAATTAACTGGTCTAAACGAAGATATGGGCTGAGATGATTTGGTAAGCGACAGCAGTTGTTAGTACATTGAGGAAGACCAAAAATGAGAATTTACTGATACATGCACATACTTAAAAACATGTTCTGAGCTCAGCAAAAATGGTTGACTGAGTTCAGTAAATCTGCTATGGAAAAACAATAATTGCCTGCGATATTATTTTTCCTCTTTGGATGAGCTGGTGTTAGTGACCTCATGTGTTGAGGTATGGTTCCTTGTGCACCACTGCCAACACAATATGAAAGTTATTTTAAACTGAGTTGACTTATCGCCTGACTTGTATGTGGTGGCAGTGCCGAATTATATTATCCTCGTAGCTAAAGTAGCTACATATGTAGTAGCTACACATGTAGTAGCTACACATCTAGTAGCTACTACACATGTAGTAGCTACACATGTAGTAGCTACATATGGAGTAGCTACGGGCCCCACACTTTCAAGGGCCCCGCGCTAAATGCTTTCAAGCTATCAATTCCGGTTCAGTGATTCTGCACTTGCTCTATTACTATAGTACTATACCGCCTTCAACTTTTACGAACGACTGGGTGTTTAAGGTTAGCGATTTGTCGTATTATCTGGCTGTATAGCAAATGAACAAATACAATTACTTTACTTTGCAAGTAAAAAATTTGTGTTTTAATATTTACGTCTTTTTATGTTTAAGGCCCCTTGATAACGTATGCTACAGGCCCCGCACTAGCTTACTCCAGCACTGTGTGTACCCTTTCACACCAACATTTAATTGCTTAGAGAACACTACGTTGTTGGCCGCTTCGGTCACGTCGACGAAGAGAATTAGCTGAATCTAATCCACAGACTGAATTGACTAAATTAAATCACAAGATTGTCATTTGATGGAGCAAAATAAAATTAATAATGATGCCCAAATTGACTGTGGTTGGCAGCCTACCCCACCACATGTCACGATGAGACGGCGTGCCCACTGGGTTGACCACCGCAATCTACAGAAGAGCGAGCTACGTAAATATCGGATTAAGAAGAAAAAACACGGAGGCTCTGCGGTTGACATTTGGTGCAGCCCTCCGCTGTGCTCGGTCAGCCTGGCCTTGGTCCGCTTCCCATGGTTCCGCCTTTTTTCCCTCCATTCGCCCCGGCACGCCGCGCGGGGTGATGTCTTTGGAACGGCCGAATCTTTGCCTCGATGTTGCCACAGGCTGCGTGTGTGCGTTGCTGTTTGACAACGGAACAATTTGACCGTGGACGAGTCCCCAAGAGCGGCGGAGGAGTTGAAAGACCGCGGCTGTGAACAAAAAATTGACACACAACCCAATAGGTTTACGTAAACACATCTAGCGGTTTTAAACGTTGCAGTTTCAAAAGTGCGGAAGAGTAGGCCAAAAACACCCCCGATGGGGTGGTTCTCTAGAGCTCCCTCGATTGAAAGCTCTTCTGCCAGCATTGGCATGAGCAAGACAATTCAGGGCTGCAACCTTTACTTGTAAGTTAAAGTATTTGCCAGTGCCCGCGTTTCTGTTGAGTAATGTCATGTGGGTAATTTGACTTGTCATGCCTTCGCCTAGCAGTGGATAGATAATGACTGATGATGACCATGACGATTAAAATAATCTCGCGCAGTGCTGTGATAGGCTTTTGCTTTTATTACGCTTTTACCAATGGCTCTGTAATTAATGCACTCATCATTGTTGGCTTAGAAAACGGTCAATCTTGAGTCCTGACTTTACGCTATTAGTCAAGGTCACACCAGCAGGAGGCAGCATTGTACATCACTGTACGATCCCATTATGTTTACCAGCGTTCAGCCCAGCAAACCATTCTAATTCTGGGATCATTTTCCCCCTCCCAGTTCAAACCCCACCCGCAGTTCTCTTTGACCCCCAAGACGCTGCCGTTGCCCCTTGTGACCGGGAGGACGGCTTAGCGGTGACGACATTCACAGTCGCCGTCTTCACGCGCCGCATCCCGTGGAAGGACTTTGCGAGGAGGTTTGTCAGCACCGAGTCCCATGTTCTTCATTTCAAGGCCCCGCGGGCCACGTGGACAAATATTGTGGGCCCTGATGTGCGCCTCCCTCCCCCCTCGACAATACACAAAGAGTGACAACACCACCCCCATCATCATCGTGGTGCTGCTGTCAAAGCCCGCAATGGTTTCAAATGGTGGTGTGGTTGTCCTCACACAGACAGTGGCCCCCACTCTGAAAATGAGTGAAGAACACTGGCCTAACCCGATCATGATTGAGCAACGCACGGCAGTTTCGCTTTTGTTTCTTCATGTGGAAACAAAACAACTGAATATGGCCCCTATTGTTATTGCGGTGAATGAAGTGGGATCTGTAGTAACGTCACATTCCCGTCCACTGCCCAGTGTACTCTTCTTACGCACGAGGAACGCGACGCATTGGGCAATTTCACGATGCCATGCAACGGATGATCAAAATCGGCGTGCAGTTCCGATGTTTTGTCAGTTGCCATTCAAATGCCGTACAAAAGGTACAAACTCCGAGACTTATCGTGATGTAATCAGCCGTCTCGGTGGCATGTAATGCGCGTGCAGCAGCGGGGTGCCTTTTGTAGACTCGAGACACCTCTGAACAGAGATGTCCTCTTGCTCAAAGTCAACCAGTTTTTTTTCTTGGCCTACCCGCTTCTCTCATTGTTGATCAACAGTTGTGATCACGAAACGTTGACATTCATAGAGTAGCAGTTCGTGAGCTAGTCACGTACAGGCAGAACAGGGTACATTTTTTTACAAGTCCGTTAATTGGCAGATCTATTTGGATTATATTTCGTGGATTTGATTTGAACGGTCATATAATTGCCATTAAATTGAGATCTGCTTTAGATGGAAATCTGGGCTATGGGGAGGCCGTTTGGGGCTCTGAGTTTCTCGACTATTGGGCCGTTAAGCCCTCCGCAGCGATGGCAGAACAGCGGCCGTGGTGGCCTGGGAGAATTCGATTGGCTGCTGTCATTGTTAAGTAGGGGTAGGAAGCACACGCATCGATGAATCGCTAAAGGTTAATCCGTAAAGTCATGATGCACGCCATCTGATCACTTTTGTAAGAAGCGGATGTTTTATTTTTTCTCCATCATATGTTCACCATATGGGCGTGGAGCGGTGGTACATTTAGTTAGCAGCGCTGCGCTAGGAATCCGGTGACCCGAGTTCGATTCCTGATCATGGCTAACATCAGTGCCGAGTGATGATAATTCGCCAACTTGCAAAAGTACGGTAAATGAAACACCCACGATCTTTAACACATATCGGGGAATCTTTCTATCCAGCAGTGGATTGACAAAGAGCTGCACAGGCCATTATAACATGCAATGGGTTCACGTGACGATTCCAGCCACTAGAGGCCTCTACGTCCACCAAAATGTAGAAAAAAATACAGTAATAGATTATTGAATCGAATTGCAATACGTTTCCTACTGACTCAAGACATGGTGATTAATTGAATTGTGAGTGGGGGCGCACTGGGGTTAAACACCAGTTAAAACGATCAACTGATAGCTTGGCAATGCCTCCCCCCTAATTCAATTTGCCAAGCGAGCAGACAAATGACTGATGAGCAACGCGGAAGATGCGCGCAAGCACTTTCTGAGGCCCTGAACTTGAAAAAAAGGGCGTCTTGGTTAGCAGAGGAGGAGGAGGGAGGCTCGTTGCCTCTCGGATTGTTTGTTGAATTGATTGTACGGCTGATAAACGAAAGCGTAATCGTGTAAGCTGGTGCCTTATAGTTTTCTTGCACGTGTACGGGAGAACACAGACCCCCCCCTCACCCCCACCGTGTATGTCTCTGGCAAAACTCAGCGGCGATACGAGGTATCGGCAAAGCAAGCAAACGCGTAGGGCCCCAAGCAGCTCTTGAAAAATAAGGGTGAATCAGATATTGCCTTAAATTCAATCCTAATAATCATTCGCCCATTGACATAAACCCCGATTCATCTCGGCCATCGCTCAAACTTGCCTGCATCTCTCATCTCACTACATCTCCATATTTGTCCACGTTTCTTTTACTTTCGACCTATATAGATAGCTGTTGTCATCTCTGCTGTCATCTCACTTGGCTTCTATAAATTTAAATGTCCTCCCCCCCCCCCCGGCCGACCCCTCTGCTTCGGGGCCCCCCCAATAGTTTAGCAGCACCGCTGGCAGGCGTACACGGGCCCTAAGTTTGTGAGTCATCTTTAGGTTTGTATCCTTTGGCGGGCAACGTTGCTTTTCCACTGGCCGCTGTAATTCTCACAAGATTCCGTAGAGTGCGCGTGTAGCTTCTGCGACGTGTCATTTTCAGCGTCGTCGTGAGCGCGACGGAGGGACGAATCATCCCACGGCGACGCGAGCCGTGGCAAACGCAGCGCGCCACGTGCTGTCACAACTCCCCGTTCGTGCAACCACGTGATTAGTTTTCATCAGCCACGGTCAATCCACTCCTTGTAAATGATCCCGCAATCCGATAATCCGCCTAGCACCCTTCGCGCTAGCTCATTTCATCGCTCCATCTACTCGGCCGCGTGTTCGCGGAATGATTCCATGCTTTGGTTGCCACTCCGTTATGAATCGTCACCATCCATCATCATCATCGTCCCTGCTAGCTCTGACGTGTCTTGGTTTGAATCACGACGTTACCTGTGTGTGTGTTTTCGAATGCACGTGTAACCTACCGCTTCCTTACTCTCAATGTAATTCCAAATGATACATCGCTTCATACTTGTACGTGCATTTTTCAGTTTTTGTTGTAAATATTTTAATGGTCATTAAATATCGCTTACAGTGCGGCCTGTAACGATACGTGAATAACAATGTCAGCCCTTTGTCAGTCGTCTATTGGAAGAATGCCTTTAACACTCCACGGAGGACGAGGAAATTGACCATACTTCACTATTCTGGTCAGTGAGAGTTGGCGTGGTGGGTGGGCTCCCAGATATATATCACTGCTCATAGTCGTAGTACAGGAAGGTCCAGATGTCTTGTGACCCCTAATTTATTGACCCCAAACATGTTTCTTTACTTTTTTTGATTTAAAGCTTTCGTGACTGCAGAGATTCATATTCTTGGTTCTTTAGGTAAAGTCACGTATTCTTAGGTATTTTCGGTAAAGTCACGTAGGTAAAACATCAAAATTAATCAAAATAATAAAAATAATAAAATAAAATAAAGATCACGACGTTTCGGAGGCAACGTCGTGATCTTTATTTTATTTTATTATTTTTATTAATTTTGATGTTTTACCTACGTGACTTTACCGAAAACACCTAAGAATATGATTCCTTGCAGTCACGAAAGCTTCAAGTCTAGAATTAAAGTCACGTAGAAGGGAAATAAAAAAGTAAAAAATTATGCCAATATTATTTTATTATTTATTACAAAAAAATATACAACTATTATTTTATTATTTCCCTTCTACGTGACTTTACCGAAAGAACCAACAATATGTTTGTTTACCTTTGCATATTAATTTCTGTTGTAAATAAACCTTACTTTAAAAATACATAAAGTTTTTACAGAATTAAATGGGGGAGGTGGGGGGGTCACAAGACATCTAGATCATCCCGTACTTTAAAGGCCAATTATTACTCTCTAACGTGGTACGCGCGTGTGTGTGTGTTAATGTGAGCAGTTTGAAGTTATCATAGTTAAGTAGAGTGGCTTACATGTGTGGTGGGGTAACGCGTGGGTCACATGTGTGGTGGGGTAAAGCGTGGGTTACATGTGTGGTGGGGTAACGCGTGGGTCACATGTGTGGTGGGGTAAAGCGTGGGTCACATGTGTGGTGGGGTAACGCGTGGGTTACATGTGTGGTGGGGTAAAGCGTGGGTTACGTGTGTGGTGGGGTAAAGCGTGGGTTACATGTGTGGTGGGGTAAAGCGTGGGTCACATGTGTGGTGGGGTAAAGCGTGGGTCACATGTGTGGTGGGGTAAAGCGTGGGTCACATGTGTGGTGGGGTAAAGCGTGGGTTACACGTGTGGTGGGGTAAAGCGTGGGTTACATGTGTGGTGGGGCAAAGCGTGGGTCACATGTGTGGTGGGGTAAAGCGTGGGTTACACGTGTGGTGGGGTAAAGCGTGGGTCACATGTGTGGTGGGGTAAAGCGTGGGTTGCATGTGTGGTGGGGTAAAGCGTGGGTCACATGTGTGGTGGGGTAAAGCGTGGGTCACATGTGTGGTGGGGTAAAGCGTGGGTCACATGTGTGGTGGGGTAAAGCGTGGGTCACATGTGTGGTGGGGTAAAGCGTGGGTCACATGTGTGGTGGGGTAAAGCGTGGGTTACATGTGTGGTGGGGCAAAGCGTGGGTTACATGTGTGGTGGGGTAAAGCGTGGGTTACATGTGTGGTGGGGTAAAGCGTGGGTCACATGTGTGGTGGGGTAAAGCGTGGGTTACACGTGTGGTGGGGTAAAGCGTGGGTTACATGTGTGGTGGGGTAAAGCGTGGGTGGCAGAGAGCGCCAATTTAACAGTTCCTCTCCGCACGCGGCACGGGCACCAACTGTCTGGCAGAAAACCAAAACCGCAGCGAGGGTAGGAATGAGTCTTTGTCAGCTGAGCCCCCATGGGAGATGAGCAGACGAGGAACAGGGCGAGAGAATGGGCGAGTCAAGGCTTAACTTCTTTCTGGAGCTGTCCAGAGCTGAGCTCCGGAAAATAACCCCCCCCCCACCCCAAAGACAAAGATCTCCCGTATAGCCTGTAACAGGCTGTTGGGGCAAGTGCTGTTAGCGAGCGTATCGACACGGCACACGAGGGGGTGGTCAGAACCATTTGAGGCTGAGTCGACCTAGGGGAGGCCCAGGACCGGTTCAGATAATCTTCACTGGTGTTTGCCGTGAGCGGGGGGTCACCGGGGTCGTAGCGCAGCGCGCTAGTAGCTAGACTGCCGCTCCTCACACACAAAGATAAAGATCCCCCGTGTAGCCTTAACAGACTGTAGGGGCAAGTGCTGTTAGCGAGCACCTATGAAGGCCGGAACGGTACACGAGGGGGTGGGTGGCCAGCACCACGCTCTGGCACCTTTGTCTCCCCAGTGGCGATGTTTATACACCGCACCAGGTACTCATTTGAGGCTGAGTCGACCTAGGAGAGGCCCAGGACCGGTTCAGATAATCGTCACTGCTGTTGGCCGTGAGCGGGATTCGAACTCGGGTCGCCAGGTTCGTAGCGCAACGCGCTAACCGCTACACCACCGCTCCCCACTCACACACACCCTCACACACACCCTCACACACACACCCTCACACACACCATCACACACACCCTCACACACACTCTCACACACACTCACACACACCCTCACACACCCTCACACACACCCTCACACACACACCCTCACACACACACACTCACACACACACCCTCACACACACCATCACACACACCCTCACACACACTCTCACACACACTCACACACACCCTCACACACACTCACACACACCCTCACACACCCTCACACACACACTCACACACACCCTCACACACACACTCACACACACACACACCCTCACACACACACTCACACACACACACACCCTCACACACACACTCACACACACACACACCCTCACACACACACACCCTCACACACACACTCACACACACTCACACACACCCTCACCCTACACACACACCCCCTCACACACACCCCCTCACACACACCCTCACAAGACAAAGATCCCCTGTATAGCCTTAACAGACTGTAGGGGCAAGTGCTGTTAGCGAGCACCTATAAAGCCGGAACGGCACACGAGGGGGTGGGTGGCCAGCACCACGCCCGACCGCCTTTGTCTCCCTAGTGGCAATGTTTACACACCGCACCAGGTACTCATTTGAGGCTGAGTCGACCTAGGGGAGGCCCGGGACCTGTTCAGATAATCGTCACTGATGTTGGCCGTGAGCGGGAATCGAACCCGTGTCGCTGGGTTCATAGCGCAGCGCAGCGCGCTAACCGCTACACCACCGCTCCCCAACACAGGCTGAGTCGACCTCACACACACCCTACACACTCACACCACACACCCACACACTCACAAACACACACTCACACACAGCCACCCACCCTCACACACTCACACACAGGCAGGGGACCGCCGAGGCAAATTAGAAACGAATCCCAGGACAGAGAGTGAAGCAGCATCGCTCACCGCGCGTGTGGGTGACGGAGTCAGCAAGCGAGTGAGTACATTCGTTGTGGGCGAGTGGCGAAGTGCGTCCGTGAGTGAACTCGTGAGCGAGTGAATGAATGAGTTAACGAGTGAATGAGTAAATCATCGAGTGATTTAATTATGGAGAAAGTGCGTAGCAGCGTGCCTCTTACTCGGGTGGGTGAATGGGTCAGTGATGGAATGGGTTGATGCTGAGTCGAGGAGTAAATGCATTTGTTCGTGAATACGTGGGTTCGCGAATAGGTCAATGGTTGAGTTGAGTGAGTGAATCAGAGAGGAGCGACTCAATTAGTGAATAAATCATCACGAGTTGCTCAGCGAGTCGGTCGGTAAGTGAATGAGTAAGTTAGCGGGTGGGTTAGTGAGTGAATGAGTGGGTTTGTGAGTTGGCGCTTAGGTTATTACCAAAGTCGGTCCGTCCGTGAAAAAGATGAATGGGTGAGTGAACAGGTTAGCGAGTGGGTTAGTGGGTGAATGAGCGGGTCAGTCGGTGAGTCGGCGAATGCGTAGATTACCGAGTGAGTCGGTGGTGAGTGAATGAGTTGGTTAAACAAGTGAGCGTATCAGTGAGTGATTGAGCCGGTGAGCGAGTGAGTGAGTGAGCGAGTGAGTGATTGAGTGAATGAGTGAGCGAGTGAGTGAGTGAGCGAGTGATTGAGCCGGTGAGCGAGTGAGTGAGCGAGCGAGTGAGCTAGCGAGTGAGTGATTGAGTGAGTGATTGAGTGAGCGAGTGAGTGAGTGATTGAGTGAGCTAGTGAGTGATTGAGTGATTGAGCCGGTGAGCGAGTGAGTGAGTGAGCGAGCGAGTGAGCGAGCGAGCGAGCGAGTGAGTCAGTGAGGCAATGAGCGAGTTGGTTGAGTAAGCTGGTTCTTGGTGTTCGGTCGGTGAGCGATTGAGTAAGTAGCGGATGCGGGGTGGGAAATGTCAGGAGGCAGGGCAGGGCAGAGAGAGCGAGAGCCGCACGTGGTGGTGGTGATGGTGGTGGGGTGGGTGTTACTGGGGGAGTGGTGTGGCCGAACTAGAGTTCTGGGGGGTGGGGAGTGTGGGGAGGAGTGTGTGTGTGTGGGGAGGAGTGTGTGTGTGTGGGGGGAGGAGTGTGTGTGGGGGGGGGAGTGTGTGTGGGAGAAGCTTGGCAGGATTCCTTGCGAGGCACACACGAGGTGGTGGTGGCAGTGGGCGGAGACGGCGTGGAGAGGGGGAAGATGTGGAGCGAGTGGCTTGGCTTGCTCGCTGCAGAAACAGAACCAACATCATCACCAGCAGCAGCCGCTCGCCCGGGACTCGACTGGCTACGCACATCGAACGAGAGCTTCCTGTCCGTGAACGCGGCGGCGTTGGGCAAAGCGACTACCCCAAACCCCTTAGCCCACCATCATCATCATCACCAACAACAACACACGAGTAGCGTCAACCACACAGCCGCAGGAGAACAACCGTCCGGCCACCGCCACCACCGACAGGGATTTTACGAATGACCGTCACGAGAAGCCGCTCGCGATCCAATGCGAGGGGCTGTGCCGGCTCTGGCGCAGCATGTGGCTTGTGGGCAAATTTGGCCCCAGAAACTACATGGCTTGTCTGGGCTTACTCATGCTGCTGTCAGCGGTCAGGATTGTCATTCATCTGGGCGGCGGAGGAGTGTCTCGTTTTCTAGGTGAGTTGATCGCTCCCCCGGGGCGCGCGCAAACGCACCGACACAAGGATACTTTAACAACAACAATAATTCCTCGAGTAGGATCCCACGTAAAGCATTGAACAGCAGCAGCAGCAGCAGCATCATCATCGCGCTGTGCGTGGGTTGAGTTGCGTGGTTGGCGGTGGAAGTTTTAATGTGGCGCGTGCGTTCGTTGTGCGTGCTTTGGTATCGATGTCCTGTGAATGGTTATTGATCATCATTGCTGAACAAAGCTCCTTGACACTACCGCTGTCATCGCCGTCGTCAAATTGTCATCGTCTTCGTGTTTTAAGTTTGAAGTGCCACGCTTTGTCGGTTGTGAACGGTTTCGTTTTTAAATTATTTGTGCGTGACAATCGTTTATCATTGCGGTAACTATCAAACCATTATTGCTATCATCACCTTGATAACATCAACAACTGTAATCACGGCGCTTAAGTTACAATTACGTTATGCAAAAACCTATTAATTTGTGTTTTACATTCTTTATAATTGTTTTTTTACCCTTTTATCTGGCAACAAAACTGACACCTTTTTTGTCGTTGCCAGATAAAAGGGTAAAAAAAAAACAATTCTCATATTTTTTCTACTGACAAATGAGGTTCCAATGGTGTTTTACATTCTTGTATTATCACCACGCCCTGATATGTATCAGCGCCGCCGCGTCTCTACCACTCGCTCCATCGCCACGTGAGAGCGCTGGAAAGGGGCGCAAACACGAATTGGGTTGCGTGCAGAGGACGAACGAGAAGCAGCAGTAGCAGTAGTAATGATGAGTCGGGAGAGCAAACGAGTTGGCCTCATCGTGGTGACTCCTCCTGTTGTTGAGAGGCGTGGGTTGAGGCAGGACACGTGGCGCAAAGATGATGATGGTTCGCTGGAGTCAGCGATGGTGGCGGCTGGATCTCAAGAGACGACGGCACGCGATAATCGATTATGGTGATGGCTGGTTCTGAGAGATGATTTCCTCATGTAATCGATTATGGTGGTGGCTGGTTCTGAGAGATGATTTCCCCATGTAATCGATTATGGTGGTGGCTGAATGATGCCCCCTATAATCGATTATGGTGATGGCTGGTTCTGAGAGATTATATCCCCATGTAATCGATTATGGTGGTGGCTGGTTCTGAGAGATGATGCCCCCCCCCCTACAATCGATTATGGTGGTGGCTGGTTCTGAGAGATGATTTCCCCATGTAATCGATTATGGTGGTGGCTGGTTCTGAGAGATTATTTCCTCATGTAATCGATTATGGTGGTTGCTGAATATAAGAGATGATGCCCCCTATAATCGATTAGGGTGGTGGCTGGTTCTGAGAGATGATTTATCCATGTAATCGATTATGGTGGTTGCTGGTTTTGAGAGATGATTTCCCCATGTAATCGATTATGGTGGTGGATGGTTCTGAGAGATGATTTCCCCATGTAATCGATTATGGTGGTGGCTGCTTCTGAGAGATGATGCCCCCTACAATCGATTATGGTGGTGGCTGGTTCTAAGAGAGATGATTGCTCGGCTCTGAAGCGACGGTGGGTCGGGGCTATATTAAGCGATGCAAGTTTATAAAGCGACGCAGGAGACCCGAGGGGTACATCCACTGCGGAGATGGAGCGGCGACAATCGGCTTGTGCGCTGGAGTTGTTCAATCTGGAGTTGTTACATCTTTGTTTTGCATCGCGCGAGACACAGAGGCCTTAGTCTATCGCAGTACGATAGATCCCGGCTGACGAGTGCTCTTTTAAAACTCTGCATATGTGCTGAGACGAATGCGCAATGCGTGTGCTAAGCTAGACTGCATATACTGCACGTGCAGCAGAGTTAACATGCGCGTTCGTGTAAAGCTGCACAAGTAATGCGGTCACTTACAGCCGTTTGTGAATGCACTGCTAGACGAAGCTCTACTACTGCTACCCACGCTGAGTCGGGTCGGAGCGGTTGTTTGGTCATGCTTCACCACGCCGGTTGGGTGCAAGTTGCCAATGGAAAGGGCTGGTGGGTAAAGGGACACGTGTCACGCGATCTCCACGCGCCGCTCACGACGTGTTATAGCCGTGGCAGGGAATCGAACCCGGGATTTTAAATGAGTTGGAAGCGTAAAGCGTTCGCGAACCAGTGCGAGAAGGCGCAGTGCAAGTGGCGTGTCTGACTACGTACGCCAACAGAGGAGAAGAAGTTGGACTACTCGTACAGCAAACAACAACAACAACCTCCACGCACGTGTCAATGAACACTGCCTTCAAAGGAAAACACAATAGGCAGACGTTTCGGGCAATGGGTCCTTGGTCCTGTGCGTGACATTGGACGCACGCTGAGCTCACCCAGTCTTGCAGGGAGAGGTGGGCTGGAGTTTAATACCAACGAGTAAGATGTCAAAGCCCACGCATTGTTACGATATCCACACGGACCCCCCCCCCCCCCCCACGTGTTTTGCTATGGACACAGTTGTCCGCCCTTACAGCAGTTAGGGGCCGTCCATAAATGACGTCACGCACCTAGGGGGGGGGGGTCAGACATTCGTGACGATGTGTGACGAGTGGGGGGGGGGGTTTGAGAAATGTGACGTCACATCAAAATGCGCAACTTTAAATAACTATAGACAACACGTAATTAAATAGACTTTTTTTTATAAATGTTTTCTCCTACAACATCAGAGTGCAGCGCCACATTAAATACGCACTACAATGACAATAGTTTAAAGCGATTTGAAGCATGTTTTATTTGGGGGGGGGGGGCAGAGCTTTGTGACGTCATATTTGAGGGTGGGGGTCTGACTTTTTGTGACGATGGGGGGGGGGGGGGGGGTCAAAAATCGTCCAAAATCGCGTGACGTCATTTATGGACGGCCCCTTATTAGGCGGGTTCGCTGTCTAAACGTCGCCGGCTTTGGGGCCCGATGCTCGTTCGGCTAAATCCGCCAGCGAGCGAGCGCTCTTTGTTACACGGGGTTAGTTTCGATAAGTACACTCAAAAAAAATACACACACATATCCCTTCTACCCCGGGGGGGGGGGCATTTTAAACCATTGACCCCACAGATGCCACACCGTCGCAGTGGCCTTACCGATGCTTAAATCGCTGGAATTGCAATCCCAAATGTCGCCGGTTGGATTTCCATCTCCGGGCGCGGCAGTGTGCGGTGTAGGTTTTGGGATTTTCGTCATCCACGTTTCCCTGTCGCCAACGCGCAATCCTCCCAGCGCTGGAGGTCGGTACACGCGCACAATCGAAAGGCGGTGTCGCGTTTGGTTGGTGGGGTAAAGCGTGGGTACTCTCACTCGTCCCAAAAATAATTGTCCGACAATGAAAGAGTAGACCAATATACCCTCCAGATGTGCTCTTTAGAGTTCCCTCTCAGCCAGTGGCTTCTTCACCCTGGGTGCTCGCATCCCCAGGGGGTGCGAGATGCCCTTTCTGGGAGTGCGAGGACATGGCCAGATTTGTTGTTAGAAGGTAAATAATAGAAAACACGAATTAAGTAGGAACTGGCTTTGTTTCATCAAACCTATGTATTTATTAACATTAATAAAAATTGTTTGCGATTGAGAACCAAAGGGGTTTTTTGACCCCCCCCCCCCCCCATCGTCACACGGCGTCACGAAAAGTCAGAGCCCCCCTCAAATATGACGTCACAAAGCTCTGCCCCCTTCCACAAAAAAAATAAAACATGCTTAAAATCGCTTTAAACTATTGTCATTATAGTGCGTATTTAATGTGGCGATGCACTCTGATAGTTGTAGGAGAAAACATTTATCAAAAAGTATATTCTAATTAAGTAGAACGTGTTGTCTATATTCATTTAAAGTTGCGCATTTTGATGTGACGTCACATTTCTCAAACCCCCCCCCCCCTCGTCACACATCGTCACAAACGTCTGACCCCCCCCCCCACTAGGTGCGTGACGTCATTTATGGACGGCCCCTTACTGCTATGTGGTGGATGCGTATTAGCGCAGTACTTCTTCTGTGTGCGTGGGTGGTTGTGAACGTGAGTGATGGTGCTAATGCTGCCCTCCAAGTAACCCGACCGACCGTAAGAGCCATGAACGTTGACCCGCTCGGCGAGGTCACAGCGGGTCCTTGGACCCTCACGTGAGGTCGAACTCCGTTTGAAACCTGGGTGCGCGGTGTGTTACATCTCAGCACTGGGGAGACAAAGACGTCTGGGCGTGGTTCCGTCCACAACACTGCCCCCCCCCCCCCACGTGCGTGTTTCGTCGGCTTTCACGTTGACACGTGCTCGCCAACAGCGCTTAGGCCCCAACAGTGCGCGTGTGTGTGTGGATCTGTGTTCTCTATTGTGAGTCTTGTAAGTACACGTGCCGTAGCTATCAAGCTGGATTGTGGCTATTTGTCCGTGTATACATCAATCGGACGTCTAACCTGCTGTTTGTACGTACATTGTGTCTCGAGGTTATTGCAGCACAGAGCTGTATTTATGGTATACACTTGCAGTGTTCGGTTCAGCAGTTAATAATGTAGTGATGCCAATTTGCTCGGCCTTGAAGCTAAGACTCCTCGTTCATAAACGTTGCTGTGAATGTTGAAATTTCACCTATTTACCGCACGTGTTGTATTGCTTCATGTGTGTACCGTGGAACCGTCTTGAGTGATTGGTTGGTTCGCACAACTGCGCTTTAAACCCAGCAATACGACTTGTTCTATATCCGAGCACGGAAAACATCAGTGACGAGAGATGGCAAAAACATATCGTGCTTGGGCCCAAGGACAGGGACTCTTATACTTACGAACGAGTCAGGTTCAAAGAGTTCTGTTCGTAAGTCGATTTGTTGGTAAGTCCAACTTATTCGTAAGTCCAACTTATTCCAAACATGCTGTACGGCATGTACACTAAACACGGGAAATGGCTTTAAAAGTTGTAATATCTCCTGTAGATGTAGATGTCACTGGTTCTTCACGTTCTGCAGATGTAGATGTCACCACCGCTATCTATTGTGCGGCGGTTGAACTTACGACTCTCGGTCCGAGCAACTGGACATATGGACAGGTTTGTTCGTATCTCTAAAAGTATATAAGTCGAGTGTTCGTAAGTAGAGGAGTCTCTGTACAGGGAAACTGCATAAATTCTACCAGGCAGCAATTTGCATGTGCTCCAAAACTGCATAGTGTGAAACATAGTATCTGTGCGCAGCCCAGCGAAATTGTAAAGATGAGCACTCACATCAGTGGTTGCTAGAGGACTATGTCATCGCTCCGGGTACACCAGCCAATCGGCTGCCAGGAGAACAAACAGCATGGAACATGGCAGCCGTGACGTCATTGCTCCGTGCACTTCAACCGGACTGTGGCTGATGTCACGTGTATGTTTATGTTATGAATGTTTTCTTAAGTAATGTGTTTGTGATTTTGCGTGCATTTATTTGTGCGAGTGTAAGTGAGAGTGCACTTATGCATGTGTAAGAGTGTTCCTCAGCGTGGGAATATCTTCATTTGCATGTGAGAGTTTGTATGTGTGGTTGTTAGCCTTTTAACAGTATTGTTAAAAGCCTATTTGGGTGATCGTTTTTTTGGCTGTTTTTGGCTGTGCGTGTCTGTTATTGTACACACGTGTGTTTTGTGAGTTTTTGGTGTGTTTGTGAGAACGTATAACTGTGTGCATTTGTCTCCGAGTGGTTTTGTGCGTAGGTACGTACGTATGTTGAATTTATGTCGCACCGCGCGTAGCCAACCGTGCCAATCGGAGGTACGAATACTGCTGAGGTAATGTAAGCTTATACCCCCTTGCGTAAATCCTGGAGCGGCTCGAAATTGAGACGAATCTTGGTGTGCGCAATTTATAGAATATCCCAAAGCTGTTCAGTACTCGAGACCCTGGGGATCCATCCACAACCCGCGCTGACCAGCTTGACGAAGTATTGTCAAACAACCCTCATCACTGACACGGCGTCGTTGAACGATAAAGATGTAACGTTATCGTCGTTGTACCCACACACTGACTCTCTCTTGTCCAGATTGTTGCCCTTGTGAATATTGAAACAGCCTCTCAGCTTCTCATCTTCATTTGCAGCCAGTGTATCATTGCTGAGCGCAGCAGTGGTGCAGTTTGAGTGACACTGGCGCCTATGAACCCGGCCATCTGAGTTTGATACACGACCCAGGCTAACATCGGTGGTGAGTGCCATCCCTGCTCCCTTGGCTCTGTGCAAAAACGGCACAGTCTGTTCCGAGTCGAAGTGCTATTGTGAACGCGTGCTTGAATATTGTTTTTCGTAGGGTCATATTAAGGATAACCTTTTGTGTTTGTGATGTGTTATACCGGAGTGATTACTCATTTAAATAGCATTCAATGTTTCCACAGTGACAGATAACCTTTATTTGAAGCCAGTTGAAAGCCCATTGTGAGCGAGTAATTTTGAGCAGAGTTCTGGTTAATCAAATGTAGAGTGGCTGTAGAAAAAAAACACCAGTGCAGAGCGATCCATTTATAGATACCCCACTGATAATGATCATGACCCTCGTGACTTCTCCACAGGGGATTGATTATTGTGACCGCGATGGCTCCGTGTGCTACAGGCGACAGCGTTCAAACTTTTCATACGACGCACTTAGATTGATTGGTTGGGAGAGGTGCGGAGGGAGACTTTGAAATGAAACGTTGCTTTTCTCCGAGAAATCCTCGCTGTTTTTGGTGGGGCATCTGTAAATGGATCTCACCCTGCTGCACACATCAATTTGAAATTTAAGAGGCATGAAATGGGGTGTAATCTACTTTAAAAACAACACTCACTGGCATTCATAATTAAGGCTGCAGTGCATAATGTTTAGCCTAATGACCACCACCACCACGGTAAGGTATTGCCCTCCGATAAGATTAGTGTGTTGGGTGGGGAGTGCGTACGGTGTGGCTGGTTCGCATATCTCTCGCTCGCCACTGATGTTATCCGTTACCGGCAATCAAAGTCAGGTCGCGGGGTTCATAGCGCAGTGAGTGAGCTCACCCCTGCACCACCACATGACTTCGCAACCCCAGAAGAAACAAAGACAAAAATCCCCCGTATAGCCTGCACAGACTGTTGGGGTAGGTGTTGTCAGCGAGCAGCACCTATCATGGTCCGGAATGGCACACAAGGGGGTGGGGGTGGCCAGCACTACTCCCGACCGCCTTTGTATCCCGAGTGGTTATGTTTACACATTGCACTAGGTACTCATTTGAGGCTGAGTCGACCTAGGTGAGGTCCAAGACCAGTTCAGATAATCGCCACTGTTGTTGGTGGCTGTGAGCGGGAATGGAACTCGGGTAGCCGGGTTCGTAGCGCAACGCGCTAACCGCTACCCCCACCCCCCACACAAAGATAAAGACAAAGATCCCCCGTATAGCCTTAACAGACTGTAGGGGCAAGTGCTGGTTGCGAGCACCTATGAAGGCCGGAAACGGTACACGAGGGAGTGGGTGGGCCAGCACCATGCCCGACCGCCTTTGTCTCCCCAGTGGCGATGTTACACACCGCACCAGGTACTCATTTCAGGCTGAGTTGACCTAGGGGAGGCCCAGGACCGGTTCAGATAATCGTCACCGGTGTTGGCCGTGAGCGGGAATCGAACCCGGGTCGCCAGGTTCATAGCGCAGCGTAGCGCTAACCGCTGCACCACCGCTCCCCCCACACACGCACACTACAGACACACAGTCACACACGATCCTCGCCTGTTCTCCGTGTCCCCCCGCGTTTGACGCGTCTTGACAACACCCGAACGGGGGGACGGCCTTTCGAGCGGCGACCCTTACGTGGCGTTGCCCCGACATGTAAACATCTGGTGAATCCACATACTTGGCATGGTTTCACAATTAAGCCATCCGTCCGTGCGACCGGAAGAACAAACACGCAGAGGGAATCAAAACTGCTGCAATCTGCTTGGTTCTTTCGGTAAAGTCACGTAGAAGGGAAATAATAAAATAATAAAAATAAAACATAATAAAATCATTCTCACGACGTTTCGGCCACAACGTAAGCAGCCGTCCTCGGGTGAAGAACAGGTCTGTCATTCAGACGCTGTCTTTCCGACAGACCTGTTCTTCACCTGAGGACGGCTGCTTGCGTTGTGGCCGAAACGTCGTGAGAATTATTTATGTTTTATTTTTCTTATTTTATTATTTCCCTTCTACGTGACTTTGCCGAAAGAACCAAGAAGATGAATCCCTGCAGTCACGAAAGCTTTAAATCGAAATTTAACTGCTGCAATGTTCAGGAACGGTGAGAGGCAAAGGGGAGAGGGGACTTGGACAGGGGGCGACGATGTCTACAGCGAATAAACACGTGCGTCTGAATCGCAGAGAAACCTTGGAGAGTTGCACGCTTGTGTTTATGCATTGCGAGGCGCAAAAGAGGAATGCGCGGATTATAGAACGCACGCGGCTTAGGAGAGTGAGCGCGAGATGGGACGATGGTCGAGAAAAATCCACGCGACCACGGGGAGAACATGCAAACTCTAAATATACACACAGCAGGCGGTCGGGGTGTGGGATTGAACCCACGACCTCCTGCATACCAGGCGAGGCAGATAACATTTAGCCACCGTGGCACCCATCACTTTGTATGCACGTGCGAAACGTATCCATATAATTACGCATGTATTATGCAGAGTGTGTGAAATACTGTAATTACGATATTGTTCAAGCCCTTTGTCAATCAGCGGTTGGATATCCTCCCGTGCAATTTCACTCGTGGTTGCCTGGCCATACTTTATCACGCCGGTCAGCGTGAGTTAGCGAAGGCGAGAGAGGGGTTGAGTAGGACTCGTTCAGGGATCAGGCGCCACTGACGTAGCCATGGCCACGAATTTTACTTGGATCATCGGGTTCATAGCAAAGGGAGCTATGGTGACCATTCTGCCTCCACTCTCCGCAGGAGCATGATAAAGTATGTCGTGATATCTAATCAAGTATGGATGCACGGATGTGCAAATATACGGCACGTATTAACGTCGAAATTCAAATGTCAAGCATCGCTGCAAATGACGCTCCCATAAGGACATAATTAAATTCCACAATCTCGCGTGTTGAATTAAACAAATAAAATGGAGAATGAAATTAATGCTCATGAATATGCTGTACTGCTAATTAAATCACATGGTAATGGAGCAATGTGCGTACGCATGCGTGTGTCGCCACACAGTCGTGTTTCTCTTGCAGCCTGTGGCCGCTGCTGTTGTTACGACCTGCAATCATTTATATCGGTGTAACGCCAAATGGAAATTGGGATTTTTAGGCTTGATCATCGTTGATCCATTCATATGCCCAAGGCTCCCACGATTGGATCCCAATGACACTTTGTTTTCATCCATGTGATGTCATATTGATCATCATCATCATGAGCTATCCATTGCTGAATCAAGGCATCTGCAAACTGTCATCATCTCGGGCGGTGCTACGATCTAACAATCCACGTGACTCCTGCACACGAACTGATTTCTCCGCTCCATCTCCATGGTGGCCGTGCACTCAGACGCCTTGTATCGTACATAGCCAACTGTGCTAATCGGAGGTGCAGGGGAAGGACAGCAAAAAGCTTAACATGCACTTGGCAAATAACCCGAAATGATCAATCATAATCTTGTATGGTAGCACAGCTGGATGAAGGCCTACCCGCACCATGTAATTCATGGAGGTCATTCAACCATACTTCACCACTTCTGGCCAGTGATGTTAGCCGGGTTCATAGCAAAGTGCGCTAACCACTGCACTGCCGCTCCCCCAGATTTCGTAACACTGCACGCGTATACTGCGGTTGCCTATGACTAGATCACTTGGAATGCCGTTGATCTCAACAGATCTTGCCAGATAAGCGGGGTTGTGCCCGGACGCCGCTTCATTGGGAGAACACCTTGGCATGCCTAGGTGGCTTCGGGGCAGTGCGGACAAAACCCTTTGTTGTACTGTACTTCTTTGCTCCCATGTCGACGCTCCCCGCCGTTTTCAATTATGGTCAAATTATCCCCATGAGCCACACGGCATTTGTGGAGGGTGGGGAGAAGAGGAGAGGGGGGGGGGGGGAGAAGAGGAGGGGGTGGAAGAGAAGTGGGATCCTCATCCTGACAGTTTTGACAAAGAGGCTGTACATGTATTTACTGCGTTTGGTTCATCATCTCTGCCATCGCTGCAGTGAGGCTATTATTCACCCATTGGTTACAATGTTAGAGTGCAGTGGGAGATAGATGGCCCTTATTTATAACCAGGTACAAGCCCGGTGAGACCAGAAGTCTCTTTTTCAAGATAGACGCGGTTTTGAATAATTAATAATATACATATTTATCAACGCTGACCACAGCGGTTTGTCCTTATGCGTGTTTGTGTTAATATTTATGTTTTTTTTGGTGTATCTGTGTATGAACTGCACGCCTGTGCTCATATATACTGAACGCACATTTTTATCATTTATATTTTTCCCTTTGTCCCGATTTAAAATATCAGCATCATTGCATGATTTAAAACAAGTGCAACCCTTCGTGTTAGAGAAAGGCGCCCCCTTGAAGTGGATGTCACAGAACTACCTCTGAGATTGCCCTCCAAGCGACCTCTGGTCTACACAGTAGAGGACAACAATCACCCACCCTCTCTGCCCTGAAGAGGAGTGTTCATTGCATGGCAGTCATATTTTTTTAAAATTCTCAGTGCTGGAATTTCGCCAGATTAAGAGCAGAACCATATTTATTGTTAACTCTTAACGCTTTTGTGTTATTATCATCTGATTGGATGGTAATATGGTCAAGGTGGTGGGCCTTCCAGTCAGAAAGTTGCAAGGTCAAATCCAGGTCTGGGTCAGTTCAACCCATTATCCGTCCAGGGTTTATAAAAAGGTACCACTTTGTGGGAAGTTAAAGAGTGGGTGTCCTATGAGTAGGCCCTGCCTTGACATAGAAACGAGGAAGTTACACCATTGGTTCAAAGCTGTGATCAGATGAGTGGAAAATCGCTTTGGTGAGTGGAAAAACTACAAATAACTAATTTTAATGTATGAAATCGGTTAATATATGTGTGCATTAACAGTTGTTTTGATATACAAAGTATATTCTTTCAACCGTTTTGATGTTTGGCCTAATTTAGTTTTCACACGCTCTTTTATGATCGTATTTTGTCTGTTTTTTGTACTTTGTGAAGCTTTTAACTGTTTTATTATGTTTTTGCCTGCTCTGAAGAAAATTTACTCTGTATTTTTCCCAGCTATTTGAGGTCTGCAATGTATAGTGAGGTGGTGCAGTGGTTAGCGGGCTGCGTTACGAACCTTTGGTGACCCACGTTCGACTCCCAGTCACGGCTAACATCAGTGGCAAGTGACATTAGGAACCAGTGCTGCCCTAGCCCCACCTTCACCAACTCTAACTAACCGGCATGGTGAAGTACGGTTAAAAAAAAAACCTTCATGACCGACACGGCATTTTAAGTTCTTCATCGATTGGTCGATTGAGAATATCTGCAATTTATATATTTAAAAAAACAATTTGGACATGCCATTAGGAAAATTCACCGGGAGCCTTGCTTTCAGTGTAGCCAAATATTTATAAAATCATGATGCTCAAATCGTTTTGGCGGACCCTTGAATGCATTGGACGGAATTCAGTCCATGGGTTAAGTTAACAGACAGAAGGACTCTGCGGCAATGCAGTGAGCTGGTGTATGCCATTGAAACGTGTTTAGCAAAGCGTAGTCATTATATATGGAGACGTGAACTTTATTTAGAACCTGAGTACTGAATGCCTCATGCAATTCTATCAATTTCATTTGCAAATTGCAATTGCATACGCCCAAGTTTTGTCCAAATTCCGAGTCCCCTACGGGAGCAGGAATAGAACTCGCGTCACCGGGTTTGTAGCCCAGTGCGCTAACATCTACACGACTGCTCCCCGCTCAATTACGCACATGCACTGTCACACTTTCGCACAAATAAACGAACGCAAAATCACACTCGCGTTACTTAAAAAATAACAAATATGCAGCTTGCCATAGCCCAGCTGATGTGTACGGAGTGATGACGTCATGACGGCCATGTTGCACAAGTCCTGATGCAACAACAACAGCCACATTGCATCAGGATTGCTTTCATGGCAGCTGATTGGCTGGTGTAGTGGGAGTTATCATGATGTAATCCCTAGCAACCACTGACGCGCGTCCATATTTATGAGATTATATTTGGAGAGCCGTTGAGACCGAGACTATCGTTTGCAAGTTGGACCTAGAATACAAGAACGGTGTAGCGCTCGCGTGCAATTGAACAACGAAACAAAAAAAACAATAGTTGCAGCCTTCTGTAAGTTCTACGGTCAAATATAAGAAAACCCTAGGACTGTGTTTTAAGGGGGACTGGGACCCAAACTGAATGAATAAAGAGGTGGGCGAGGGCAGGTTGGAGCGATTTTTGGAAAACTGAACGATGCAATTAAAAGCAAAGTATGAATGTACCGAATAGGAACAATGCTTGTTCGTGGCGGATTCATGATGGTGATGGTGAAACATCAAAGAGAAAAGGAACAAGACTTACAACATTTTTCATCACGTGAAGTTTACAAAAAAAACAATCGCTCACAACAACCAAAACACCCCCGTTGGCTGTGCGTTTCACCAAATACATTTTTAATCGTGAATTTCTAACGGGAAAGTCATTAACTGAGCCGGGGAAGAGCAGGCTGAGATGTCATCTCTCTTCAACTTGAGAGGTCTTGGAGCTGGTTACTTGAGAGACATTGGTCCCAAGGATTGTGTAGAGTTTGTGCGTGGAATTATACTGCAGTTACAAAAATCCGGTGGCTGAATTTTAAACGGGTTATAATCATTGAACCAGATTAAGCGCGCGTTTAAAAGCTTCACGCGTATCGATGCAATATCACACTTCTCCACAGAACAGTGGCAATGCCTCGCATATGCCACATAAACTAAACTACTTTTTTTTTTAAGTTTAGTTATATTGTGCCTTACATCATATATACGACTTACAATATGTACGAGAAGCTTGGAAAATTGGTAATGTGACGAGCTAAGCAAAGGATGAGAATAGAGAGACTGGACACCAAAACTAGCCCTGGTGTTGTGTAGAACCATAACCGAGAGCTATTGTGGAGTGTTGTGAGTAACACGTGTTACATAACTCAGAACCACGGATGCCTCCAATACACCACTCGGAGAGGTTTTATGAACATGTTTTTATTACACGCTTTCATTAAACTCACTCTGTCTGTTGTTGTTGTTCTTGTTGTCATTGTCGTCGTTGTTGTCGTTGTATCCTCAAATCTTGTAACTAAATTTTAACCCACTTCCCAATGTGGTATCGACTGCAAACTTGGTATACGTATGTCATACGGATGACAATACTATATTCTATCATTAAAAATAAACAAATATATTTTTAAACATTCTTTTTTATATGTTATGTTTCGGTAACTGACGTTGGCTGTAATTGGCCACGGTCCCTTACGTTATGGCAAGCTTCGGGGCCACTTCCTGGAGTTGTAAAAAATCGTGTTTAAAAAAAAGTGTTTTTTAATATTATTTATTTAATGCTGATGCCCCATGGTGTAGAGAGAGAGGCAACCCGCCAATAGACGTCTGGTAAACCAGCAGTGTGTTTGTTGAGCACGCCCCACTCTGTTGACTGAGCCGCAGAAGGTTGAAACTGGTCCAGAGCTGTGTGTGTTGAAACGATTTCTGCTGTGATTAGCTTAGGTCCAGACACAGAGCAAGCGCGATAGACTCAATGAGCAGAAGATAATTTGTAGTATTTATTAGACTGATGCTATATTTGTTTTTAAATTTCAATTCACAACGCAAAGCTTTTGCGGCACTACAGATGTGTACATTAATGCAAGATTGCATATTGAAAAATAAATAACCTGAAGTGGTTTAATCGTTTTTTTTTTACAAAGTATTTAATCTGCAAGACTAAACGTTTACAGGAAGGCATTTGCCACCACAATGGCACAAGCTGCTGTGGATTAAGTACAGTAAATGCACGAATTCATGTAATTTCAGTGGAGTAGCAATAACAGTAATAATGAACACGAGGGCAGTATCCGGCCCAGATATTAAAGGGGAAGAAGAATAAAAACAACACCACATCAGAGTGGCGGTTTCTGATCCGTTTTGGATTTCAAACTCGCGCGGATTTTAAATTTCACACCAAAACCGAGCGGCACCCACAAATTAATTGTCCCAAGCTTCAAACTCGACCATCTCCGAACCTCGGCTGCCTTCCCAAATGGAATTTTCAAAGTCCTGTACAAATATAATTACAGCGGCCCGAGTCAACTTGTGTGGGCAGATTGTTAAGATAGTGGAGCGGCATATGCCGTTGGCGTGGTGCGGGTACTTTGCATGGCTCATTAAAGACAACTCGGCAAGCATTTGGAGATTTTTTTTCTCTCTAAAATGTTTTGCCGAAGAGCAATCGCTGCCGGAGATTGAGATGTGCCGTGGGGGAGGGGTTTCTAATAAACGTGTTGGAGCATGAAGGCGAAGGTGTGGGGTAGGGGGTAGCGTTGGGGGGGTGTTGGTGCTGCCGGCATGAGCCATGAATTATATATCAATGGCTTCATAGAGAATGGGGACAGCAGGCGTGGGGGGGGGGAGAACGCCGCGTTTCATATGTACACCAACCCGAGTATCGCTTTTACAACTCGCGGGATGACTAGTAATGAGGATCCTTTTTTTTGCGATTGATGAGGATCTCTCCCCCTCCGCTCCGCGTGACCCTAGAGTTTTTCTTCGTTAGCTGCGGGCGACTATTGAGATTTTTTTGATTTATCATTTTAGAATTTTTTTTACATTTAAAAAAAAACGCACCCACCCCCTCCCCTCTCGTCTCTGTCCATCCGGCAGTATAAAAGAGTGCACACGCCCGCAGTTCGTCGATGGGAAGGTCGCACGATGCGCGGTAGGGTGGCGAAGTTGTGTGCACTCTCCACCTCTTCCAAGGCGTTGTAGGCTTTCGCGACCAATATCATCCATAATAGAGGTTGTTGCGTTAGATCGCGTAAACATATGAACGTGTCGTCAAAACCCGCCACCACCCGACACAGCCAACTAGTAAGGGTTGTCACGTCAACAGAACGTGCCAATTCGTCACTCTTCCAAGGCGTCTGGCCAGCAGCATGGGAAATTTGGCCAAATTAACCCCACCTCGAGGTGCTCTCAATCGCTTCCCACCCCCTCGGTAGGGGAGAGGGGAGGCTTGAAAAAGCCACTTGCAGGGCTGGTGCCTTCGCTTCACCTTCCTGACGGCGCTTCATCCGAGTGTCGTTGTCGTCGTTGTTGTCGCGGGCTTAGTGAACGGGAGAGAGACCCTTCAACAGACGGCGCTTCTTCGTTTTCAAATCGGCGGCGGGGGGGGGGGTGAGACACCCACGTGGCCGAAGACGACGAAGACGACGCGTAGGCCAGGGGGTGGTGACCTCGGGCGACTGCAGAAGTCACGGCAAAGCGTGCCCCCCCCCCCCCTAACTACCCCCAGCCCTCCCACAGTCCCCCCACTTTGCTTGGGAGAGCAAAACCCACCCGCGCCACAACAATTTTAATTAACCCTGAATCCAATTTAGCAAGGAGAATTTGCGCTTTGGCACGTAATTAATCGCAACTCCTTAATTGTTAATGGAAGCAAAACGCAGGCGCGCCAGACTTTTAAAAAAAAGGAGACATTAATTCGACGCTTGTCCGCTTCTGGCGGTATCTATCAGCGCCAAAACCCACTGAGCATCGTTGTCTAATTGCCGTCGCGGCCACGTGTGACATTGCCGCGCCGGGGAGACGGGGTCACGCGCAGTGGCCGCGCGAAATCTTTTGGCCGCGTGCAACAAAAAGAAAAATGGCGCTCGGCTCGTGCACTCCGAACCGCGCCCGTTGCACGGCGCATCTCAAGGTGACATTTCCCTCGTTGCGTTTTTCCCCTCCCTTGAAGAATCCTCTCGCTTCTATGCTCATTATATGCGTGCCGTTGTATCACCCCCCTCCCCGCCCTCCCTCCTTTTTTGCCGAAGATCATAACGTGCCCTAGGGGAGGTGACAAAGAAACCCGTTGCGATGGGCCGCTTTTGTTCCGTTGCTCAGGTGAAGCGAGCATTTGTGAGAAATATCCTCAATACACCGGCAAGCCAAGGGACGGCGAGCGCCCTGGGACTTGCCGATCGCGACGTCGCCGGTTCGATTTGGACCTCCCGTTGCGGCAGTTTGCAACGAGTGTCCTTACACGGCCACTTTGCACTTTCGGTACCGGTCTCTCCCGTGAACGGTGAGGTGGTGGGGGGTGGGGGCGTGATCTCTGGCGTTTGCTGTGATTGTTAATCTCTCTTTCATGGTCCTCCGTTCTTTTTTGGCCAGGCACGCGACGTAATTGTGACTTAATAATAGGGTTTTCCCCTTTTTTCTGGCAACAAAACTGAAACCTTTTTACACGGAATCCTGTCTGCATTAACCACAATGCCTGTGGTCAAAATGCAAACAAACAACACACTTTGATAACATATGCATTGTCCTTGAAACTGATTGGTCCACACCAGAGACCGCTTTCTTTCGGGCCTCGACTCAATTGGTGCTAGACCAGAGAGGTTTCAGTTTTGTTGCCAGAAAAAAGGGGGAAAAACCCCTATTACTATACTTTGGTACTGGCAAAGGAGGTCTAATGATGTGATTGTGACTTCTTCCCATTTCTTCTTCCGTCCACCCGGCAGTGGAAATGGTCGACACCGCGGCCGACCACCAGGTTGTGTGCGGGGTGGGGGTGGGGTGTTAGAGTGGTCACGTGGGGGGTGTTAGCGAGTGGAGGTGGTCACGTGGGGGGTGTTAGTGAGTGGAGGTGGTCACGTGGGGGGTGTTAGAGTGGTCACGTGGGGGGTGTTAGCGAGTGGAGGTAGTCACGCCTCATAACCTCTGGGCAGCGTAAACGAGTTGGCCAAAGTACCCGCTCGGGTCCTGCCAGTAGCGGCGCGAAGAAACAACCGCAGGGCTGGAGATTTGCCTGTATTTATGGAACGCCATCGATCAAGGCGCTTAACATAATTAAAAAACACGGCATGAGCGAGAACGATCTCGATGGCAGTGGGGCGGGGGGCGAGGGGATGAGGAATGGGTGACCACGATAGATGGTTGCGTTGGGGCTATATGGGAAAGTCTTGATATGAGCATCCTGAGTAGTCGAGGCAAACTAGAGGACCTTATTCTTTGGTTCTTTCGGTTAAGTCACGTATAAAGATAAAATAATAAATTAAATAATAGCATACTACGACGTTTCGATTGCAACACAAGCAATCATCATCAGGTATAAAAGAAATAGCAACAAAAATCTAACCAGAAAACTATAGACAGACACACAAGCAGACAGACATCACAAAGACACACATAGAGAGAACACGTATCGGCAGAAAGAGAGAGGTCGTTTCTGCAGTCACGGAAGCTCCAAATTTACCGAAGAGGACCTCTCAAGCACGTGACACAGTGCTGGCGGCGGCGGTCAAAACCAGGCTCCCCTGCCCCCTCCTCTCCCAAGACTGACCGGCCAGCGTGGAAGAGTAGGCCAAAAAATACCCCCCCTATGGACGGGGGACCTCTAAACCGTCTCAAGTGGAGGGGATATTCCCTTCCAGCGGCGGTGGCGTGAGAGGGCAATTTGCAGGGCCGCACCTTTACCGCTTTTTTTTCATCTCTTTTTTTGTAACTGAACCTCTTGTGAGTGATGGCCTCGGCACTGTAGCCAGAGGAGGCTGTATGGCAGACTAATGCTGGGTGGGAGAAGGCAAAATAGGAATAAGAATTACCTCCCCGATGCTCGTTACTCTACGCAGCCCCCCCCCCCCCACCACATCGCTGTGCACCCCTGAAAATTTAGCGTTCACAGGAAACACGGTTCAATTTATCCGCCCACGAACACTGCGGCATGAAAATAACCGGTCTACCGCCGTGCCGATCTCAAATTTCGCGCTGATCTCACTTTGTAAGCAGCGGGGTGGGTCATCATTCCCATCGTTTCGCCATCATCATCATTATTATTATTTGATGTATCTCTTTCGAAGTTAGCGGTACTTCCATCGGCGGGCACGTCACGTTGCGTGATTGTGATTTCTACAGCCTTGTTTGTTCTTGCCCCACGTTTAGGCAAAACATTTTTTTCATCCCCCTGAGCTCGTAACAAGAAGCGAAACTTTTAACGGAGGATGAAGCGTTTGACGGCACAAAAACATGATCGGAGCTGTCACATCGCGTGTTCATTTTTGGCAGTCCAACGGTGCGCTGTGTCGGCCTTGACAGGTTGCCGTGTTGGGCCGACTGGTGGAGCAGCCCTCAGGGTGGGGGAGGCATTATGTATGTCGTATGTATGTATGTCTGTATGTATGTCTGTACGTATGTATGTATGTCTGTATGTATGTATGTCTGTATGTATGTATGTGTGTATGTCTGTATGTATGTACGTATGTCTGTGTGTATGTATGTATGTCCGTATGTCTGTGTGTATGCATGTCTGTATGTCTGTATGTATGTCCGTATGTATGTCTGTCTGTATGTATGTCTGTATGTATGTACGTATGTACGTATGTCTGTATGTATGTATGTATGCATGTGTGTCTGTATGTATGTCTGTATGTATGTATGTCTATGTATGTATGTGTATATGTATGTATGTGTGTATGTATGTGTGTATGTATGTCTGTATGTCTGTATGTATGTCTATATGGATGTCTGTATGTTTATTGAACTTCTTTCTCACCGTACGTAACATAGCCCACCGTGCTCATTGGAGGTAAGGTCAACAAACTAAACTCAAAATTCAGTTCTAAAGAAATGAGTTTGTCAATCTAGATAATGATTTAAAAGTGCATAGCTCCAGTGGCTTCCTAATATCGGGAGGGAGAGCGTTCCAGACGGCCTCAGAAGCTCATCGGAAAGCCCGCGATGATGCGGTGACCGTCTTTGTTCGACCGGTTAGCCAAAAGCCGTTGCAGCGAGGATGACCGGAGTTTTGCGTGATGTTTTTTTTTTTACTGCTCGTCCAGATCACGCAAGGTGTTGTTGCGTCGTTCCTTTGCAGCAAGGCACTTTCTGTGCTCGAGGACCAATTCCTGGGTGGGTGCTCTCCAACTAAAAATCGTCGCCCATCCGAGGGCGGATGCGGCGCTTTCCCCGGAGGGAGTGTGGCATAATCTCCCTCTCGCCAGATGCCCGAGGGTCGGTTGGGAGAGTTGTATTCCGCTGGAGCTGGGCTGTCCGATTTTATTTAAGTAATCGATTGACGTAGTCAATTTTTGCTCGACTGGTTGTTGATTGTTTTCTCGAATAAAACAGATCATGCGAAATTACGAAGCGGGCAGGATAATTATGGAGTGCAGCACTGGATTATTGAATTCATCTGTGCGGAATTTCGAATTTTATTGTGCCGCTTGTACGCGCGGTGGGTTTCTTCCCACGTGAAGCCGAACGCCTCATTAACGGTATTGGGCAGACATCCCGAGTGCAGCAATGGAGACCCTCTTCAAAAAAAAGTTTTGAGACTTATGCAGGCTTTTGCTGGATACATGAAGGGCATAATTTTTTATCATTCTTACTACTTAGAAACTGCTCTCTAACCCTAACGGCAGACAAGCGTTGCTTCGTACTTTGTTGAGAGTGGGTTTTTTTCTCCGTGTAATTTCCCCTGCTAATATTATTCATACCGTTTCATCTTCACAGTTGTGCCAGGCCAAATTAGATCAAAAACCAATCTTGTGATTTTTGTGTGTGTTAAGTCATTGGCAAGCGAACTGAGATCACTACAATTGAGATGCTGTTAAACGATTCAGAATGAGTTAATTTCGATCTTACCCTAAAGAGACGAATTATGAATCATAATATTGTCTGTTAAAGCCTACGTACAAAATTAACTTGTTAAAGGTATTATATACATATATTTTCCTCCCCCCCCCATTTATATTCCTTGCTATCAGCATCTTGTCCATGACGTGAGGAAATTTCCATTCGGAATGTCTGCAGCTTGCAGTGCATCACCCTGTGTCGGAGAGCAGCCTTGGAAGATGACATTAGAACTCCGTCTGCAAGTCACTGCAATTCGCTTCGTCATTAGGGATGCAGTTTTTAACTCCCTGCAAAGATTGTTCATCGCTTGCCAGTCAAATCAAGATGTGTTCGTCCCAGAGCTCGGAGGTAAAAAAACACAAATTAAGTGCTAAAACCGAATTTAAGTTGGGAGGGTTTTTTTTCTGCGTGTGCAATCTCGCCGCAGTGGCGAGATGTTAACTACCCCACCTGATATGCAGGAGGTCGTGGGTTCGATCCCTGTGGTCTTGTGGATTTTTCTCCGGGTCCTCCAATTTTTTCCTCCACATTTATAAACATGCATTTTGAGTCTTTGGCTGCTATAAATTTCTATATCATAAACCACTTCGTTGAGCTATTATTTGTGTCAATGTCGATTCTGAAAAAGAGCTGTATACCTCAGTAGGCTTTAGTTGGTAAAATAAAAAAAATAGTTTTAGTTTAGTTTCATTGGTGACCATGTTGAAACGTATCAAACTGCTACACTTTAAATGGAATTATGCCGTGGTCTTATGATCAGCACACTGGCCTTGCAATTCAGAGGTTATTGGTTCGATCTCCTCTGCGTGGAAGTTGAAGCAATAGTGCCAGTTTGTGAAACCCCCTTGCCTATGCCCACCCAGTAATTTAAATCGATTCCGTCTTATGGATTAGCAGATAATGCGCGGTGGGCGGTGAAGTCTGTGGACTTGCAGCCTCTTCTGAGTCGTCTACCCAGCGTGGAAGAGTCTGAAGTATCTTCTTAAGAGGGCCTCTCTAGAGCTACCTCGAGTGGAGAATATTACACGCAGCAGTAGCGAGTGCAAGCAATTGCATGGCTGCACCTTTTCCTCTCTACACTTGAGAACCCCGAGGCCATCTGCAACGCTCTCTCCCTCCCGATATTAGAAATTCGCTGGAGCTATGCAATTTTTTATCTCGATTTAAAACTAATTCCTTTAGAACTCCCTTTTGTGGTTAGCTTTGTTTTCCTTCCCCCCGCACCTCCAATTAGCACGGTTGGCTACGTACAGTGCGAAACAACTTATTGGTTCTTTCGATAAAGTCACGCAGAATGGAAACAACAAAATAATAAAAATAAAACATAATAATTCTCACGACGTTTCGGCCACAACGCAAGCAGCCGTCCTCAGGTGGAGAACAGGTCTGTCGAGGAGACAGAGTCAGACTCTGTCTCCTCGACAGACCTGTTTGCGTTGTTGGCCGAAACGTCGTGAGAATTAATTTATGATGTTTTATTTTTATTATTTTGTTGTTTCCATTCTGCGTGACTTTACCGAAAGAACCAAGGAGATGAATCCCTGCAGTCACGAGAGCTTTACATCGAAGTGCGAAACAAGTTCAACGTGCATACATACAACCCGGTCTAATGACGGGCGGCTGAAGCCTGGATTGAAACCCAACATTTTTTAGCAGTGCAAGCTCAGTGCAATGACCCTTCAGCCACGCGGCCAATTGCATGAGCGCCTAATTTATTCTCTTGGGTTTTCCTGGTTTGAACCGAAAATGCCAGTGTTCCTGCACCGGTACTTCAACATGGCCATTACGGGCCACCTCTCACAATGCTCCCTTCTCAGCGGTAGGCGAGTGTGCACGTGCCCATGGCACAGGCTGAATCTGGTAGTAAAGCATGTACGAGTCTCCCCTTAAAGTTGGAGCAGCACTGGATTGCTTATCCCCTGTGCCAGAATATGCCGAAGCGAATGCGTAAACAAACAAATATATAAATCGCTAAACAAATCTGCTAATAAATGCTCGTGAAAGCACAAATAAACAAATTAAGGCGATCCAAATTTGCAAATAAAGCAAAGCGCAAACGAAAAAGGAATCCAGTGTTTATGATTCGTCTCGTGTGAATATTATAACAGCACAAAAGTGTGTGTGTGTGTGTTCTGTACTCACAGAACACACACACACACACTATGAACCCGGCGACCCGGGTTCGATTCCGCTCACGGCCAACACCAGTGACGACTATCTAAACCGGTCTTGGGCCTCCCCTAGGTCCGCTCAGCCTCAAATGAGTACCCGGTGCGGTGTGTAAACATCGCCACTGGGGAGACAAAGGCGGTCGGGCGTGGTGCTGGCCACCCACCCCCTCGTGTACCGTTCTGGCCTTCATAGGTGCTCGCTAACAGCACTTGCCTCTACAGTCTGTTAAGGCTATACTGGGGATCTTTGTCTTTGTATTCACAGCCCGGTTTGTCAATCCATTGCAGGATGCGGGGGGGCTTCTTTGTTAACCCTTGCGGGCCTTGAGGGATGTATGATCATACTTCCCCTCACTGGTTCGTGTGGGTTGGTGACGGTGGTGTGAGGGGGAGGTGCAGAACAACACTTTAGACGGTTCTATTTTAGTCTTGCGTATGATTGTGATATGTTCAGGAGCTTAAATGTCAATGACGATGTCTGCTGGCCATAACGAAAGGGTTCTAGATTTGAAGCTTTTGTGACTGCAAGAATTCATATTCTTAAGTTTTTTCGGTAAAGACTTAACCGAAAAAAACTAAGAATATAACGAGAGGGCTTCAGGGGAGAGAGAGGGTTGCTGTCGTTTTTGCTATTCCTCCGCCACCGAAGGAGCCGCAGACTTGCAGTAATTGTGTTTTATTTGAAATAAAAAAAGGAATTTCAAAAAATATTTACCCCTCCCCCCTTGGTTATTGCGTGTGAAGTGGTGATCTCCGTGTTAAGCCCCCCCCCCACGTCATTGATGGAAATTCCACATTCCTATGGCAAGTGGCACAAAGTGGGGACGCATTTGGTGATGCTTGACTGGGATCTCGAAGGATGCCAAACGTTTTTTTTTTAAAGAAAAACTAAAAATTCTACCCTGACGCAACGCTGGCAGCTGACCTAGGCATAAGTAACGTTTCTTGATTTTCAGCCCAGAGAGGTGGTTTTTGTGTTTAAAAAATTAACCCGTAAAAACAAAGTTTTTCACTATAAATCGTTTATATGCGTGGCGGCTAGAGTCCTCTCGTCCTCTGGCTTGAGATGGCTGCCACCTATGGGTCAGATGATTGCCTGCCACCATTAAGCAATTGGTAATTAAATATAATTAATTTTTTCCTAAAAAGTGTACAATTTTTGAAAAAAAAAATTTTCACGAAAATAAATTGTCACGCACAACGAGTCTGTGTGCTCGATTGGATCACGGGAAGTGGGTTAAAAAACGACCGAAAGATTTGCACGGTCGTAAGCGCGCAAGCAAGCAAGCAAGTGAACTTAATATAAAGGATTTTTTAAAAACTCGGAGATTTGAGCCAACCCAGAAGTCGAGAGAGAGAGAGAGACGGAGAGCATTCCCAGCGCACGTGAACTCGCAGAGACCGTATCAACTACTGGCGTATGTTATCAAACTTGGATCAATCACTTTCCAAGGACGCGGAGCCCCGATGCTGCCTCATCCAAGCGTTTCTGCCAAAAAAAAAGGGGGCGTCCGTTTCTGTTGTATTTTAACTGCCGAGAAATGACTTGGCTTGCAGAACTTCCTGTTTAATCTTGCGCGGCGAGGTTTTAATGAAAAAGACAGTATTTCTTTCGCTCGCCCGCCTGCCTGCCCCGCTCGCAAGAAACATTTAGCAAAGCCAGCAAACATAAGTGTGAATAATAATTTTGAGCCGAGGTGAATTATGACCGACGCGCCTTGCCGTTAGATTACAGGTTGTGTTTATCGTGCGTTGCTGAAATTTACGTATTGGCAACGCCTAGGAGAGGTTTAAGACGCCGTTTAATTTTACCGTTGTTTTTTTTAACCGTAGACTTTCGCCCTCTTATTTAAGAAATTGTAAATGTGCCAGCTGCTTTCATTGTTTTCGTTCGTGTTTGCCTCATTTGTATGAATATTCCACGTAAAAACAAATGGGGAGGAATATCTTCCAACAAAAAAAGTCAGAACAATTTAAATTACTTGTTTTTGCTGGACCCCCCCCCACCCACCCACGCATTCCTCAGCGGGGGTCTGGCTGTCACATTTGGTCAGGGATCGGCCTACACATTCCTGGGCTGTGGTACTAGAAATCAGGGCTATGCCGGAGATCTAAAGCAGCTACCGAAAGGCCCAGAGACACGCACACTGGAAGTGCTGTTGTTTTTGATAATTTCATTACCGCTTGTGTAAAGCGGAGCGTTTCCTTGTTTCCTGGCTGGCTTACACTTCTGTGTTGATTTCGGCTCGTATATCACTGACAAAAATAAAACACTGGTGTGAGAGCAATTGCATGCACACGCACATACCAGACAGAGTTCCCCCGTGTAGCCTTTAACAGACTGTTGGGGAAAGTGCCATTTAATGAGCACCTTTGACTTCTGGCATGGCACACGAGAGGGCTTGTTGTGGCCAGGATCACTACGCCTGGCCGCCTTTGTCTCCCCAGTGCTGATGTTTTTCCACCGGCACCTGGTACTCATTTCGAGAGTCAATCTAGGGGAGGGCTCAAATATTCCACTGTTTATTGGTCGCGAGCGGGGATTGAACTCGGGTCGCCGGGTTCGTAGCGCAGTGTGCTAACCACCGTGCCACCGATCCCCACGCACACGTGCGCACACACACACATTCAGGCATGCCCCATTAACAGTGGCAGTGCTGGAAGCTGCCACTGACTACTTTCCTGTGCTCAGATTATTAGTGTATGTCAGCTTAGAAAATATCCCGGCTTTAGAGCGTTAATGAAAAGCAACTGTAATTGTTTTACTCTCACGGTGACAACCGCAGAATATGCTTTATATGGTAAGTGCAGCACTAACTACCCACTTACGTTTGCAGAATTGTGTTTGTTTTGCGGCGTTACTCAACGTGTTGGCAATACCGATAATTGATAACGAAAATGTAATGCACGTTTTGCATTAGAATGGCTTCAGAAGTATTTGCAGAATTCACGTTTCTCGCCACAGGGTTTTTATTTCACGGCAGTAAATTTCCACGCGGCTTTCGGCTGCCCTTGTACACGTTCACAAGTCTTACTCACAGCCCTTTACCACCTTGCTTTCATCCAAACCAGTCCATCCAGCCAGCCACTCTACTACCCATTTAACCACCCAGCCAGCCACCCACCCACCTAGCCACCCACCCACCTACTCACCCACCAAGCCAACAACCCATCCAGTCACCCTGCCACCCAGCTAAGCACTCCACCCACCTAGCCACCCATCTAGCCACCCACCCAGCCACCCACCAAGTCAACAACCCACCCATCCATCCACCCAGTCACCCTGCCACCCAGCTAAGCACTCCACCCACCTAGCCACCCATCTAGCCACCCACCCAGCCACCCACTAAGCCAACAACCCAGCCATCCATCCACCCAGTCACCCTGCCACCCAGCGAAGCACTCCACCCACCTAGCCACCCAGCCACAATGTTAATGAACCTCGGTGAGTAATTCGAGGCATGATTTGCCAGCTGACCAAACAGATGTGTGCAGTGCCAGCGTGCAACAACACGTTTCGCTATGTTAACACGCAGCCTTTCACGACCAATATAATGATTTGCCAATTGATTTTTCGGGGTCAAATCGCGAAAATAAAATGTGTACCGTGCTGAACCAATTAATAAATTGGCACGTTTGCTCAACACGTGACAACTTTATTGATTATCCGTGTCAGGCGGAGGAGGATTTTACGACACTTTTTACTCTCGAGATAAAAAAAAACATTGAACAACACAAATTGAATTACACATTAACATTTTAAAAGTCTATTAAGCATTCTAAATTAGGACAAATAAATACCCTTCATTGTGTAAATTTAACTAGGTGAAGGTAAAGGCGCAGCCCTGCAATTGCTTGCTCATGTCACCGCTGGCAGAAGAGCCTCCACTAGAGTGAGCTCTGAGAACTCCTCTGTCGGAGACTTAGACAACTCTTCCACACTGTCCAGTCGTCTTTGAAATAGATTGAAGAGCCTACACTTTACCCCACCACACATGACCTGCCGATAGACCAGCGTGTATCTGCGATGATGCCCGTTTATACTGCTGGTTGGACAGAGAGAACGAACCAGCGAACTCTGTCTGGGTCGCAAGTCCAGTGTGTGAACCATGACAACCGGCATCCCACGTTCATCAACTGTTCTTAATATTTTTGTGAGCTCGCTGCAGGTCAACATTCTAAGGAACCTCAATCTAATTTGATTTGTTTAACACATAAAACCAGCATAAAGGCACGTAAGAGTTAATGTGCCAGTTCTTAAAAATCATAAAATAAGCTATTTGGCCTCGTTGTTATCCAAGTGGTGTGTTTCAACTAAATCAACGATTATTCCATTTCTATAACACACTGTACGTTGAATTACTTTTATGAGTTTTTTTTTTGGTGTGACACCATTATTCATATTCTACTCCTTTTCTATATTTTACAAGATGTTCACAGTTGACTAATTGGATTTCAAATTACGTATCGGAATCTGTAAGGCTCCTTTAATATTCTGCCATGATTTGGTGTATGCCTCGTCTTTAACCTTGGAAACGTTCTGCTATTGCGGTCATGGATGAAGCTGCCGCCTTCTTTTGAAGTAGAATTTTAGTTTAGATGTGGCGCTGCAAAATATTTGCATTTCAGATTTTTTATAAAAGCCAAAAACACCGAACGGTGCAAAACAACGGAAACAGTTTCTTTTGAGTAAGATTGTGTGTGTTGCGGTGCGTTTTGCCGCGATCTTTCTTGCCGCCATGGCCCGAAGGGTAACCGGTCCCGCTTTAGGGCAAGACATCAGCAAAATTCATCCTTTTTTTTTTTCTTTTGAAAATCTCAAAGTGGCCCGTCTGGCGGACTGAACTTTGGTGGAGGGGGTTGAGCACCCAGAACAATGCGAAGTCTGGTGACACGAGCGCCCACGCACACCCACACGTTTCTCTCGAGCTCGTTAATGACAACGGGTTTGCCCCCATCCCCCCCCCGAGACGCTTCCTGCGGGCATGAGAGGAGTGGCCCGCCAGTTTCTGAGCGATTTCGCAGACCACATCCTGGCCCCAGCGAGGGCACTGGAACGAGTCGCCCTCCACCCCCCCCCCCCCCCCCGTGTAATCTCCGTACACGCGGGGCCGATTAAAAGTCCCCACTTTTTTATGAACCCAAACGAGCCAGCCTTGGCATTTCCGAGCACTCTCTCAGGCAGGTGTCATTAATAGAGTTTAATGTACATTTCGCGGAGCGCCATGAATTACCAAACGCACTTTATTGCCCTCTTCACGTGGGGGCCCCTAAAACTCTCCCCCCCCCCGCTCTCGTGCCAGCGCTCCGTGGTCTTAGTTGAAGTCGCGTGAACGCACGTCGCTTTAGGTTGCGCGTGCAGAGCGTCTTGCTTGGAAATGGGTCCTGCGTTCGCCGTCGGACAGAGCCTTGATCGGTGCGCGAGACCGCGATGTGACTGCGGGGGCCGCCTCGGTCGTGTGCCGAGTTTGCGAATGCTTCGTAGCCAAGCCCATGCTGCGGCTGGCTCGGCACAAGCACGACGTCTCTTCAGTTTCAGTTTCATTTATTTGGTATAGCCCTGTGAGCCATTCGGCTCTTGAATCGGGTGCAACTGCAACAAACAAAAACATGAACAAGAAAACATCTTAAAGTGACTATGCGCAAACAGAAACATCCAGGAAAAACTGCAAAGTCTTCTAGAAAAAAAAGGGGGGCGACACGGTCTGCTTGTAATTCAGCAATTGTTTTTTTCTGTGGTTGTCCCATCTGATGACGGACGCTTGTGTTGTGCCCGAAACGTCGTGATTTTATTTAATTTTATACCTACGTCACTTTACCGAAAGAACCGAAGAGTAGGGAACTGAGTCTTAAGAAAAGTAGTCGGCCCCTTCCAGCCTCTCCACCACGGCCCCCCCACCCTTCCCGCCTCCCCACCACATGCCACGGTGCTGGTGTGCAACACCGCTTTGCAAGCGATCCGTAGCCTGCTTCGCTGATTCGCCGTTGCTGTAACTGCATCGCATCATTATTGCGGGTTGAAACATTCCATCGATGGCAAAGCCAAAAGGGGTTAATGCAAGTGTAGGTGACGGTGTTTTGTCATCGGCGTCATTTTGCAACTTGCAACTGATATAGCAGGCGGCACACGCCAGCTGGCGGGAATTTGCAGGGGACATTTCACGAGGCGATTGGCGGGCGAATTGCGCGTTCGTGTCTGAGAAAGAAAAAGGAAAATCGCTGCTGCGTTTTATTCGACGGTTCGTGGAAGAACGCAGCTCCTTCAGACTCTGTCTCCTCAACAGACCTGTTCTCCACCTGCGGACGACTACTTGCGTTGTGGCCGAAACGTCGTGAGAATTATTTGTATTATGTTTTATTTTTATTATTTTATTATTTCAATTCTACGTGACTTTACCGAAAGAACCAAGAAGATGAACGCAGCTCCGTTGTTGGAGAAAATTGTCGGGCTCTCAAAGTTGACCCGGCACGAAGCTCTCGCCGAGAAGAATAAATAGCGACGGGAATAATTGTCGCGACCCATTTGCGAAACGGGCAAGGGAGTTGACAAAAACCACGAGGAATGTTAAATGTTGCTGGTTTGCACCCGAAAGGAAAGTTTGGGAGAGAAATCGCCAAGGGTGGGAGATTATTTTTTTTGCAACGTTTTAATTTTTCAACTTTTCAGTCCGTGGTGCTTGGGGGGTAGGAGTGAGAGGGGAATGATATTAATAATTGTAAAAACGTCATTTAAAATACTGTAGGCATTTCACCTCCTCCATTGGAGTAGGACTCTTAATAATTCATGTGGAGTTCGCAAGGGATTTTATTTCTAGCGCTATATCCGATAGTGTTTCTATAATTGGATACCCACTTTATTGCGGATTTTGTGGCCGAAATTTTGCATAACATTGTTAATAATACAGCAATAAAATGTGTAATCATGATAGTAACAACAATGTTCAACCATTTTTCCATTCTCCTCATGCCACGTTATTTATTGGGATGTTTGACCATACTTCGCCATGCTCGTCAGTACGAGTTGATTAAGTTGGCCGGAAATCCAACTGAGGCTGCCGGATTAATAGCGCTCAGCGCAGACTACAGCACCACCACACTCCCCTCAGAGTTAATAAAATCAAGTACAGTGCATTGTTGTTCTTCCCAGTATAACTGTGAACCCGCGGCAACTTTACACTGCTAACGAAGCACACGTGGACATTAAACATTGTCGAAAGTTTATTTCGATTTAAAGCTTTCGTGACTGCAGGGATTCATCTTCTTGGTTCTTTCGGTAAAGTCACGTAGAAGGGAAGTAATAAAATAATAAAAATAAAACATAATAAAATAATTCTCACGACGTTTCGGCCACAACGTAAGCAGCCGTCCTCAGGTGAAGCTTGGTGGTGTTTCATTCTTCACCTGAGGACGGCTGCTTGCGTTGTGGCCGAAACGTCGTGAGAATTATTTTATTATGTTTTATTTTTATTATTTTATTACTTCCCTTCTACGTGACTTTACCGAAAGAACCAAGAAGATGAAAGTTTATTTCTTTTTTCAACTTGACAATGGGGGATAACCGTCACGGTGTCACCGGTCGGATTCGATCCGTAGTATTCCTCGTCCCCTAAATCGTCCACCTCTGTCCACCCAGCGGCATAAATAAGTTCACCGAGGTCAAGGAGATCGGCAAGGGCCGCATGCGGCGGGTGGGGTAAAGTGTGGACGCTCCCCAACTCGAACCGCGACGTCTGGCCCAGCGTGGAAGAGTAGGCCAAAAATACCCTCTGGATAGAGGGGGGGGGCTCTCTAGAGCTCCCTCTAGTGGAGAGGCCCCTTCCGCCAGCAGTGGCGCAGTAAAGCCATTGCAGGGGCTGCGCCCATAACCATTGTTGAAAACAACGAAGCTGCAAGTGCTAGCTTGTGCATAATCTTTATTCCCCCTTCTTAAATCTTTTGCTTTGTGGGGGGAGGGTGGGGGGTGTTCATCGCGAATTCATCAAAGACTTTGTTGCAGACTTCCAAGTCGCAAGTGACCTTCCTAAGAAGTGACACGTGTGTGTGTGTGTGCGTGCGTGTGTTCCACTTAGAGCAGAGAGTGGGGGAGTGGTGACCCAGTCAAAATGCGTTGGTCCTTTGGCTTCTCTCGCTCTCTCGCCCTCTCTGTCCTGATAGAGCGGATTGCGATGCTCGGCAGATTTCACCGCGGGATCCAGTTTCGTGTACGACTACATGACGGATTTATGGCGATGGCCATTCCAAGTTATTCTATTTAATCGAAGCCCTTGTGAATTATCTGACGTCTGCAGCGGAGACGTATTCTGAAATGGAATCGCGTTAGTTTCATCCGACTGTGTTTTTCAGCATCTGCGTGGTCGGCGCCGAGAGAATTGAATTGGGGTTTCCGAACGTAGAGTTGTAGTTTTGGTTGTGAGCTTCTTTGTTTCTTTAAATTATTTATAAGATATTTCAAGTCTCCGTGACTTTATCCTTTCTGTCAAAGTATTGCATAACCGTATAAAAGTTTTTCATAGGCTCCAGTGGAGGAATTTTTCTTATTTTTTTCAAACTAAATTCTAGTCAAACCAATAAAACGTTCAAGTAATATGATCTGAAAATGTTTATTTTTTTACAAGGAAATCAGGTTTTTAAAACTAATTCTAGCGTGCTGTAAAAAGTATAGTGCGTAAACAACGTACATTAAACTAAGATAACACAAACCGGTGAAAACAAAACTTACTGTACTCTTGGGGGGGATATACATTTCCAGTAACATCTTTACTTATTTATTAAAAGCACACAAAAAACGAAGCTCCGCCGTAAGTATTTCCGCTTGGCAAAAACACATCGGTCTAAATCAACTGTCGGCATTGACGTAAACCGGAGGGGGCTTGGAAGGAGAGGTTAAAAAAAATTGGTTGTGTGGTACGACTTCCTTAAGTCGGCTTAGGTGGGGGCATGGTGCCTCTTCCATAGGCCTGCCTGAACATAAACAACAACACGGCCGCTAACAAACAGTGCCGAGCAACTCAATAACTCAGTACTTGGGGAGGCCCAGGACCGGTCCGGATATTATCGGTCACCCGGTTTAGGCCGTGAGCGGGAACCGAACTCGGGTCGCCGGGTTCGGAGCTCAGCTCGCTAACCGCTACACAAGCGCACGCAACAAACACATACGTGTGTACGCACAAAGCCATGCAGGTTTGCGTCGCCCTGCCTTTGCAGACACGGAGGGAGCGCTGCTGGCTGGATGAGCCCCTGGGGAGATCCCTGGCTGAACCTTGTGTAGCCGCGGCGGTGGCCCCCGCTTTGTGCTCTCGTTTAGAAACATGAATTACGGCGCAAAACGGAGGATCTTGTAGCCGTGAGGCCTTTGCTCAACCCGGTAAAGGGAGGATTCGAGCAGAAGGAGGCGCCGTTCTAATTTCTTGTACATGCCGCTGCTGCTGGCACTAGGGTCTTTCACAAGAGGAGGAGGTTTGGGGGCCCTAGACAGCAGCCTATGGCTGGTATTTGGCCTACTCTTGCAGGCTGGCCAGATAATTTCATGAAAAGATGGGAGTACACACACTTTACCTCACCGCACGCGACCTGCTGATTGACACCGTGGCGTTGCTCATTTATACTGCTGGGTTGACAGACGCGGCGGTTAAGAAACTTGTCAAGTGTTTCAACTTCTTTGCTGATAGATTGACTATCGAACCAGAGGACCTCGTTTTAACTTCCCACGATTAACCAGAAACTTGTAGTCGGTGCTGCACCTCAAAATATCAAATCACAATTCTGGCGTCCCATTTTATTTTTTATTTTAGGTTTTGCCTTCAGCATCCAATGAGAGTTTATAGACAAACCCTAATAAGGAGTGCCCCGTGTTTCTTCTCAAGTCCCGCGGGGTACCGTTGGAATTTAAAAACGTATCCTCCCTCGAAGTCTTGTGGGAATTCGGCTGAATGTCAGTGGCATTTTAAAAATCTCACAAACTCATAACATTTTAAGCATCCTGTGTGCCTCTTACGAGGCTCTTGAAAGAGTAATGATAATGAGCATGAAACAGGAGGCGTTATTTCAACAACTGTTTAAAACCATTTAAAGACAGTTTAAAGCTTTTTAAGGTGCAATCATCATCGTGACTCACAAATGGTTCATTGTCTCCGCTAAGTGAACATAGCTTGATCCCTGTCAAGTGAGGAATATTTCCAATCTATTAAACATTATTCTGGCTAAATTTCGATTTAAAGCTTTCGTGACTGCAGGGATTCATCTTCTTGGTTCTTTCGGTAAAGCCACGTAGAAGGGAAATAAAGAAATAATAAAAATAAACATAATAAAATAATTCTCACGACGTTTCGGCCACAACGCAAGCAGCCGTCCTCAGGTGAAGAACAGGTCTGTCGGAAAGACAGCGTCTGAATTCAGACGCTGTCTTTCCGACAGACGCTATCTTTCCGACAGACCTGTTCTTCACCTGAGGACGGCTGCTTGCGTTGTGGCCGAAACGTCGTGAGAATTATTTTATTATGTTTTATTTTTATCATTTTATTATTTCCCTTCTACGTGACTTTACCGAAAGAACCAAGAAGATGATTCTGGCTATTAACGCTGGAGAATTCTATTTCTCTACATCCGTCGTGGGGGGGGGGGGGGGGGGGGGGGGGGGGCATAGCGAGTAGGTGCCGAGAGCGCACCGTCATCGCCGTCAATTATTTCCTGAGTTCGTGCTTTTGATATTATTGTGACGTGGCAACGGCAACCCACTTTATTGGGTCCCTGCATGGCCACGGGATGCGTATTGCCTGTCCAGATTCATTTGTCCGCGTGTCCATCGTTGCGATTGCCCATGGGCGCTAACGTAAACTGCTGACCTAAGCAAATCGAGGGTAAAAACCGTATAAAGGTTCAGCCCTGAGATTACTTGTTCCCACCACTGCGGGTTGAAGGACCTTCATGAGGGGAAGTCTGTCGGGAGGTTACCGTTAACTTGGCATTGAAGTCGCCAGAACCCGGTTCAGATACCACACCTGGCAATCCCTTATCAGTGCCCCCCACCTCATTACAGACCAATTCTGACCTTATTGGTCACCCCGTGCCCCTATAAATATCAACGTTCATCCGACAAAGTCCCATCACTAGGGAGAAACACAAACACATAGACAATGTTTTGTTGTTGCCTGTGTATTGAAACGGCTGTACGTCGTATGGACCTGAAAACTCAATTTCCCTGTACAAAAGTACGGGTAAACCGCGTGGGTTGACAGGTATGAGATACCACGAGCCACTGATCTTTGCTGTGGCCAGGAATCTAACTCGGGTCGTCATCGGGTTGATGGTGCAGTACGCTAACCACCGTGCCGCTGCTCACCTCACCTGTGGAACCCAGTCAAGAATATTATTGTTGTTAAAAATGTAACCCTTGGTTTTTGCCGAGGCCTACTTGGACACTCTATCGTTTGTGTTAATATCATGTTGGCATTGCAGGGTTTAAAATTAACAGACATCGCTCTGTTTTGCAGGAAATTCTTCAAGACTGGAGTATGATTTTCCAAGCAGACCAAAGGTACGATATTAAAAATATATATATTTATTAAGATTTGCTGCATAGCTCAGGGTAACCCCTAAAACTTCAATTTCATTCGTTATTTGGCACAATTTGAATGCAGCCCCTTGAAATACCAAAAAGCCTGGATTGTGTTCGTTTAAAAAAATGTGCATGTTTATTCCAGCTGAAAAAAATCGTAACTGTTTTGTTGTTGTACGGTGCTGTCGAGAATTGTAAATGCTCACGCAGAAAGATAAATTTGACGTTGGTATGAACCCACGTGTTTACTCACATGCACAGAAGGGGGAAGTGTTTAAGAGAGATCATTTGCTTTATATATATATACATACCTGGTGTATGTGTTCCCTCCAGAAAAATTTCCACACTCGATCCTATACGAGGTCCACTGGAAAAATGTCAACCATTTTAAAACTTTAGATTTTTTGTTGCATCGTCCGTCTCTCGTTAAATAAATATACATTTTTTTACTTCTTGTATTTTTTATGTTTTTGCAAGTAGATGTGCTCGTCGGTTTCAAACTCTACGTAGCGTAACCAAACCGATATCTCAGTGGGCCTTACTTGGTAAAATAAAAATAAATTGTTTAGTTTAGCTTGGGTCTCTCTCGGCTGGGATGGCACAAATAACCGCCCGGGTACAGTAATCGTTTTTTTGCAGAAGTGGCGGCCTACGTTTGAACCATACGGAGGAGTTGTTGTGAATAATCACAGTTGATTTTTGCATCCCATCGCCGTGTAAGTAGAATGTGTGTCGTGCACCCTCCTCCACCTGACACAGCCAATTCCTGAGACATGTTACTCACATGCGGGTTACTAATATTCTCCAAAAGGTTAAGAGAGGAGAGACTGAGATAGTTTCGGCACGTGTTGAGAAGGGACTAGGAATATCGCTTGTTGTGTATCGTGATCCGTGTTTTGTTTGGACGTTATATTTTGTCGGCAGTCACTTTCTTACCGAGTAATTAATTGGCAGGTAACTTCGACGATAGGGCGAGTTGCTTGCAATCGGGAAGGTTGCGAGTTCAAATCCTGGCTGGGAGTTGACTCGGCTCATCATCCTTCTGGGGTCGGTTAAATAGGCACCGCTTTGTTGGAAAGTCACCAGTGGTTCAAATGGATAGACCTGCTCCTGTCATAGGAACGTTGACTATGAACAGCAGATGAGTAACCGCATCAACACCCATTTGAGCAGAAACATTCCTTTGCCTGAATTGATTTAGTTTTCTCAAGCACTCATTTGCTCCGGCGGCGCGAGACGTACTGCATGGGAGGTGGGGTATGAATATTAGACGACCGGGATGATGACGACGATGGTGTTGTTTACGATAGCAATAGAAGCTGCGACAAGCTGCCATGTGCACGCGCGCACCGCAGCTTCTCCCACAGCCTCAGCCAAGCGGCACAGCAAGGAAGTTCCCCCCCCCCCCAACCTCCTCCATCTGCCCCTGCCATGAGCAGCATATTTCATTTCTGGGAGACATTCTTTCGGAGTGAGCGGTTGATTTTTAGACGTACGATCGGGGACTCCGGCATAAATCCAAGCGTCCTTAGGTCATGCTTTGTGTCGTTCCCCCTGTGCTCTCGACCTTCCCGTGCGATTGGGGGGAGTGAGCGCTCACTCGCCCGGTGAGGCGTGGTGCGCGTTGCTCCACCACTCGCCGCATCGCCACCATCGCAATGAGGCTCAACGGTTAAACAAGAGCATCCTCTGCTGATGACACACTGAATGTCGAAGCCGTTCCAGAGTTTTGGTGCGTTGAACCAATGTGGCTGAAGTTAGGTACTCCCAGAAGGCCGTGTGGCTGATGGTATGTATTAAAAACATTCTTTATTTTTATGTGGCGGGACAGATATGCGAAGGAGGAATATTGTCCGCTTATTTTTGTTCAAAGATTAAGCGAGAGCTGCCTTAAATCTGGGCCTCCTGTAGCCGCCCGCTCGCAAAACGCCGCTCTGTGTGGCGGTTGTGGTCGGGATGTTTACAATGCCCCCCCACCACCCGGCACTGCCCGACAAATGCCGAACCAACTCTCCGATGCGTCCTCGGGTTGTGCCGTGCGTTGTTCGGCACGATGTCCCACGGTTCGCCCCCAAACTGAATTCAGTTTCTGAACAAGTTTTGTTTTGTGAGAGCTAAAGGAGCAAGTACTGTTTGGGGGGCTCACCACACATTAATTCTGGGCTCTGTGCAGTCTTCCCAGCCACAAGCTGCCTTCATAAAAAAAGTCACATGTGTACATGTGGTCAACGTATATGGCGTTTTCCGCTGCCTCGCTATATTGTCGTGGAATTTCAGCGGAGGCTGCTCGGTCCGGTTGCAAAAGAAAGCACAATTCGTTTGGTCTGAGTGCAACGCCAGTTTGTTATGCTTTTCCAAAGCAAAGGTCTTCACAGCCCCAGCCTTGAACCCCATTCTTCATTTTCTGCAAACACCGTGTGATGTTTACTGCACTGTATTTCTTTGAGGTATTGCTTGTGCGTGCGTGCGTTTGTGGGGAGCGCCAGCGTGGCGGTTCGCGCGCTGCGCTACGAATCCGGCGGCCAGAGTTCTATTCCTGCTTGCAGCCAACATCCAAAATGTGATCTGGTCCTGGGCCTACCCTAGGTCGACTGGGCCTTAAATGAGTGCCGAGTGTGGTGTGTGCAAATACCGGCGCTCGGGTTTTTAAAGGTGACCGGGCGCGGTGCTGACCACCCGCCACCCCTCATGTGACGTGCCGGCATTCATAGGTGCTCGCTAACAGCACTGACCCAACAGCCCATTCAGGCTACGCGGGGGGGGCGGTTAATCTTTGTATTCTGTGTGTCAGCGTGACTCGTGGGCGGCATGCATTTTTTGTCGGCTTCCAATTTTGCTTTGACTTCGCCATGGCGCCTGCGAGCACACGCGAGCGCTTTGTAGCATGCACACTCCTCGCGTGCCGCGTTCGACGCGTGACACGCCGTGAAGCCGCACGGCAAGTGTGTAGCGCTACGGAGCGCGGTGGCATTTGAGGTCCAAGCCACGATCGCCGTGCTCGGGTTTTTTGCCGGTGGCGCGAAACGGGAACCACTTCGGTTTCTTTCGTGGCCATGCAGCGCGGTGAGCGGGTTCCTCCAGTATAAATACATATTCTGATTCTGTTTGAGACGGCCCTTTACACGCTTGCGTGTGACCCCGTTTGTGATGTCTCCCTACAAAGGCGGCCGGGCGCGGTGCTGACCACCCACCACCCCTCGTGTGCCGGCCTTCATAGGTGCTCGCTAACAGCACTTGAAGTATGTTAAGGCTATACGGGGTTTTTGTCTTTGATGTCTCCCTACGTGTTGTGGCGCGTGTGGGATAACGTCGCAGGGTCCAATGGGACTATGCAGAACATTATTGCGAATGAATGTTTTATATTACGTGGCAACTCTTTGATACTTTAATATTTTCGAAATATATTTTTGCTCCCCCCCCGCCCTTCCCCCCTGTTGGTTCCATGTCATGAGGCTCTGTGACATTTCCGTTTAGAACTCTCGCAAGCGAACAGTGAACCACTCTGAGTCCATTTTATCCATAGCAGTGACGCACTTCGTATATGCCCTGGAAAGAGGGTTTTGCAAATGTCGATAGAGCTGAGATTTTACATTCGCTCACCTGAAATTAGCCAATGTAAGTAAAAGTAAAAAAAACGTGAATGTCATGCGCAAACACGCTGAGACCATCAATGCTCTATACGCTTGAGAACCCAGTTTGTACGAATTCTGGATTCGAACTCAAAGCCACTTTGCAGTTCCGGGTGACAATGTTGGATGCGGAGACCCAGCAAATACCCCACTTCTCACGTCCTGCTCTATCCTGGTTTCCCCATCTAATCCAAAACTACATCCACGTATCTGCTCTTAGCCCCGATGCTACATAAGTGTTTAAATTCTGTCCCTTATCGTGGCCTTGATGATCATATAAACCCGTCGCCCGAGCATTCAACCTCGCGACGCTGCTGTGGTGCATCGGTTTAGGACCCGCGATTGAGAGTTCGCTGGAGCAATTGGATCTCCCGGCGTGGCAACTGAAACAACGGGGTAAAGTTTCTTCAAAATCTCCTCCCCGCCTCTTGTCAACCCACAAAGACAAATGGGTCGACCGCTGTTGGTTAATGGACAGGTCATGCGTGGTGGGGTAAAGTGGAGGTAATCCTGTCTCGGCCGGATACCCTCCAGCGAGGAGCTCTAGAGTTCCCTTGAGTGGAGGCCCTTTTGCCAGCAGTGGAACGAGCAGGAAATTGCAGGACTGCACCTTTATCTTTTCACCTTTTTATTCAACCTCGTTCCAATTCGGGTGCAAATCTTAAGCCGGGATTCTAACCCGAGCCGTAATCTTAGTTGCAATCCTGTTCCTATCGCCCCAGCCCTAACCCTTGCCCCTAACCCTTTCAAAATAACCCTCCACACATAGCCTTAGACACAACTACAGCCTAAGCCATTTCAATTTGCTGTTCCTTGTTCATTGAATTTGCTGAAAAGTCTGTTCTCCTGTTACACGATAACATGGGACTGTTTGCAGCCGACAGGATAGGAAAAAATTGATCGCAGGAATAACGCGGACCACTTATTATCCTTCTTTGACTAATTATCCAATAGGTGTTTGGTTACAGTGCCAAGTTTAGATAATTACAATAGGCCGAGAGGTTAAAGAAATGGGTTCTGCGTGCATTGTTACAGAAAATTTGTTGAGTTTTGAAAGTGCACCCAGGCCCGGTGCCGACGGATATGCCAGTTCAAGCACCAGGCGCTGGTTCGAGTGTTTTAATCTGAAGCTGCACAATCTACATGTTGGCATGCCATTTACAACCGCAGCCTCTTTGTCCATCCACTGCTTGATGAGGACCTCTGCATACTATACGGGGGTCTTGCGGTGGGGGGGGGGGTTATCTTGCCATACTTCACCATCTTCTTGGTTCTTTCGGTAAAGTCACGTAGAATGGAAATAATAAAATAATAAAAATAAAACGTAATAAAATAATTCTCACGACGTTTCGGCCACAACGCAAGCAGCCGTCCTCAGGTGAAGAACAGGTCTGTCGAGAAGACAGAGTCTGAATGACAACCCCAGGCTTGGAGCGTCTTTTTTACGTGACTTTACCGAAAGAACCAAGAAGATGAATCCCTGCAGTCACGAAAGCTTTAAATCGATACTTCACCATGCTGGCTCGTGTGGGTTCAGTGAAGGCAGGCAGCATAGACGTGCGAGCACAGTATAGTACAACGCTGCTGCACTGGCCCCCGCCGCCTATAACTTAACGCAACACCACTTTATGCATCGCGATCCCACGTCCGAGCACGGTGCAGGCTCAACCCTGCTTAGCCTACCGAGATCTGATGAGAACACCGGGCACACTTGCAGCCTTGGCAAATTTCGTCGTTGGCTTCAAATCGTAAACCGAACAATAAACCTCGTAGGATGAATTGTTGGCGAAATTAAAAGCAAATATGTACACTCTGAGTAAGTGTCCGCTGTGCTTTTAGACTCGACGATAATATTTTGCAGTAATGAGAAAATCAGGCGGAGCAGCCTTGGCCAAACTATATACTCCATTCATTCGCCGTGCATTTATTTAAATATTGAGCAAAAAGGGTCGAGGCCAAGTCTTGAAAAGAAGGGTCGCAAATGCATTCAAAGTATTTTTTTAAACGCCTCTCGTATCGCGACGGTTTTTTGAGAGTCAAGCGGCAGGCGCGCTCGTTACACGTTGTGCTCTGCGATGGATCGGAGAGGACACAGTGCCTCCTCGGCTTTTTATTTTTGAGAGATTGCGCCGCTGGACATATATCAGGGCCAGCATACCAGATAAGAGTATTGGGGGCCACCGTGCGAAAACACCAAACATTGGAACGGGCAGGACATGTTGAAGATTACAAGGGTCATTTCTTTTTTCAAACGTGCGTTGTACCATTGCTCGTTCTGTCTAAGGATGGCTGCGATAAGAACATCTCGAATGTACGCAATCGTAAATTTGGTACATTGGGAGGGCTCGTATTACTCCAGCGGTTTTGAGGCAGGGTTGGAGGTCAGGGGAAGCTGCGCTGGCCAGATCCGGGGTTCGAATCTAAGTTCTCGCTGCTGCTTAAACTGGGTGCTCGTGTATAGTGAGTTGATAGACATCAGCCCTGTCATCATTGACTTCGCGTAGAGAACCACAGACCCGCACATAGACCCACGGACTCGCACAGAGACCCACGGACTCGCACAGAGACCCACAGACTCGCACAGAGACCCACGGACTCCCACAGAGACCCACGGACTCGCTCAGAGACCCACAGACTCGCACAGAGACCCACAGACTCGCTCAGAGACCCATATAATTGCGCAAAGACTGAGAGTTGTGACGAAGCTGGGCTCTCGAGTGTTGATGGTCTAAGCCTGGCCAACAATTACTGCCCAAGTTTTGGTTCTGCACTTGAATTGATAAAATTCCAATTCGGAGTAGATCGAGTAGATGGAGCCCTGAAATCTGCTTGTGTTCACTGATGCTCGGTGTATTATTGCACCGCAGGGTTGAGAGAGATGGCTTTATTGGCGTGGGGAGGCCTTCATCCAACAGTGGATTGACCGCGGGTGACGGAGATGCTGACAAAGCAAATACCACGTGATGATGATTATTATTAACTATTATAATGAATTGACCGAGTGTTCTCCTGGTCAGAAGAGATATGGCAACAACAACGAAAAAGTCGTTTCGATTGCACAGATCCTGGGGTAAAGGGGCAACTATGTGGAGTAATTGCGTCGCATGAACCGAGGGTTTCTTCTATCCCACACGGCCGCACACTCCCACTTTCCTGTCATTAACGGGGTTAGCAGAACCACTCGGCATTTGGCGGGCGACTGATTTTAATCCGTCCCGTTCTCTGTGGCGGCAACGTTGAGTGGTGCTGGCAGCAACAATGAGGCAGGATGTTTATGGTTACAGTGGTAATTTTCCCAAAAGGACAATTAACAGCAAATTGTCCCAATTGGCTAAGTTTCCTGTTTTGCTGCACATCTTAATATAGGCGACGAAAAGAAATGTTACCAAATTGTGTTTCTCCTTCTCGCCAAGACAGAGAGAGAGAAAAAAAGAATAGTCATTGTGCGGAATTAATGATGCGCGATACCAATGCACGTGTGTCTTCGTGGCAATCCCTCCAACAGCTCTCAAGGAATCGTTCAAACGACCAATCGGCAGCTTCCGTAGCGTCCAGGGGCTTGACCAGAGAGCACGCTTTTAAGGGGGAGGGCAGGCAGTAATTGTAGGATGGAGCCCACCCTTCTCTCTCTCTCTTAAAGGGTAAACACGCCACCTGAAACATCCAAGAGGAGAGACAGCTGCTGCTCTTCCCGCTGCCAAAAATAACCAAAAAAAGCCACGGGCAGTTATGCCGAGCATTGTGGGACACGGTGAGCGACACAGAAGCGCACGTGTTTCTTCGTCATCGTCTGTCCCTTCCGTCAGCGCATTAGCGACGGAGGAATGTCTGCCTCGGTTTCTTTTCATTTAGCCACGATTGCTGCTCCACGCAATCTCGCGCCGTTCCTCTTCTGACATCGTTTATCTCTGCATCTATCGCCACCTGGTTTTCTGTCTCTCCCCCCCCCCCTCTTTTACTCCGCACTGAACTTCCAATCTCGAGGTCACCGGGTTCATCCTCCCAGAGGGGCGGTTGAAACAATGCAGCAAGTTTCTGAACCCCCCCTTCCGCCCTCCCTGTCTTTATCCACCCAGCAGTAATAAATTGGCGCACCACAAGTTAGTAGATCGGCAGGTTACGTACGGCGGGGTAAAAAGTGTGGCTCCCCTCCAATGTCTCGCTTGACACTTGGCCAGCGTTGAAGAGTCGGGCCCAAATTCGCTCCGGAGCGGCGGTGGCCAACTGGGGTATCCCGAGCCGCCGCATGCGGCGCTTTAATCCACCCACATGCCGCTCTATCGAAGGGGCGCATAATATAGAACACACCACCGTGATGAATGTCTCCCGCGCCGTGTCGAAAACTGTCAATATACATATATATACACACTAGCTTTACTACCCGGCTTCGCCCGGGACTTGGATTCACCACGCCCGGCTGCCTTTGTCTCCTCAGTGACGATGTTCACACACCACACCAATTACTCGTTTGAGGCTGAGTCGACCTAGAGGAGGCCCAGGATCGGTAATTGTCATCGGTGGTGGCCATGAGCAGGAATCGAACTCGGGTCGCTGGGTTCGTAGCGCAGCGCGCTAACAACTACACTACAATGCGTTACGCTTTCACATGCGTGGGTCACATGACAGATTTGACGTCAGCTCACTTGCCGTGCAAATTTTTTTTGGCATTTTTGAGCTCCCCCCCAAAAAACCCCACAAAAGTGTATTTTAATAATTTGTGCATGGTGTATAGTCAAGTTTGTTGCATGTCGGGAAGTACGCTAAACATTTTGAACAGACACACACAATCACAACTTTGCCTTTTACTGTATATAGATGGAGATATATATAGACTTGGCTCTTTGCAGAACTCATGGGTTCTTGTTGGCTCTTGGTCTGTTACAGGTGGCCCACCCCTGGCTCTCGCGGGGGCTCTGCAGAGCTCCTCCTTAGTGCATGCGCAAGCAATTGCACAATGGCACCGTCACCTTTTAGATGTAACTTTTTTTTTATCTCACCTCCCGAGTGCTAAACCCCCCCCCCCTCCCCCCCCATCAAACGCAGTGTCGGGGGCGGTTCGTGTACGAGACGCGGGGTGGTTGAGCGTAGGTCGGGTCCACAACTCTTCCCGTCGCTCGTGAATTCATTCCACCGCGAGGCAACTGCTCGAGGAATTCTGCCACAATTCCCCGTGCGACCCACGGGGCACTTTAAATGTCCACCTAATCAGCGGGTCAAATGGACGCGCTCGACAGCACTAATCGGAATTGGCCAACGCAGTTTGACTCTCTCGATCGAGACGTAAGTCCATCGCAGATATGTTTTATTTAAGTTAAAAGGAAAGGAGATGGAATTAAGATATCAGAACCTTAGCAGAGGGTTACGAATATTTCCTCAGAAGGTGAAGAAAGACAGGAGGGACTGAGATGGCTTAGGCAAGTGTTGAGAAGAGACCCAGAAGATGGAATGAAAAGAGCTCTGGGTATTTGAGATCCGTAGACTTGCACAGAGACCCATAGACTCACACAGAGACCCATAGAATCACACAGAGACCCACAGACTAGAAGGGCTGAGGCGATGCCACTGGTACATGGCAGAAGGAGTCGAAGGAGGGTGAGGTGGAAGGATGCTGGGGAACCAGATACGAGGACAGTGGATGTGACGAGTGAAGCGGTATAGAATGGAAGCACATAAAGAAAGGAAATATGAGCAGCTGACTTCAGGCGAAAATGGGACTTGTGGCTTCAAAAAATTAATATATATATTTTTTTGTCGTATTAACCTTGTAGAAAGCATTTTATAATTTACATTGAGCGAGTACAAGAGTGGTATTATTTCTTCTTAAAAACTGTGCAGCATTTACGCTTCCACAGGTTTCCAACGGCTCCAGCTCGTACTGAACCGTAGAGTGCCTAAGAAAACAAAATCTTACAAAGGACCTCTGAAGTATTCCCTGCTACGGAACACAATTAAATTAAAAACATTGCTCTCCTGGGAATAAAATAATGATTTCGTCTTTATATATAGTTACACGTCAATATTTTTTTCACGCCCCATTCTTTTTTTTTATCACTGCCGCGGACGCGGCCGCTGCTTGCGATTGGAATTCGGTGGTCAGATACGACAAGCCGCATGCGATTAATTATTTTTTAAAACTAATACAACCAAAACCGGTCATCGCGGCTGAAGCTTTAAGCGGCTGTCGAAAACGAGCCTCGTCACCATGGCCAGAACCCGCTGCGGTGCACAGGAAGCGCCTAACGAGGAGCAGATGTTCGAGAGTCAGACACGGGCTCGCTCGCCTCGGCCGGCAAACATTCAACCCCAATGCTCCACCTCGTGCGGACGCCCCCCCTCCTCCGCCTGCCGGCCACTCGTCCACCTGCTCCACCTCTCACTGTTGAACCTCACCGCCTCTGTAGCTCACCGCCTCTGTAGGAACCTCTGTGCAGCCACCCATGGTTCTATTTAGTTTGTACGAGCGAAGATGAGTTAACGTTCGGCTGTGTGGCCGCTGCGGCTTCGCGATGCTCGCACAATCGGAAAGGCTTCCTGCGTGAGCCCCATCGCTATCATTGTCAAGGGCATGGATCATAAGACTCCTCGTTATCTGGGGGAAAGACTGAGCCCCGTCAAAGCGCCTCCGAATTAGCACGGTTGGCTACGTACGATGCGAAAGAAGTTCAACATACACACGTGCGTCGTGCATTGATCTAGCGTTCGCTCGCTATATATTTTCGTGAAATGATTGCAAGTCGCCATTCTCCTCGCCCCCTACACCCTTGGTGATTGTTCCGAGCAAATTTTTTTTTTAAAGCACGAAGATGAAAAGAACATATGTGATTACGAAGCCACCTCCGGAGCACGTTGATGAATGTCTCAAGGTGCATTCCTGAGCAGTGAAGTCCTGGGTATCGCGATAGAAAGCAAAAAAAATCATCCTCGATTCCAGTTTGCAAGCGTTTAAGCGGAGTAATTTAGAAAAGTCTTAAAAAGTCAAGTAAAGAATGTCGTATCACTCTCGAGGTAGTAAAACTTCAAGTGGACAAATTCTTAAGTTTGTGGTAAACTAAATAAATAAAAGTGCTCAAGAGCGAGTCTATAATTGGTTTCCATTACTCTGTGAGGCCACCTGAGTACGACCACAAGCACGGCGATGATCGTTATCAAACGGCTGCAGTTATTAGCGATTGAGAGGCGTGGGACAGACTCGGTGTTCACGTAAACTGCGCGGGGCGGGTTCGGTGTTCACGTGAACTGTGTGCGGTTTTTCACTTTTGCACCGGACGGTGTTTTCTTTCTTCCAGGATCGTAGCCATGTGCTGTTCGGCACGATGTCCGAGGTTTCTAATTAAAAACAAATTTCAGTGGCTTGCTTGCATTTCATTTTAGTTTGGTACAACCTCACATTGGTGTTCGTTGTTTGTTTGGGATGGTTTTGTTTAACGCCTAAATTAATAACAATTTACCACAAGTGTGTGCCAAATATCGAACCTACAATGCAAAATCATATGGTTCATGGTGTAAGAATGTAATTTGGATGCATAAATGTAGGGTGAACAATCTAAAACATGTTGGCCTTCCATTGAGCGTTAACAATGCGATATATATTTTTTTATTTCTACATACATTTGCGCAAACTCGCCCGATGCTTTCTCGGGTCGTCCCGCACGTCGTTCGGCACGACGTCCGACGTTTCGCGTCTTTAGGAACCGTTCGGGGAGCTTCTTCGGGGAAGCGAAACGGCGGACATCGCGCCCAACGGCACGTTTCTGCGGCACGACCCCAGGACGCATCGGAGAGCCGTGCAGCGCGACCGTGGAAACCTCCGCAGTAAAGATATGCGCGGGGCGTTGGTTGCACTTTTTCTTTTCGCTCTCTCCCGTAATGCACGTAGCAGGCCAGCGCACGCTCGTCGTGCGAGCGCGAGTTTTTTGGTAACGCAAGCTTGTACAGAGTGACGTCGGTTTCACTCAGCCGCCCTTTTATCCACGTGATCTAATTTTTTCTGCTCTCTCTCCCGCTTTCTCGTGTTTTTCAAAGCGGCGTTGGGGGGGGGCTCGACCAGACTGCCCCGTCGGAACACAAAGCGGCTCCCTTAATTGCGTCCCAGTAATTACGGCATGGCGGGTGGCTGGGCACGGGGTAAGGGGATTTCACGTGAACACCGAACCCGTCCCGCCTGCTGCTGCTGCTGCTCAAGCTGGATTGGAAGTGGCGAACGAGAAACTAAACTTTGGCTCCCCGGGTGTCGAGCCCGGTGGGATCTTTTGTTAGCGGTAGGCCGAGACGCGTCGAGCGGCGGCGGCACCGTGCCGCGTGGGAGTTGGCTGCGTGGCCTACGGCGCGTGAAGGAGTTGTTCGGCGATTGCTGCCAAGTTGACAGTGGCGGCAAGAGCACAATTAACGACGATAACAAATAAAAAACTCGATGCGTCCGTCGAGAGCAGCGTGGCTTTAAAATTAAAAGTTGCCATAACCGTCACCAATCATATACTTTAAAATAAAAAGTATATGATTGGTGACGTTTCGTCAATGAAGTCTTGTCGGTCTTCCCACAACGTTTAAAAGGTCCGGCTTTTTGCCCGTCGGCTCCGTGCGTGCAGTTCCTCCCCTCCTCTCCTCACAAACGGTTAAGGTTTCGGCCCCGCAATTTCTCGCTTGCTCCACAACCGGCCGAAACGTGTCTGCGAAGAAGGCATTCTAGAGAACCCCTCTGGAGGGTATTTGGGCCTCCTCTTCCACGCTGGCCCGACGTCTTGGAATAGGTGGGAATACCCACACTTGACCCCATCGTAACTGTGGTGATACCAAATTGATATTAGGACATGGAATGGAAACGGTGTCCTCTGGATTGCAAGTCCGGCGCGCTGCCCCGTTGCACCGCTGTGCCATCATCGCTCTCGTCCGGCACTGTGACATCTTCTTCCCGTGACGCATCCCGGTTTTTTCTTGTGCAGCCCTCGCCGGTCCCAACGGGGGCAGCTGGAGCGCAGTGAGGGAAGCACCGAGGATTTAGAAGCCCCAGGGAGATAGAAAGCGAGCGGAGGAGGATTTCATTACTGCTGTGGTTGACAAAACTTCGTGGAAATTTTTTTTCTGTAGGTGTGGGCCGACCCCCACTCCCCCTCCCCCGGGGAAAAATAAAAAATATATTTTATTTATTTTACCAACTGAGGTGTAAATGTTTTTTTTGAAAAATAGCTGGCAGTAGGGAGAGAAAAATTAGACCCCCCGCCCCCCTACGAAAAAAACCGAATACTTTGCTCGAGTACAGTGGAGGGGGTTTTATTATTTTCTTTTCGCCTCGCTCCGTCGTCGCTGGAGTCTGCGCGGGACATCAGAAGCCGTGTTCCCGATGCCTTGAAAGGGGAAACCCCGTGATGACTGTTTTTTTTCTGTTCGCAAACAAGTTTTCGGGTAAATACCCCCCCCCCCCGCCCGCTGGGTTCGCGAAGGCAATCGGCCGACACGGCTTGAACCGGAGCGGTTGCAGCAACAGCAGCAGCTCCGTTTTTCCCTCGCCCTTTGTGTGTGTAAGCCGGCGATGCCATCGCACATTTTTCAATCATTGTCTTATTTTTAAAATTATTTGACGCTACTCGAGTGTATTTCTTTTTTGTTTTTTAAATAATGATTTTCCAGCACATTTGGAAGCCCTCCCCAATTCCTGATCGGTCTTGGGGTTGTTTTGACCATACTTCACCACGCTGGTTACCGGGGGTTGGGGAGGAGGGTGAGGACGTGGTGGAGGTGGGGGGGGGGGCACCCAGGAACGGTTCAGATACTCGCCACCGATGTCAGCCACGGCAATGTATCAAAGTCAGGTTGCCAGGTTAGGCAAGCGGTGGCAAAAGTGCAGCCCTGCAATTTCTTATGCACGCCGCTGCTGGTGGAAAAGGAGAGAGAGCTCTGGGGAGCCCCTCCAGAGATTTGAAGAAACATTGATGATTAAATATATTTATATGTATATAAAAAATATAGTTAAGACTCTTCAACAAAGACTTCCACAAACAATACATTGCGGGCTTATGATGAAAATAATGGTGGTGGTGGTGGTGATAATAATGATTATCTTGACAGAAAAATAAACAAACCAATTGATTTCAGCTCATTGCAAGTTGTAAAAACAAATTGCGATGGAGGTTTGTAATAAAGACACACACAAACACAATGGCATGCCAGCGTGTCTTAGCGTGTATCAGTGTGTCTCAGCGTGTCTCAGCGTGTCTCAGCGTGTCTCAGCGTGTATCAGCGTGTCTCAGCGTGTCTCAGCGTATCTCAGCGTGAGCCAGATGCAAGTGTATCATCTCCAGAGCGGAAATACCCCTGAAATGTTGTAATGAAGCCAGAGGTCATGGCCGTCCCTGGTATCGGTGCCTGGTTTCACTCTGCCGGCCGCACTGCCCTCATGACTGTGAGCTCGCAACATGGGCGCCTCTGTGGCCTCAACATTTCTGTGGCCTCAACGTCTCTGTGGCCTCACCACTGTAGGAACCTCTGTGTAGCCACCCACGGTTCGATTTCGTTTTTACTTGGGGCGATCAGATAACGTTCAGCTGTGTGGCCACTGCGACTTGGCGATGCGTGCACAGTCGGAAATGCTTCCGCCGTTAGGCCCATCGTTATCATCGTCAAGGGCATGGATCGTAAGACTCCTATTTATCTACAATGTGAAAGAAGTTCAACAGACATAGCATGGAATTTCCACCACTGGTACAGGACCGCCAATAGATATTAGGACGACGTGTTGCCCGCTTAAGCGCGGGATACAATCTTTGACGTTGATGAGACAATGCGAATTTGCGCCATGAGTTGTGTGTGGCGCGTTTTGAGCCGATAGGGCTGCGCTCGACTTTTTAGCCGTGGCATTGTGGGAAAAGGTTGCCCCAGTTGTCTCGGAGGTCAGGAGAGCCAAGCTGTCACCAATGAGATCCTGGGTCCAGGAAAGGAGAGCTGTCACCAATGAGATCCTGGGTCCAGGAAAGTCGAGCTGTCACCATTGAGATCCTGGATTCGAATCCAAACGGCTGCCCGGTCACACACAGACATGCAAAAAAAAAACACCGCATTAAATTTGGTTCTGCACTTAATTTAGGCTAAATTCCTGCTGCGAGGAATGAAAATATCTCTTTTTTTCTACTGCCATGCGACCAGCATTGCTCTCACGTGCAGAGCGGGTGGGAAAATGGTGCCCTCTACAGTGTGGACCAGAGGTCAACATGGAAGGGGATCTCAGCGGTAGCTCTGCAATATCCGCTTCCGTGTGGCCGTTCACTGGGACAACGAGAGACCCGAGTGGATTTTTTGCCCCGTGGCGTGACGACACAGATGGCACAATCGAGGATAGAATTGGTGAAAAATGACGAAACAAAACAGGAGAGAAAAATCGACTGTGGGCGAGCGGGTCCCCTAAGTCAGAGCCAGTACTGGAGGAATCCGATAAGCTATGAAGCTGTAACTTAATTTGGAGCTTTCGTGACTGCTGGAATTACTCTTTGGTTCTTTCGGTAAAGTCACGTAGAAAGTTTTTCTTTCTATGTCACTTTACCGAAAGAACTATGAAGCTCTCTTCGTCACAGATGTCCAGTCGTATTCACCGTTCGCCGAGGGGGGCTGCTGAAATGGCAGCTTGGTAAGAGACGCTTGCGCCCGTGGCGATGTAGGGAGGCTCATTTGATCGCGCCGTCAATGCTCTCTGGACCGTGAGAATCGCGGCTTTCACCTGAAGCTATGCAAGCGAGCCGGGGCCGTTGTCAAGGCGTGCGTAGACGTTTTAATTGGGTTTCGTGCTTTTTTTCTCTCTCTCTCTCTCTTTGAATGCCTTGGAGACTGACGTTCGTCGGCGAGTTGAACGCTTCGCTCCACAGCGGTCATGGGGAGAGCGGTGGCGCAGCGGTTAGAGCACCGCGCTACAAAACCGGCGAGCCAAGTTCGATTCCCGCTCACGACAGCGGCGAATGTTTGAACCGGTCCTGGGCCTCTCCGAGGTTGGCTCGGCCTCAAATGAGTACTGGATACAATGTTTAAACGTCAGAATTGGGGAGACGGCCTGGCGTGGTGCTGGTCCACCCATCCCCTCGTGTGCCGTTCCGGCCATCAGAGGTGCTCGCTAACAGCACTTGCCACAACAGTGTGTTAAAGGCTATACGGGGGACCTTTGCCTTTGTAAAGCTTCTAAAAAATCCGTTCTATTCCTCGTTCTCCTGTTTGTATCGCTGTTCTCTCTCTTCTGTCCCGTTTGTACGATTTTGCTAATTTTATTTGCCCTGATGTAACTTTAGCTTATAATGTAGAAATAATAATGATACATTTTTTAAAATAATTGCCAATCCTCTCCTGGATTAATCCTCCACATGCCATTATGGTCGCGAGCGGATCGGTGGGAATGCGTTGTAGCCAAGAGAGAATCCACAATCCCCTTGCTTACACGTATGGAGAATGCGGAAATCAAGTGGCACTGCAAAAAGCTCGTGACGAGAATTTGTCCAACCGTGTGAGTGCGTTTGAGGCCGTGTCTCCGAGTCTGTATCTTCGTCTCCAGGTCTGTGCGTTTAGTTTGTTGTTTTTCCCTCGCTCCTCTAATTTAAATCTCGGTTGGAAACTCATTTCTTTAGAACTCTTTTTGTTATGTTTAGTTTGCTGTCCCCTGCACCTCCGATTAACACAGATAACTACGTACGGTGCGAAAGAAGTTCTACATACATACTTGACTACGCAGGCATCCAGGATCAGTTGAGATATCACTCACCACTGATGTTAGCCTTTCCCAGGAATTGAACTTTGGGTTGCCAAGGTTCATAGTTTCGTATGTAGGCTATCACAATCAACATTATGATGAATAGTTTTTCGTAGTTTTTTCTCAGAACATTTGCCCATGTGACACCTTGATTCGTGAGGCTGCGCTGGGTGGTGGAGGGTACAGCAGCTCCACTTGACGTTGTGCCCACGCGGGTCCATAGTCCAGTGACCCGGCCACTGTCACCCCACCCACCAACCCCATCACTTTCTCTCAATGTGTAAATTATCATCCATTACACGCGCAATGCAATACACATAACGTGAGCTCAAGAACACCGTTCAGTCGACGAATTGCTCGCCACTCACAATTTGCCTCTCAAACTAGACACAACTTATCAGTGCTAAAGTGTCAGTAATTTGAGCAGCGGTCTGGAATTTTTTGTTTTAAACAAACTTTTTTGCTCGCCTGCAACAGATATTTCTGGAAGTGGTAGGATTAAAAAGGCTTTACTTTGTTCAAGCCTAAGGGTGGGCGGAATATATAGCCACTTGGTGCCTTGAAACTCAGTTTCAGGGCCACGAGGCCCTTGGCTTATGATATAGGCAGGCACATGAGCTCAACTAATGGCACAGAGAGACGAGTTTTAGTTGATCAAAACCGCGTGGTCAATCACACCCCGAGTCATTGGAGAAACATTGCATCTCTGAAAAGGATTAAAAGGGCAAGAGTAAAGGTGCAGTCCTGCAAAGGCTTGCTTGTGCTACCGCTGACGGGCCTCCACTCACGAAAGCCCCTCTAAAAGGGTATGTTGGCCTACTCTTCCACGCTGACCAGGCGTCTTGGAAAAGGTGGGGGGAGGAGGCTCACTTTATATTCACCGCACGCGACCTGCTGATTGACTAATTTTGGTGAAACCATTGGGGGGGGTTTAAGAAATGTGCCCCGTTGTTTCAGCTGCCACAACGGGAGATTGAACCGCACCGGTGACCCCCAGGATTGGAAGTCCAGTGTGCTGACCGTTACCCCGCGGAAGCATCTAATGGCGTGAAATGTATGCACGTAAATTATAAGTGACAATAATTGCTCGCTAGTCCGCGCGTACGGAATGCACCGCGAAAGTGCGTTCATTAAACAAACGAGAACTTTCGCCCGTAAATTGCCGTGCATCAATTTGCTTCGTAGTTTGAAACACGCGTTAAAAAAAAAAAACTTGGTTCGGTTCCAAATGTGCCGAAGCTCATTCCGTCAAGTTAACGGGGTTTTCCGAGGCCAGAATTTTGCCGAAGAGTTAGGTTGTTTTAATGCGCCTTGTCACATCGCAGGCTCCTGGCCGCTTGAATAAATGAAATTGTACGTCTGCGCGCGTCTGGTTAGCGTTAAGCGCCGCATCGCTGTGATGTTTAAAACGCTCGCTCGCTCGCGAGTCTCCACATAGCGAGCCTCTGCGAAGCTAACCCACCACAAGGGTTCTGACAAATTTAGGAATGTTTACAGAAAAGATTGTTCGGGAACGCAGGCAATGGTGTGCGAGCGTATTTTGATCAATTGTCGCAAGTTGAAGAAGAAAAAAAAACTCCACCCCCCTTAAGGAATGCGTTCGTCCCGTCTCTGGAGCCCAAATCGCTGCTCTACAAGCTCGGGCATCGACCGTGCGATTTGAAGCGGGTGCACTGGTATTTCTGAGAATGTGTAAACGAGTTATTTTTGTCATCTTCGTCGTCGTCGTAAAGTTTGGAATACCGGCGTGAATCAGTCTGCGGTGGAAAACCCGGGGGTCCTCAATCACTGCAGCGGATTGAATTCGATGTAAAGCGGCGGTCGGGTTGATTGGTGATCCGGCGCTCACTCCGGCCGCTCGCTCACTCATCCGGTGGTCGGTCGCCTCCTCGATCCTCCACCCGTGTTGAAGACTCGGTCGACAGGACTCGCTGTCTTGTCTCTCATCCGTAATAGTGTTGAACCTTCCACACACTGCGGATTACCACCACCGCATGGCCACTATGCCCTGGCCTTATTACACACACACACTGCTGTGATTCGAATATGTCATTCATAACCCACGCGTCGCGAATACGCACACGAGCGCACAAGAGTGATATCCGATGACCACAACATTTTGCGCTGTTGGATGCAACCGCAAAGTCGGGATAAAACACTCCTCTGTCTGCTCTACTCTCCCGCAATTCCGCTCTATTCAAGCAACACATCAATCAAACATACTATTACACATTCAGGAGTGCCGTCTGTTGCTCGCCGCTTGGCATTTTGGGCCTTTGCTCAGCAGTCGTGATGTTTCTTTTAAAAAAATTTGCTTTGCGATCTTGTCATCAATGTCCAGTGGGGAGAGGGGGGGGACAGCATTTGTAGGAGTCCTAACGCGTGCTTGACAGCGTCTGTGGGGTGCGGTGACGGTGTCGCTTCTCTGCGGAAGGGACGACAGCTCCACCGCGGTCGGATGAACTCTGAGCAAGAGCTTTGGTGTTGGGCGTTGTATGCCGCACATCGCGCGGATTTAAATCCCGAGCGAAAGCCCCCTTCCCGCTTCGTCATTACTCATCCAAGTGAACCGGCCACTTGTCCTGGTTTTCCCGGGATCGTCCTCGTGCAACCGTCCTGGAAGAATCCATACATCTTCCCGAGATTCTTAAGGGACCCACCCGTGTAGGTTTTTTGTTGTTGTCAGTTGCGTAATAATTTGCCACTCCAGACGATGCGTTGCCATGTGTAGTTCCCTCCCCCCTCCATCCCCCCTCCACCCCCTCCACCCCCCCCTCCTTTGGGTATCTTCCTCTATCCCGCGGTGTTCAAATCCAGCGCCTTCTGCACGACACGACGACACCAACCCCCCAGCCGAGCAGGAAGCTGCGTGCAGGCTGGAAACGAAGAGATTTAGCAAGGCACAAAAGGCGCGCTGCTCGCTCACAAACGGCGAGAAGGCACGGCTGCCCCCGAATGACGACCTTTAAATTATCGTACCTTGCACGCCTGTTTTGCCATAGCCACGCTGCATGTAAAGTGCCCTCTCACACGTTGTCCAGACCACCACCAGCTCGCTCTGCCACACATTTCAGCGCTTGGGCTGGTGGCTTGGACAAGGCTTCTATTTTGTACACGTTAATTATTTTTTGCCTGCGCATGATTTTTGCCTGTACCTCTCTTCCCATACAGATCGCATTGATTGTTGTTGTTGTTGCTGTTCTGTGCTGATTGCCCCGACGGATCTCTCTTGAAAACTAGCAGGGTAACCGGCTGAACGCGATTTTCCGTGTACCTTCCCGCTGTTTGCGAGCACGCATTTCTGCGTTATTTAAATGTACTCCCAGTCGTTTTTTTTGGTAATTCCAGAGGTGGCAACCGCCCTCAACAACCCCACTCCCCGGTGCCCCCCTGCCCATCGCCGTGGTGCCTGGCTTTTGAAATACAGCACAGCACAGTATCACTCGGGGCGGGGGGGAAGCAGTAGCAACCCTCCAGGCTAATGCTATAAAATGTCTGCATTTCAAGAAATGTAGCCGAGATATGTTTTATTTTGGTTGCTGTCACCGCCTAGACCCCCCCCCTCCCCGGGGTCGTGCAACCAAAATAAACAAGAAGATATTTTTCTTTCGAATTTGGTAGCAACAAACGAAAAAACCAACTCAATATTTCAAGAGCCGCAATGCCACTCGCTGAATGCGTACGTTGGTGGGGTCCCTTAATAAACGACGACACGAAGCGGCGGGTCCTTTTAAGGAGCCGGAGGTTGCCGACCCCTGACCTTTGCTGTGGGGTGTCGAGGCTGCTCCCAGCCTCCTTTGCCGCGGAGGTCATTGGGAGGGCTTAATGTTGTCCGCGGACCTCATTATCGCGGATCGCTGGTGTGCCTGCCGTGCGGTGATCCTTAATTGGTGCTGTCCCTTCTGAATGAAAGCCAACACCCCCCCCACACCCACCCACCAACTTCTCATGCCGTGTTGATCACGGGGGTTGTTTGACCATACTTCACCGCGCCGGTCAGTACTTTTTTTCAAAACTGGAGGCTTCTTGCGTCACGATGGTTTACTCGCTGGTGTTTTGAGACGCGGCTATCCAGCCGAGCAAATTTGGCCGTACTTCGCCACGCCGGCCAGTGTGTTTTTGTAAAGCGCCGGGATGCTTGGTACCGCCAACGCGACGCGCGCGACTAACTGTGGTGAATTCTAGATTTGAAGCTTTCGTGACTGCAAGGACTCTTAGGTTGTTTCGGTAAAGTCACGTAGGTAAAAAATAAAATTTAAATTAATAAAAGTAAAATTAAAAAAAGTCCTAGCAGCAGCCTCAGCTGCATCAACCTTATATCATAATAAAAAACTCTGATCCAGGGGCCTACCCTGGCTCCTCCCCCCTCAACCAGTATATATACAAGGTCGGGTCTCTTGGAATTTCTCTTTACTTGATACAGCTATCGTGCTGTGACGGTTCCACCCGAAGACGGACGCTTGTGTTGCCTCCGAAACGTCGTGATTTTTTATTTTACTTTTATAAATTTTAATTATTTTTTTACCAACTGTGGTGAAGCCCATTTACGCCGCTTCGGTCTACAGAGGCTGGGGGAGGAGGTTCAAGAAACGTGCCCCCGTCGTTTGAACCGCCGCTCCGGGAGATCGAATCAAACCCCAGGGAGACCTTTGTGTTGCAAGTCCAGTTGTGCTCACCATTACACCAGGACATCTTCTGCCTTTTTAATATAAAACACAAATATATTTTTTCTTTAAAGGAGAATATTTAAAAAAAACCGCTTTTGCTCATTCCTTGCGTCCAATTTTGCAAGGGCCGGGCAGCGGTGAGGCTTCGCGGCCGGCGCGTTTGGCATTGATAGATTTTTTTGCGCTGTTGCCGCGGGGGGAGGGGTCACTGGTTCAACTCCTGCAGCCTCGTGGTGATTTGAGATGTAAGTTCCCAAACCCTGACATCTCCCGCACGTGCAGACCGTAGCCAGGAGGTTTCACAGGCATCAACATTGCCTGCTGGTTTACCTGTTTTACTTCCCGACTTTGACTTTCATTCCTACCGCGCCGGGTTTTACCGGTTGTTTCTGCGTGGGGTTGGTAGCCGCTCGTTGTTAGACCACGTTCTCCCCCCCCCCCCCCCCCCCCCCCCCCACGGTTTCTGCTCCACGTTTAGGGAGAGCGAAGACGAGCCCCTTCCGCAAAGCGTTCGACTCTATTCGCCTCCTGAAGAAGCCTCGGGCACGCAGGAGAACCGAAAACACTCTGGAGAGCTTTTGCCGCCTTCAAACTTTTGAGAAGAAAAGCAATACGCTTGGCTCTGATGCAGCGCAGGCACAGACCATTGTCATCCACTCGTATTTTCCACAGTCCCGTGATTTACTCTCGTAGTTTGGAAGTAAGATGTTGGGGGGGGGGGGGTGGAAAGGAATTGTTAAGCGTTAGGCAATTTAAGCGTCATTATGCTAGCCAAGGAATTTCACTCGGCCGCAGTTGGAATAACGGGTTTTGCAACGTTACCGCTGAGCATTGCTGAAGTTCTGGTGTGAGACGGAGGGTGGAATGGATGGCTCGGGAGGTCAGAGCGCTGAACTCCTCGGTTCGCATCCAGGCAGTGGCCTAAGATTAAAACTGTGTTCTCATGGATAGTCAGTTCATGGTCTCAGCCCAGTCACCAATAACTGCGCACAACTTTTTTTTTGCCAAATTCCAGCTCTGAAAATTAAATACTGTATTAGTTTGTCATGCAACGAACATTACACTTGTATGCCGAGCGGATGGGAAAGTACTGCCCTCTGCTGTGTGCACTCGAGGTCACTTGAAGGAATCTCAGAGGTAGTTCTGTGAAATCTACTTCCGTGGGCTGTTCTCTCACTCAGGGGTTTGCGCTGATCTGTTAGAGACCCGAGTGGACAATTTCGTCTCGTCGCATGACACCGATAGCGCATCGCGGATGTTTCCACGCAATTATTGCCTGCTTTGAATACCTTCTTGTGCAAACGCCTTTAATGAGCCATGGCACTAAAGAGACGCACGTGGAATTCGAGTTGTGGTGCCCGTGCCGACTGAAGCTGGTTACGTATGCACGCCTGCTTTTAACGACGGAGGGCATCAGGAAATAGCAAACACAATAAACACGCCGGTTTGCAATCTTTATCCAACATGAAAATGAGTCTGCTAGATAACCGTTAACAGTTGTGGCTTCCAGGCACTGAATTGAGGGATGGGAATGGTCAGCCAATTCCACGGCCCTCCCCACCACCATCCCCACCACCACCCCCACCACCACCACCCCCACCACCACCCCCACCACCACCACCACCCCCACCACCACCACCCCCACCACCACCACCACCCCCACCACCACCCCCACCACCACCCCCTGTCACCAAATAGGGCAATGGTACATTCTGTATTTAATTACCAACACGTGTTCAGTTGAACGGGGCCTTGCTTGTGGCTTGCGCACAGGTAGCAGGCGATGATGAAGGATAAGTGGGACGCTACCATTTGTGAGGGCGGGGGTAAATACATCCCTGCAGCCTACATTATTATTCAAGAACCCAGAATACAAAGTAGATTATGAAGAGCAGATCACGTGTACCAAACCCCGGAGTGATACACCCTCAGAGGTTACCCGGGGAGGCGTCTGAGCTCCACTGCCCTACCGCGTCGGGGTAATGATCGGGAGCAGGTTATTATTTATGGGGCAATAATGTAGCCTAATGGAGCCGGACGTAAAATAACACAAACGCGATGTCCATATTTGTCGGACCCAGCGCCCTTTTAACGCTTTCCAACTCAAGGCTTGAAGGCATTAGCTCTGTGCGTCTGTCTGTAGCAGAGGTGGGGGCGGTGGGGTGGGAAAGATGGTTCAATGCGGGTGAAATTTGTGCGTAATGTTCTATTACTCTTAGGGACTCGCCCGGGTGAGAAAACAGGCCGAGTTTGATGAAAGCTTTGTGTCCAAAACTCGTCGGTACAAATCCAGCGCCCCTGACGAGACAACAACTCGAGAACTTCTTCGGCCAAAACGACGATGCCACGCACGCGGGCTGTGCCCTCACCACCCCCGTCCCGTCATCTCGTGACGTAAGGCCCGAAACGCAACGCTGTGAGCATCGCTACATTCTCATACGCGGAGAGGACACGCGCGTATTTGGGAAGCGATAAGGAATCCACGCGACGCGTCATTTTTTTTTCCTCCATGGTTTTTCTTTTCTTCTCTACACAATAGGGAGACTTTGCTCGGTAATCTCTGCGTGCCTCCAGATGCACGCGAAGAGAGCCACGACTTGTGTTAATGGAGTGTCTCAGCCGGCTTGTCGGCGTGCGCGTCGCGAATTTGTACCGAGACCCCTGGAGGCGCACGCCGGTTGAGAAAAGCCACAGAGAGACGTCACCGTGAGAAGGAGCTGTCACCGCTGAATGAACGATGGTGCGTGCGTGCGCGCGCGTACACATCCAGTTCACCAGTACTGCCGCGCGCGTCTGTAAATCTCAACCAACAAGTTTGGGCTTGGAAACTGTAGCGGGTGGAATTTTGCCCGCAAGTCATAGTTGTTTTTTTTTTATTATGTGTGTGTGTATATATATACAGTATATTGTGTAATTATTAAGTAACGATTTTTATCGCCCCACCCCATAAAAAAAAAACTCTTTGGAAAGATGTTCTTGGTTCTTTCGGTAAAGTCACGTAGAAGGGAAATAGTAAAATAATAAAAATAAATCATAATACAATAATTCTCACGACGTTTCGGCCACAACGCAAGCAGCCGTCCTCAGGTGAAGAACAGGTCTGTCGGAAAGACAGCGTCTGAATGAACACCACCAGGCTTGGCAGCGTATATTTAAGCTGGGTTGGAGGGGGAAGAGCGCCTTGACAAAGGAATTTGCATATCAAGAGGAATTTAGCATTTTTGGAAAGAATTCTGGAATTAACGCCGATCGTAAAGCGGCATCTCTGTATGAGCGCTCGCACGCGTACGTGGGTGTCCCCGAGGAATCGCTGAAAGGTTTTGCTGGCGTCGGCTGCAGCGGGTATTCTTAGTCGAATTTAAACATTTGTGGCGCTTAATTTGTGCGGTTACATTAGCTCGATTAACAATGCCAGCCTTGGTTTAACGTGATTAGCCGGTGACAACTTCATTTTTGTCTTTGACGACCGGCCGACCAGACTTGGTTGAGGAGTCAGTTTTGCTTTTGCGCGATGTCATCGCCAGCATTGCCGTGGTCCTCGCTGCTATGGGAAGAATTAAACGGTCGGGAACGCGTCCCCGATTTAGGGATTAATGCGGGGAAATCTGAAATTCGGGTCTCGAGTTTCGAAATTTTGCATGAGCCTGAATTGTTTAGTTTTCTACGGATCGATCTGAAAAGCAGAACGTCATAACGAACGGCGGCCCTTCTTATGCAACGGTCGTGCGTTTTCCCGGCCAAAAAACTGACGTCAATGGGCGACATCACTTTTGTCACCGCGAAAGACGCGATACGTTACTACGTGACGCAAATTATCCCAAAACGGAAAAGAGACCTGAATTTTTCTTAAATATCCTCCCTCTGTCGCTATGGGCCGTGTCCTTTCTCAAGTACGTATGCGATCGTGGACTTCCTTCCAATTAGAATCAGATTATTTATTCGTACTGGAAGAATCTGAAGAGCTATAAAGCTCTTTTTCACAGACGTCCAGTAGGGGACGGGTCAGAAAGTTACAACAACAAACAATCCGAAAAACGATAGGAGTGCAAAGTATAGGAAAGGTAAGCAGATCACTAAAAAAATAAACTAATATTTTATTTTACCGGGCAAAGCCCACTGAGCTATTAGCTTCTTTTTCAGAAGCGACATAGCCACAAATAATAGCTCAGCAAAGTGGCTTGTCGTGTGGAAATTTATAGCAGTCAAATGTTTCTAAATCTGGAGGGAAAAACCGGAGGACCCGGAGGGAAAAAAAATCCACGCGACCGCGGGGGAGACGCACGCAAACCCCCAAATGTACAGCAGGCGTCAGGGTCGATAACATCACGCCACCGTGGTGCCCCCTAAATAAATACAACTTAAATGAAGTATTCTTGGTTCTTTCGGTAAAGTCACGTAGAAGGGAAATAATAAAATAATAAAAATATTAAAACAATCTTTAAAAAAAAATTATTGCTGTGGATTTCACAGCTGATGATAATTGCTTGTGTTGCAGTCGAAACGTCGTGAGAATTTTTATTTTTTATATTTATATTATTTTATTATTTCCCTTCTACGTGACTTTACCAAAAGAACCAAGAATATGAATCCCTGCACTCACGAAAGCTTTAAATCGAAAAATAAATGAAGTACGCAAGTTAAAATTGCCTAAGTGCATCAAAATCCCCAAAGCCTTGTCCATGATGTTTACTCAAATTATCTGCAACGGATATAGATATTCCCACAGTTGCATCCAATTGTTCAAATTGCACGTGCAACTTAAGTCTACGTCTTCCTCACTCATCTTCTTGTGGTTGCTATAGAACTTCCCCAGCCAAACCGCACTCACATTCAGTCTCTTGTTTTCTCATTACATGTCCAAGAAATGCAACTCTTGCCCCTCTCTCCAATTCTTCTCATTCGTTTCTTTCCTGCGGTGACCGCGATACACGTGCGGTAATCGTCCCTCGCTTGTCCGTGGAGTTAAAAAACAAAGAATAACCAAAATGTTTAAATCTGAAACTCATCCCTGGTGAAGAGTACTCGTGTAAGTGAACCCCCAGACAGGGTTAACAACGGAACAGGAGTTCTGTGCCAGAGAACCCACATGCATGAATAATTAGCGCTACATTATTTTACAATTTGTACGCTGGAATGTGTACATTTGGAGAGAGGAAAAAAAACGCACACGTAGTGAAAATGATTTATTATATATAGCACGTATTTATGATTCATTATATATTATATATTACGTATTGGCATGAAATACAATGATGTATTTAAGCAAAACTTGTATTATACAATGCAGTCGGGATTTGTGTAATGTCTAATTGCGGCCGAGCCACGCAATACGTGCGTGTGTGGGGAGAGCATACATCTTCTACTTAGTATCTAGAATAACTATTTTAGTTTAGTCTATATAACCAGGAGAGAGAACTCAAGAGACCAGGGTGGGTCTCATTCGCGAGAGTGACCTGGGGCATGAGTCTGCCAGCCGGGGCGATGATTGCTGCAATGTGTGTGTGTGTGGATAATGACCTCCTGTCAGCGAGCCTTCGACACTTCACGTGGCCTCAAAGTGCACCTGGCCTGGCACAGGCACCGTGGTGACGTCACCGCGGGTATTGGTATAATCTCAATTGGGCGCCAGAGGTTGCAGGATCGATCCCGACCCTGACTCCTGTATATTTGAAGTTTGGATGTTCTATCCGTGGCCGCGTGGATTTCTTTTCTCCAGGTCCTCCCGTTTTTCCCTCCACACTTAGAAATACGCGTTCAGAGTATTTGGCCGCGATGAGTTCCCACGTGATGAGCCATTTTCTTTAAGCTGTCATCTGTGGACAGCTCGCTTCTGAAAAAAGAGCTAAATAGCTCAGTGGGGCTTATCCGGTCAAGGAAAAAAATCGTTTTTAATTGTTTATTCGAGCCATTTACAGGTAAACGTTCGAACTCTGCAAATGTGGATCTTGCTTCCGTGCGACAGTGTGTGCAGGCAATCTGTTGATCAAAGCCAAGGTGATTTGCTGCTCAAATGAACATTGGGGCATTGGTGCTCATCTCCTGCTCACAGCACGGAGCCAGTTGTGGAGATTCCTCATTCCTATGGCGGGGATAAGTCTATCCATAAAACTACCACCCCATAAAATGATGCTCGTGTTTATTGGCCTCAAAGGGATTGGTTGGGTGGGCTGAGCGAACCACCAACCAGGATTTGAGCTCGCACCCTACTGGTTGCGAGCCGCTCGCTGCAACGTTGACCCACCTGGCCTAGCCTACAGGAGGACACCAGTACATCATCATCATCATCGTCGTCGTCAGCCGTTGTCACGCCACTGTTGCACGAGTGTCTCGCCACATCGTCACTTGCAGTCATGCGATGCCATAACCCGTCTAATTCCCACAAATGAGCTTACCCCCATTTGCTTCATCTCCGCAGTGGTAATCCTCTGGGGCATGTTCCCTCCTCCTGTGGCTGACGTTCCGTCACCAGCCTCTGTCCATCGGCCATCATCCCTTCTAGCGATGTCTCCTGCCCAGCAGGGGCCCCTTGCTGTTTTCGACGTTCAATGTGTGCTGTCACCTGTCTGTGTTTGTTCCCTGGATGGGTGTGCGTGCACGTGCGTGTGCGTGCCCCTTTCTGTGTCGCGGTTAGCGCTACGCTGCGCTACGAACCTGGCCGCCCGGGTTCAATTCCCGCTCACGGCCAACACCAGTGACGATTATCTGAACCGGTCGTGGGCCTCCCCTAAATCGACTCAGCATCAAATGAGTAACTGGTGCGGTGTGTGAACATCGCCACTATGGGAGACAAAGGCGGCCAGGCGTGGTGCTGGCCACCCGCCCCCTCGTGTGCCGTGCCGACCTTCATATGTGCTCGCTAACAGCACTTGCCCCAACAGTCTGTTAAGGCTATATGGGGGATCTTTATTTTTGCCACTTTCTATTCATCCGTGCCATTCGTGGACGTTTTGGTGTTGTGTGTGAGTGTTGTGTGTGAGTGTTGTTTGTGAGTGTTGTTTGTGAGTGTTGTGTGTGAGTGTTGTGTGTGAGTGTTGTGTGTGAGTGTTGTTTGTGAGTGTTGTTTGTGAGTATTGTGTGTGAGTGTTGTTTGTGAGTATTGTGTGTGAGTGTTGTGTGTGTGTTGTTTGTGAGTATTGTGTGTGAGTGTTGTTTGTGAGTATTGTGTGTGAGTGTTGTTTGTGAGTGTTGTTTGTGAGTATTGTGTGTGAGTGTTGTTTGTGAGTATTGTGTATGAGTGTTGTGTGTGAGTGTTGTTTGTGAGTATTGTGTGTGAGTGTTGTTTGTGAGTATTGTGTGTGAGTGTTGTTTGTGAGTATTGTGTGTGAGTGTTGTTTGTGAGTGTTGTTTGTGAGTATTGTGTGTGAGTGTTGTTTGTGAGTATTGTGTGTGAGTGTTGTGTGTGAGTGTTGTTTGTGAGTGTTGTTTGTTAGTGTTGTTTGTGAGTGTTGTGTGTGAGTGTTGTTTGTGAGTGTTGTTTGTGAGTGTTGTGTGTGAGTGTTGTGTGTGAGTGTTGTGTGTGAGTGTTGTTTGTGAGTGTTGTGTGTGAGTGTTGTGTGTGAGTGTTGTTTGTGAGTGTTGTGTGTGAGTGTTGTTTGTGAGTGTTGTGTGTGAGTGTTGTTTGTGAGTGTTGTGTGTGAGTGTTGTTTGTGAGTGTTGTTTGTGAGTATTGTGTGTGAGTATTGTGTGTGAGTGTTGTTTGTGAGTGTTGTGTGTGAGTGTTGTGTGTGAGTGTTGTTTGTGAGTGTTGTTTGTTAGTGTTGTTTGTGAGTGTTGTTTGTGAGTGTTGTGTGTGAGTGTTGTTTGTGAGTGTTGCGTGTGAGTGTTGCGTGTGAGTGTTGTTTGTGAGTGTTGTTTGTGAGTGTTGTGTGTGAGTGTTGTTTGTGAGTGTTGTTTGTGAGTGTTGTTTGTGAGTGTTGTGTGTGAGTGTTGTGTGTGAGTGTTGTGTGTGAGTGTTGTTTGTGAGTGTTGTGTGTGAGTGTTGTTTGTGAGTGTTGTTTGTGAGTGTTGTTTGTGAGTGTTGTGTGTGAGTGTTGTGTGTGAGTGTTGTGTGTGAGTGTTGTTTGTGAGTGTTGTTTGTGAGTGTTGTTTGTGAGTGTGTGTGAGTGTTGTTTGTGAGTGTTGCTTGTGAGTGTTGCTTGTGAGTGTTGTTTGTGAGTGTTGTGTGTGAGTGTTGTGTGTGAGTGTTGTTTGTGAGTGTTGTTTGTGAGTGTTGTTTGTGAGTGTTGTGTGTGAGTGTCTACGTTTCTGAGCAATGCATCCATATCTGTCACTTTGCAGCCGACTTTCCTCTTCAGGCAGAAACGGTTTTGTCGCTTCTTGTTGTCAAAATGCGTTCAACAAAAGCGCTCCATTCCGTTTCAAGTTAATCTCGCCATTCCGTAATTTTGTTACTGAAGCACGGTTAATAATTTGCTACAAGTATATATATACGAATGTGAACATTCTGCTGTGCTTTTTTCAGTTGTGTTTCCCCCAGCTCAGACTCCGAGGCTTCTTGATTCATCGCTCTAACAACAAACAATTAAACATTTATTTATTAGCTCGCAGTTGAAATAACGAATCTACAATTAAGAGGAGGAAGGAGAAATAAAAATAAAAATAAATTACTTTTAATATTCCCGACGATTCTCATACTGATAATTGTTGTTTTACCCTTCTATCTGGCAACAAAACTGACACCCCTTTTACAAAGAGTCATGTTTACATAGACCAGTCAGTTTTGTTGCCAGATACTGGCAAATGAGGTTCCAATGGTGATTCTCATACTGTCTGGGACACTTTTCCGAAACGTCATCTTCGCACGTGGCTGTTAGTCACGTCACAATTCACCTGGAGGCCCAACTTGGCGGCCTTCCTTCGCGAAGTTCCTCCACCCCCCCCCACCCCACCTGCCCTTCCCCGCATGTTGCCACGTGGAGCTCAAGGTGGGGGGGGGGGGGGTAGGTGGCCAGGTGGCACCTCCAGGAGGGCCGGAGTGGCGCAGAGACCACGTGGCGAGGCCCTTGGCGAGGCGATCGTGAGAAGAGCGCCAGTACACAAAGCGTGCGCCGGGATCGCGTGGTGGTGCGCCAACAGGAAATGTCGCTCACCGCAGGCACGCTTGGGAACTTCATTACCGATGACTTTGCAGCAGGTTTGGCTGCTCCGATTATTGATACCCCCCCCCCCCACCGCCTGCCCCCCCACCAACGACGTTTCGACTTTTTGTCCTCGGGTGTAGTCGCGGTTGCCGAGCACAGGCCCAACAACAAAAACTCTCAAAGAGGCCAGCGACAGACGGCACCCTTGAAGGTGCAGCAGACACACAGCGTTATTGCGTTCATTGAGATGTGAACGATCGTTACAAGAGCTTTGGGAAAGAGAGGGATGGCAGTGGAATTCCATAGGAAGGAAGCAGAAAAGCCCAGTGTTTGACGGTGGTTGCATTTGGTCGTTGTGCTATTTTTATGGGGACAGGACTACGCGAAGCCCCTGTGTGTGTGTTGTTGTGTATATGAGTTTTATGCAAATGTAATCATGGCATTTAATAAGGCAGGGCATTGGGGTGGAAGAGACCCAGGGCCTGTTATTCGTGGCCGGTGTTCGCAAATTAAACTCGGGTCATCGGGATTCATCACACGGTCCACCAACCGCCATGCCACCTCTCACCTGCAAGCGCATATTAGCGTTAAATGTACATTTATGAATAAAGAAAATCCATTCAGGTGCTTTCATATGTTAATGTATGAGTAACGGTAAGCAAATCAAAGACAAAGATCTTCTCCCCCCGTGTAGCCTTTAACAGAATGTTGGGGGCAAATGCTGTGAGCGAGCACCTATGAAGGCCGACGCAGCACACGTGGGGGTGGGTGGCCAGCACCACGCCCGGCCGCCTTTGTCTCCCCAGTGCTGATGTTTTACACACCGCACGAGGTGTGTACTATTACTGGTAGGAACCTCCTGGTTACACCAGCCCACAGGGGATTATTGTGTCCGTCTGTTCCGTTGTGCAGGGAGGGGCTGGGTGGGGAGGGAGGGGCTGGGTGTGGAGGGGAGGGTGGGGAGGGGCTGGGTGGGGAGGGTGGGAAGGGGCTGGGTGGGGAGGGTGGGGCTGAGTGGGGAGCGGCTGGTCACCCCGTGGTGCCTACTCACGCCGGCTTGTGCCCGCCCTCACAGTCGGGCATATTTGCGGAATACACCACGCCGCCGTTGACCCTGGCCATTGACTGAGCAACCCAACGTTCCTACCAGCTCCCTCCGCAGGAATGTGTTTAAGGTCGAGTTGATTCAATTGGTCGTGAGCAGAAATTGAATACGGGGTCGCCCGGGGTTTGTAGCGCAGATCAGTAAGCAAGGACATATGAAGTGACGTGTGTGTGATTGTATGTGATGAATGATATAGAACACATTCATTATTATACATAACACAACCATTGTTTTTGTGTTCTGAACGTGATGTAGAAGCAGCGCTCGCATTCGTACTGATATCACAGCGAACGGAAAGTGAAGCGTGAGTCTCAAACGAGAGGCAAAAAAATGCGTCGGAAGCACGCGGTCGTCTGTGCATTACATCTCCGATTAGCAGGGTTGACTACGTCCGGCGCGAAAGAAGTTCTACATACATACAAAAACCATCATCATTGCCGAGAAGAAGTGCATTGTGATACTTTTGTGACTGACTGACGGTAACAGAATGAGTATGGTCACCAATGTCCACTGCTGCAAAGTCTGTGTCTTGAATCCATGTCAGCAACAGAATCAGAACATTTATTGATACTGGAGGAATCCGATGAGCTATAGAGCTCTTTCTCACAGATGTCCAGTCGGGGCGGGTCGGAACATTATGTATGTGGAGAGTGAACCCCACGCGATCGTAACATTCCATCGGCAGGTAATTCCTGCACGGGCAATTGAAGGGTCCCCCCCCCGCCCCCCTCTATCAGCGTCCTCACAATAACCACATCGCTCACACCTGGGGCTTAGGAATTTAAACTGTCACATTTGATCTCGTTCTGGTATTATTCTCATCCTCGCATGGTCCTAGCGGATGTGTGTGTGCGTGCGTGTGTGCGCGTGTGTGTGTGCGTGCGTGTGTGCGCGCGTGTGTGTGCGCGCACATTTGTGTTAAAGGGGGGGCTACGGACCCGCCGACCCGAGTTCGATTCCCGCTCGCGGCCAACACCAGTGATGATTATCTGGTACGGTGTGTAAATATCGCCACTGGGGAGACAAAGGCGGCCGGGCGTGGTGCTGGCCACCCACGCTCTCGTGTGCCGTGCCGGCCTTCATAGGTGCTCGCTAACAGCACTTGCCCCTACAGTCTGTTACAGGCTACACGGGGGGACTACGAACCCGCCGACCCGAGTTCAATTCCCCACTCGTGGCCACCGACGCCGGTGACGATTTATCTGAGCCTGTCCTGCTTCGGACAATAATTAAATAACACCCGGCGCAGTGTGTAAACATCCGCAGCTGGAGAGACAAAGGCGGCATTGTGTTGGCCGGCCCATGCAGGCTTCAGGAGGTGCTCGCCGAAGGCACGAATCTCCCCCCCCCACCCCCCGAGGTGTCACCGTTGTGTTTGCGGGCGTCCTCAATTTTTTTTGGCGGCGCGTGCGCGCGCTGTGCTTTTTGTTTGCGCGAGATATTCCCGCACGGGTAACGATTCGGTGTCACGTTTGATTGTTGTAATCGGCGCGATATTAAACCGGTGAGCCCTGGCGTAAGATGTTCTTTTGGCAAAAAAAAATAAACGAGATGGTTTCAGTGGCTGGGAAAATTGCTGACTTAATATTAACAAGGAAAGCAATTTCGACGTACAAAAAAACACGCGGTATTAGTATCGTTTGTAGGGGGGCAGCGGCCGTTGTGGGGGGGGGGGGGGGCTGGCTGGGGAGGGGGCTGGGTGAGAGGAAACGTGAGCAGTCGCAGTTTATTTACTTTACGTGCAATATTTTCCCCCTGCCATTGCATTTTTTTTTTGCCGCATTAAAACAGCCGATCGCACCACCCCCCCCCCCCAAAGGTCACACATGCTCTGAATTGCTGAACGCGGTAGAGAGTGGAATGATACTCAATTGAAACGTCTCGCACTGTCTGCCAATGCTGTCCCTCTTTTTAATGTGGTTGAAAGAGTTGACAGATTAGCTCTGTCTGCCTGTCCGTCTGTCTCTATCCGTCTGTCAGTAGTGGTGGTGGTGGAACTAATAATAAATTTGCTAAATAAGAACCAATTTTTTATTAAATGTTTTCGCGTAAAGTTGCGTTGCTATAAGGGGACTTGGCCCTGGGCAAAATGAGCCGAGTCGTATGAAGCGATTGCCAAAACGCGCAAAAGCGCTGACATCATCTCGGCGTACGCACCTCCGATTAGCGCGGTCGGCTACGCACGGTGCGAAAGAAGTTCAATGCGTACGGCTTGAAATGTAACATTGCCACCCATTATTATGAAACCACTGTTTCGCGTAGTTTCCTGGAATAATCGACGGCGTAAGTAGTTCTGTAACGTCGTAATTTTCCGCCGAATACATTTGATTGCTTCATTAGCTCTACTGTGTAACTGACAGCCCACGAGGCTTGCAGATTGTAAAGCTGCGATGAGTAGATGTCTCGTGGCAGGCTTGCACCGAGTGAATTGCGATAGGGCAACATCTAAATTGTCTTTATTTTCACCGAACGTCACAGCAAGCCACAAGAACAAGACTCTGCGGTGGAATAATAATCTCGCGCGACGGTCGTCAAAGTTGTAACCATTTCTATCGTATCCTGAAAAATCGAATTGCGTCGACCGTAACTGTACCCGTCGATGCCTACACTGGTGTGCGTACGTGTGTGCCCAGGTATTGCCGTTCCCGAGCCAGCTCGTGTATAACCGCGTGGGGAAGTGCGGGAGTCGAACCGTGGTGCAGCTGCTCAGGATCCTGTCGGCGAGGCAGGGCTTCAACCTCCTCACCTCTGAAATCCACAACAAGACTCGCCTCGGACGCATGGAGCAGGTGAGCCCTGGTCCCCCTGAGCTCGGTTGTCATGCCCCATCCTCATGCCATCGTTGTGCCATTGTCATGCCGCTCCATTGTTGTGCCATTGTCATGCCGCTCCATTGTCATGCCACTCCATTGTCGTGCCGCTCCATTGTTGTGCCATTGTCATGCCGCTCCATTGTCATGTCACTCCATTGTTGTGCCATTGTCATGCCGCTCCATTGTCTGCCACTCCATTGTTGTGCCATTGTCATGCCCCTCCATTGTCGTGCCATTCTATTGTTGTGCCATTGTCATGCCGCTCCATTGTCGTGCCGCTCCATTGTCGTGCCACTCCATTGTTGTGCCATTGTAATGCCGCTCCATTGTTGTGCCATTGTCATGCCGCTCCATTGTCGTGCCGCTCCATTGTCATGCCCCTCCATTGTCATGCCGCTTTATTGTCGTGCCCCTTCATCGTTGTGCCGCGCCAACGTTGTGCCGTGGCCAAACGCAGGCCTCTCGAGCTGCGACGGGGATTTTCTTGCGCATGTGCAGCGTTTGAAAGTGGCAGGTGCCATGTTTCCTTTGCTGCAGAATAAAAAAATTTACTTCAGCAAAATTCATGTTCCAAGAGGTCACGGGGTTTGGCTCAGGGGTCAGAGAACTGAGCTGGCATCGCTGGATTGCTGGGTTGGAATCCCGACAGCCGCCTGCGGTTATGGCAGACTCTCCCAAGTGTAGCGGGTTGATGGCGTCATCCCAGTGAGAGTCACCAATGAGTGTGCAAAAATAAAAACTCGTAACATAAAATTTTTGGTTCGGCACTTAATTTCACTTAATCCCTTCTCCCGAGAAATTCAAATGTCAGTTTTGACTGCCGTGCGACCAATGCTGCTGGTGGTGGCAGGGTGACTGTGAAAGTGCCGCCCCTGTACTGTGCGGGCGGGCGTTTACAGGGACCTCGGCGGAGGTTGTAGCGCTGCGATCGTTCCGTCTCAATGTCATGTTCTAACGTGTGAAGGTGTTAGACCACTCTGACAGATATTCGATTGTGCTCGCCGTCCCTGGCATGACGCTGATAGCACAATCGGAAGAAGAAAAAAAGGCAGACAAACGTGTTTGCAAAGTTTACAAAAAGAAAATCTTTGATCAGTGCCGGGGTGTTTGCTTAGCAGGTCACCGCGACTGGGTCTGTGTTGCGACGGCACCTTTGCCCCCAATCTTACAGTGTGTGCACACGCGCACGCGCGTCTACCGTGGGTTACACACCTGAAAAACAGTCTTACGGAGTGCTGCCGTTACGCACGTGTCACTCGCCACTCGGCTGCAAGGCTGCCGAGGCGCTTTGTCTGGCGACGCACATTCTGGGAAAAAGCCGGGGCGGCAGGTTGTCGTTGGGACGTGGCCCCCGGCAGGTAGCGGCAGGAACGGGCTGCTCGACGCGTCGCTTCGAGCCGCGCCGCGTGTCCTTTCGAGCACGACATCCGACGTGTTCGAGACGCCGCTGTGGCTAGGAGATGTTAACTACCTCGCCTGGTGTGCAAGGAGGCCGTCGGTTCGATCCCGACCCTTGGCGCCTGCTGAATATTTGGTTTTGGTTCCTCTGCCTGGTCAAAAGCGGATCGTTTCACTTCGCCCATGTTCGCATTCCCCTCCCACGTTCCACCGGACCGACCCCCCTCGTCCACCCCCCCCCCCTTTAATTTACCCCATGGATTTATCCTGAGCCCTCCGTCCTGCACACGTCCCTCCAAGGCTCGCACACGCGCACACATTTTCATATCGGCGCTCATTTCCCCCACGGGAAAAAAAACAATCTCCCCAGCCCTCAAAACGTCTCCTGCTCACCGCGTGAGCTTCACAAACACACACATACACACACGTACACACACCTACACACACGTATACACATATGTACGTACGCATGCACACAGGCATGCGCGCCCGCCCGCCCACCAGCCGTACACCTTTGCAGAGCGGGATTGTGGGTGATTGACATCGCCGCGCTGCGCCCATGCATCCGAGATGAACGCCATGCGCAGGAAATGCGATGCAGCCGCAGTGGCGTAATTATGAGCATGCTGGACCAGCGATTCCGACGTCGCCGGTTCGATTCCATCTCTTGGTGCGGCAGTTGAAACGATTCTCGCCCGCTTCTGTCCACCCGGTAGTACAAATAGGTAGACCACGGTTAGTTGATGGGCAGGGTCGCGTGTGGCGGGGTAAAGTGTGGGTGCTCCCAGCTCCTCCAAGATGGCTGGTCAGTGTGGAAGAGTAGGCCAACAATACCCTCTTAGAGGGGCTCTTGTGAGTGGAGGCCCTTCCGCCAGCAGTCGCGTGAGCAGGCAATTGCAGGGCTGCACCTTAACATTTGGTCAAGCGTGGGAGAGCAGGCAAAAATGACCGTCCAGAGGGTATATTTGGCCTGGTCTTTCACACTCTCGTACCTCGGATTAGCACGGTTGGCTTGCCTACGTTGCGAAAGAAGTTCAACATGCATACATACACACTGTCCAGATGCCGATAGATGAACTGTGATCGACCCATTTATCAGAATCCGAATATTGATTGAGACACGTGTGAGCAGATGTCCGGTAAGGGCGGGTCAGCAATTTGCAACAAACAGTACTGCCGAGTGGACATCAACTCGAGTCCAGTTGTGGTCCTTCCGCCAGGCGTGGAGTGAGAAGGAAATAGCGGGGCTTGAATCTCTGCCTTTACCTCTTTTATCTTTCTCAACGTTAGCACCACGGAAAGCGGCGAGCGTTTTTTCACATGGGTTTATTGTATGGTAGTAGGGTATTTGTAGTTCTTTAGAAACTCCTTTTTTGTTTTCCACATAATGCACTAGCTTGATACGTGGTGGTTTGGCTGCTGCAGTTCTTTATTATTAAAATTTCCCTCCCTTTATTACTGCTAATCCTACATAATACACTACTAGCATAATATGACTTTGAGACCCCCCACCGCCTACACATTCCGCAAGGAGTGACTAACCCCATATCTGCATTTGTCATCAATATGCTAAATGCCTCGGTTGATATGTAAACTCCTTTGTCAAGGCGCTCTCCTCCTCCCACCCAGCTTAAAATACGCTGCCAAGCTAAGCAGTGTTCATTCAGATGCTGTCTTTCCGATAGCTCTGTTTCTTCACCTGAGGACGGCTGCTTGTGTTGTGGCCGAAACGTCGTGAGAAATTTATCTTAATATGTTTTATTTGTATTATTATTTTCTTTCCCTTCTACGTGACTTTACCGAAAGAACCAAGAATATGAATCCTTGCAGTCACGAAAGCTTTAAATCGACATTTATTTAGCCTACCTTTTTCTTTTTGCCAGGTAAGGCCCACTGAGCTATGTAGCTCTTTTTTCAGAAGCAACCTGGCCACAAATAATAGCTCAACGAAGTGTCTGTCTCACGTGGAAATTGATAGCAGCCAAAAATTCTCCAAACGCATGGAAGGAAAAACTGGAGGGCCCGGAGAAAAAAACCCACGCGACCACGGGGAGAGAAACATGCAAACTCCACACATACAGCAGGCATCAGGGTCTGGATTGAACCCACCACCACCTCTTGTATACCAGGCGAGGTAGTTAACATCTCGCCACCGTTTCCCATTCCGAGACGATTTCCAATTGCTGCAGGATGGGTGGGTGTCCCGTTCCACGCTGAATCTTGGAACGCGCAAGCGGCACGGGCGTCAATTTTGTTTAGAGATGCTTAGCGCCGTTGTTTGTTGTAGTACAGAGTTAGACTGATGGCCTTAATAGTTGTCTTGTGGTTGTTGTTGTTGTTGTTTGACTATGATCACTGTTACATTGCTTATGGCTTTATTTTGGTGATTTCGAAAACGTTTTTTGGTTTGGCCATGTTTGTTTGTTGTAGTACGGAGTTAGAATGATGGCTTTAATCTAAGTTGTCTCTTGTGGTTGTTGTTGTTGTTTGACTTGCATCCCACTGGGATTTTTGCACACAGCGTTGGTGTACGGTATTTTTTCTGCAATATTTTGCTGTCTTTTCTTGGATTTTCTGTTTGCACTTAGTCACATAGTCACTTTAAGATGTTTTTTTGTTCGTGTTTTTGTTTTTTGTTTGTTGTGGTTGCACTCGATTCAAGAGCCGAATGGCTCACAGGGCTATACCTAATACATGAACTTGAACTTGTTTTCAAAGACGTTGTCACTCACCGCAGAGAACCGTAGCGACACGACCGCCGCACTCTACGGTAGCTGGCGCCAAACTGTGCCGCACGCGCCGCCCGCCCCCCCCCCCCCCCCCCCCCGGCTGTTCCGCTCGGCACGCGTCTTTCGCGCCGCACACTCGAGGTCGACCGGCCCCACGCCGGCGCAGCCCCCACGCCGGCAGCGGGCGACGCGGAGTCGCGGTGTCCACCGTCAAGCCGCGTCGCCGCGCTCGCGGCAATATATCAAAACCGCCTGCGGTGTCGGGGTGAGCCGCTGCGTTGGATGTGTTTGTACAAAAGGGTCCCTGCCAAAATTACGCGTGGAAAATAACTCTGCACCCCCCACCCCACCCCCTCCCCCTCCCCCCCTCTGGCTGCTTGGGTAGGATTGCTGCTTTAAAAAAAAACAAATGTCCATGTTGTTTGGACAAATATATTTATGTTGCAAGCAGTAAAGCACTCTCGCCTGTGTCCGCATGCCTGGGTGCGCGCGGTTAACCTGGATTCGTTCTTTCTTTTTACAATTTCTCTAGCCGCCATAGTCGCTGTGTCTCCTACGTGTGTGTGTGTAAGGTGGTAATGGGAAAGGTGGCAGCCCTGCAATTGCTTGCTCACGCCACTGCTTGCAGAAGGACCTCTGGAGGGAGACTCTAGCCCAGTGTTTTTCACTCATGTTCAGAGGGGGGGTGGGCCCACTTTCGCCGAGAAGACATCACCAGTGTGAGTGAGAGCCGCCACACATTTGAACCCATTGGGGGTTTGACAGCAGCACGACGGTGATGATGACGATGGGGGTGGTGCTGTCACTCTTTGTGTGTTGTCAGGAGGCCGCACGTCATGGGCCGCACTAAAACCCACAAGGGGCCGCCAGTGGCCCGCGGGCCTTGCAATGAAACACACACCGCTCTAGACGACACTTTTGGCCTCCTCTTCCATGCTGGACAGACGTTTTGAAAGAGGGTGGGAGAGTACCCACCCACCCATTACCCCCCAGCACATGTGACCTGCCGACCGACTCTATTGTGCCCGTTCATGCCGCTGGGTGGACGGAGGCAGCCTGGGCCGGAGGGGAGATGGAATCGAACTGGCGACTGCTAACCGTGACACCGTGGCAGCATCATGTGTGTGTGTGTGTGCGTTTGTGCAGATGCACACGTACACGTTCTCCCTTCCCGTGGTCGCGTGGATTTTTCTCCGGGTCCTCCTATTTTTTCCCTGCACATTGAGAAACACGCGTTGGGAGTATTTGGCCGCTATAAATTCCCACGTGATAAGCCACTTCGTTGAGATATAAATTGTGGTGGCCAGGTCGCTTGTGAAAAAGAGCTACATCAGTAGCTCAGTGGGGGGGGGGGGGGAGGTGGGGGGGGGCCTTACCTGGTTAAAAATAAATGTAATAGTTTAGTTTAACACGTAGGCTTTCGCGACCAATATTATTCATAATCAACGTTTTTGGGTTAGATCGCGTTATTTATAAATGTGTCGTAACCCTCCACCACCCGACACGGCCAATCAGCAAAAAAAGTGTCACGTTGACGTGGTTTCACGCTGGATCCTGGTCTTTGCGCACGCAAGCGCTGCACCAGTGTCTAGCGCCTGCGTTCTCGAGAGATGCTGCACGGTGGACCGCAGCGAAACCTGTTGGTTTTCGGTGACACCCGATAATGCTGCTCTGCTAATCGATTTCTGCCGCGTCGTCGGTGATGCTTTTTTGGGGGCTTCCCCCTGTCACTTTGAGAGAGAGATAATTCGTCGCCGTTACTCGGACTCCCACGGATGTGAACGTTGCGGCAACGGCATCGTGCAGCAACAGCAGCATCGGCAGGCAAGGTGTAAACACAGATTACGTGCGTGTGTTGTATATGCTGCATGATAAATCAAACGACCAATAATGTATAGCTCCTTGTCAACCCAATGCTTGATGAATGCCCCGGAGTGAGTTGCCGGTGTGGGGGGGGGGTTTATTTTTATTTGACCATACTTCACCATGCTGGTCAGCGCAGGTTGGTAACGGCGATGCTCGGGACCAGGTTTGTACAGACATAATGTACATATTTCGATTTAAAGCTTTCGTGACTGCAGGGATTCATCTTCTTGGTTCTTTCGGTAAAGTCGTAGAGTCGCAGATATGGGATTAGTAGTACTAATCCCATATCTGCATTTCCCATAAATATGCTAAATTCTTATTGATATGCAAATTATTGTGTTAAGGCGCACCTTCCCGCTCTATCCCAGCTTAAATATACGCTCCAAGCCTGGGGCGTGTCATTCAGACGCTGTCTTTCCGACAGACCTGTTTCTTCACCTGAGGACGGCTGCTTGCGTTGTGGCCGAAACGTCGTGAGATTTATTTTATTATGTTTTATTTTTATTATTTTATTACTTCCCTTCTACGTGACTTTACCGAAAGAACCAAGAAGATAATGTACATACATACGCTTGTGGTTTTTGGCAGGCCCTGTGGGGCTTGTGACCCCGATAAAGTAAAGCCCCCCCCCCTCTCTCCCAACCAACTCTCTTCCCTGACCCCCCCTCCATCAGGCCTACTTAGATCGAGCTCTGTCCTCATATCACTCGCCAACTGATGTTAGTCATGGCTGGGAATTGAACTCGAGTCACCAAGGTTGCGAGCACTGTGCGATAAGCACTGCACACCACCCCTTGTGTACGCTCGGGTGTTGAACTTCTTTTGCGCCGTACGTAGCCGGCCGTGCTAATTGGAGGTGCGGGGGGGAAGGATAACATTCGTGTCTTTACACATTACTCTCTATATACACACGTGTATACAAAGACAAAGATCCCCCATATAGCCTTGACAGACTGTTGGGGAAAGTGCTGTTAGCAGCACCGATGAAAGCCGGCACGGCACACGAGGGGGTGGGTGGCCAACACCACGGCTTTGTCTCCCTAGTGACGATGTTTACACATCGCACCGGGTACTCATCAGAGGTTGAGTCGACCTAGGGGAGGCCAAGGACCGATTCAGATAATTGTCACTGGTGTTGGCCGTGAGCGGGAATCGAACCCAGGTCGCCAGGTTCATAGTGCAGTGCACTAACCGCTCCACTACCACTCCCCACATACACGTGTGTATATATGTATATATATGTATATATACATACACAAATGCTCCATGCATAATGTCCTTGTAAAGAAGTGCCGAATCAGCGGTCGCAGCTCAGCTGGAAAGAGAGGGAGAACGAGAGTCCCCCTATGCTCGACGATGCGCGTAGTTTTAACTCCCGCGTTCGAATCGCACGGGGTTGTCAAACGGAACCTCGGGGAAAATGAAATTCTGATCAAGATATCACCAGCTCGACTCACAGCTTGAAGTGGCCGCGGACTAGTTCCATCTCGACGTACAGAATTATTTATAGACATGAATCCGCTTGTTCCTGTTTACGGAAACTGTTTCCCTCCCCCTTCCAAGAAGTGAGTACATTTGGCTGCCAACTTGTAATAGTAATAACATGCTTTATTTTCCACAATTCTTGCCTCTCCTGCCTGTGCTGCAGTGGTTACGTAAGTTTCGTCCGTTTATGGGTTTTTTTGTTTTTGCATTTTTATGCCCGGAGTCCTCATCCTTGTTATTGCGATTCATGCCTGGTCCTGTCGGCGGCTTGAGGCCGAAGGCTGCTTCACAACCGGCCAATTCCATCGCCTCTCCACGTCACCGCTTCCCAGCTCGACTGCGACCTCTTTGGCACAGCTCGATATGAATTCCCTCTCTTACCTTGTAGGAATGTCCACATTACGTGGCGGTATTCACAGCTGTGCTTTCTTTAAGTTCAATATCATTTGTCAGATTTATGTCTGTGCATTGTTGGTTAGATTTTCTTTCTTATTTTCCACAATTAGATTCTAATTATGCTATCTGCGTCACTCGAGAGACAAGAACATTTCCCATGAAGAATGCTGCGGCTAGCTAGCGGTGCGTCGCCATGTGTGCCAGATGAAAACAAATCTCCGGAAGATGATGTCACGGAACGACTTCTGAGGTCACTTCAATATTTCTCTTGATCCGCACTTGAGGGACACTTTTTCTGTGCCCTGCAAAGGAGCGTTTGTCGCGTGTCAATCAACCGAAAACAAACTTAAGTCTTCAAGCTGGAAAGAAGACAAATGGATTGGAAGAGCACATTTAATGCGTTAGGTTTTATTTTTTAGTGCAGTCATTGGTAACTGCGCAAAGACCACTTGTCCCACTTCGCCTTGAGAACCCGGTTTAATCACGGGGGGGGGGGGGGGGGTATCTTCCCAGGTTCGAACCCAGGATCTCAGCGACACCGGGCTCAGTGTGGTCTAACCGCTAAGTCACTCGGACACTTTTTGTTATGTTTGACACACGTCAATGTTGTGCTCCTGTGGCCAGCGATCAGCGTTTTTCACGTTACACCCAGAATCAGAATGTATCTATTCTGGAGGAATCTGATGAGCTATAAAGCTCTTTTCACAGATGTCCAGTAGATATCTGTGTGTTTCCCCACTCTCCTCGCTGTCTCATTATTGCCATAAATTCATTTTCCACTGCTCTTGACCAAATCGCCCAGAATGCGCCCAATGCCATTGTAACATCTCCGAAACTCAGCGGTGTAGAGTCTGGTGGACAGTGCTTTGGGTGGGCTACCACTATGCATATCAAATGTTATAGGCTCTGGGTGGGCAGTACGACAAAGCCTACATTTCCTTCTGTACTTTTGTGCTCCCAGCGAGTGTGCTAACGATTACAGCACGGGCAGCAACACCCCAATAATTAATACTCTGCCATTATTTGGAAAAGCCCAAAAAAACTATTTGTGTAGGATCGTATAACCGGATAAGCTGCTTATGTAAGTTCCACCGCAACATTCATCTTTGTAGGAGTAATAATATATATTTTTTCCAAACCTCACTCCACCCTGTGTTGACACCAGAACACGTCGAAGCAAATATGCCATCAGATTGCAACCGAGAAAGGATTTTCAGGGCCAACGAAATCAAAAGGTGGGCAACAAACAAAACAAGAAGCAGAAACGCTGACCTTCGTGAGCGGGCACGATCGAACGGTGCAGTGCCCGCGGTTGCAACGGCGCCCCGAAAAATTTCGCGAGGATTCTTCGCCAGTCTCGCCACGCAACTCGTCCCGGCTCGGTTCCCCGCTTCCTGGGCACGAGAGGTGTCGCCCAGGTCACGTGGGCCGAGCGGCCACGCGTCGGGGTGACTCGGTTTGGTGACCACCGAGGGAGGTGGAGGAGGTGGAAGAGACGCCAGACGGTGGACCTGCTGCGAGCGACGCTTCTTTCAACGCGCCGAAGGAGTTCGTGCGTTAGCTCCGTCCGTCCGCCTTTCTGTCAATTACAAGGACAAGCACACGTTTAGAAGCGTCGCATGTTTAAGGAGCATTCCACGATCCCTACATGTGTATGCTTTTCCTCCCTTGTTTAATATATATATTTTTAAAGATCCGTACATGCGTATGCTTTTCCTCTCTTGTTTAATAGTTTTTTTTAAAAGAAAAAATAAATTCCAGCGTTGCTATCGGTGTCGTCCCCGTGAAGCAATGTCCATTGGGTAGGCTCCCCAACCACATCGTCACAGGATGGCCCGCAGAAGCAAATTTCACGGAACTTGTTTTGAATTCTCTTCAGCTGACCTCTTTGTTTCAACGATAGGTGGGGATGGAACTTTCCCCACCCTCTTGGCCACGGACACAAATGTTCATTCGTCGCGTGGCAGTCCAACTGATATTTTTCATTCTCAGCGCTGGAATTTATCCCGATTTAATCAAGATTGCAAACCTCACGATGTTTTGGTAGTTGTTGTTTGTTTTTTATGACCATCAACTCATCACAATGGAAGAACCCAGCGGATTCCAATCCAGGCTGTCGACGGTGTTCGCTCAGCGCCCTGACCTCGTGAGCCGCTCGGCCACACCTCACGAGTGGCCCTCTTTTTCTCCGAGGTCACACGAGGGGTTTGGCATTGGCGAGAAACTCGAAAGCCTCCAGCCCATTTCTCACTCGCGTGACTTTAGATGAGCTGAACTTGGTGTCGGAACCAAACCAAAACTCTGAGGGGGTGGGGGGAAGGCGAGCGTGGAGGATGGGAGGGGTGGGTGGTTTGGTAGGGGCGGGGCAAAGTGGGGGGGGGGGGGGTCCTTGGTTTAACGTGCAACATCTGCGAGACACATGCGCGGTTTAAAAGTTTAGCAATACAGTTTTAGTGCGAGCCTGAGTAGTGTAAGCTGCACCGACAGAGAATTAGTTTCATTTTTTTTTTAAACAAAAGTATGCCGCTGAAAACACCCGGTGACCCGCAAGGAGCAGTTTCTTTCCCAAACGCATCGATTTTCAACTTAATCGTCCGCTGTTGTGCAGCACCGTTGCTTGTGCTGACGGAGTGTCTTGCCGGGCATTAGCGGCCTATTCGTCTTGCTCAACTGTGATTTCACGACATTCCTCGTGCAAGGTTACAATTTCGTTCATTTTTCGATTTAAAGCTTTCGTGACTGCAGGAGATTCATCTTCTTGGTTCTTTCGGTAAAGTCACGTAGAATGGAAATAATAAAATAATAAAAATAAAACATAATAAAATAATTCTCACGACGTTTTGGCCACAACGCAAGCAGCCGTCCTCAGGTGGAGAACAGGTCTGTCGAGACGACAGTCAGATGGTGGTGGTAGCGCAGCGTAGCGCTGACTGCTGCGCCACCGCTCCCCACCACCACCACCACCACCTCCACCACCTCACTGACCAGCGAGGTGCCACCACCCCCCACCACCCCCCACCACCACCACCACACCTCACTGACCAGCGAGGTGCCACCACTCTCCACCACCACCACCACCACCTCACTGGCCAGCGAGATGCCATCTCGTCGTTAGAAACGCCTCTGTGAGCGACACGGCATGGGGGGAGCCAGCCACGGACCTTCATGCAGAGGCAGAACGAACAGAAGGTTGTAAATAGTTTTATGTTAATATTGCGTTGTTAAAGTGTTGGGTGATGCCACCTCGAGTTCTTGTGGCGGGCTACGGTGTACTTTGACGCAGAGGTCACAGGAGGTGGGCAGGCACACGTGGTATCGGATAAGAGGCTGAGGTGACAAGCAGATTAATCACCCCCCCCCCCCCTTCGCCGACCCCTCCTGAGGTAGCCCACCGTCTCGTCTTTGGGCTTCGCAACGCTTTTGCTCATCGGTATGAGCGTCGCTTCCCCTGCCTCCACCAGTTGCTGACGAAACGAACGGCGCTCACGAAGGAAACCCGGTTGGATATCCACGTTTTCATGAACAAACGAAACGAAACGACAAAAATATTCCCCGCAAGATGACACCACACGACAACCGACGCCTCTGTGCCTGCAGCCGCTTCGACCGAATCGTCCTGGACGCAAGCACCTGATCCTCCCGTCTGATCTCGGGAAGCCGCCGAGCAGGGTTGAGCCTGTCCAGTACTTGGACGGGGGTGGGGGAAGGGGGGGGGAGACTTCCTGGGAATACCAATTTGTTTATGGCCTGGGCAGTGAGGTGGATGGCAGAGGAGGGCGGTACAGCAATGGATTCTTGATTCTATTTGTGTGGAGTTTTTGGAGTGATTGTTCTCCAAGCACACCGGTTGTTGTCTTTTTCCCAACAAGCCAAACATCCGTTGATGGAATTGGCCATAACGTCTCCTCGATGCAGAACCCTCCTGCAAAAAAAACCCCGTTTTGATGAAGAAGAGTTGGCCGTTATTGCGCATTCATGTGCACACGTGTGGAGCACTCCTTTACAATGCGTCAAAAGATTAACCTTGAGGCCGCCCGCCAACAATATGGGCTGCGTGCGGTGATTAACAAACTCTGCAGGTGCTGCACACGACGTGGATGCAATCCATCGTCTGCACCTTTGTTGCGAGCGTCTTAACCGAGACCCATCGCTGCGCAGTGCTGCAATGTTCAAATTAAAATTCATTGACTTCTCATTTGCGAAGCGCGTCCCGTTAACGTCGGCCTCATCGCTCGCTCGCTCGCTCACGCACGCACGCTTACCAACAGATGCTCGCTCACGCACGCTGTTTGCGCGGTGGTGGTTAAAGCAAACCTGATTGACAAACACCCGTCCTAGGTGTTGGAACTTTATATTTCACAGGCGTGTGAAATAACCACATTATAGACGAGTAAAAATAATAATAATAATAATAACGTGATCTGTGTCAGAGCCGACATACTGTTCTCGCCCATACGTTGTTTAATATAAATATAAACCCAGGGCCGCTGGAGCCACTTGGGATGCCAAGCAATCGCCGAGTGTTGTTTACGCGAGCGGCGGCGTTGCTAATGGCGCGACTGACGTGCGTGCAAATTGGACGCCAATTTTGCAAAACAAATGAGGGAGCCTCCGGGGGGAGTAAAGCGTGCGAGAGCGAGCGAGCGAGCGAGCGAGCGAGCGAGCGGAGTTGTAGCGCGCTCGCAGTCAGGCCGACGGAGACGTTGGACGTGGCTTCTCCGGGAGGCATCGGCGGTCGTTAGGACGGGATAACATTTAGCGGATGATGATGGGCGGAGGAGCGGAGATTTCCATTCTGAGTGCATTTGCAGGGCGGCGGAGAAACCCAAATGCAGACGGCCCGCTCATTCCTCACAAATGTCTTCTTGGATGACGCTGAAATGGAAACGCATTAAGTGAACATAGCTTTGTGACACAATGATTCATGGACTTCATGCTGGATATACGACAAGTAATTTTGTGCAGTGTATTTTACGCTTTTTATATGAGTATTCAACTCTGCGTACGTATATATATCCATAACGATTTTCATACTTTTCCAGCCGTTTGTCCATTCCGTTGCCAGATGGAGGGGCTCGGCATGCTGCGTCGTCCTTGGGGGTAGTTTGATCGTACTTCACCACGCCGGTCAGCCTGAGTTGGCGAGAGGGAAGGGCTTCCCGTGACTGGCTCGGATATCACGCACTCCGAATGTGTCGGCTTGCGGCCGCGAATTCCAACTCTGAAATGCTGGGTTTTTGGAGCAGGATGTGCTCACTGCCGCGCAATTGCTCCACGTGATAAATTTGGGGTCTAGAGTTAGGGTTTTAATCACAAACTTTAGTGGCATTCAGCTTCGTTTGCCGGTCTTCATCGAATTCCTGCACGGGAGGCTCCCACCACCGAGCTGGTGGTGTCGTGTCCAGACACAGAGTAGCCATTTCGAACTCTGGCAGAGTTGTGCAAACCTTCGTATTAGACCATTTCTTTTGAGGACTGCTTTTTGTGTTTTAGTTTGTTGATCTTCCCCTGCGCCTCCGATTTAGCACGGTTGGCTACGTACGGTGAGAAAGAAAGTATTCATCCATACAGGAAGGGGGGAAGAACATTGCACGCTGGCACGGAGCTTTTACATTTCATTTGTGCGCTCTGTATATTCACGCAACGCACGCGGAGTTTATATCCATGCAGTAACTTCTGAACGAAGAGTTTTTGCAAATTTGGATTTTCTGGAATCCAATAAGCCTCAGGATTATAGCTCCCCGCACGTTCGATTAGCACGGTTGGCTACGTACGTCGCAAAAGAAGTTCAACATACGTACGTACAATTTTACATGGAAGCGGAAATCACAGAGCTACAGCAAAGATCGCTTCCGTTGTTGCCCACACCAGGGGCCAGCGATTAGCGTACTGTTCGTCACATCAAGTTCAAGGGCATTTATTGATTTATTTGTTTATTTCAAGTTCATTTATTAGGTATGGCCCTGTGAGCTATTCGGCTCTTGAATCGGGTGCAACCGCAACAAACAAAAAACAAAAACGTGAACAACAAAACATCTTAAAGTGAGAAAGTGACTATGTGCAAACAGAAAATCCAAGAAAAGACAGCAAAATATTGCAGAAAAAGCACCGTACACCAACGCTGTGTGCAAAAATCCCAGTGGGATGCAAGTCAAACAACAACAACCACAAGACAACTTAGATTAAGGCCATCAGTCAATCTGATATTTCAAATCTCAAGAGCTGGAATTTTTCGAAATAAAAAAACAATTCAGCGTGTAATAATTTTTTATACGTGACGGTAGCTTTTGCGACCGGGCTGAAACAACTGATGAGCTCGATTCGTGAAACCCGGTTTAATCCTGGGCGGCAGAAAACCTGGATTCGAACCCAGACTTCTCTCAGCGTTGTCAGCGCAGGGCCGCGATCATGCGAGCCACCCGGCCACCTCTGTAGTGATCGATTTGAATCGATGCTCTGAGAAGCGGTTCCTCTATTGCGCTGCCACGGGGGAGCCCAAGCGTATTGGCGCTATCAAGCGAGCTTGTTGATATAGCTCACAAGGACTTCCTCTTCGACCATTCATTTCAAGGGGGTGACCCTGAGCCTACCTCGCCCCCCCCCCGCCCCGCTCCCCGCATCTCATAAATGTGAACCAGAGCACAAAGGGGTGGAAGAGCTGGACAGGGGCCAGGGGGGGGTGGAGGATGAGCGTAGAGGAAGAGACGGCGTGTGTCGAGGGCAGTGCCCTGTTGCTCAGATCCCATTGTGTTCGCGGGAAGCAGATGGTCCTTTCCACCTACCGCACGCACTAACACGACAGTTATGCAATGCTGCTGTTCGTAACGAGTGTCGCGTGATGGGCTGCGTGCGCGTGTGCATGCCCACGCGCTCCGCCCCGTGTGTTACGAGGAGCGGCGGTGCAGCGGGTTGACGCGCTGAACTACGATCCCGGGGACCCTGGGATCGATTCCAGCTCAAGGGCAACACCAGTGACGTCGTTTATTGTGAAATTTCGGTCACAGTTCCTATGATCACTGTTACATTGCTTATGGCTTTATTTTGGTGATTTCGAAAACGCTTTTTGGTTTGGCCATGTTTGTTTGTTGTAGTACGGAGTTAGAATGATGGCTTTAATCTAAGTTGTCTCTTGTGGTTGTTGTTGTTGTTTGACTTGCATCCCACTGGGATTTTTGCACAGCGTTGGTGTACGGTGCTTTTTTTCTGGAAGACTTTGCAGTTTTTTCCTGGATTTTTCTATTTGCACATAGTCACTTTAAGATGTTTTCTTGTTCATGTTTTTGTTTTTTGCTTGTTACGGTTGCATCCGATTCAAGAGCCGAATGGCTCACAGGGCTATACCAAATAAATCAACCTGAACCTGATCATCAGGACCGGTTCTGAGCCTTTCCGCGATCGACTCTGCCCGGTGCGATGTGTGAACATCGCCGCTCGGGATACGAAGGCGGCCCGGTGTGGTACTGGACACCCACCCCCTAGTGTGCCGTGCCCGCCTTCATCGGTCCTCGCTAACGGCGCGTTTCCCAACAGTCTGTTAAAGCTACACGGCGGATCTTTGTCTTGCGTATGTATGTACGTGTCTGCACAAGCAGCTGTGTGCCATCCCGTGACTTGAGTTAGATTCCCGGCCATCCTGGGAGTTGAACTCCGGTTCTGGTGGGCCTCCATCCAGGTAGTGGTGTTTGTGATGTTCAACATCAGCACTGGAGAGAGAAGGCAGCCAGCCGAGTGTTGAATATCGTCCCGCCCCTTAATAACTAAAATATTTGTGTTATTTTACCAGGTAAGGCCCACTGAGCTATAGAGTTGCTTTTTCAGAAGTGACTTGGCCACCACAAATGATAGCTCAACGAAGTGGCTCATCATCACGTGGTGAAATTTATAACGAGCCCAAATACTCTAGGTGCGTGTTTCTTAAACGTCGAGGGGAACAAACGGAGGCCCCAGAGAAAAATCCACACGACAATGGGGAGAACATACAAACTCCAAATATACAGGCGTCAGGGTTGGGATCAAACTCACGACCTCCTGCATAGGCGCTCACTAACAGCACTTGCCTCCGTAGTAGGCCTCCGTAGTAGGCTGTATGTTGTGTGGTGGTTAGTGCACTGCGTTTCACATTTAGTGACCTTAGTTTGATTTTCAGCCATGTTGAACATCGATGACAATCGTTATCTGAACTTGTCCCAGTGCATCCCCACATAGTTGTTAATAAGTCATCGGTGCACGTGCGGACAGACAAGGGCAGTCGGATATGTCGCTGGCTCGGCACAAAACGATGAATTTATGAAGATTGCCTATTAGATACGTGGTGCATCGGCGTTGGTGCGTGTGTAAGAATCTGTTGCTTTTGATTTACGTTACATTGTACGTAATTACTGGAATCGATACGTTCCCCACATTGGAAAGAAGTTGAGTTATTCAATAGAATTGAGACATTGGATGGTGAAAATTCAATGTAATTGCTCGGGGTGAAACCTATTACGTCCCAAATGCTGCTCGCATCGCCCCTGGCTCTGATAGGTTACGGCCTTTAACCTTGTTCAATGAAGAGTGTGAGAAAAAGTAATCTATTATTGATACTTTGGAATGTATCGCATCAGCCTGCCCTCTGTGAGGTCTGTTGTGGGAGCCACTACGTTCCTCCACGGAGCCACTTCCCGGGAAGCCGCTGATGTCGATGGCAGGCGGCGGCTCTACGAGAATTGAGGAATGTGTGACCGGGCGATTAGAGGGGCAACTTGGGGGGATCACGAAAGGGTAGGGGAGGGACGGGAAGGAGTGGAGCGGAGGGGAGGGAAAAGGATGGGCGATAGAGAAGAGGTGAGGCTGTTCAAAGTTCAAAGTTCATTTTATTAGGTATAGCCCTGTGAGCCATTCGGCTCTTGAATCGGGTACAACCGCAACAAACAAAAAACTAAAACATGAACAACAAAACATCTTAAAGTGACTAAGTGCAAACAGAGAATCCAAGAAAAGACAGCAAAATATTGCAGAAAAATCACCGTACACCAACCCTGTGAGAGAGGAATGGGTGGAGGTTCAGGAGGGGGTGAGGTGGGGAGGAGAAACTGCTGAATGCAGAGGGGAAGTTTAGTTTATATTCTTAGGTTTTTTCGGTAAAGTAACGTAGGTAAAAATTTTAAATTAATAAAAGTTAAATAAAAATCACGACGTTTTGGAGGCAACACAAGCTTCCGTCTTCAGGTGGAACCGTCACAGCCACGACAGTTGTATCAAGTAGGCTGTGACGGTTCCACCTGAAGACGGAAGCTTGTGTTGCCTCCGAAACGTCGTGATTTTTATTTTACTTTTATTAATTTAAATTTTTTACCTACGTGACTTTACCGAAAAAACCTAAGAATATGAATCCTTGCAGTCACGAAAACTTCAAATCTAGAATTAAGGGAAGTTTATTCTGCGTGCCTCTGCCAACCCGTCCTAGGTGTTGTAACTTAACGAGCGCAACAAATGTGCTCGCGCGCCGTGACCCCCGCAAAAAACTCTGCTGGCGCGGCGGTGGCGTCGAGCGAGCGCGTCGGGCAATGTGGGCGTCTCACGTCTTCTTCGGTCGCTCGGCACGAATGCCGAGAATGTTCTAAATATAAACACAAGCACGCGGCATTGCAGCGTAATTGCCCCTAATGAGATTAATCGCCTCTTCGACTCTCTTATCGCGCACGAGTTCGGGTTTTCATGGCCACTGTTTACGCGACGAGTCGCCAATGTTGTTTTGTACTTTGATGAGCGTTATGCTAACGGTAAAGTAAATCATAATAATCGTAATTAATGATGATTTGCAGCCCTTCGTCAATCCACTGCTGGATGACGAAGGTTGTTTCGGTCCACGTTGGTTGCTTGGCTCCGCTTCATCCACGCTGCACGGCGGGGAGGGGGGGGCAGTGTAAAGCGGCACAACAATGTTGAACTTGTAACTTAGTTAAATTCTGCGGGGTTGATTCTGCGTTGCTTTCGTGCGTGCGGTTGAGGGGTCCGGTGAGTGTTCGTCTTGAGCAGGAAGCCTCCTTTGTCAGTGAACCCGTCTCCCCTCTCTTGCCTCCCACACGCGTTCTCCGTGTTGTCTACTTGGCCGGCCGCGTGCTCTAGAGATTACATTGACCGAGAGGAGAGTCCGTCGGATGATTCTTTGTTTCCCGGCTTTTCTGGCTCAAGCTGCCGTCTCCGCTCCCACGTTGAGCCCATGTGGCGGGCGCCGCGTCGGGAAAGCGACGCGTCCCAGCCATCTCATCATCCCGAACGATCGCCACCCACGCTTCCCTCCCACGCCTCCCCCCACCCTCCTCCGATGCTTGCTGCCTGACCCCGACATTCTTCCCCATTCCTGTATGTATTTCGATGTATGTTAAACTTTTTTCTCACCGTACGTAGACAACCGTGCTAATCGGAGGTGCGGGGCGGGGGAAGGACAACAAACTAAACACGAAAATCAGTTCTAAAGAAATTACTTTTTAATCTAGTCTGGAAGTAAATTCCAGACGGTCACCGACACGCTCCGTGTAAGACGCACACGAACTCCATCTCTGTGCCGGACACCCAGAAAACGTCTAAAAGTTTAAATATTTACGAACTGCATCTGTTGCGAGATAGAGTTAGTCTGTACCTTAAACAGAGCGTGTGGGTGACCACCCCCCTATGATAAACTAGATTCAATGTAAGCCACAGTGCTGACGTCCAGCTTGCTCCTCAACGCCGTCACTCTCTTGCGCACGCACGAACCTCGGAGCCAAGTTAGAGGAGTCGGCGGCGCAGCCGGTGATTTGCTCAGCCTGCCGGAAATGCGCAGTTGCGTCGAGCTGGACGAACGGACTCTTCTAGCCCTTGCGGCCTACGAAGGGTTCCTCGTGAATCGATGAGTTAACGAGCGAGGGGTCAGGTGGCCGGGGGTGGTGGTGTGTAGGGGGTCAGAGAGCTGGGCCCTCGCCGCCGAGAAGCCTGGGATTGAACTCCGTGGTTCGATTGAGATCATTATGCAATTGCTGTAGAGCGTCGTGGCTAGTAATGTTATACAGTTATATAAACAAGCCCTCAATTCTGGGTCTCCGCTTACTTGACCGAACTCGGCAGACCCAGAGACCTTGAAACCCGCTCAGAGGTTGCCTTTCTTAAGCAAATTCTGCTGGGTAATATTTGGCCACGTAAAAGGCAATAGGTCAGTGACTAGAATATACAATCCATGATGAATCCAGGTTCTCACGTGTCGCAAGGCTTTAGCTGGGTCACCAAATAACCACACGCAAAATCCCATGAATTAATTCGGTTTTTTTCGCTTGTTATTTGACCTAAATTCCAGCTTCTGAGAATGAAAAACGCCGTGCAACAAACCAATTTTTTGCATGGCCTTAATTTTAGCAGTAGTTCTATGACATCAGCTTGTGGGACTGGTCTCGAACACAGGGTGATGCACTGCTAGCTGCGATGGTTTTCGTGACTGTACACTTGATTTAATAATTGTAATATAACATCGTTGATTGGGGGGGGGAGGTAAATTGAGAAACAAACATTAAACAAGAAACCAAGTTACATTCATCTGTCGATGAATTATAATGGTATGGAGGGATGACATTCCCTCTAGCGCAGATGGAGCGTCATCTTGGAGGATGGTGAGAGATGATGATGGTTTGGGGAGGTATCATCCAGCAGTGGATTGGTCATGGCTGACGATGATGCATGTGATTTGTGTGTGCTATGCGCATGTGTGCTCGTGTGCGTGAATCTAAGAACACCGTCGAGGAAGGTATTGTTTGCATGTGCACATCACATTGAGAGTCATGTAACGAACAGTACGCTAATCGCCGTCCCCCAATGTGGGTAACAACGGAAGGGATCTTCGTGGTAGTTCCATGATATCCACTTCCATGGTCCATTGTACGTATGTTGAACTTCTTTCGCACCGTACGTAGCCAACTGTGCTCATCGGATGTGCAGGGGCTGTCGTCGTGAGGCTTATAAGGTTTGCAGAAAATACACAATCACAAAAACTCTTCGTTAAGAAGTTACTGCGCTGACACAAACCTCCCGTGCGTTCTGTGACTTTGTGGAGCATACAAATGAAATGTAAAAGCTCCAGGCCAGCGCGCTTTGTGGATTAAATTGCAATTGCGTGCACAGGAATGTTTAAACTCCAGAATACAATAATTGTTCTCAAGTGACTTTTTCACTGAAAGAGTTTGGGGGGGGAGGGGGGTGGAAGTCACGAGATGAAAGAAAGGCACTAAAGTAGAACAGAGATGCAGAAACCCTCCAACCAACTTGTTACCAGTCGAAGCAATGGGAGGAGTCTGTCTCATGTAATGTTTAAAGGTTCTACTTAGTTTTTCTCTGGACGTCTGCCACGTGTTGTTTCTTTAATTAAAAAATATCTTAGCAAAATATATTTTGGGAAAAGGAAACACGTGCCAAAGAGACAAAAATAGCTCTTAATTTACGTGTACACGCTCGGGATTGACTCCAAAGCATTGGATGAATATGAAAAATCCAAAAATGTAAGTTATACGTGCAATTTCGGTTTGGCGGAAATCCAAATTGTTTTGATTGGTGAGGAAAACTGGAAGTGTTAACATGGTGGCACTGCTGCCACCCCTTTTTTCCCCCCGCCAAAAATGGTGCTACGTTGTATCCAACGAAGTCAACTTTCGTGAGCATGTAGACGCAAAAAAAATCTGAATTGGAAAATCCAATAATTATCCAAAATTGTCGTATATTTCATCCGAATCTCATCTCTGGTACAGGAACCAAGGCGGTGTGTCCTAGAAATTCTGACACATTTTCTACGCTTTGGTAAAGGAATAAAAAAAGATTAACTTTGCTGTGACGGGCTGGCACAGGGGTCAGAGCACTGACCTGGCACCACTGCGATCCTAGTCGTCTAAATCTGGGTTTCATTAACCCGTGATTAAACCGGTTGTCAACTGTGGCAAGCTTGGACTCTCAGCCCAGCCACCGATGCCTGCACGAAATTATTATATTCTTAAATTAGTTTTTTTCTTCTTGGTTCTTTCGGTAAAGTCACGGAGAAGGGAAATAATAAAATGATAAAAATAAAACATAATAAAATACAATTTTCACGACGTTTCGGCCACAACGCAAGCAGCCGTCCTCAGGTAAAGAATAGGTCTGTCTTTCCGACAGACCTGTCTTTCTGACAGACATGTTCTTCACCTGAGGACGGCTGCTTGCGTTGTTGGCCGAAACGTCGTGAGAATAGTATTTTATTATGTTTTATTTTTATTCTATTATTATTTCCCTTCTACGTGACTTTACCGAAAGAACCAAGAAGATGAATCCCTGCAGTCACGAAAGCTTTAAATCGAAATTTAAATTAGTTTTTGTTCTCGAAATTCTGATATCGATGTCACTTCCAATGGCACGGTCGAAGTATCCCTTCGGCTCTCCCGCAGAGCAATGCAACCCCTTCGTGTGAAGAGAATGGACCACGGAAATGGATATCACAGGGCTACATGTGAGATTTCTTCCAGTGACTTTTTAGTCCACACAGTTAGAAACACTGCACTGGCCCCAAACCTGCTCTGCCATATGGGAGCAGTAATTTTTCGTCGCAGGAAAATCAATCGTTTAATTCTCAGTGTCAGAATAGGAACAAATTGTGTTGATAAAAAGAAACATTTAACGTGGCGATTAGTGCTCACGCCATCGGGAGAGCCCAGCTTCGTGATCGGCGGCTGCCTGAATCAGAACCCAGGATCTCAGTGGAAAAGAGCTTCATAGCTCATCGGATTTCTCCAGGATAAATATGATCCTGATTAGTGGTGCCCACGGAAAAATAAGTTAATGCCTCAGTGGGCTTGGCCTGGTAAGATGGGGATAGTTTAGCTTCACTGGGTATGCGTTTTGGTGATTTGTTTACCTTTCTTGTACGTTGCACTACTACCGTGTTCTTGTACTGTTTGTTGTTGAAAAGTTCTTACCCCGTGCCCCGACTGGACATGTGTGTAAAGAAGAGCTTCATAGCTCATCGGATTTCTCCAGGATAAATATGGTCCTGATTAGTGGTGCCCAGGGAGCGCTTTGACCTCGGAGCCACTCAGCGGCCACATCCTTTGAAATGCGTTTCAACAATTTTCGTAAGAAAATAATTGCACATTTTTTAACATCACTAAATTTTTTTAAAAAATTTGCTCATTGGTAGAGGAGCCGAGTGTCAACATTTAGAACCTGTTCTGTGGGTGTGGTGTGTGTACCCATCCTGGTAACCCGCAGTGGAATGCACACAACTGGTGTTTCCTTCCGTTACTTCCGTCCCACTGTTGTTTATTTATCTTCTTACCTGCGGGTTCTCTCCGTCCGCTTATCTGCCCAGCCATCGGCAGCATTTCCTTCATGCGATTTGCCCTTGTCCTCACCGCTCTGTCTGGGACAAAGGGGGGGGTGGGCAGTTCAGCAGTTGAGTTCAGTGGCGACACAGCCGAGCATTTGCCACTTGTTGCAAATGTTCGTGGTTCCAGCTCTCGTGAACACCGGCGACGGGGGCGGACTGGGAGTTCATTTCACCAAGGATGCGTTGCTTGCTCCGTAGTGGCCGCCAAATGATCCTGTCGTGTTATTACAAACGAGGTGAGGGTGTGCGTGCCGGGGTCGTGGTCCAAATTTGTTAATAACTTGCGAAATTACTTAAATTGAGTAAAAACCACATGGCAACGCTGACCCCCCTTGCCACTGGGAGACTATACCCGCCTGTGAAACGTGCGGCGCCTCCGTGACAGCCGTGCGCTGCAAGAACGGAGCGAATACCAAAGGTGTTAAAATTATTATTTTTATTATTTGTTTTTGCAGGGCTCATTTGCGGACATTCCGTGAGCGGAGGTTTTTTTTTGCTAGCGGCTCTGTTAACGTGCAACTCTAAAACAAACGGTCGTGTAATTTGGGCCCAGGGGAAACGTATCATCCAAAATCTGCCCTAAAACTGCCTAAAGGCTTATTATAGCCAGCCACTCAGATACTAATTCAGGGTATGTGTATTTGTATATATATAGCACGGAGTGGAAGGCTCATCTTGGGCGGCAATTTCATTTGTTCATATATTTTTCTTTGGGGGGGGGTGGGGTGGAGAAAAAACGGCCACTTTAAGTCGAACATGAAAGAGAAATGCGGTGAATCGGAATGCCACGCTTGGCTTTTGGTCAGCTCTTGGGGCCCCATGTGTTGCCAAGATCTGGTGGGTGCACGGCCTGCAATTTTTGACTTTGCCTCTCAGTGAGAGACGCCCATTAGCCTGGCCCTGAGATATGCTGTGACCTTGGAATTTGTAGAGGAAAGGTCGAGTTGCAATTACGGCATCTGGGTTTTTTCTGCGCACGGCAGATCTGTCATCGTCACGATCCGTGAGGGCAGAGAGCCCGTAGGTGTCTACTGCACATTTCGTCATTTTTTTCCACTTTCCTCTCCGTCTTCTGCCATTATGCCGAAGTGATGCCACATCTTCATGGCACCAATCTCTTACGATGTCGTCGTCGTGAAGGCATTTCTACGTGACTTTACCGAAAGAACCAAGAAGATGAATCCCTGCAGTCACGAAAGCTTTAAATCGAAATTTAAGCCATTCTCTGTTAGGCTTTCCTCCCTTCAATTTTTTTCCAAACAACGCATTTTTAATGTTCACGTCGTTGTCCCACCCTACACGTGCGTCCAAATAGTGTGCACTGTTGATTTGAAGCTTTCGTGACTCCAGGAATCCATACTCTTTGGTTCTTTCGGTAAAGTTACGTAGGTAAACAAAATAACAGATCACGGCGTTTCGATCGCAACGCAAGCGACTGTCTTGCGATCGATACGTCGTGATCTATTATTTGTCTACCTACGTAACTTTACCGAAAGCACCAAAGAGTGTAGTGTGCAGCACTGTTTTAAAGTCTCCGTGACTCTCTGCCATCCAATATAAATTGGTGGCTCAGAGTCTCGGCTCTTTATCGGTTTGTGGAGGAAGCCACGGAAGGTTTTCGCTCATGGGAGCCCTCACCTGCAATGCGGGATGTCAACATACAGGCATCGTCTCTTGTTAAATATTTGAAGTTGTACGACCGTTTGCATGGCATGAGTACGATGTTGCAAACGTGATCTTTGTTTATACATACACAGTTTACACAATCTCCTGTACACACAGCATGCAATGTATAATACTGTACGTATAGTGTGTACAGTTTATACAATACATACTGTGTTTATGCTGTATATGTTTATTATGTTCACGTCTTTGTGATACAAACTTCATGGTCTTACATTGCAAACCGCACGCATGTTGTGATGATTTGATTTTGATATAGTGCCCTTCCGATACGCTGGAGCGTCTCGGAGCATTTTACACCACACCTCGCCTCAAACAATTAAAGGGCACCCCGAGTGTCAGCTGTCCCTGTGGGCCCAAGTTGACTCGGCACCTGGCCTGCAAATGAGCATTCGTCTGCCAGTAGGTGGCGACCATTGCTGCAGACGTGACGCGGTATTTGTGGTATTTACGGTCATCACGGCTGTGGTGTTAATCGGGGCTGCCGCTGGATTCGAACCGCGAACCTCTGCAATAACGCCCCCCACCGCTAGGGGCGTGTCACCACTGGCGCATCTGAGACACGACACACACACATTGCAAACGTGCACCCATTTCAGAATCAGAATATTTATTTATACTGGAGGAATCCGATGAGCTATGAAGCTCCTCTTTACACACATGTTCAGTCAGGGCACGGGGTAAGAACTTTTCAACAACAAACAGTACAAGAATACAATAATAGTGCAAAGTACAAGAAAGGTAAACACATCACCAAAACGCATACCCAGTGAAGCTAAACTATCCCCATCTTACCAGGCCAAGCCCACTGAGGCATTAACTTATTTTTCAAAAGCGACCTGCCCACAAATAACAGCTCAGCAAAGTGGCCCACCATTTGAACATTTATCGCACCAAAATAATCTAAATAACCTCAATGCATTTTGTGAATGTCGATGGAAAAACCAAAGGACCCGCAGAAAAAAAATCCACGTGACCACGTAGATGCAGACAGCCCGTTCATGTTCGGGGGGCTCGCAAGAGCCGTTTCATGAGTGGTATAGTTGCAGGGATCCACTTAGATACAGAAGAAACGTGTCCCTTCGGTGTGCAGTGCTGTACATCTTCTTGTTCTTGCAGGAAACACATTACGTCGTTTAAGCAAACTTTATTTTCTTTGACTGCTGGGGTATGACTAATGCATAAATGCGCAAAGCGGCTTAACAAGGAGCTGCACTGTTGTGTCACGTAGCCAGTGGTGTGTGTTGACACTGCGAATTTTTATGCGTCGCCTGCTTTGGCATTTCTCCCACAAGGAAGATCAAATCGTTGGCACCACCGCCATTAGGTCATTCCACAAGAGGGCTTGGACCAACTGAAGCGATGGCTCCGGCCGCTTGACGCTCCGTTTACTCTGACCGCTCGCACATCCGCTGAGCCGGCCGGCCCGCTCTGGGACGAGCGCTCTCTCTCTCTTGTCGACGCAAGCGCGGCGTTCGCTGTGACCTCACCTCCTTGCCGCTCTGACGGTGGTTGGGGGCAGGCGAAGGAGGTTCTTTGTCGTGCGTCCACGCACGACGCTCGCTCCTTCCAGGCAATCGAACTTTGGTCGACGTGGTCACGGCGCAGTGGGCGTGCTAACTTCCGCGCCGCCGCTCATTTTCAGATGAAATTTTCTGCGTCATTTTTGCTTCTTCCAACCTCCAAGTTGTTCCATTTTGTCCATCTCGGTGTCGTGCCACGTGACGAAAGATCCAGTTGGAAATGTCAGAGCGGTGTGCCCCATGAGAATGGATATGGAAGAGATATTTTTACAGGACTTGTTAAAAATCTATCGAGTGGGCCTTATTTTAAATAATTATCCAGCAACTTCTCAATCCAACCGTTGATGAGGAGGGTGGGAGGGCAGAACGGGACCGGTTCTGACGTAACTGTGGCTCAGAATCCAACTCGAGTCACTTAGTTCTAAGTACAGTACGTTAATCACCGCACCACCACTCCAATATTGATTGTCACGTGAAAAATAGACTGGTATTTTTAAAAAAGCTCAAAGCTGTAATGTAATCTTGATTTGAAGCTTTCGTGACTGCAGGAATCCATACTCTTTGCATCTTTTGGTAAAGTCACTTAGGTAGAAAAATAAAATACAAAATAACATATCACGACGTTTCGATCGCAACACAAGCAGTCGTCCTCAGGCGGAATAAATAATCCAGCAGTGGAACTGCTGAACCAGCGAGAGAGCTGTTACAACAAGAGGTTAAATATGAGAAGTTTCACTGCTCGATTATTTTTTCCGCCTGAGGACGACCGCTTGTGTTGCGATCGAAACGTCGTGATATATTATTTTTTATTTTATTTTTCTACCTACGTGACTTTACCGAAAGAACCAAAGAGTATAGCTGTAATGTAGCCAAATCAAGTGCAGAATGACGTTTAATTAATCTTTTTTAGTCTGGTGGACATTCATTGATGGTGGATCAGAGACCACCAACCTCACTGCACCTGAAAAACCCAGTTTAATGACGGGGCCGCTGGAACCCGGAATTAGGATTTGCGCTTTCAAAACGATGTCGGCTCAGCCCTCTGACCTACCGGGGCCACTCGGCAGCTCCTCCGTATAATGAATGTGAACGCTGCTCGTGATTTACATTTGTAATCCCAGCACAACGTAGAATATGTATTCATTATTGGCCGCTGAAATGTAGGCATCTCTAGGGGGGTCCCCCACGCACGCCCTGACGAATGTTCCTTATTATTCAGTTGTTTTCAGGTGAAAGCATTGGCGATGTCTCCCTGTGGGGCAAATCGCCGAGGAGAGATTTTTTTTGTGTTTTTGACTATTTTGTCAACATGCAAATCAGGCCCCCTGGTGTTGTATTTCTTTGCGGTGGAGTACTCTGATTAAGTTCACATTAGCATGCGACAATGGCGTAAGTAAAATGCAATGCCATACATTTCTGGGTAAATTTTGAATAGGGGGGGGGGGTGCCGAGGGTGGATAGAGTGGTGGTACCATGGTTAGAGTGCTGGTTTTTACCGCGCCGCGCCGTGAACTCGACAAACTGAGCTCAAATTTTGATTTAAAGCTTTCGTGACTGCAGGGATTCATCTTCTTGGTTCTTTCGGTAAAGTCACGTAGAATTGAAATAATAAAACAATAAAAATGTTAAATAATTCTCGCGACGTTTCGGCCACAACGGAAGTAGCCGTCCTCAGGTGGAGAACAGGTCTGTCGAGGAGACAGTCTGACAGACCTGTTCTCCACCTGAGGACAGACTCTGTCTCCTCGACAGACCTGTTCTCCACCTGAGGACGGCTACTTGCGTTGTGGCCGAAACGTTGTGAGAATTATTTTATTATGTTTTATTTTATTATTTTATTATTTAAATTCTACGTGACTTTACCGAAAGAACCAAGAAGATAAACTGAGCTCAGTTCCCGGCGACGGTCGACATCGGTGGCAAGTGTTGTCTTCACCGGCTCGGGGTCCTCCTGCCCCGCTCCCTCGTCAACCAGAACTGTGACCAACGGGGTGAAGTATAACCAAGCAACCCCCCCCCCCACCTCCCCATGACCAAACATGGCATGGGGAGGCCTTCATCCAGCAGTGGATCGACAAACATTGTTATCTATCAAAATAGATTTAATCGTCTTGGTTCTTTTGGTAAAGTCACGTAGAAGAGAAATAATAAAATAATAAAACTAAAACATAATAAAATACAATTCTCACGACGTTTCGGCCACAACGCAAGCAGCCGTCCTCAGGTGAAGAACAGGTCTGTTGGAAAGACAGCGTCTGAATGAAAACCACCAAGCTTGGCAGCGTATATAATATACGTGTTTTTTCACCTGAGGACGGCTGCTTGCGTTGTGGCCGAAACGTCGTGAGAATTGTATTTTATTATGTTTTATTTTTTTTATTTTATTATTTCCCTTCTACGTGACTTTACCGAAAGAACCAAGAAGATGAATCCCTGCAGTCACGAAAGCTTTACATCGAAATTCAAAATAGAGTTGCAGGTAAATGTGCGTGCGTAGCCAGGCTGTGGTGTGCCAGGGGTACGGGTGAATCGCGTGCTCTCAATTAACTCCTCGGAATTCCCTGGAACAAGACGAAAACAAAGCAGGTCCTTGCGGCAAGCATCACGGCCCCGATGGGCTTGCCCCTGTTGTGATAAATGAGCATGCGGGTTAGGGGCTATAAACAAAGCCTTGCGGTACGCGAGCGTGAAATACTCCACCCAATTAAATAATTTTCATGTCCCCAGTTGCTTCGGTCCGTGCCTCCTTATATGCACTGTTCGCCGAGCTTGTATCCATTCCGTTGATCTCTTTTGCCCTGAGGTGTTCGTTTTGATTGTTCTAATTATGCATTATGAAAAGCAAGTATATATCATCAAAATTGGCGGTGTGCTTTTGCAAAGCTGAACTTGGTAATGCAAATGGACACAATCGACAACACTGTGACGGCAGAGCTGCTGTTAAACACCTGATGGTGCTGGGTGTAATCGACAGCGAAACTTAGAATGTAAACTTGTCAGAATTTAGCTTTTCAACAATAGTCAATTTGGAGTGATGTGTTTTGCCCGTAATGTGACAACCTGATTTGATTTTCCCTGTTGGGCGAAGGAGGGCACAGCTGAAAATTGCCATGGTACCGACGCGATCTAACCCAAAAGTTGACTAATTACTGTACTGTGGCCTCAACAAGAAAGCTTTCAATCATTGCGCATTACCTGCTGCACCACACTTGTTCAGAAAGGGCCATTAATTAAGAGGACGGAGAGACGCGTGCCTGGAATTACAATGAGAAGACGGAAAGAGGAAGACATGAGAGGTGGTGGTGGCTTGGGGGAGGCCTTCATCCAACAGTGGATTGACCATGGCTGATGATGATCAAGAAGACACTCATCCATTAAAACTAATTTTGGATCGTCAGCATCTGTGATTTAATCGGACATTATGGCAGCAGTGTAGGCCGAAGCGATGTTGGAAGTCGCCGGGGTTGGGTCGGGATGTCCCCTTGATTTTACCATCACCCGACGCTCTTGAGAAATAAACCCCCTTGTTGAATTGAGGCAAGAGAACTGGGAGGAATTAACTGGGATTTCGTTGGCATTGATGAGGTGAGTAGGAAAGGAGGGGGGAGCTTCCGAGCTTTTTAAAACTTGGCAGCATTGTCTGCCAAAGAGGGAGAGTTGACAGTATTACGGAGGCATGGAATTCTTAGTCTGTCCAGGAATAATTTAGCATATATATGCATTGTTTTACATTGCTGCATTGTTGCTTTGCATTTAGTTATATAATATTCTCTAGAATGCTCCTCGCTTGCTGGCCTCACTATCTATTAACCCATCATGACCCAATACATTTAAATTGTATATATATTTGATCTTTGGCACTATGCACGCATTTTAAATTGTAGTATATATTTTCCTGAAAGTTATTTCAATTGTGCTCTCAGCATCGTGTCACGACACGGGGAAATTTGCATTCAGAGCTCGCTCAGAAAGCCGTGCAACATTGCGCCCATGTTAAGAGCGGCCTGTGGAAGGTGATAACCTAGAACTACTTCTGAGGCCTCTTCAAGTGCACTACCTCAATTGATGGTGCCACTTTTCACTCGTTCCGTTCAACGATTTTGCCCCAAATTGTGATAAAGAATTTCCATTTACATATTTAGGCCTCGAATGTAGTAGTGTGCAATATTAAGTGCAAAAAATTAAATATTTTTTTCTTTTTGCTGCGGTCATCGGTGACGAGTCTCGGAGCGTCATCTCGCTCGACCTGAGCACCCAGCTTCGCCTTGAGTGGCTGCCTGCATTTGAATTCAAGATTTCACACCGTGTCAGAGCTCAGCGCAAGCCACCTATATTGCACGTCATTTTCAATGCGCTGTGTTTTTATTGCTGTTGGCAGTTATATTCATATTTTCCCTTTCCGCTGAACAGCAAAACACGTCTTTCTCGTAATCCCTATACGGTCAACTTTCCCAGAACGCACCCCATCTTGTCAGATCTCGGAAGACTGGGCCTGGCGAAGTGCTTATGATGGGTGACCACGGTGCACAACAGGTGTTATAGGCTGCGACGCTACGTCGTGCTCAGCAGAGGTCATGGGCGATGTTTTCAGGGGGGGGCATGGGGGGGCATGGGGGGGCACGGGGGGGGGGGGCAACGCCCTGCCCAAACTGGACACCTTTAATTGATTTTATTTCTATTATTTCTATTATTTTTTACCTACGTGACTTTACCGAAAAAACCTAAGAGTAGTTATTTTAAGCAGTTTAAAATAAAAGATTGTGAATTAATTATTTGTCTGTATCTGCGATTCCTGGTGCGTGGGACAAAGCAAACCCCTGCCGCCCCCCCCCCCCCCCAAATATAGAAGTCAAACGCCGCCTATGGCAGAGGTCGAATGCGGCAATTTCCATGCAATTTTTGTTCATCTTCTGCTGGGTGAGGCCCTCACCATGCCGCACGCTTCGTGGTGGGGTTCATTTAACCATACTTCACCATGCCGGTCAGTCCGGGTTGGTGATGGTGACCGAGCATAGATGTGAGCATAGTACAGTACAACTATGGCTTTTTGTTGCGCTGCGCTTTGCTGCTCACAGCGTAGGCTCTTGTAATGTTGTTATTGTCGGTCTGATGCTGCCCATTGCTGGGCAAAGGGGGGCTCCCCATTCTCTCCCCAGTCCTCTCTTTCCCAAGTGGCTCCTGTCCAGTTGCGGCCCGCTTGACTGGAACGCCGTCTTACTGCTGCTTTGTCCTCCGCTGTCTCCCTCTCTGCCTCCTTCCTCTCACTCCGCTCCGTCGTTAACTTTGTCGCTCGGTGGCGAGATGTCATCTACCTCGCCTGGTATGCAGGAGGTCGCGGGTTCGATCGCGGCCCTTGTCGCCCGTTGTATGTTTGGAGTTTGCGTGTTTCTCTCTCCCCATGGCCGCGTGGATTGCTCTCCGGGTGCTCCGGTTTTTCCTTCCACGTTCAGAAACATGCGTTTGGAGTATTTGGCTGCTATAAATTTTCACGTGATGAGCCACTTCGTTGAGCTATCATGTGTGGCCAGGTCACTTCTGAAAAAGAACTACATAGTTCAGCGGGTTTTACCTGGTAAAATTAAAAATTGTTTCGTTTTTAGTGCTGCCACATTGCAAATCCATTTGTATTTCTTTAACAGCAACCTCAGTGACACCCCTATTCGTCATTTTATTTCCACCATTCCAAAAGCCCTATCTCTTTGCTGCGTACAATGCACAGTACGGCGTCAGGCGGCGTATGACAGCGGGTGGTGACCCGTGGAATGCTCACGGCGGTGTTTCACTCCTCCTTTGTCTGCAGTCGGAGCTGATCAAGAACGTGAGTGGCCTGGAGAAGCCGTTCCTCTTCACGAGGCATGTCCACTTCCTCGACTTCACCAGGTGCTCACCCCCCCTCACCCCGGGGCTCCGAACCGCTCCGTTCGTTGCCAGCGTGCAAATTCATTTTCACTAGGAAGTTGCCCAAGCCCAAGCCACAGCAGCGCGCGCACGTGTTTATCGTTCTCGAGGTTTAGCATAAATGTACAAATGTACGTTGAACTTCTTTCGCACCGTACGTACCCAACCGTGCGAAATCGGAGGTGGCGGGTGGGGGGGAAGGACAACAAACTAAACGCAAAAGGCTGAAGAAGCCAAACTAAAGGAATGTATTGCAGGCCTTAAGAAGAAGTGAGAGAAACTTCCAAAGAAATGTCCTTGAAGTTTGCCTTGTAAATGATTTATGTTGCAGGCTTGTGAGTGGTATGAGGCCGTATCACCCCGCGCGTAAACAATGTGGCTTTTATTTTCTAAAATGGGAGCCCTGGATTTGAACCTAGTCCTGGATTTGAACCAAGAATCTCAAAGGTGCTGGGCTCAGAGCTCTGACATTGGCATAAGCATTTCTGTTACTTGAGTCACTTACAAATTCCTCCCAATCTGCCCTTAGAAACCTTCACAAAAACCGACAGGCAAGCGAAAACAACGTGGACACAAACAAACAAACGCGTTGGAGCTGTGTAAATAAACAAGCGCTCTCCGCCACACGCAAGCACCTTGATTGGTGCCCGTTCAGCAGCAGTAGAATCAAGAACCGCACTTTATTTCTTGTTTACAATGTACGTTCAAGCTGGTCACGTGTAACTTTGACAAAGCACCCGGCGTGCACATCGGAAGGTCGTGAGTTCAACACCTGGTCGGGGGGGAGGGGGGCAGAGGTCGGGTTAATGCACACCCACAATCCTGGCAGGTTTCATGAATAGCAAAAAATTGTATGCCACTTTTTCTTTCAAAGACGTTCATATTTAAAGCTTTCGTGACTGCAGGGATTCATCTTCTTGGTTCTTTCGGTAAAGTCACGTGACTTTACCGAAACAACCAAGAAGACGTTCATAATGTATTGATCCGCGGATGGATTTGCCTCTGCCTTAGGAATGTATAAATTTAAATCACTGGGGTCAGATACAGCGGCAATAAGTATAACCAGTAAAAACAAAGTTTTTCACTATAAATCCTTTATATGCGTGGCGGCGAGAGTCCTCTCGTCCTCTGGCTTGAGATGGCTGCCACCTATGGGTCAGATGATTGCATTGCACCATTAAGCAATTGGTAATTAAATATATTTTTGTCCTAAAAAGTGTAAAATTTTGGGAAAAAAATTTCACCAACATTAATTGTCACGCACAACGAGTCTGTGTGGAAAATGTCAGCTCGATTGGATCACGAGAAGTGGGTTATAAAACGACCGAAAGATTTGCACGGTCCTAAGCAAGCAAGCGAACTTAATATAAAGGATTTAAAACATGAGCACCCACCTAGTGATCGGCATGCGACCATCCAGTGGCTGCACTCGGCAAAAGCAAACCGAGCAGCAGCATCTCATGGGTGGGGTGGGGGCGGCTCCACAAAATATGAGCTCAGATCCTAAACAACAACAATGAGCTCATCACCATTGGTACCTCATTTGCCAGTAAAAAATATGATAATTGTTTTTTTACCCTTTTATCTGGCAACAAAACTAACACCTTTTTTTACGAGGAGTCATGTTTGCATAGACCACAATACCTGCAGTCATATATTTTTTGTTTGCATTATGACTGCAGGTATTGTGGTCTATGCAAACATGACTCCTCGTAAAAAAAGGTCTCAGTTTTGTTGCCAGATAAAAGGGTAAAAAACCAATAATCAATGAGTTCATCGTCACAAAGACAATCGTTATCTTCTTATCTACAGCTTGCCTGCAGCCGTCTTGTCTCACCCCGCAGTGTCTGTCACTTGTCACCATCCTGGTTTGTGTCCGCCCACCATTCCTGTCTCATCTGCAGCCCCCCATCTCGTTGCACCTCCGTCTCGCGTTGACATCTCTCTCATTGCACTCCACTTCTCTCTCTGTCTCATACCTATCTCTCTTCTCCCCATCTCTTGAGGTCTCTGTATCTCTACTGGCGTCTCACTAGAAGTTTTATACATTTTAAAGGGGGTGCCCCCCCGCCCCCAGTGGGCTAGCATGGGGGGAGGGGTGGTGGGGTGTCGGCAACCAAAACAACAACAAGGGGCGTCATTTGTTTCGAATTCCGTGGGGGGGAAAAACTCAACCTACCAAGAGCCACAATGCACTGTGGTTAATACGAGAGGGTGGCCCTTGGTAAATGACTGTCACGAAGCAGCAGTCCTCAGTGAGCCGCACGCAGCTCCAGAGTTGCAGGTTGCCAATCCCTGCCCACGGTAAACTGGACTTCCATGGTGAACTGGACTTCCATGGTGAACTGGACTTCTGTGGTGAACTGGACTTCCACGGTAAACTGGACTTCCATGGCAAACTGGACTTCCATGATGAACTGGACTCCCACGGTAAACTGGACTTCCATGGTGAACTGGACTTCCATGGTGAACTGGACTTCTGTGGTGAACTGGACTTCCACGGTAAACTGGACTTCCATGGCAAACTGGACTTCCATGATGAACTGGACTCCCACGGTAAACTGGACTTCCATGGTGAACTGGACTTCCATGGTGAACTGGACTTCCATGGTGAACTGGACTTTCATGGTGAACTGGACTTCTATGATCAGGGGTCGGCAACCAAAATAACAAGAAGCACCATTTTTTAAATTCGAATTTCAAGAGCCCGCACTGCACTCCTCTTAAAGAGTCGCACGCGACTCCTGAGCCGCGGGTTGCCAAACCCCTGGGGCTAGCAAAGCCTCCTCTGCCTTGGCGCTGAAGGTGCTGACGGCAAACAGAGAAAAATCCACGCCAACGCTTCCCCGCTAGGAGAGCCCCAACGAGACTGCCCCTCTGCAAGCACAGTTGTCGGCCGTAGGAGATTTCTGGGGAACCCTGAAAGTGCCGCACTATTCTCATTATTTGTGTGCTTGTTCCACGGTGTGTTTGTTTTATTTGATGCCCAGCTTGGCGAGGCCCTTCAAAGGCTGCCCAGTTTGGGGCCTGCCTCAGCCTTATCCCTGCGTGTACCAAAGCAGTCTCACAGCTTGCCTGTCAGCCGGTCACACGTGCTCGAATGTATTCGCTCGTCCCCTTGGACGTGAGGACGACAATCGCCTGTTCTTCTTTCAGGAACTGTTGGTGGGGGGTTTTTTTCTTTTCCTGTTGCATCGTACGCAAGGCCGAGTCCTTTTTGTACCCACGTCGTCCGCGTGTGTTCTCTGAAACGTTCGTGCCACGCCGCACGCGCTGGGCCGACCACGGGGAGCGGGGCCGGTGACCAGCGAGAACGCCGTGACCGACACGCGCACTCGCAGACGGACAATTTCAGTTGTAATCAATGTTTCGAGCGTGGATTTACCGAGTGCCAACGCCCCACGACCATTATTCCGAGCTGCAAGGAGGGTGGGGTGATGGGGGTGTTAATTGTGAGAGCCTGGGAAGAGGGAGGAGGAGGGAGAAGGGAGAAGGGGGAAGGAGGAAGAGGAAGGAGGAGGACATCACAATGGAGGAGTGATGAGATCGCTTCGTAACAGCGTTGATGCCCACATTACTGAGTGGAAAATAAAATAAACAAATTACTGGAGCTTGGGGGGGGGAGGGGGAGGAGGGGTTGTGCATGCTTCCAATTAACATTAAGACACATTGATTACGCCGCTCAATTTGCATATCCCTTAAATTAAACAAATGTAATCGTTTCCACCACACTTCATTTGGGCTATTAAAAAAAAAGCAGCACGTGTGTTTGTTTTCAAATGATGTGTTATGTGCGTGGAATGCAGCTGAACTTTGAATTGTAGGAACTGGAGCGTTGGGGAACGCCCCCGCTTTCCTCAGCAGATGAAAATAATCGTCCCCGGCGTGTTTTCGGGTTGTGCCGCATTTTTTGTTCGGCACGGTGCCCGACGTTACGCTCCACATCCTCGGAGCTTCTTTGAAATCATGAGAGAGCTACACAGCAAAGACAAAGATCCCTCCCGTATAGCCTCAACAGGCTGTTGGGGCGCAGAACGGCACACGAGGGGGTGGGTGGCTAGCACCACACCCAGCCACCTTTGTCTCCCCGACAGCGATGTTTACACACAGCACCAGGTAGCCATTTGAGGCTGAGTCAACCTAGGAGAGGCACAGGACCGGTTCAGAAAATTGCCACTGGTGTTGGCCGTGAGCAGGAATCGAACTCTGGTCGCCAGGTTTGTCTTGGACTACGCTAACCGCTGCGCCACCGCTCCCTTACTCGGCACAACCGCGAACTCATACGCAGCGGGCAATGAGACTGCTCAGATTAACCTGGCATGTCACGGATTCATTGGTACGGATCGATTCTTACACTCAACGCGACACGCGTCAGAGTGTGCGTGTGTACGTGCGTATGAATTCCTTTTGACTTACGCAGGTTTCAAACTCAAATTAAATGATAATTTTCGTGTTGTTCTGCACTGGTTCCACCTTGTATGTATGTTTAACTTATCTCGCCAAACCCGCACTGCGGTTAGATATCATTCGCAGCCCACAGTACGTGCCCTTGTCCAGCGGCGAATGGACAATAACGGTCCGTACCTGTGCGTATATTCGCGCATACCTCTAGTTAAGCGGAATTTATTAGACATAACGAACGAGGCAGAAGAATATACTCGAGAAGTGGGCAAAGCAAACGAGACGCTGCCTAACGAGATGAACAAGGTATCGACCCTTCGAATTGAATTCTGGTACCTAAATCATCCTGAACGGCGTAGCTTGTCGGAGCTCTACGATTTTTTCGCAGCTGACATTATGGTACCCGTTGAAGCGTTGGGTTTACCGTATAAATTGCACTCATTTTATTCTGACTTCCCGTATCTTGTCCTGACGATGCTTGGCATAGTTTCGAGTGAAACGTCGCGTCCAATTGCCACATTTCGGCGTCAGAATAGTCGCTCAACTTAACCGGTGCGCGAGCTGAAGCAACAATGCGTAATCTCAGCACGTGTTGCTTATATCAGAACTATCCAGCTTCCGCCGTACATACGCGCGCACTTATGTTTAAAAAATACGACGGCAGCGTGAATGACAACAAAGGCTGGTGGGTTACTTCATTCCCTCTGTGTGTTGGTTGGAAGCCATTTGTGCAAACACACAAGTCTGAATAAACAAACACAATTACATGTTAGGAATCGTAAATTCGGGTAACCAATTTGATTTATTTACTTGAATTGCAGTGGGGAGATTATGACGTTGTTGTTGTTGCTGTTGCATCTGTTTATGAATTGTTTGTGTGCGTAACTGTTTTTCCGTTTCCAACTTAAAATTGCACACAACAGCTTGGGCTGAACGTTTTTGGTTCACCTGCAATGATTGCCCTTGGCATTTCCGCCCTGGTGTGTGTGTGTGCGTGCGTGTGTGTGTGTGTGTTTTTCCCTCTCCCGTTAGCAATCCTGTAGTGCCACGGCCCCATCTTTATTTACGAACCCTGCCTAATCACACGATAGCCGACTGCATTAGCATGCCACCGACTCATTAGTGCGGTTGCCTTTTTTTAAACATGTATACATCATGTGATTAGTTATGTTTCGTTCCTTACCCCCCCACCCGCACCTCCCGATAGGCACGGTAGGCTACGTTACGGTGGTGCGAAATAAGTTACAACGTGCATATCTATGCGCTCCACGTTTTGTGGTAGATGTTTGCCAAAACGATACTGAATTAACCATTTGTTTTTAATCCAGACAGTTGTAAACATTCAGCCACCAGACGAGTGCAAGAAGACAAGTGGTGTAATGCTGTTCAAGATAAGACTTGTTCATTTATCGGTTGGCAGGGCGGTGGCGTTGTGGTAACCGCAAGAAAGGTTCTGCGTTTTAATCCCGAACTTGGGCATGGAGTTTGTGCGTTATTCCCGCTGTTCTGCGTAGGCTTCGTCTCGGTTCTCTGGTTAGTTAAAAACCACGCACGCAATGTAGTTGGTGTTCAAGTTCATTTATTAGGTATAGCCCTGTGAGCCATTCGGCTCTTGAATCGGGTGCAACCACAACAAACAAAAAAACAAAAACATGAACAAGAAACATCTTAAAGTGACTATGTGCAACAACTGAAAATCCAGGGAAAAAAAACAGCAAAAATTCCAGAAAATAGCACCGTACACGCCAAACATCCCAATGTGGCAGGACCCTCCTGAGAAGAGAGAGAGTCTTTTGGACTCGGCGTGGCGTCGTTGAGTAAATGGCTCCCTATTGAATTTCGATTTAAGGCTTTCGTGACTGCAGGGATTCATCTTCTTGGTTCTTTCGGTAAAGTCACGTAGAAGGGACAAAAGAAAATAATAAAAATAAAACAATATAATAATATAATAAAATAAACTGATATAATAAAATAATTAAATATAATGAAATAATCTGGTATAATAAAATTAATTATAATTATTTTATGTTATTATGTTTTATTTTTATTATTTATTATTTCCCTTCTACGTGACTTTACCGAAAGAACCAAGAAGATGGCTCCCTATTGCTCGGTACCTCTTCACGCAGTTCAGTTTTTTGTAGGTATCTCCGTATTCACTTCAAACTTTAAAATTGACGGCGGCGGCGGCTTACTGGAGCGAACGTTCAAACTCCACGATGCCGGTTGTGCACCGCGCTTCTCCGAAGGGACAACAAAACGTCCACCGCCGCTTTGCCAGTGGCCGTGGGAGTTTTATTTTCACAGCCGATGCCAGAGGAAATGTCAGCGACGTTCAACGTGCTGCCGGTCGCGGTGAAACGGCGCGCCGCCTCTCCGCACGAGATACTCACCCAGAGACCGCTTCCTTCCTGCGGTACAGTGTCACCATCTGTCAGACGGGGCGACACGACTTCCGCAAGCTGACTTGTGGCACTGCCAAAACGTGTGGCCGTTTTATATATTTTTTAAAAAGAACGTACTCCCGTGGGACTTTTCTATTTTGTACCTTTTTTCTTCCCTCCCTGCCCTGCCCCCCCCACCTCCCCCCCCCAATTGTATCCCGATGTTGCTGTTGTCACTGCGTCCATGAGATGACTCATCCGTGACTCCCCCAGAGCGGCGCGACCGTTTGCGTTAGAGAACGGGACGGTCCCGCGGAAGCGGAGGCGACAGAGCCACCCCTGAGAACCCTTCGCATGTAAAGGGCAGCACCTTCTTGCCTGCGCTGCTCACGAGAAGTAACGTTCGTTGCATCGCGCGGCGCTTTCAGATGCGCTTCTGCGGTCGTCTGGAACGCTCTTCCTTCCGATATTAGGAAGCTGCTGGAGCTATGCATTTTTAAATCATCATCTAGATTGCCAAACTAATTTTTTGTTACATATTTTTTCGTGTTTAATTTGTTGCCTTTCCACCGCACCCCAAATTAGCACGGTTGGCTACGTACGGTGCGAAAGAAGTTGAACATGCATACATTATAGTCAAGCTGACATCTCAACTCCCAGAGCTGGAATCCAACTAAATTAAGCGCAGCACCAAACGTTGCGCGATGGGTCATTAGTGGCCGAGCTGAAACCACCAACTCACGACACTTGACGATCTAGTACCCAGTTTAACCGCAGCTGTTTGGCTGGGCTCGAATCCAGGGTCTCAGCAGTGACTTTGAGCTGCCACCTTCAAATTTGTGTGGTGTTTTTACAGAAGGTGCCATTCATTGCTCTCACGAAAACCTCCTCCATCTCTCTCTCGCTCGCTCGCCTCTTTCACCGTTGTGATCCCAGTGCAGGGCCGTATTATCCAGTAGGCGACTGTAGACACTGTGTCTATGGCCTACAAAAATTAAAAGGGCTAACGATTTTTTTTATTACCCTGTTTTTTTGTTGTTTGTCTGGTCAAAAAGGTAACCAAGATGTCTTCTTGAATAAGTATGTTCATATAGCAAGGATATGCACAGTGTATAGATACACAGAGGCAGAGTCATGTCAATTGTGTTTTTTCATAAGGTGAGAGAAATTAACATGAACTTTTCGAGATTTTTTGCATTTCAAAATGAGCAAATAACAAAATCACATGGTGTTTTTCGCAGAATCTCATTCTCAATAGAGCGGCGTTATAGTGCTACGTGTAAAACAAGCGAGTGGCAGCGGCGGTAGTAGTAGCATGGGTAGCAGCAGCAGTATCACCTGTAGATTGTTATCACTTAGGCCTACGAAACAGAAGTCCCTATGGTCTACAAAAATAACCTTAATCGGGCCCAGTGTGGTGCCTTCAATAATCACCCTTCTTAGTATGCACACTCTGCTGTGTGTTTGTGTTTTTTGTTACAGTTGCTTCCACCATGTGCGGCTCAGTTGCCACGGCATCGTCTTTATTCAATCATCATTAATTAACGAGGGATGCTGCAGGAGTGTGATAGTGAGCACACTTAACGTACAACCCAGAGGTTACCGATTCAATCTGTACTCCTGGCATGGCAGCTGCATCGACGGTTCAGGTTTCTTGAACGGTGGCTAGGAAATGTTAACTACCTCGCCTGGTATGCAGGAGGTCGTGGGTTCGATCCCAACCCCGACGCCTCCTGTATAGTAAAACCTTGGATTGCGAGCATAATTCGTTCTGGAAACGTGTTTGTAATCCAAAGCACTCGCATATCAAGATCAGTTGTGATCACGTGACGCTTGGCAGACAAAGCGTATACGTACGACTCGTATTGCAAGACCTCGCTCGTTTATAAAATTAATATTTATTAAAACATTTAGCTCGTCTTGCAAAACACTCGCAGACCTAGTTACTCGCAATCCAAGGTTTTACTGTATTTGGAGTTTGCGTGTCTCTCTCTCTCCCCGTGGTCGCGTGGATTTTTCTCCTGGGTCCCCCGGGTTTTTCCCTCCACATTTAGAATCAACGTCATGCGTTTAGAGTATTTGGCTGCGATACATTTCCACGTGATAAGCCACTTCGTTGTGCGATCAATTGTGGCCAGGTCGCATCTTTAAAAGAGCTGTATAGCTCAGTGGGCCTTACCTAGTAAAATAAAAATAAAATTAGAAATAGTTTCCTAAACGCTTTCCACCTCTCTCCACTGAGCAGTTTTAAATGTGTTCAGAAGTTGAGTTTATATTTTTTGTATCGCTTTTCTTTTCCCCCCATTGAAACAAGAGCCCGGTGCAGAGCGAGAGTGACGAGGAGGGGGGGGTGTACAGACATCCAGCGAGTGACAAATCCCGGGGGCCAGGTACCCATGGAGTAGGGACAGCGTTCACTGACCTACTCGCGTACGAGGGGGGCAGGGGGGGGGGGTCAACGATCGGAAAGTTTATTTTAAGTTTATTTCATTTAAAGTTTCTTCCCAACTGAGTAAAGGCCCATTTGAGCTTAAGAAGTGACTTTTACAAGGGGCGACTGGGTCGGCAGATGACACCGCAGTGAAGTCGGCCGTCAGCTCGCGTTTACAGCGGTAAAGTTTGGGTACTGCCACCAAAATAAGAGAGGGCCGATTAACCCTCCAGAGAGGAGGTGGGCTCTCTTAGAGCCTCCCTCTGACGAAGCCACGTCCGCCAGCGGTGGCGTGAGCAAAGCCATTGCAGGGCTGCTCCTGTAGCTCGCGTGCGGTCACGTAGCGAGTCAACGTGCGCTCGGACAGGAGAAAAAATAGCCGGGAGTAGAAAAACACGCCAGTAATTAGTGAGAGGTTGTATTTGTCAGAAACAGTTTTAAAAAAATACTTTTTTTTTTTACTGCTGCTCATATATAGTTTAACGACGCTTGACAATGCCCCATACATCAATTATTACTTTGAATAACCCTCCGGGTATCCACCTGCCAATCATTCACAATCATTACGGATGTGCGGTAACTGGCAAGCCTTTGAAAATAATAACGTTTATGTAATACTCAAAGGGTTCGGATGTTTAATTTTTTGATTGGTATCTTCTTTTCTGTACTTAATGCATTGCCAGTGATTGTTAAATTGACTTGGAAGCATTTATTTATGGGACGAGTAAGTGCAGTAGAGTGAATGATTATAATTACAGAAAGCCTCATTCATTTGGCCTCAACTAAAATTACTTCCCAGCAATAAAAACTTCGTAATCATTTGGATGTGCAGTGTGTATATGTGTAGTGTTTTCGATGTACCCTATGTATGTGTGGATGAATACATGTATGCACTGCATGTGGCACACACATATGTTGTGTTTGGGATGTGTTCCTGATTTGAACATAAACATTTTTTGCGAAAAAATAATAATCATAAATTGAGCCTCGATACGACATTTGAGATTATCTAATTGCATTCTTTTCTTCTGGAGTGGTCGGAAAATTTGACGTCATAATAAGTGATGTAATTTCATACTCTTTGGCTCTTTCGGTAAAGTCACGTAGGAATAAAATAAAATAAATCACGACGTTTCGGGCGCAACACCAGGTGGGAAAGCTTGGTCTGCTGCTGACGCAGACTGTTTTAAAACAGTGATGATGGACGCTTGTGTTGCGCCTGAAACGTCGTGATTTCTTTTATTTTCTACCTACGTGACTTTACCGAAAGAAACAAAGAGTATGGATTCCTGCAGTCACGAAAGCTTCAAATCAAGATTGATGTAATTTCTTACATCACTTAAGCGCTTATCCCACTGCAGGTGGTGCCACGTGGTGTCACGTGGTATCAGGTGGCTTCACATACACGTGCTGTGTCCTGGAAGACGGCTTTTTCCGTAGGTACGGAACCGTATTCTGTCGGTTAAAAAATGACACACACGCGCACCTTTTTATTTTCAAAATCATCCAGAAGTTTTTGGGTGCGTCTTACTTCCCGGAGAGCCGTATAATCCAAGAGACATGGTATACGTGTCCACGTCTAGGATTTCATCAAGTATATGCGTGTCGATGTTAGATGTATTGCAGAGTTTTTATTTCTGAGGTGATGCGGGCTGCCGATTTATCGGCAAAGCTTTTGACGGGCCGACACCTGGTCTCTATTTATATAAGCCCCCGCGGGGGACCAGGTATTTAAACGGTAGCGGCACAGCGTTCTAAAAAAAAACTGAGATTTTGATTCCCCCTCCTTGAATCACGGCTGCTGAGCACAGGGCCCAAATAACCCAAAACGTCAAGCGGCCAGCAACGAAAAGCGGCACATTGAGGGCTTAAACAAAGAACGAAATGGCATCGTGTGCAGAGTCGCCGTCGTTACTGCCGCACGTTTTCTAACCTAACCCTCCCGCCAGATCCCGTGGCTTTTGCCAAGCAGGTACGTGCCCTCCAAAGAACTGCCCGACCACCGGGGTATTTAATACACGAGGGTTCGCGCGTTTCTTGAGTTGAGCGTGGGCTTTGGCGACTTGTGGGGTGCGTGGGTGGTGTGGGGGAAAGAGGCAGTGGGAGAGAAACAGCAAAGTGTTGTGACAGGCATCGTGGTGAGTGGGTGAGCGTGTGAGTGGGTGAGCGTGTTGATGTGACTTGCAGTGTGGTGAGTGGGTGGGTGGTTGAGTGTGTGGCTGTGACCTGCAGTGTGGTGAGTGGGTGAGTGGGTGAGCGTGTCATTGTGACAGGCATCGTGGTGAGTGGGTGGGTGTGCGTGTCGTTGTGACCTGCAGTATTTGGTGGTGGTTGAACCGTGTGCACGGTGAGACAAGACAGTCGGTGTCCGGTAGACCAAATCCTCAGCATGGGTGGAGGAATCAGCGTGAATTTCGTGGAAAGACTAACAATGGTCGTAGCTCGCGAATCTCCCAGTCTCCACTCCCGGGAAATGTTGATACGCATTTCAGGGGAATGGGTGTGGGGGAATTATATTCTGGAGCTCAGCTCCGGGCAGCTTTGCCCTGGTAGTGGTGAAAAAATAATGACAACGAGGCGACTGACCGCCGGTGAGTGACTGAGCGCGTGAATGAGCGAGTGAATCTGTGAGTGGCTGAGCGAGTGAATCAGTGAGTGACCGAGCGAGTGGCTGAGCGAGTGAATCTTTGAGTGACCGAGCGAGTGGCTGAGCGAGTAAATCTGTGAGTGACCGAGCGCGTGACTGAGCGAGTGAATCTGTGAGTGACCGAGTGAGTGGCTGAGCGAGTGAATCTGTGAGTGACTGAGCGAGTGACTGAGCGAGTGAATCTGTGAGTGACTGAGCGAGTGAATAGGTGAGTGACCGAGTGAGTGACTGAGCGAGTTAATCTGTGAGTGACCGAGCGAGTGACTGAGCAAGTGAATCGGTGAGTGACTGAGCGAGTGGCTGAGCGAGTGAATCTGTGAGTGAGCGAGCAAGTGGCTGAGCGAGTGAATCTGTGAGTGACCGAGCGAGTGGCTGAGCGAGTGAATCTGTGAGTGACTGAGCGAGTGAATCTGTGAGTGACTGAGCGAGTTAATCTGTGAGTGACCGAGCGCGTGACTGAGCGAGTGAATCTGTGAGTGACCGAGTGAGTGGCTGAGCGAGTAAATTTGTGAGTGACCGAGCGAGTGGCTGAGCGAGTGAATCGGTGAGTGACCGAGAGAGTGGCTGAGCGAGTGAATCTGTGAGTGAGCGAGCGAGTGGCTGAGTGAGTGAATTGGTGAATGACTGAGCGAGTGGCTGAGCGAGTGAATCTGTGAGTGACTGAGCGAGTGAATCTGTGAGTGACCGAGCACGTGACTGAGCGAGTGAATCTGTGAGTGACCGAGTGAGTGGCTGAGCGAGTGAATCTGTGAGTGACCGAGCGAGTGGCTGAGCGAGTGAATCTGTGAGTGAGCGAGTGGCTGAGTGAGTGAATTGGTGAATGACTGAGCGAGTGACTGAGCGAGTGAATCTGTGAGTGACTGAGCGAGTGAATCGGTGAGTGACTGAGCGAGTGGCTGAGCGAGTGAATCTGTGAGTGACCGAGCGAGTGGCTGAGCGAGTGAATCTGTGAGTGCTGGATCACGAGTCGCCTTAGTAGCCCCTGTGCCCCTGTCTAGTAGAGACGAGGGCGGGGGGGGGGGGTTGTACCGTAGGCCACAGGGCACGGCTCCTTGGCTCCGCTTCCACCCCCCCGGCCCTCGACCAGACCGCACCGTCAGTGCCACCACTTCGTGTCCCAGTTGCGGTGATCATCTCTTGTTCTTGTGCAATGATGGCGATCTGCCAGCTGCCTCCGCAGTCCTAATCCAGACGGCCCTCACAGTGCCCCCCACCCCAGAGGTCGCAAACGGGTTTTGATTCCTTACCCGTACCCGTACCCGGCCGCACCAGGGTCGCAAACGGGTACCCGTACCCGTACCCGGCCGGGTACGGGTACGGTACGGGTATCGGGTACCTGATTGCGACCTCTGGGATGAAGTCATGTTGCAGGCACGGGTGGGTTGATTCTAGGAACTTGAATTGTGAGAAGAGACAAGACGTTGGGAAATGAGTGACAAACAGTTACTCACCAGTGACTCACGGTCTACCCTTACCCGTACCCGGCCGCACCAGGGTCGCAAACAGGTACCCGTACCCGGCCGGTACGGGTAGCCGGGTATCGGGTAGGGTACGGGTATCGGGTACCCGGTTGCGACCTCTGCCCCACCCCCAATCCTCTCGGTATGAATGTGTGTGCGAATTTAGTGCCCGATTGTGCCGCGTGAGTTGTAAAAGGGCATCTGTAAATGGATCGCCCCCAATGAATGTAACAAGGTTTATAGATAGTCCACAAATATTCGAGAGGAGAAATTACGTTTGAAAATGGAATTCTCTATGAAAGCCTCCACAGGCTACATGTATCCCGTACCCGCGAATCGCGATAGCGACACTGCATCTCTTAACACCCCTCTGTAAGGCTATTGGAGCAGTATCTTCTGTCACTACGTCATTCAATCGCCTGTATATCCGTGTGTGCGCTATATTTTAGTTCAACGGTCACCCTACGTCAGTCTAACGTTTCTGTAACTTAAGCTATAATTGTACCGTGATCGGTCGAAACATCATCTGCCCGAGCTGACTCGTGTCACAGGGAATGGTAAAGTTTAACGTTGATTTGTGTCCGCAATATTTTCGATATCTCAGTTGTTTTTACTTCTGATTTCTACGTTACTGAGAGCTCTACTTTATTTTATGTTACTTTTGTCAGTTTTGGTGACCCCAGGGTCACCGTCACAACGAGACTATGCTGGCGTGTTTGAGTTCTCACCACGGTTCAACAAAATCAACTTGAAACCTGAAACCTGCAGAGTTAAAAGAAAGAGGATCCACACTCTGTAGCTACAGCTACAGTTATTTTGCTGTGCCTTTTTTACACCTGATGAAGGAAGCTTGTGTTGCCTCCGAAACGTCGTGATTTAATTGAGTTGTTTTCAATTATTTTATTTTATTGATTGTTTTACCTACGTGACTTTACCGAAAAAAACAAAGAGTATGAATCCTTGCAGTCACGAAAGCTTCAAATCTAGAAGAAAGAGGATCATTGGAGATCGGCAGTGCATCTACGAATGTGTAAATCTGCACGCCTCTGGGCCGTTTTGCTGATCACTGTTCAGTGCGGAGTGGTTGGTCCACTGCTTGGAGCGCACTGCACTACGGACCCGGCCACCTCGGTTCGATTCCCAGCAGTGGTGAGCGATATCTGAACCGTGGCCGAAGTCGCCCCTCACCAACCGGCACTGCACCACCAGCATGGTGAACCACCATGACTCACGCGGCGTAGAGGAAGCCTTCATCCAGCAGTGGATTGACGTTTTATGTTTCATGTAAAAATTCATTATTGCTGTTTTACACAATTTTCTCAAATAAGCTCTGCGCGTGTGTGCGTGCGTGCGCGTGTGTGTGTATTTTACGAATCTTGCAGCATTTCGTACGGTTCGTTGATGAAAGCGATAAATCAACTGCTCCAGCTGTGGGCACAGCTTATGGGAAAAATAAAATGTGAGAAACGAAGTGGATGGTGAAATGAACGCAAACGAACAGCACGGGAGGAGGCATTTGCTTATTGAGCAAACGCAGCGGTGGATGCTCATTCGGCAAACCGGAAGAGAAAAAAAAGAAATTGGTCCCTTGGAAATTTCCGTTGAGATGACGAACGAACGTGAAAATAAGAGAGACGGGAGAAGCAGAGTAGGGAAATGGGAGTGGATGGAGAGAGAGAGAAAACAGCAAGCGAAGCTATGTGTTGTACAGCCACGCTGCTTCCTGTTTGCATAATGACTTGTGGCAGGTCATACTCCAACCACAAAAGGCAAGAAAGATCAAAGATCCCCAGGAAAATAATGTATCGATTTCAGCGGCTGTAGTCTTCGCGAAGTTGCGTAAAACACGCCGGTCAATTTGAAGGGGTTGGGTTTTTTTTTCACCCCCACCTCTTCACTCTTCATTGCGTTTTCCCTGCGCTTAAAGCGAAGATATTTCACTCTGCTGATTTTGGTGGCTTTTAATCAAGAGCGGTGTGTGTGTGTGTGTTTTTTTTGTGCATTAAAAAAAAAGTCTTTCAGCCATCAATGAGAGATGAAAGCGTTCCATATTTAGACTTCTAATAGGCCACGAAAACAGTAATTGCACCATTCACCGCCTGTGTGCGTACGTATTTATATATTTCACGCTGATTTTTTAAAAGCTCGCGGTGCAGATTTACCTGCCTTGGAAATATAACGTTACAGTGAAAACATGCAAGTTGAAAGGTGACTTTTATTACGTTTTGCGAAATGGGCATCGCAAAGTTTATTAGGGCATTTTTAGTTTTACCTCCGCTGTTTGACAGTTTTTGAGCGACCGTTTTTTTCCCCTTCCTTTGTTTATTCTTGTTTGTCGAGGGGTGTTTCAGTTACAACGTTAAACAAAATGCAACGTAAGTCACGCAAAGCGTTATCCCAATGAACGTGCCAACGACTGGGACAGCACAGCCAGCAGATGCAAGAATCGAGAATACGCTACCTTTGTACCTTTGAGCGCGTCAAATGCATGGGCGGCGGTGGGGGGGGTCATATCAGATTGGGGAAAAAGTGTGGAGTTCGGGTCAATATCAGTATCCGAGACACTGTTTTGTCAGGCACCGTCTGACATCAGTTACACAAATGTTGCTCTGACATACAACGGGAGAAGATCGGTGTGCGTCAAGGCGAGCGCATCGTCTGCGATGCATCGTCTCGGCAGGCGACGAGCTGTACATGAAAGCGAGTTCAATTAAATTACTGCGACGTTCATCGGGGCATGGTGTGGCAGAGGTCGCAACCGGGTACCCGATACCCGTACCCTACCCGATACCCGGCTACCCGTACCCGGCCAGGTACGGGTACGGGTACCCGTTTGTGACCCTGGTGCGGCCGGGTACGGGTAGGCCGTGAGTCACTGGTGAGTAACCGTTTGTCACTCATTTCGGGTAGGGTGCCGGTACGGGTAGGGAACGGGTACCCGTACCCGGCCGGGTACGGGTACGGGTACCCATTGGCGACCCTGGTGCGGCCGGGTACGGGTAAGGAATCAAAACCCGTTTGCGACCTCTGCCGTGTGGCGAACGCGAAAACAAAAGAAAAGACATCGTGCATCAGAGGTGGACGAAGCCCCTTGGATGAATTCACGTACAGAGTATATAAAACGAGGGCCCCTTTTGTGACAACATGGAGGCGATTGGAAGGGGAAGAAGTAGTAAATAAAGTTTCACAGATCACACTCTGCGGTGTTGTGATCCTGCGCAAGGTATTCACATCGATCACTTACGACATTTGTTTCAATTGACAGAGCCGTGTTTAACTATCCTTGAATTTGTTCAAACAATCAGCGGTTTCCTCACACGGGCCTGCGCCGTCATTCCACTGTGATTTCTAGCGCCCGGAATCGGCGCTGCGTCACACACATTTCTCGTCAGTCCGAAGCGGGTTTTCCTTTTGAAATGAAACTCAAAGAGAAATCCCAAATCCCCGCTCGTACGCGTGCACATTAGCGGCGGTGTTGACACGATCCTGTTAGCTGCCGATATTTAATCATTTCCTCTGCCAGGTGGTATTTCCTCCGGCGGATTTTCGCAACCTCCCCCCCCTCTCGAGCCGTTTTCGCTCGCCCAGCGGTTTGTTTCTATTTATTTTATTTTCTCGCGCGCGGTGGAAGGACGTGACGTCAGCGGGATTTTTTTTGTCTAAATTTGTTTTGCCTTTCCCTGCAGGTATGGCGTGGAGCAGCCAGCTTACATCAACATCATCCGCGACCCCATCAGCCGCTTCCTCTCCAGCTACTTCTTCCGCCGGTTTGGCGACTGGCGCTCGGAGCAGATCCACCTGGTTCGCACGCCGGGCATGAAGGATGACGAGAGGTCCCTGGTGAGGGGGGGAGGGCGGCCGTTTGCAACCTGGCGAACGAGTGAACGCGCCGGCTGGAGATTATGATTACACGGCGCCGGTTTGCGTGAAAAGGAAAAGTTCAACCCTGCAGTGAACTCTCTCGCTCCACCGATGGTGGAAGGGCCTCCACTAAAGAACAGTTCTTCTTGGTTCTTTTCGGTAAAGTCACGTAGAAGGGAAATAATAAAATAATTAGAATAAAACATAATAAGATACAATTCTCACGACGTTTCGGCCACAACGCGTTATTTTATTATGTTTTATATTTTTTATTTTATTATTTCCCTTCTACGTGACTTTACCGAAAGAACCAAGAAGATGAATCCCTGCAGTCACGAAAGCTTTACATCGAAATTTAAAGAAGTTGTTTCGTGTTTAACTCGGTGTCCTTCCACCGCATCTCCCGACGTAGCACGGTCGGCTACGTTCAGTGTGAAAGAAGTTCAACGTGCGTATTTGTGCTTGCGTTGTGGCCGAAACGTCGTGAGAATTGTATTTTATTATGTTTTATTCTTATTATTTTATTATTTCCCTTCTACGTGACTTTACCGAAAGAACCAAGAAGATACGTACGTACAGTAAACCTGTGCACGCGACGGGGGGCTGAAGACTGAACGCTTCGCACAGATAGATTGAAGGATCCATTGCTGTAACGCCATCCCCTGACCATCCTTGTGGCCCACGCCGACAGCACCAGAACTCTATTCACCAGGCTCAATCAGTCTTAAGTTTACCAAGAACTTCTGAGATCTGGCAACATTCCAGGGCGATTTGGTAACGTAAAATGTACGAGGGCCACCCCACACTGTGCGGTTTTGTGGGGATTACTTGAACATACTTCACCACGCTGGTCTATGCTCGTTTGGTAAAAATAGGAGGAGCATAGACGTGGGAGCATAGCACAGCAACAAAAATTGATTTCCCTGCTTTGGTAATAAAATATGTATTTGTGTGTTTAAAGCTTTTAAGAGATGCTGCTGCCGCCGCCATGGTGTCACGGTGTGCGCACTGGGCGTCCAATCCAGAGGTCACCGGTTCTGTTCAATCTTCCGGCGTGGCAATGGACACAGTGTGTTGCGAACTTTCTTGTAACGTCACCGCCCCGATCCACCGAGCAGTGTAAATCGGGCATGTCGCGTGTGGTGGGGTCAATTCTGGCTGCTCTGGCTTATTCCAAGACGTCTGTCAAGTGTGGAACAGGCGGCCAATTCTTCTTGGTTCTTTCGGTAAAGTCACGTAGAAGGGAAATAATAAAATAATAAAATAAAACATAATAAAATAATTCTCACGACGTTTCGGCCACAACGCAAGCAGCCATCCTCAGGTGAAGAACAGGTCTGTCGGAACGACAGCGTCTGAATGAAACACCACCAGGCGGCCAAATGTATGTGTGCATGTTAAACTTATGCTTTCTACAGAGGAGCCCTCTATATCTCTCTATCGGTGGAGGCCATTCTGCCAGCAGAGGCGATGAGCAAGCGGTTTCAGAACTGCACCTTGACCTTGCTAGTGTCACTCATGTTTTTAAGACGGACGATGAGCTCTGAGAAGATTACGTGGATTAGATGGCCGTCGTTAATTAATGAATGCAACCGTTCCATGGCAGGATCCTGACTCAAAGGCGACTCTCTGTCCGTGAGCTAAATCAATTAATGGAAGCCGTCTTATTCAGAGCCCTACCCAGGTGTGCGGGGATACCATTGTTGCATTGTATATAGCACGGCCTTGGGGTAATCATGAAGCCGATACGTTGTGAATTGAAGCACCATTGCGATAGCATAAAACCGATGGAGTCGTCAAACATTCTCGCCGCAATTATGACGGCGAAAATACCATTTCGTCTCATTTTTCTCGAAACGGCTGAATTTGAATCTTGAAACGTGACTGGGATTTTTCTTTTGGACGTACGCTCGTGAATTTTTTTTGTCTTTTTTGGGAGTGAGAAGGCCAAATCGTATGTACACGTTGTTTGGGTTTCACATCCTTAGATTGAGGAGGTTGACTGAGTGGCTCAGAAGCCTAAAGAGCTGCCAGCCACTTTGAATCTCGGTTCGACTCTGCCTCAAGGCTCAAGAGTTGACGATCTCAGCTCATTTACCAATGACCACACAGACATCCATCGCACTAAATAGCAGTACTGCAATTTGGCTAAGTTCCACTTCTGAGAATTCAAATATACCCTTAACTTGTATTTAAGAACTTGCATCTTGGAATCCCTGCCTCACTTGATACAACAAATCTGGCTGTGATGGCTGTGACAGTCCCACCTGATGACGGAGACTTGTGTTGCCTCCGAAACGTCGTGATTTTTATTATTTTATTTTTATTAATTTAAATTAATTTTTTACCTACGTGACTTTACCGAAAAAACTAAGAGTATAAAATATACCGGCTTGAGTGGCGTGTGACGAACTTTACTCTCGCATGGCAGTGGGTGGGGAAAAGGGCGCCCTCTACTGTTTGGGCAAGATGCCACTTGAAGATATCCCCAGAGGTGGCTCTGTGTCATGTCCACTTCTGTGGGCTGTTCTCTAGCACGAAGCATTGCGATGCTCGGCGCGATATCCGAAATGAATACGTTGACTCGTGACGTGAAACCGATAGCAAATTTGGGGCAACGCTCGGGGGTGGGACATGTTTTTGTTTATCTGGGGAGGGCTCAAATGACCGCAGTTTGTCTTTTTGCTTCCAGAGTGTGAACGACTGCATCCTCAAGAATTACCCAGAATGCACCAACCCTCGCCTGTTCTACATCGTCCCCTACTTCTGTGGGCAGGATCCCCGGTGCCGGTAAGCCACCATCACCGGGCACACTTTACCGCTGGCTGCGTGGCAAATAAATATATAAAAAATGCTTCCATTTACCGAAATGAAAACACTGCTGAACTCGGCAAAATCTTGGCCCTTGGCTGAAACCGCTGCAAAGATTGTGATTGAAGAGAGTGGGATTAAGAGAATTTGCAACCCAAAACCCAAATAGCTCTTACGTTGAAAGCATGCATTGTGCGCTGTAGGTCCTGAGACAGCAAAAGACAATTTCTAAGGATGTTCTGAACATTTACATGACACGATCATTGAACGTAGCTCGCACTTACGAAATATATGCTTTCTCGAAAAGCACGAAATTTAGCATATGGTCCCAGTTTTGGGATTTTTCAGATTAATCCAAATTTGGGAACATCCATTGTATCTACAAGACGAGAGCTATTCGTTTTTTGGATTTGCGTCTTCCCCGATAAGAAGTACATCGAGTACATGGGAACTGGCAGCACCGGTGAGCTCCGGTGAAGATGCCACACCAACCCTGGTGAGTGCTCCTTCAGGGGCTATTGAGGGCGTGACGGTGGCTAGGAGATGTTAACAACCTCGCCTGGTATGCAGAAGGTCGTGGGTTCGATCCCGACCCTGATGCCTGTATATGTCGAGTTTGCATGTCCTCTTCCCATGGTCGCGTGGATTTTTCTCCGGACTCTCCCGTTTTTGCCTCCGCAATTTAGAAACGCGCGTTTAGAGTATTTAGCCGCTATAAATGTCTGCGTGATAAGCCGCTTGGTTGAGCTATCATTTGTGGCCAGGTCACTTATGAAAAATTGTTGCATAGCTCAGTGGGCCTTACCTGCTAAAATAGAAAGTTAAGTTTTAGTTTCGTTTCCAGAGCAATGTTCCATCCTGAGCAACCACCAGGGAAAATATATCCACATCCCGCTCCTCCTCCTTGTTCAATATACCTCTCACTATAGTTGTGGATATTATGGTCACATGCCACCACACCCACTCGAGTCTGCCAGGGAATATATTCGGTGAGACACAAATTCCCTCTCTGCGCGTTTCCTCATCGATCGGTTGCCGACTCGCAGTGTGGCGGAGGAAGCCGTCGGCTCGTTGCAGCGCGCCGGGCGTGTGCGGTTGTAAAATGATGCCGTCAGTGGCGAGGCTGCCACCTACTGATTTACAACCACAGTGAGAAGAGAAGAGAAAAAAAAACCCGATGCATTAAAACGGCCGAAAACTTGTCCGTTCACACGGAACGCAGCGCAGCGTAGCGTAGCGTGCCCGGATACGTGAAATGGTGCGGATACGTGAACTGGTCGGATACGTGAACTTGTGCGGATACGTGAAATGGTGCGGATACGTGAACTGGTCAGATACGTGAACTGGTCGGATACGTGAACTGGTGCGGATACGTGAACTGGTCGGATACATGAACGTCTGTGGAACACGACGGTTGCCCCGGGCGCCAATGTGTGCGTGGATCTGTGACGGCCGGACACTCGGGGGCATCCTCCTGTTCTCTTCGGTGGACCAAGAGAGAACCAGGAAGGCTGAGCGGGAAAATCTCCGCGACGAGGAAGACGGAGGATAATGATTTGAACCCGTTGCCCCAAGTGCCCGTGTATGGCATTTCCACGCGATCTTTGCAATCGCTGCACAATTTTTGTTTGCAAGTTTCTTGTCTGCAAACATGGGCCGACTCCGCCAGCTGTCGGGTTTTTTTTATTCGATGTGTTGTTTGAGAAGCGGTAAACGTCTGTCGATGTTTATTGGAATGCCTATCACGTTCTGCTTTCGTGCACTTTCAAAAAGGCTCGGGACATATGGTGGAAAGGTATTTGCGTCGTCACTGGAATAATCACAACGTACTTTGGTGTGCTGTTTAAAAACATTGCAATGAACTAGGATGTCTGAAACGTACCACATTCATCAATATTACGTGCAGATCTAACAAGTTCCGACTGCTCAGGATTTCGTGGCAGTGCTGCTGTGTAGCTCTTCACTGCGTTTTCTGGTTGTGCCGCGCATTGTTCGGCACCATTTCCCGACGTTCCACTCCGCGTAATGGGAACTCCTTTGGAAACTGAATCGAAGAGTTATTATAATTTTTCCCCTGAAAATGCTCTCAGCACGCGGAGTAAAACGTCGGACATCGTGCCGGAGAACACGCGGCGCAACTGGAAACCACGTCGGATAGAGCTACGCAGCGCAGCAGCGAAAACCTATGCAGAAGTAGTAGTATAGAAGTAGTACTGTGGCTACACGGAGCAACTTAGTCTGTGTGTGTGTGTGGGGAGCGGCGGTGCAGCGGTTAGCATTCCGCGCTACGAGCCAGACCACCCGAGTTTGACTCCCGCTCACGACGATGATCTGAACCGGTGTTGAGGCCTTCCCTAGGTCGAGTCTGCCTCAAAACGAGTACCTGGTGCGATGTGTAAACATCGTCACCCGGGGAGACAAAGGCAGCCTGGTGTGGTGCTGGCCACCCGCCGCCTCGCGTGCCATTACCGTCCTTCATCCGCGCTGCTCACGAGAACAGAGTATGCCCCAGCAGGTCCGTTAAAAGCTTAATCAGTCGGGGGGTGGGGGGGGAATCTTTGTCTTTGTGTGCGTGCGTGTGGACCGGGGCTTCAGAGTTCCCAGTAGCTGGGCGCTCAAGAGGGCCAAGGACAACGTGGTGCAGTACTACTTGCTCGTGGGCATCCTGGAGGAGCTGGAGGACACACTGCTGGTGCTCGAGAGGCTCCTGCCCCACTACTTCAGCGACGCCCTGAAGATTTACAGCGACCCAGGTGTGTGGCTACGGGGGACACGGGGACCGCCTCCCCGACCCGTCACATGGGAGAGTCGGTTGCGAGCAGTTTCAAGACCGCCGTTGGTAACACTTTTCCTAAACGGACAAGTGCTCTATATGACAGGAGACCATATTCTTTTTTTTCTTTTGGTAAAGTCACGTAGGTATAAAATGAAATAAATCACGGCGTTTCGATCGCAACACAAGCAATCATCAAAAAGCACAAGCAAAAAAAATGTCTTGCTGTGGTTCCCCACCTGATGATGATTGCTTGTGTTGCGATCGAAACGTCGTGATTTATTTTATTTTATACCTACGTTACTTTACCGAAAGAACCAAAGAGTATGGATTCCTGCAGTCACAAGAGCTTCAAATCTAGAATGACAGGACACATTTTGGGCAATGGCTCTTCTTCATGCGCTCGTGTTATTGACGAGGTTTTTCTGTTGTCTGTGCTTGTGCACCACTGCCAACGCAGTATTGCCAATTAATTCGCCATTAATTTAATTAACGTGAGAGTTGGTGAATTACAAATCCCACCCATCCACTTGTCACATGCCTGCTCCAGTCTAGCGGCAACCTGGGAAATATCAAGTGAGAAATTAAGTGCCGGTGAGAGGCATACGAAACTAACTTATAAGCTTTTTATTTTATCTTACCAGGTAAGGCCCACTGCGCTATATAGCTCTCTTTCAGAAGCGACCTGGCCACAAATGGTAGCTCAACAAATTGGCTTATCATCATGTGGGAATTTATAGCAGCCAAATACTCTAAACGCATGTTTCTAAATGTGGAGGGAAAAACTGGAGGACCCGGAGAAAAATCCATGCAACCACAGGAAGAACATGCAAACCCCAAATATACAGCAGCAGGTGTCAGAGTCGGGATTTAACCCACGACTTCCTGCATACCAGGCGAGGGAGTTAACATCTCGCCAGCGTGGCACCCATATCCAGTATATATTACCTGGTTACACCAGCCCACAGGGGATTATTGTGTCCGTCGTGCAGGGAGGGGCTGGGTGGGGAGGGAGGGGCTGGGTGGGGAGGGGAGGGGAGGGTGGGGAGGGGCTGGGTGGGGAGGGTGGGGAGGGGCTGGGTGGGAGGGGCTGGGTGGGGAGGGTGGGGCTGGGTGGGGAGGGGCTGGTCACCCCGTGGTGCCCTTATAAAACTCAACGTTTAACCTACTCACGCCGGCTTGTGCCCGCCCTCACAGTCGGGCATATTTGCGGAATACACTACGCCGCTGTTGACCCTGGCCATTGACCCTGGCCATTGACCGAACAACCCAACGTTCCTACCAGCTCTCTCCGCAGGAATGTGTACTGGATTTGGTGTGCCGGGGAGCGTAAATCAATTGTGTGGCTCTGAGCGACGCGTCCGGGATTCTCTCAGCTTTAACACAGCCTCGCCGGCATCCGCTGTGAAGCGCACCTGGGGACCAGTCAGAGTGCCAAAGGTGACATTGGTGACAAGTGTCGGTGCAGTCTTAATAAAGACGCTCGACAGATTTTTATCAACAATAGTAATAAAAATGATGCCCTTGATCTAGGAAGCCTCGCTGATTGTCAAGACCCTTTTATCTCTCTCTGCTTACGTGTCTGTCTGTGTGTCTCCTGTTCTGTGTTGAATCTCTCTCTCTTAAATTTAGCTATCTTTGGAAGAACGTAATCAACCAGGTTGGGTGCTGACTGTTATGTTAGCCGACTCTCTGTGTTGTATTACATTATATTTATAAGTTCACTAGGTTTTGTTTTCTCTTTCATTTGTAGCTGATGATAATTGCTTGTGATGCAATCGAAACGTCGTATGCTATTATTTAATTTATTATTTTCTCTTTCTACGTGACTTTACCGAAAGAACCAAAGAGTACCTTTTTTCATGAGGTTCCTGCAAATCAGATATTTTACAAGTGCCCTCTGGTTTTTCCCCTCCGCATTTCGAAACACGTGTTTAAGAGTATATGGCTGCTATATATGTCCACGTGACAAGTCACTTCGTGGGGGGCTTTTAACCGTGGCCAGTCTCCCAGCAACCTGGAAAATATCCACGTGAGAAGTGGCGGTGAGAGGTTTCCTAAACTCTACGATAATTTGGCCACATGTGATATCTCAATGAAGTGGCCAATCTACCAGCAACCTGGACAATATATCATTAATTAAGGAATTAAATTCGTGGCCAGGCCGTTTCTGAAAAGGAGCTATATAGCTCAGTGGGCCTTGCCTGGTATAAGGAAAAACAATTTGTGTAGTGTTTGGCATGTCGGAGGGGAAACGGGTTTTGCAGAGTGCACAACAGGGCGTGACCCTCAGATCTCCAAGCAGAGAGATTCAAAAAGCCACCGCTGTACAAGTCAACTCGCAGGCGGAGCCATCGGGGCACCTGGCATACCCCACTGGCGTTCTCCCATCCAAGCACTAACCAGGCTTAACCCCTGCTTAGCTTCGGGGATCGACGAAGATGGCGGGCACATGGGAGGCCGCATTGGGTGTAGGCAAGGACAACGGGAAAACTAAAACTTGGACTTCTCTGTCTCGTGCTGTCGTCACTTGGATCTGACGAGAAAGTGCGTCACTGGTTCGATTGCGTTTTCCAGCCACTCCCGACTCATGGATGTACAGTATAAATGTTTTTTGTGATTTGCTAAACCTTAATTTGCATTCCTGTCGAGTTTTCGTATTGTTTGTTTTGCAACTTTCTGACCCGCCCCCTCCTGGACGTCTCGTGAAAAAATAGTTTTTTAGCTCATCGGATTCCTCCAGTATAAATATTCTGATTCTGATTCTTTAGCATGCGCCACCTGGCATCGATGAAACGACATGAACCTTGCCCCTGGATAAAATGTCAACGGCACGTTGTGCCGCAGCTGTGTTTTGATATGCACCAATAACAAACCTCGTGTTAATGACTAAATATTTACTCTCCGATAATCAAAGGGAACGTAAACATGCCACAACATTGGCATTTTTTTTGCCGCATTGTTTATGGTTTGTAAATATCCTCCTTCTTAAAAGTCGGAGCCCGTCAGGCGTCCCACTAGGAATGTACGCCCATGCAATTATAAAGGCGCAGCCCTGCAATGGCGGAATGGTTCGCCACTGGAGGGAGTGGCAACAAACCCCTCCCGGAGATGCCTTAGCCTGCTCTTCCACGTAGGCATCTTCCACGTTGGCCGGACCTTCTTTTAAGAGGCGAGAGTTACCCACACTTCACCCCAACACTTGTGATGTGTATCGGTCGTTGTCCCCACCACCCACACACCTCTGATTAGCACGGTTGTCTGTACGGTGTGAAAGAAGTTCAGCGAGCAACCAACTGGTGGTACCCTTTAATACTGCGAGGTGGACAGAGGCAGTGTGGGAGGGTGGTAGGGGGGGCATTTAAGAAACTTGCACCATTGCTTAAACCGCCGTGACAGGAGTTCGAACCGGGGACCTCTGACATTGTCATGTCATAGTAACTTTCTGACCCGGCACCTATTGGACATCTGTGAAAAAAAGAGCATTATAGCTCATCGGATTTCTCCGGCATGGATAAAGATTCTGATCCTGAGATTGCAGGTCTGGCCTGCTGACCATTTGCGCACCGCACCGTCCCACGTTCGCGTACTAATTACAAACGGTTGGGCACGTACACTTGCGTTTAGACATAATGTTGTGCCTCTCTCGAATTTGCCATCCTGTTTATTTGTTTTTTTATTATTCCAGATCTTTCGATAGACTGGGTAAGGATTAGAGGGAATAGCAACGTAGACAACGTGCTGAAAATAATTGATACACGAGAAAGGTGGAAAACTCACGTATGCAATTATTATTTTAGGATAACCCATGCTCGATGAATTTGAACACATTGCAATCCACTTCTGATAGCTGTTGTGGTATCCACTTCACATAGATGGCCACATGCAGCAGACTTAATCGTTCACTTGATCTCTTTTATAAACGTAATCTGCATATTCAGTCGTGGCCTGCTTTCAGGGACAACGAGGTTTTGGAGGTTATCAGGCCTTTCCAGGACATGCCTCGATTTATCTCTGCCGTCATTAATCGTGCGATGTTTCATAACCGTGGCAAATTGTTAATGATGGCGGAGGCAAAGTATTTTCAGCTTGTGCATGATTAAGTGTTCCAAGTGCCCAAAGCGGTGGAGAAAAAAATGTCGTTTCCCTTCATCTAAAGTCGTACAAGTTGTCGACTCACGGCTCGTAAACACCGCGATCGTTCACAAAAAAGGCGTGGAACAAACACAAAACGGAAATGTTTGCAAAAAACCAATGGAGAGATGCATGCTTTAGAAAAAAAAACACAGAGACCGAAAAGGAAACACGTGGATTTAGAGAACCTATACAAGTTCATTAGACATCATTCAAACTGTTAAGGAAGGCGGGCTTGGCCACTGGTCAAGCAACGATGGCAGCCAAAGAATGTGAATCATCCGAGAAGACGATCAATTGGCTCGTGCGTTGATGCTAGGTGGACAATTACATCGCAGGATCGAGAGAGGTGGGGGACAGCTTGGGGGGGGGAGGGGGACCTGATCGTGGTCGATGGCGATTTGCTTACACCGGGTGCAGCGACGAGAGCACCTCGCGCGAGCGTGCCCTCGATGCCCAAGCGGGTCCGCTGCTATAACCGTGCCGCCCGTTTGACATTTCGTGTCCCCCCCCCCCCCACCACCACCACCGTCCGCAGACTACTTCGGCCTGGGCAACGGCACGAGCTCCCTCAAGAAGCAGCTGCCGTCGCGGCGCGCCCTGCAAGTGCTGTACCAGAGGCTCGGCTACGAGTACGACTTCTACTACTTCGTGCGCGACCAGTTCCACCTGCTCAAGCGCAAGCTGGGCCTCAGGGTGCCGCGGCGGCCCAGGCCACAAGACGTCACGTTGCCCCCCGGGGCGACGCGCCTCTTCGCCGACGAGACGGCCGCGGTGGCCGCAGGGGGGACGGCGGCGGCAACGACGGCGGCGGCGGCGGTGGGAGGAGGAGGAGGAGAGGCGGCGACGGAGGAGGCAGCGGCGCCCGAGGCCCGTGCCCACGAGGGCCAGGACTCGGCGAGGGAAAGCGGCGGCGTAGGAGAGGGCACGGGCAGCCGAACGCCGCCCGTGGCGCACGGGGCTTTGGTCCTGCGCACGTTAAACGAGGATGGGGGGAAGGAAGGTGACACCAACGTGGACGTGGATGTCTCGCAGTGGCTGCGGGAGAACTACCGGCGCTGACCGCCGAGTCCGTTCCGCCGGGACACATTTGCGTTTTGTTTTATGTTCTGCACAGAATAGATGGGTTAATTTGGTGTACATATACTGGAGTGACGAGCGAGTGGTATTTGCGAGCTATTTCAATCGTGGGTGGCTTTCGCTTTGTGTGATGATGCGAACATATTTAAGAAGCCTGAGATGAAAAAAAAGCCTATACAGTTATGAAAGTGATTATTTACCGATGTTAGTTTCGCTAAGTTTTACGACACTCTATGAGTGGTATTTTGAATTTTAACTCATCAGAGATTCTTTGCTGACGTGCCGTGGTCATGACGTCTGTCGATTATGGCGGGCAATCACATCTCTGAAAAAAGAAATCCGTTGATCTTACATCCTGAATTGAGCAGATTAAGTTGTGCATTTGGTGTTCGTTATGAAAAACATTGTTCAAAGGGATTCAATACTCACGCTGACACCATCATGCATATTAATTCACCATCCTAATAGACTCAAATAAAACTAAACTATTTAATATTTTACCCGGTAAGGCCCTATGAGCTAACCAACTCTTTTTCAGATGCGACCAGGCCACAAATTATAGCTCAACGAAGTGGCTTATCACATGGAAATGTATAGCAGCCAAATACTCTAAACGTGTGATTCTAAATACAGGGTGGGGGGGGGGGGGGGGCCTGGAGGACCCGGAGAAAATTCCACACGACCACAGGGAGAGAGACCTGCAAACTCCAAATATACAGCAGACGTCATGGTCGGTATCGAACCCACAACCTCCTGCATACGAGGCGAGGTAGTTAATATCTCCCATCCTTGTCCCCGCATGTTATTTCTTTGAAGGCGTGTCACACGGACTTCAGTTCCGTTTATCCTGGGCGACCAATCCCCTAGCGATGAGGCCCAAGTGGAATGTGCTCCCGTTGTGAAATATTTTAACGTTGTAATTAACAAACTCCAGCGGCGAGTAAAACGGTGGGCCCTGCACCCGCCTAGCCCCACAGCCCAGCTCGCCATGCCCACACATCAAAGCCAGCACAGAAGCCACCCGGTTCTTTGTCGGGATGGAAATAATTACCAAAGTGCGTCATTGTCTGTTGGGGGGAAAAAAAAAGAGTACGTCACGGCGTAATTTGCCGGCAAAGTCAGTTGTGCGCCGGTGTGGCTCAGATTATAAATTGTGACGGCGATGCAATTTGCGCCGTCGACCAAATCGCCCAGAATGTGCCCGATGTCAGAAGCTAAGCTGGTTTGAGCGCTGGACAGTGCTTGGACGGGTGACCACTGTGCAAAAGGCTGGTTGACATCGGCTTCAGGGATGTGTGGTGGGCAGCAGAGGGTAGTGCAGCAAAAAGCCATCGCTGCGCCGTGATTTTATGCTCAACCCGTACTGAACCAGCGTGGTGAAGTATGGTCAATTAACCCCCCTCCTCACCCATGCTACAGCCCACATGGCATGGGGAGGCCATCATTCGGAGGTGGATTAAGGGCTGTTATTTGCAACGTAACTCTGCGTGGTGTGGAAGTGCAATGTGTGTAGATGCTGTCAGTCTGGAGTTGATGTGCCGATGGGGTGAGTGTGTGAGTGGGGTTGGTGAGTGGGAGAGGTGGGTGTGCAAGTGGGGAGTGTGAGAGTGAGAATGGTGAGTGTGTGAGCGAGTGTGTGAGAGGGGTGTGTGTGAGTGGTGAGTGAGAGTGGGGTTGGTGAGTGAGTGGAGTGAGTGGGGTGAGTGTGTGAGTGGGGTGAGTTTGTGAGTGGTGAGTGTGAGTGAGTGGGGTTGGTGAGTGGGGTGAGTGTGTGAGTGAGTGGGTGAGTGTGTGAGTGAGTGGGTGAGTGTGTGAGTGGTGAGTGAGTGGGGTGAGTGGTGAGTGAGTGGGGTGAATGAGTGGTGAGTGTGTGAGTGAGTGGGGTTGGTGAGTGAGTGGGTGAGTGTGTGAGTGGTGAGTGAGTGGGGTGAGTGGTGAGTGTGTGAGTGGGGATGGTGATGAAGAGTTTCCGTGTAGAATGGCGGCTACTCAATTTGCTCTTCTGACGGATGTAAGAACGTTCAAGTATCACGGATTATTATAATTATTTCACGGAAGATATTTACTTATAAAGCACAATTTACATATTTTGGGAAATGCAAACCTTGCAAGAGACATTCGTTGACTGCATATTATGAATGCTTTTTATAAAAGCTTTAAATGAAAATTGGCTATGAAATAAATATATATACGATAATTTTAATGAAACTACTTAGAACCAGGTACTGTGTAATCTTCGTTTTCTTGCTACGTTTCCAGGAGTATCAGTTTTTCCACCCCTCCTAAGTCTTACTTCGCTTGCCATAAAAATTGCGATCGCAGAACCAAGGGAATTCGAAGGTGGTGATGGGACAGGTTTGGTCATGGGGGCCCAAGGGGAGAAGCAATGGCAAAGAAGCAACTGTGGTGGCCGCAGAGCAACGACCCAATTCTGCTTCGGCCACACTCAAAGGGTCCAAGAGCCCAAAGTCGGATTCGTGTCCCGTGCCAGATGAACCCCGGGGTCCCATAAGCCCCCGGCTCTCGCATAAACTGCGTTGCGACGTCATTGTATGTCTGTTGAAGGCGGACGACACGACGATCTATTCCTCTCGACGAGCTCGACACGGTGCGCTAATCAAAGTTGTGTTTCTTCTGCGTATTCGTCCTCGCCTGCTGCGCTAGGACGACACGACACAACTGAATGATCCGCGCCAGGCGGGTCGCGGCGTTTGTTGTGCGCGGTGGGACGGAGTCGCCAAAAATCAATAAATTAATTACGATTTTGACTTCCGTTTATTCGGGACCACGGTATCCCGCCATAAGGTGCAGTTGTCACCGTCGTTAAAGAAAAAAGAAATGTGCAGGAAATTTAAACAACCCGCTCGGGGGGGGGGGGGGAATACCGATTCAGCATGCATGTACCATGCCGTAGCCAAACGTGCTAATGGAAGGTGCGGGGGAAGGGCAACACTTAATCTAAACAAAGACAGAACAAAGATCCCCCGTGGAGCCTGAACAGACTGTTGGGGCAAGTGCTGTTAGCGAGCACCAACACACACACACGCACAAAATCAATGTAATTACACTGCTTCACACTCAGTCGGGCCTGCAGATATTGAGACAGCCACGAGCGGTGGGAGGGCATGCATAGCTGTCAACCCATACGGTGTACCCGTGTTCTTGTACAGGGGAATTGGGTTTTCAGGTCCATACGGCGTACAGCCGTTTTAATACGGGCACATTTAAAAAAATAAATCTATATTTGTGTTTCTCCCTTGTGATGGGACTTTGTAGGATGAACTTTGAGATGTATAAGGGCACGGGGTGACCCAATAATGTCTGAATTGGTGTGTAATAAGGTAGGGCACTGATAAGGGGTTGACAGCTACGGACATGCTTGGCTGTTGAAAGGGCATTTCGCTTTTGCTATCGAGACTTTTATTGTTGTTGTTGTCGCTCACCACGGCAATTCTCCCGGCCTGCCACACCCACCAACAGCACGATTGCGGCATGCACCGAATGCGCCCAGGAAAAGGAGATCGGCATTACAGTTGACAAGAGATTAGCGGTGGAAATGTTTGTCAATTCAGTATTTGTTTTTTTTATTTTTAGTCGACGCTGACTTACAAGTCGAAGCGGGACGATGACGACGACTATCCACCGGGCACCCGAGATTATTGACCAACGTTTTTAGGGACAGAGGTGTAACGAGGACGACCAAAAATGGCAATTGGCTATATTTGTACGTAAGGTGTCACTACTGATTGGCTAAGCAGATATTAAATGCGAGGGGGAGCAAAATTTTACGAACAGTGGATGACATTTTTGACTGCTTTTAGTCAACCAGACGAAGGGAATTGCTCAATGAAATCCACAGGACCATGGCTCGCCCGACAGTTCCATCACGTTCTTTGACTTAATGACTTGAAATAAAATTCGAAGTTAACACCGGGCAGTCGCTCCGGCAAAACAGTACATTCCTGCGTACACTTGGAAGTAATTTAATGCAGACAGCAATGCTACGATATTGTTTAACGTGTGGACCCACCACCGGAACCAAGTGCATCTCTCTCTCTCCTGGGAGTACATGGTCCACACCACCCGTCTTCACCTTGCAGTTCCCATGGAAAGATCATCCGTAATTTCGGGTCGGTGGGGCGAGCGCTGTTCATATAAACACCGACGGCGGACAGCCAACAACCATTGGCCACCAAGCAGCGTTGGCCTCACCTGTGTCGCTTGTGACAAAATTGGGTGCCCTTTGACGCCACGCCAACTGTCAAAAGGCTCGCTGGAAGGTCACGGGAAGGGCCCTGGTGTTATGCACTGGCCACGCTCTCACGACACATGTAATACCAGACCCATGTGGTCTCAACTCACAAAACGGCAAAGTTCATCATGCATAGAGATTTCTAATGTACAAATGTGCAATGGGTGGTGGCATGTTCAGACACTTAGCTTTGGTAAAATGTTTAACGATAGTCTTCTCTAACCAACGTACAGACAAGATGTTGTGTATTTGTCATGACTACAAAGCCAAACAGTTCCAGTTTATTTTGTGTATCTACCGTGTTTGTCCTGGGACTGCGCGCACTGGAGAGAAATATGGAAAACAAGTTTCAAAACGAGGATTCGGTACATTGAAACGCGAGGAACCAGAGCTATGGTGCAGAGTAATATGGAACAGATTGTGTATATATAAAGTCCCCCCCCCACCCAAGACACAGTAGATGCCAAATAACTTTGCTGTTTGGCAAAAAGAAATCTGGCATGATTAAATGATAAGTTTCCCAGATATAAACCACTTCACAAACTTTCCATTTCATTTTTTTATTCTTTTAACATTTTATAAAATATATACAACAATTCTGCCACAAGTCGGTGCCAAAAATGGTTGTTCTAACTTGAAACAGAAAATTCCAGCTCCGATAATTGAAAATGAATGAAAAAAGTTAGCTCTCAATATCAAAAAAAATATATACATTGAATGCTTTAAGGGGTGTGCTGGTTAAAGAATAATGGTCGATGGTGCAAAGCCAAGTGTGATGTTTTGTATCAAGGCAAGAAAACCCCAGACTGTCATCAATATTGAAATGAAAGTGTACCAGACGCAGCTGCAACTGAGACGGGGTGTCGGGCCATCGATTCAAATTTTGTCAAACAGCTTTGCACATCCGAGGCAACACAGAATAATTTCTACAACTTTGCCCTCACTTAATCGCGACGAAAATAAAATCATGCGTCGTGTGGTAAAGGGCCAATTATAATTCACTAAACAAAAGGCGTTTTCTTATTCACCAAATCAAATGAGGACTGTTTTTTATTGTAAAAACATGGGATTTGCCAGTTAACTGATGAAAAGGTGAAACTTTAAAAAAATAATGGGCTTTTATCTTGGAGCGGTTTATTAGAATTCTTTTGCGATCAAGAGCAAGGGTCTCAAGTAATGCAATTATTTACGTCCACTCAGAATTTCGTACAACAGTAAATGTTAATTTAATTGTCTTGAACATGTGGCGTTTGCTCGGTATCTTTGCCTCTGTGTATAGAAGCAGCCGATATTTGTTGGTTTGCTAAACTCATTGAAACTTTTACTGCTTCCCCACCGACTTGGGTCTTCGTTTCAAACACCTGTGCTTTACCTTGCTATCAAACCGGGATATCGTTGACCCAAATCTGCGGCGTTACATTCATACGTGACCGTCTGTATGTAAATGTTATACGATAAGGCATATGTAATGTTTACATGTCGTGGTTCTCCTGCCCAGTAAAGACAGCTATGGACCAAATCATGGGTTTTTGAGGTCCGTCCGTGTGTGTGTTGAACCTTACGAAAATGTTACTTTGGATGGCAATTCACTGCACCTCCACAAAAGTCTCCCAAGATCGTGGCCAAACACGGCCGGAGGACGCCACTGCATCTGGCCAACGCTTTCTACCGCCTCAAAGTTTTGACATACAAAAGGTAAAAAAAAACACATTGCTCTTCCTGGACAAGACAGACACACATACAAGTTAAAGGTCAAAAATAATTTTGCTCAGCATCGCATACACCATGGATGCACAATCATATGAAATGTGAAATTATATTTTGCTTTGACCTTGCAGGTTCACCAAGTGTTTGGTTGCCCGACATTTGTAAGTGAGGCATATTTCATTTGACTTAGCAAAGAAACCTAATATACATTAATAATTCACTTTTCTTATTCATGTAATTTTCATTGTGCATTCCACACGTTACAATGCAATGGCAAGAACATTATTTTTCGGGGGCATTTGGGGGGGGGGGGGTCAATTTGCATTCGCACATGTTCTCATAAGTGGCAGGGGCGAGTGGGGTCACAATGCAGGCAGTACAAGCAGCTTTAACACCACACCATCCCAGTAGTAAAAACGAAACAATTCCATCATCTATTTTCTCTTTAGAGCGTGCACGGTGAAAGCCGCGAGGCAGCACAGCTGTTCCCTCTCCCCCGTTGCCCTCCTTGTCTAACCTAAGCGTCAACCTGAGTCTCAACCCTTGCCAACCGTGGCACGTGCCAGCATGTTCTCGAATCCGTCAGCGGTGTGTCGCGCCGATAGGGACCCGGTTTTCCCGAGCGAGCGAGGGCCAAGTAACACGTGGTGGTGCGCGCTGGCGGGGCGTCACTGCGTGGTTGGCGTGCGCGGAGGAGTGTAAGGGGCGCCCAGGAACTGGTCGGCGATGCGACCGGCCTCCCGCAGGCCGCTGAGCAGTGCTCCGTGCACCGTGGCCGGGTAGTTCCTGATCGTGTGCTCCCCAGCAAAGAAGAGCCGGTGTATCGGCTGCACAACAAAAGGTCGAGAGGGAGGGAGGGAGGGGAAGGTTAAGTCCATTGATTTAGGAAACAATGATAAATAATGATGAACATCAGTATCCGGACATTCAGCAACTTGCATATCCACCCGATAATAAACCAGCGGCCGGTTGCATAAACGATGTAGGTGTCATTTCCCTTGCCCGTTGATACTGGTAGGAACCACCTGGTTCCACCAGCCCACAGGAGATTATTGTGTCCGTCCGTCGTGCATCCAAAAATGGGAGGGGCTGGGTGGAGAGGGGAGGGGGAGGGTGGGGAGGGGCTGGATGGGGGGTGGGAGGGGTGGGGCTGGGTGGGGAGGAGCTGTCAACGTTTAACCTACTCACGCCGGCTTGTGCCCGCCCCCTCACAGTCGGGCATATTTGAGGAATACACCACGCCACCGTTGACCCTGGCCATTGACCGAGCAACCCAACGTTCCTACCAGCTCCCTCCGCAGGAATGTGTTTAAGCATTGCAGCAGCAGTGGAGGGAAACATACTTAGGTGTTCCCTGCAACTGGCTATGAAAATATGTATTTAAATGGATGGGGGGCAAGAGGGAGGCAACAGCATAAATTAACAATAGTTTGAATTCTATGCCACCCTAAATAAGCTGTGTTTTGCCCGATAATTTTTCCATTGTGCAAAACTAATTTCCCTAACATGCTCATTATATAAAGTACATTCTTTAATTATGCTAATTGACAGACATGATAACTGAGCCTTCGTGGTAAAATTTCTAAACTATGCACCATTATGCATTTATTTACTTATTTCAAGCGAGATTGAAAGCCGTTAACTGATAGACACACACCCTTCCATCAATAAGCAGACCATGCAAAAACATCCGGTTTGTGTGCTCAATTTCTTTAAGATCTATGCCCAGGAAAGACAACTATCAGTCCATGCAGGCCCCACAGCCGCCCCTGCTCTCACCTGACCATCAAACCCCCACAGAGTAAAACATCGTCTCGACGAACCAGCCCGTCACGGTTAAACGGACCTCGACAAAACATCCGATCGACACCGCCCGACCCACCCACACCCATAACCCCCTTGAGAGACGCTCACCTGTGGACTGCCGGGCAGGGAGGGCGGCGGGGCGATGGGTTGCGCCATGAGGTCGTAGTCATTTCCGTTGGACCCGGCAGCCACGTAGGAGTAGGAGCCGCGTGCCCATGGGTCCGCACGCCACCGCGTCACCACAGTCTCCTTCGGCTGCGGCGTCCAACGGAAATCGACGGCACGGTAAGCGGATGCAGGGTCACACACATGCACGCCGTCTAGCCGAGGTCGACACATCGCTGCGGAGAGTCGTAATTACGTGGGACAGAGGGTGAAAGACTTTTTTCTTTTAGGAGGGGCATCCTTGGGAGGGAGCCTTACAACAAATTGTCCGGAATGCGCCCGGGTTTCATCAGATCTCGGAAGATGGGCACCGTGCATGACGGGTGTGACAGGATGTGGACTGCGGGGCAGTCTGGTGAATAGCAGAGGGCAGCAGTAAGATGTAAATCATCTTTAGACTGTAATGCTACGTTCACACGTCTATGCTCCCTGCTGAGACACAGATATACCAGGGGGTGGGGGAGGCACCCCACTTCTAAATGAGCCCAATATTTAATAAAGGCTGGGTACGAGGGTTCGTTGCGATACCTTCCCTTCTCCCCATCGTTGCCGAGGGCTGGGTTAGACTCCCGGACGGGGCGTGTACCTGCGGTACGGCGCTGCTGCCGAAGATTCCTTTGAGCACAGCCATCGCCCGAGCCACGATTACGTCGTCGCTCACGTTCTCCATGATGCCAGCGGCTTCCCCGGCCACCAGCGCCAACAGGATGGGCGCTGCGGGGGGCCGAGGGGGGGCGGGGGGGGGCGTTGGAGAAAAAGACGGGTCAGGGTCTCGTCGTTACTGTTACTGATTGCAGAGTGCTGGGCACGCACCGCCGCATTGATTTATCATCAATTCCATCAGGGCATATGGAACTGATGATAAATCAGCGTGCCATTGATTCACGGAAGGTGCTTAATTCTTTGACAAGTGTACACAAAACTGAATGCACCATCACCAATCACCATCCCAGCGTGGATAACACAAAAAATATCAGGCTAAGTACATCCAACGCCGCCGTAGCATTTTGTGAGCATTTCTTCCTTACCACCAAAGTTGATCAGATAATGTCTCTCTAAATTTAACGTCCTCATCGGTGAAGTCTATACCCAAGTAATTAGTCACTTCATGATTTTACGAATGATTATCTTCAAAGTGTTTGCAATGTACGTCGATTGCGGCAATCGAAGAGCAACTCAGGGGAAAAAAACTGCTCAACATCTGTCGGAACGAGGGGGGAGGGGGGCTAGAGGCCACTACAGCTTTGTCCAATGCCTATTTACAGTGGCATGCATTGTGCTCGCTTAAAACACTCACTTGTTACACTCGGGCAGTGCGGTTAGCGGACACATTTCACAGTAATGCGCACAAATACCAACGTTGGCAAATAACATTGGCAGCCAGCGCGCGTGTGTCTGGGTTCGATGTTGGTTACGTAACAACTGTGTTCCTTAGGCCGAGTCGAGCGCCTCTATTCTCCGGAGGCACTTACTAATACGGCACATGTGCTCAGTGTACATAACTCAGTGGCCTCCTCCCACTCCTCCCCCTCGCAGGCACAATACCTTTGTAAAGGTTCCAGAAGAGGAACAGCTCTCCCCGGCTGGCTGTCGTGCTTCCCACGTGGCCAAACAAGTTGACGTTCAGGTCCCAGAACACGCGGTCAAAACACAGCACCACCTGCGGGCAACAACCGGAGGCAAGAGGTGGGGCCCCAGGTTTATTCCAAGCAAGTTGGCAGCCGAGTGTGAATAGTGAAGCTGCTACCTACGTATGTGTCTACATGCACATGCCTTTCGTCATCCACTACTGGACGAGGGCTTTAGCCTGCACTGTGTTTTTTTTTAACTAAGTCGTCACCCACTGCTTAGTGTAGGTTGGTGAACGGAGAGAGCAATAAGAGAGTTCAACTATGGCTTATGCTGCACTGTCCCAAGTCAAAATACTAAAATGTTTTTATTTTATTTTACGAAGGCACACTGAGCTACATAGCTCTTTTACAGACGCGAACCTGGCCAAAAAATGATAGCTCACTCAACCAAGTGGCTTATCATGTGGAAGTTTATAGCAGCTAAACACTGTAAACGCATGTTTTAAAATGTAGAGGAAAAAACCTGAGGAACCAGAGAAAAATCCATGTGAACACAGGAAGAACACGCACACTCCAAATATACAGGCATCAGGGTTGTAATCGAACTCACGACCTCCTGTATACCAGGCAAAGTAGTTAACATCTCGCCACCACAGTGCCCCAGGTCAGAAATACCAAGTCCTGTAAAACAGCCCACAACAACTGTTTGATGCATGATGGTTGCCAATCCAAGCTTTACCCCGGTTTAAAATCCTGCCTAGCTCGACAAGACCCACCATGTGCACTATCCACTCAGCCGGCCTGCCAAAAAAATAGATATCAAAACGACAACTAACAACGCCACAAACAACGCAAACACCAACGGCCAAGAGAGCGGGGCGGCGTGCCTTGTTGAGGTTGCCGAAGCCCATGCGTTGGATGGCGGTGGTTTTCCACTCGGGCAGAGGGGGGAAGAACTGCACGGCCGGGGGCTGCTGCTTCAACACTCCGAGCGGCAGAGTGCACAGCACGGCGTCGCACTTGTAAATGAGGCTCTGCGAGCTGGAGCGCGTGTGCTGAGTCAGCACCTCGCAGCCTACACACAGGGGACACACACACACACGTACACGCGCACGCGCACACACACACACAAAAGATTCTCATTATAGCCTAAACAGACTGTGTCGGGGGCAAGTGCTGTTAGTGGGCACCGATGAAGGCCGGCACGGCACACGAGGGGGTGGGTGGCCAACACCACACCCGACCGCCTTTGTCTCCGTGGTGGCGATGTTTTTAAACACCGCACCAGGTACTCATTTGAGGCTGAGTCGACCTAGGGGCCCAATCTCACAATATAAGCACTGCTTATACATTACCCATAAAGGTATTTAAAGAGGGAAAGGTCTACAAATGCAAAGCTGTGTTATCTCAATATTGTTGAAACATGTTCCACAACTTCATCATCATAAGCTGCTGGATGAAGGCCTCCCCCAATGTCATCACCAACTTAGTTATGGATTATTTTATATTTGGAGAATGTTTTGCCCATGATAACACCTGGTATCTGAGCAGCAGCAGCAGCAGGAATATGATCATCACCTTGGTGTAGACTTAAGCTTAGCAGTAAGCTTAATGACCACTTTGCTACCAAATTCTTCCCATGCATCAATCACCAGGAGTTTGCATTACAGTGGGATGACGGTAGAGGTGACCTGCAGGCCGTGTCCTCTTGCAAAGCTATAGTGGCAAGCTATTGTCACAGTGAAAGTTTCACAAGATTAATCCAATGGAATATAAAATAAAAAATACTGAATAGCATAATGATGGGGGGGGCTAAGCTAATTAGCACAGAGGCCACTCACAGCCTTTTCTTCACTTAATGTAAATTTTACCGCGTTAGCAATGAAAATGCCATCACTGCATTTGCTTAGCATTACAATAGGGGTCAGCAGACACCCGCGCTCGTCTAGCTTAATTACTCATTTTGCTTTAACGATGAGATCAGCATATTAGCTCACAGCAAGAACGACCGCACTTCAAATTAATATTTTCAGATCGTTGCAAATGCAACATGCCGTTAGGGGGCAGGTGGTGGGGGGGGGGGGGGGGGGGCGAGTGGTGGGGGGGGGGGGGTCCATGCTGTGTCAAAGGGAATATCAGATGAAGAATGAGCAAGAAACAAGTGCGCTGACAATGTGGGTTGCCCTGACCGGCTGCTGAAATTAAACTCAAAAGGGTTCATTGCTCGTGTCGGGGTCTCGGAAACGATGACAGGCATACACACTTTGCTTTTGAACACGAGGTTAAGCAACGAAGGACGTTCATCAAGTCAAGGCTGAAATAACGGAGGCTTGTTTCCACAATCACGATTCATATGCTAAAGATATTTGGTTAGGTATGAACTAATTGTAATTAACAATGAGGTCAGTGGCAGTAACTGTTTTCTGTTTTTATCAAGATGCGGTTGTACGTTACAATACAATCATTTAACTTTTTAATTGAATGAATGCATATATTTCTTACCTTCTCACGGTCCGTTCGATACTTGAGGTCTACTGAAATAAAACTGCTCATATGTAAATTCAAAACTGTCAAAATGTTAACCTTATTTAAAGTTTAGCCAGTTTTCTCAGGGCCCCAAAGTACAATCTCCAACTATAAAGGCTGTCAATCTCTCTGCTGGCCATGTTGCCCCAAGCAAGGACTGATGCCCAAAACGTCAGCCTCATGTTATTAAAAGGCTGTGTTATTATTATTTGTGCCTGTACACAATTTACTTGAGGCAGGACATGTCGCTCGGAGTAACGATGGGCGAGAATAACAACGGAGTAGTGGCCGAAGGAGGCACTTGCGCCCCGAGACGACCTCCCTCCAATGAAGTCGGCTCATTTTCAGGTGGCCCGGTTGATTGTTCCATCACAGGACCGCGAGAGAGATGGCAATGACAGTGGACCTCATTGCGCCCATTGCAGACGGAAAGCCAGTGCCTCCATTTTTTTTCTTAACCCTTTGAAACTTGGGTTGAAAGCGTGAACGCGTTAGCTCTGTCAGTCCCGCCTCTGTAACGTGGCGCCGATGCACAATATTGGAAAAGTCGCTTAATAATGTGTTGCGGCATAAGTCTGCTTGGCTCGCGTGCGCTTGTAGATGAGTGAGATCGAGTGGGAGCGAGCGAGTGCGTGAAGCTAAACTATTTTTAACTAAACTTTTTATTTTATTAGGTAAGGCCCACTGAGCTATATAGCCCTTTTACAGAAGCCACCTGGCCACAAATGATAGCTCACAGAAGTGGCTTATCACGTGCAAATTTATAGCAGCCAAATACTCTCAACGTACGTCGATTCTAAATGTGGAGGGAAAACCAGAGGACCCGGAGAAAAATCCAAGCAGCCACAGGGAGGAACACGCAAAATCCAAATATACAGCAGGCGTCAAGGGTCGGGATCGAACCCACGACCTCCTTGCATACCGGGCCCGGGAGTCAACATCTCCTAGCCAACACGTGAGCGAGCGAGCGGGCTCTCACCGGCCGGGGTGTACTTGACTTGGCGCACGGCGGTGTTCAGTTTGATGTCAAGTCCCTCGGCCAGCGCCACCGGGACGCACGAGTAGCCATTCCGCACCGTCAGGTGGCTCCCAGAGAACTCAAAATCATCGTCCTGAAATTATAGACGCGGATCTTCCTTTAACAATTAAAGCACGAGCATTTTTTACTTGTTTGCCGCTTAAAATGCCACGGCATCTCAACGCGCCGTACAAACGCACCGAAAGTGCATTTACACGTCAGGGCACAATAGGGGAAAAGGATAGAGAATAGCTTTGGTTCTTTCGGTAAAGTCACGTAGGTAGAAAAAATAATAGATCACGACGTTTCGATCGCAATGCAAGCAATCGCCTGATGATGATTGCTTGCGTTGCGATCAAAACGTCGTGATCTATTATTTTTACTTTTCCTACCCATGTGGCTTCACCGAAAGAACCAAAGAGTATGGATTCCTGCAGTCACGAAAGCTTCAAATCAAGATTGATAGAACATATATTAATTATGTTTACATGCATACATGTATTCATGCACTGTGAAGCTAAGTTCCATTTGAATCAATGAATTATTGTCTACGTACAAATTGCAAATGTTTGGACAATTGACAAGAAAATGGGGACTTATCCAATAGTACCTTACAGAACATGATAGAAATAACAAAGCAATAAGGGGACAACCCAAGATCAATTGGATGGCAAATTTGATAGCTTGGACTAATAAATGGGCACACAGAGCCTGACAAAGACTGCAAAGGACAAAGATGGACAGGGTTGACAGGCATAGGTGATGATGATGATGACGATGATGATGAGGACGATGATGTCACTTACCTGGTCCCAGTGCTTCAGAGACAGCGTAGACAGTGGGGTCGCATTCGCAAATTCCAAGTTAGCGAAGTGCCAGTCCAGAATCTGACGGTCCCGTGAAGACAAGTACACGTCGCTGCGGAGACACAAACTTAGACCCATCATACGCATACTGATTACAACTAGCTGGAACTATTACGCAATGGCCACAAAAAGCATCGCTCGGAGCTCGTTTAGCAAGCAGGCCCTTTTTGTTAATACCGTGTGTTGCGAAGAAATATGGGTAATAGCGCATGTGAGCAAATTTCTGCTCTGTCGCTGCACAAATACAATAAATGTTTTAGTCCATCAGCCTGTTGGCTTTCCATACCAATGTTATAAAACAGCATTTGTACAATCAAGAAAGCAAAACTCATGCAAAACTGTAGACCGGACAAATGCTGCTTATTAATATTGGTTTGAAAAGACACAAGACTGATGGACATTTTATTTATGTGTAGAGACAGAAGAGATTTTCGCTTTTGGTAAATGTTGACCTTGGGCCCTGAAATTACACTACCTTGGTGGGTTTGCCTCCAACTCCTGCAGCTTCTCTTCCAACTTGATTTGCGACTCGGCCAACTCGTCATATTCCTGCAGAGAAACGAGCGGAGACAACCTGCAATGTTAGCATCATTCCACATACGCGAGCGCCTAATGCCAAGTCACGCAACATCTATACAACGGAAGAGCACAGATGGTTGTTACATGGAATACACAGCCCAAAACAGATGGTATTATATACCCGTAGAATCCTTGTCAATCAACTGTGGCAGATAAGGGCCACGCTGTGCAGGTCACGGGAGTTATTTTGACCAGACTTCACCACACTGGTCAGTGTGGGTTGGCTATGGCAGGGGATAGCATCAATGCGGGAGCGGAGAAGTAGTGTACAAACAGAATTTGCTGCACTGCCCTCTGCTGCCTACCAAGTAGCACCACAGCCAACAGCACCGGCTCAAGCACTATCCAAGCTCAACACCACTTAGCTCGAGATCTAATGGGATCGCACGAGGCGATTTGTACAGAGGCACGTATCGTACGGTCATTTGAGCAGGCACGTTTTCTAACACACGTGAGGCATCTATTTTTGGGTTACATCTTCCTTTGAGGAGTGTACGCATGCAGGTTGAGCTTCTTTCGCACAGTACGTAGCCAACCGTGCTAATCGGAGGTGAGGAACAACCAAACTAAACACAAAAAGCAGCTTTCAAGCAATGCGTTTTCAATCTAGATGATTTAAAAGTGCATAGCTCCCAACGGCTTCCTAATATCGAAAGCAAGAGCGTTCCAGACGGCCCGCAGAGAAGTGCATCCGAAAGCGCGCAATGCGGCGACCGAGCGGGGGCGGGGTGGGGTCGGGGTGGAGTCGGTGGGGGGAGATGTGGCAACCACCGCCCTGGCGTACGGACGTACCCTGCAGGCGGCGTTGAGGTCGCGTAGCTTGCTCTTGACGAGGAACTCGGCGGTGACGTCTCGCGGGGGCTTCACCTCAGAGGCCTCCTTCTGCTGCTGGTGCAGCTCCTTAATGCGCTCCTTCAAGGTCACCATCTGAACACAAAGACAAAGACCCCCCCCACGGTATAGCCTTTAACAGATCGTTGCGGCAAGTGATGTGAGCGAGCACATCTGAACACAAGCAGCGGTTGACACGCAATGCTTTATGCGCAGCGTCTATACGTGTACGCATGTTAAGAGCCGGGCAACATTGGTCAAGGATGATTTTCCTTCAATTATGTGTCACGTCAAATCCAGTATGAAGCATTAAAATAGAACTTACAATTTAGTACAAAAGCACATTATTATTGCCCAAGCACAAAGTCTACTTTTCCCTTCAGAGCCAACTGGGAAAGGGAATGTTCTTAAGAGAAATGTAACATTCTTCTGTGTTCCCGACGTGTCCTGGGCAGAAAGAACCACTTCCGAACCGAGAATTTCCTCTTACAACATACCATGGGAGTTTTTAAGGCACGTCTCACATTTCAAGTATTTAAATGTGGAATTAATTAGTTCCCATATCAAGTCACTGCCCCGAACACTCTCAAACATTAGTGGGCAACATTCACTTTACCGAGGTGCTGATGGGCCACGTTAAAGTACATTTTGTACAAAACTAATTATCGGATGGGTGCTCCCAGCTAATTAAAAGGTATCCACTTTAGCACAATGCAACAGGACGTGCGATTCACGAATGCAACACAACAGCAGAATGTTAATTGGCCATCGCATTTTATCTGAAATAACAGATACAAAATAAGTAATATTTAAAAAAACTTTTTTTTTAAAACGCTTTAATGAAATGTACAGTACTAGTAATGGAATAACTCCATGACTCCAGGAAGTGGCCCCGAAGCTTGCCATAACGTAAGGGGCCGTGGTGATTTACAGCCAACGTCAGTTGTGCGTGGACAATTAGACCCAAGCCGAAACATAACATGTAAAAAAAATTTTAAACATATATTTTTTTTTATGATAAAATATAGTATTGTCATCAGTATGACATAAGTATACCAAGTTTTCAGTCGATACCACATTGGAAAGTGGGTAAAAATTGAGTTACAAGATTTGAGGATACAACAACAGATAGAGTGAGTTAATAAAAAGCGTGTAATAAAAAGAGAGCTGCCCTGTTAATACCCAATGATTCTTAGCACCCCCTGCTTCTGCACCTACCCAGCCGACACCGTCGCTGGTGGAACCAGTTACTGGGGAACTGCAGGCCATGGTTTAGGTACGTCAGTCATTGGTGGAGAGGGCGGGGATTGTTTGGTGAAAGGACCACGTTGTCTCACTCTCACCGTCCCTATCCAGTATCGTTCACCAGGTCTGCAAGGCTCGTAGGCTTCTTACCCGTGTGTCAAGGCACAGTGCAACAGTGCAGAAGCACTATAAAAGGATATACATATTCTGTTCATTTTCATAAAATTTGGCCAACAACATTTACAACAGTGTGTGCTGCAATGACAATTTCGCAGAGTTGCAACTCGTACCTTGTTCAGGAAGTCCTTGAGCTCCTCTTGGCTCTTGACGATCTTCTTCCAGTGCTCAATCTGCTCGTCTTTCACGTGCTTCTCTTGTAGCCTGCGTGCAAAGAGGCACGCGCAGGAAGCAACGACATGAGACTCGACGCACCCCTCGCAACACACAACCGATAGAACAATTAGTCACAAACTACCCAAGAGGAGGCGCACAGATGGTGGAGGCGATAACAACTGAACGTAGGCAGCTTGCAGAATTGTTAAGCAATAATGCAATGTTTAAATGCATTATGGGAAAACGACGGTGCCAGCACTGGAATTGCCTGCTCACGCCACCGCTGCCGGAAGGGCCTCCACTAAAGCAAGTTCCAAGAGTTTGTTGGCCTCCCTCGCACCTCTGATTAGCGCGGTTGGCTACGTACGGTGCAAAAGAAGTTACACATACAGTAAAACCTTGGCTTGCGAGTAACTTGGTCTGCAAGTGTTTTGCAAGACGAGTAATGTTTTAAAATAAATATTAATTTGATAAACGAGCGAGGTCTTGCAATACGAGTAGTACGTGTATACGCTTTGTCTGCCGAGCGTCACGTGATCACAACTGATATACGAGTGCTTTGGATTACAAGCAAGTTTCTGGAACGAATTATGCTCGCAATCCAAGGTTTTACTCTACACACGTTTCTACAAGAAAATCCCTCTGGAGGGTGTTTGGGCCTGCTCTTCCACACTGGCCAGACTTCTCGAAAGCTTTGGGGAATACCCACAATTCACCTCACTGAACATGCCCCTGCAAGTTGACCGACTGCGGCGTAGCCATTCTGACCGCTCAGGTGGACAGAAGCGCAGGGATTTAAAGAAACCTATAGCACAGTTTCAACAGCCGCCATCGCCGGCAGCATGAACCAAAGCGTCCCGGCCACGACCTCTGAATCGCAAGGTCCAGCCTCACTCACTGTATCACGAGCTCCAGGGCCTGGCCGAGGGAGACGGGCTTTCCGTTGAGGAAGTTGAAGTCGAGGTGGTGGCTCAGGTAGGATGTCGCCTCGAGCAGGCGGTTGAACTCCCGCTCCACCATCTCGTCCTTCTCCTTAGGCACCTGCTTGGGATCACGGTGGGGGGGAATTTTCTCACTGCGACCACGCGGCGGGCAGCACGCGTCGTTAAACGACGGCTAATGTAGCGGTGGCTCCTTCGCCGGAGCACCACCGCCGTGCGGGGAATCTCGCCCTTTTAGCTTTTTGTCAAAATTAACGGTGGTGCGGCGAGTTCTAATTTTGTGGGAAAACTTCAGCGCTACAGTGACCGTCATTACCGAGGGCTCGGTTAACAGGGAACGAGAGGGTGCAACTCATTTAAGTTTTTTTTTTTGCGATGTGTCACGGCGAGATATTTAACTTATCTACACCAGTCAATGTGTGTTGCTGTGTGTTGCTGTATCCTTCCAAACCACAGCCTAATAATACACATTTACCAATTGGACTCATTATATCCAAATTAACGTCTATCCGGTTGCATGGCTGGTTACGCTTTACGAAATGAAAATAATTTCCTTTAGCTGAAGGACGGTGCCCTCCTGTTAATGCACCCCCGAATAATGTGGCAATGAGATGACAGCTTAGTGGACACAGGGCAGCCTGCGAGCATCATCTCTTTACAAAGCAATGCGAGGTAAGAACAGCGCACGGCGATGACGAATGGGGGAAGAACAGGGAGCCTGAAATGGGCACATCAACAACAACAAACATGATGGTGGAAGGTTCGAAGCGAGTAAAAAGTCAGAGTGAGGTATTGTGGAAAGCGTGCAGGATTCGGATTGAAATTTAAATGCACGTGGGTAAATATAACCACAGTTTAAACCCCCCCCGTCCAAAATTTCACACGCACGCTCCGGTCGTAAAACGAGCAACCTGCAAAAGGCCAACTGGGATTCTAGGAATAAAAAGTACTTTCAATAATGTGTGAAATATACTTGCCACGTTTGCTTTGAAATAAATGCCTCTTTCGCGTGCACAACAAGATGCCAAAAGTTATCCGTATACTTTCTGAAAAGTAAGTTATGCCAAAAATGATTATTTTATGGATTTTTTTTGCATATTGACCATAAGATTTTACAGGGGATCAGGTGGAATCTAAACAAAACAAATTACCATTCTTGTAAAACAAAAATCCCCGCATAATTAACTGTGCCGGCGAGTTAAATCTATCGCAAAACAAAGTTGTTAAAAGTTTAAGGGCAAATGCATTCCAAAGGCAAAGACTAAATGGTGCAGCTGAATTTCTATGTTGTTGAAAGTACACAAAAATAACCACTTCACAAACTCAACTCGATGATTAAAGGTCCACATGAGGTGTGTGCAAAATATCTTGGGAACAGATCAAACCATTTACTTCTTAACAGCCGCTTAACATTTCCACAATACCTTCAAAACTAATGCAATAATTCCAAATTTACTTTAAATCAAATGTACACAAATTTAAATCTCAACAAGGCAAATCAACCATGAGTCCAAATATTATGGATAAGAATGCACAATGGAAAAAATCAGTTGGTTAAATATCAAAGCATTTGCATCTTGTGAAAGGATGACACGTGTGGCACGTACGTCCCATATGATAGCAGAGCGCGAAGGGAAGTTGTTGGAGACATGCAGGTTAAAGATTGAACACAGCCTCACAGCATAGAACGGTTGCCCTTCGATGGGTTTTCGGCTTGTGCCTAATGTTATTCAGCACGATGTCCAACAATTTGTTCCATGTGCTGGGAGCTTCATCCGGAACCCACTTCAGAAGAAGCTCGCAGCACACGGAGAAAAACGTTGGACAAACCAAAAACACATTGGAGAGCTATAACGCACAAGCGCGATAACATATGCATTAGTAAGGGACGTGCCTCGCTCAGACATCATAATTTGGAATGTTTTCCTGTGCAGGTACCACGAGATCGTAAGTCTAGAGGATGCTCCCCCTTTCACGGATCAGTTGCACTATCGCTGAAAGAACTGCCATACCATAATAGGGGTTTTCCCCTTTTTTCTGGCAACCGAAACCTTTTTACAAGGATTCATGTCTGCATTAACCACAATACTTGCAGTCAAAATGCAAACAAAAAACATACTATGATAATATATGCATTGTCCTTGAAACTGATTGGTCCGCACCAAGGGACGGCTTTCTTTTGAGCCTCGACCCAATTGGTGCTCGACCAGAGGACGCCAAAAGGCGTACAGCTCAAATACAATGCACTATCAAAGTAATGAGAGCTCGGGGTGAGCATCTACATCATTAGCCCTCCTTTGCCAGTCCCCTTTTTTCTGGCAACAAAACTGAAACCTGTCATACCAGCAAGATATTCACAAACGTGGCAAATCCGTTTTGGGCAAATTTGTTTGTGCCACTGCTGGCAGAAGGGCCTCCACTAGAGGAAACTCTAAGAGAGCCTCCCTAGAGGATGTTTGTGGCCTGCTTATCCATACTCTACAATTGCTATGCCAACATATTCCTTCCACTCTGTTTGTGTCCATAGATGCGGACTCCTGTTAATGCGACTCCTGACATTTCCTCGATACCAATTTTTATCGCATTTGAATAAATTGATCGCAGCTAAATATTATGGACTTTTAAAATTGTGATAGTTTATCAAGGCATTTAGATACATGGTTATCAATATGCAGTAGACTATCGGTTCTCCACGCAGTTTATCCGATTTGCGGATTTACTGCGTACCTTTTGACATAAATTAATAACTCATGGATTTTCCCTTAAGCCCAAATTAATCATCTAAAAACAGTTCTACATTGTTATTATTTTAAATGTTTCTTACAAGTCACGTGCTTAAACCGAACAAATATGTGCTCCGATTAATCAAAAATTCACGTGATCGCCTCTACAGCACAGTAGTTGCATCTTTTGAATAGTGAGTGGAGTCCGATTAACGTTGATTGGCGTGGCTCTGCTATCCACTTAGCGGGCAGTCTTCTGCGCGGGAGCCGGAAAGTGTTATCACTGAGCACGCTCATCGATCGGGCGATTGAATATTCGTGGTTTTTGGCATAGAGATTTTCAGAAAATGGATATTATTGATTATCCGCAATTTTTAATTATCCACGGCCATCCTGCCCATCATTAGCACGGATAATCGAGAGTCTACTGTAGTTTGCTGGGATTTGTCAATGTCTCTTGAAGACCTTTAAATAAGTCTTAAACAGCTGATTAATGGATGCTCAGCGACAGATTTTCTCAGTTCCAACTGTTTTTTTTTTAAGTCGATCACAAACCCTGGGGCCCAAGCACATTGTGGGGGGCCAGGTACATGGTCGCTGGGAAGCGAGTAACCTCTTGGAATACGACCTCGTGTCACATCTGCGTGCAGAAAGACATGGTGAGCGGCATGAGATTGCAAAACACTGCTGCTCCGATAAAAAAAAAATGCTGCAACCAATCAGTAGCCCCGAAGCATAATCATAACCCCATGCCTACACATGCCCCCTGCCCCCCTTTCCCACGTTTGGTTATTAAGCATGTAATGATTCACCCATTTGTTACGTTGCAATTTTGTCTGTAGTTTTCTTATCGTCTGTCATTAGCCCAAACACAACATGAGTATATCATGTGCAATTCTTAATTTACAGCCCTTGCCCATCCACTACTGGATGAAGGCCTCCCCATGTGGTGTCAGCCATGTGATGTTTTGACGATACTTCACCATACTGCGCAGCGCGGTTTGGTGAAAGGGGTGAGCCCAAGACCTGTTCATACATCACTCGCCACTGATGTTGACCGTAGCCAGGATCAAACCTCTGGTCACTTGTACTATAATATATTATTTTTATTTTACCAGGCAAGGATCCACTGAGCTATATCGCTCTTTTTCATAAACGACTTTGCCACAAATGATAGCTCAAAGCAGTGGCTTGTCACGTAGAAATTTATAGCAGCCAAATACTCTAAAACACATGTTTCTAAATGTGGAGGGAAAAAAACCACAGGATCCGGGGGAAAATCTACGAAACCATGGGGATAACATGCAAACTCCAAATATACAGACGTCAGGGTCGGGATCGAACCTACAACATCCTGTATACCAGGCGAGGTAGTTAACATCTCAGCACCATGGCGCCCACTTGGTTCATAGTGCACTGCGCGAACCACTGCACCACCGCCGTACGCCTGCATTTATTTCTTCATAAATCGTAAACAATTAATTCTCACAAACAGGAGCCAATGCTTATGTCATAATACATATTAATCAATGGATTATAACATGAGTAATGGCTATGGTGCACCCATTAATACGCAGAAATTATTACGTAGCGTGGGACCAATTCTGATTGGTGGCAATAGTTTTTTTTTTCAGAGCAGGAGTATCTTTTGGTACAGCGCGATTATGCAACACAGTGTAGACATACAGCCATATTGTTTAGATGTCAACCACGTTGACGCGTTTTTTACAGTTGAGCTTGTTGTTTTGTTGAGAGATCGCAATGTAATACGTACGTTAGTGCATCTTTCTCCCTTCAAGAATTCAATATCCCCGGAGCAGGGCGAACATAGGAGAAATAACAGAACAAGTCAAAGTCAAAAGAGAGCCTCTTCGCATTCCGCTGGAAGCTCCCGACGACCGACAGATCGCACCGATTCCCCTTTTTTTTCTTTTCGCAGGGATAACAAATTACAGTACAAATAATTCACTTTTCATGGGATATTTTTTTGCCAGTATCAAAGTATGAAAAACAAGAAAATGGTTTAGCCTTTCCGGCAATAAAACAGGTGTTAAGATATCGATTTAAAGCATTCGTGACTGCAGGGATTCATATTCTTGGTTCTTTCGGTAAAGTCACGTAGAAGGGAAATAATAAAAGAATAAAAATAAAACATAATAAAATACAATTCTCACGACGTCTCGGCTACAACGCAAGCAGCCGTCCTCTTTCTGACAGCTCTGTTCTTCACTTGTTATTATTTTATTATTTCCCTTCTACGTGACTTTACCGAAAGAACCAAGAATAAGGTGTTAAGATGTTCAAACACCAAATTGAAACCTTTTTGCAAGTCATCAAGTCTGCATTAACCACCCATACTTGTGGTGAACACACAAATAAAACAGGTTTATATTTGGTATTCTTATACTTAGGTTTTTTCGGTAAAGTCACGTAGGTAAAAAATTTGTATTAATAAAAGTAAAATAAAAAATAAAATACAAATCACGACGTTTCGGAGGCAACACAAGCTTCTGTCTTCAGGTGGAACCGTCACAGCACGATAGCTGTTCAAACAAACGCCACACAATAGCTGTATCAAGTGATACAGCTATCGTGCTATGACAGTTCCACCTGAAGACGGAAGCTTGTGTTGCCTCCAAAACGTCGTGATTTTTTAATTCTTTTTTTATTTAACTTTTATTAATTTAAATTTTTTACCTACGTGACTTTACCGAAAAAAACCTAGAATATGAATCTTTGCAGTCACGAAAGCTTCACATCTAGAATTTCTATTTGGTGTTTGAACATCTTAATGTCTGCTTTATTGCCAGGAAGGGTAAAAACCTTTTCTTATTTTTCATATTTCACTTGTGTTTGAGGAATACCTTTTTTTTCCTCCCGTTGGAGCAACTAAGTCATCATTAGTTGTTTACACTTAACAGAAATGGAAATACATGAATCACAAGCGTTGTAACAGGCAATTTGCAAAACCATATTATCATTCCAAGTACAAACTAAAAAAATGCAGCTGTGCAAACAAACTCCACACAAGACCGAATCTTGGCAATATCATTAAATGGACAGTGAATTGCAGTTTGGCATTATAATTTGACAAGGACATTGCACCGATTTTCACATCGTTGCAATGTAATTGCAAGCAACTTTGCAATGTTCCAAATAACGATCTCTTGTTACACTGTGAACCTTGGTTGCCCTCTTTTGTGAACTGAACAAGAAATCATGTCAAAATCTGCAGCGCTGCCTTTTAATTTAGAACGAACAAATTTAACTCGCGTCATCTGTAGTGTCAGGCGAGCCGGAAAATTTAATTTAAACAACCATTGTTTGCAATTATAAAAAAAAAATGTGCTTTACATGAATGTGGCATTAATAAACTGCAGAATTCAGCAATATATACCACTATGCACACAAGCAGCATTCAACCGGAACATAAAACGTTTCAGAAAATCATCACACAACTTTACACACTGGTGAGTGTTAACGAACATGCATCTTTAGAAACATGCACACTGAAAAAAAAGAAAGACCCGTGTGTTTTAAACTGTGTTTTGAAACGGCGACTGCATAAACGTCACGTCGGTACAAAAGAGGGAAACGCAGCGTTTATACAACGGTGGGACCACTGCCGCGGTCGCGACCGTTATCTACAGAGTTCAAGACGTGGGCAGCGTAATTTGGCAGCACAACGCAAAGTCCTCAGTGTGCGCCCGACAGTTTCTTATCGGTGAATGTGTTTTACTGTGCACTGCACAATCTTGGCAGCATTTGGAGCGGGGGGGGGGAAATCACAAGCGCATCACTACCCCTGTGAAGTCTTTGTGAAAAAAAGTTTCACGAGTCTTTTCTTAATACATTTTTCCACTTTAACATCGACGAAATATATATTTTTTAAGATATCTGCCTACTGACCGTATATATATATATAATACGTGCATACATTTTCCGTGAACAGTTTTCATCCTTTGTGAAAAGCCAACTCTCGCCAAATTGAATTTTTATTTCAACCAAGACAACTAATCGGGTTGACCGATTAGTACAATGAACAATAACTCGTTCATAAAGGCAGAAGGTCTAATGCCTTTTATTATTGCGTGCAAATGTACCCCCCCCCCCCCCCAGCTAAATGTTGATCCTGGCAGACCAGCGTCTGCTGAAAAAGAATTTAATATGGAAATAAATATATATGCAGCAAGCATGGTAGGTGGCACCGAGCCTGGAAGAGCTACTCATACGTGGAATTTTCCATCGGAAAAGCCACTGCTTAATGCAATATTAAAACAGGATTACGGTAAAATTTTACAGAAAAACTCGCACACAGCCCAACGATGAAATGCTGTTTTGATTGTGGTAAGCATTTATTTATCCGTATTTAGTGAGTTAACCGACTAAGTAATTCAAACCAAATCCTCATTTTTTTTTAAATCGAGTTTCGCCTTTCAGGAAAGAGGCGGCATGTCACTTGTTACGCCGTAAATTCCAAACCGGTCAATAATGAAAATATTTCATAACAAGCGACTTATAAGATATTGCAATAAATTGTGACGTTGATCCAATCGAGTGAAAATGGAGGCTCTGCTGCAAGGGCAAGATAAAAGCTGAAGACGATCGCTTGTGTTGCGATCAAAACGTCGTAGTTTTTTGTTATTTTCTTTGAACCTATCTACGTGACTTTACCGAAAGACCAAAGAATATAAATTGTACACCGTGATATATTTCCATTAAAAAAACAATTAAGATCCAACTCTGAAATAAAATCTTTAAAATTGGGGTGGAAATCCCAGCTCTGTAGAGAGCATTGCTCAATCGATTAATTTGCTCAAGAGCTTGGAAAATGGGCATCAGGTGATAGCCGGCAGATATTGATTATGTCAACCACTCAAGCCATAATAATTAAACTCAATGGAATATCTGCAATTCTCTCATCGTCAATGAATATAATCACCCAGCAGCATCAGTCTATTTGGTACCATCAATGATACAATCACCAATACCTGACTTATATTCCAATTATGATTTAAAATTACTTGAAATTAAGTATATTTATTTATTTACCCTAGGAAGCATGAGCGAGCTTACATACACTTCTTCAGGAGGATCCAACATGGGATGTTTGACCAATTACTCAATGAGCATTTTTGGATATAGTGGAAAATAAGCCACACATATAACGGAAGGCCACGAATTCTGCACAAATAAGCATCCTACTTGCTGTACTTGTTCCAATCCACTTCACAGCATCTGCAGCATGCGTGTACGTCTTGCAAACATATCAGCATGCTCTACGAACCAAGATATAATATACGAGTGAAACGTATTGACAAGTAAAATCCGCAACTATAATGTGCCATTGCTTATTTCTCCTTCTCAATTGGCATGGAATGCTGCCTGTGCCGTGCAAATTGCACTTACCGACTGGCCGTTCGTTTCATACAAGGGGCACTTCTGCTTAATCTTTGCCAACTCCATATTGACCTGCTTGCTGACGACAGCCATTGGGTTTCCACCTGTGGAAGAGGGCACGGGGAGCAAACGCAAGCGTTTGGACAACAACCGAAGCACATGCTATCATTATTATCATCTACCAATGTACAACTGAGCCTTGCTTGGGCCGCAGTGAGCCATAGCGGCGCAGTTCACAAGGCACCGGGCTTCTCTTGCAGTGCATAAGTCAAGCTGTGCCACTCATGTTACATGCAATAACACGGTCGACATGCGTGTACATGACGTGGTGTTGCCATGTTCTCAGTGTACTGACTGAAGTCACATGCAATGAATGAGTCAACACCCATGTAGACAAACAAAGCTACAGCTCTTTTTCAGAAGCAACCTGACCACAAATGATAGCTTATCATATGGAAATTTATTTCAGCCAAAAACTCTAAATGTGGAGGGAAAAACCAAGGGAAGAACATGCAAACTCAAAATATAGAGCCGTCAGGGTCGGGATCGAACCCACGACCTCATGCATACCAGGCGAGGTAGTTAACATCTCGCCACAGTGGCGCAATGACGTGATGATTCCGTGTCCTCACAGTGCAATAAACTGAACGTCACACGCAATGAATGTGTCAATAGCCCTGCCACTGCCCAGGCCCTGAACCAGATTCAGATATTTTGAGACACTTGTGTATCACAATCTGGTTCCAGGATTCCAAATGTTTCAGTCGGTTTAAAACCGTCTCTCAAGGCTGTGTCCCACCTAATCGGGACAGGCACAACACATCAAGCGGATGGAAATTTTTGTCAGGGTCAGGTTAAACTCCGTAAAAAAATATTTAATTAATCTTAGCAACTAAAACTCCTGGGAGAGCAGTGGCGCAGGGGTTAACACACCGCAACATCAACCCAGCATTCCGAGTTCTATTCCCTGCCACGGGTAATGTTAGGTGGGGCGTTATATCTGAATTGGCCCTGGCTCTCCACCAACATCAACAAACCGCACTGAGTAGTGTGAAGTATGGTTAAATAAGCCCCGTGATCAACACGGTGCAGGGGGGGGGGGGACTTTATCCAGCAGTCGATTAACAAAGGGATGTGAAGAAATTATATATGTTTAAAATAGCTATCAATTAAATAAATGGTGGTGGATGTTAAGTCTTCATTTAAATAGAAATATTATGATACTAGGTACAATGTGACAAAATCCTCTATAAACTCTTATTGCAGCAGCTTTTTCTCCTACGACAGCAGTCATCCTGCTGTGTTTATTTTCACACCTGATGACGGTTGCTTGTGTTGCGATCGAAACTGACTTATCTGATGCCTATATATATATATATTTGTTTGACATTCTTAAGGTTGAAAATGTTGTAATATATAGGAGATTATACAATGTCTGCAGAAAGGCAAATATATGTACTTGCCAAAAAATACATTACTCGGGAACAAAAATGCTAAATATTGGCAATGCTAAAACCACTTTCCATATAAATCTAGTTTTTTTTTCAGATATGAAGTTAACATAGATATTATCAACAGAATTTTTTAAAAAGGACATAGAGTACATACCCAGGCCAGTTACCACCATCGCGCCAAGATCAGCCACGTAGTTTCCCTTCCGAAACGTGGCCACACGGCCTCCCACTCGGTCCTGGACGACAGATAAAAAACACTCGCACAACTAAAACAGTGGAATCTAGATCTAAGAAACCTTACATAGGCATAGTTCTAATATAAGCAATATTTTCTGACATTAGTTGCCTTTCGCCTTGCCCCGTTGGGGCTTCGACATGAGAGTCCAGATTACGCCAAGACTACAGCTTTGAAAGCGTAAATGCACAATCTTTGGATGTTATACGCATGCACACCATTTACAGATGCGTTCTAAAGATGATAGCAGTTCAGTACTTCTACACACGATATATATTTTAAAAAACCTTGTGAAAAGATAACAAACAAGAAACGTACCCTGGCCTCCAGAATGGTGACATCCATGCCAAAGCTTTGCAGTTGCCGCGCGGCAGCGAGCCCCGAAACCCCTGCTCCGATCACCATCACCTTTCCCACTTTCTTTACTGCGGTGCCAAGAGCAACACGGGGCGGTTACAACATTTCAAAGGGCTTTTGCCCAGACCGCCCACACGAAATGGTCGGCAGAACGCCGCGCGGCCGCGAGCGAGAAGGCGAGACCGTGGGACGTGCCTGGCAGGGGCTTGACGCGCTTGAATATCCCGAAGTTAATGAGCCCGTGCCGCTCCAAGTAGTTGAACACGCGATGCACGAGCTGTGCGTCGCCTGCAGCGCACGTAAACACATCAGCATCATCATCATCGGTCATGATAAATCCACTGCTGGGTGAAGGCCCCCCCCCTCTCAAGCCGTTGCTATCTCTCGCGGTCCCTTGACGCTTCAGCCATCGGATCTTACATGAATAGTACCTTCACATGAGGCGGGCAAATGCAGAGTTGTTGCGATTCAGGGATAACAGTACGAACCATAGATCTAGTGCTTGACAATAGCACACAAACTGTAGCTGCTTAATTACCCAATGGCGGGAAAGTTAGCGGCAGTTGACAAAAGCAGTCCAAGTGTGACGATAATGGGTAAACACATTACAACTTTGTATGATTTCTGTAACCAAGAGTGACATTTACAGGCTATCTGTTTTTGTTTTTGCCTAATGTGTGCCGTAATAACTATGGTGTTTGAGAATGTGGATTAAGTGCTTACTGTTGTAAGGAGACTCCAGCTGTTGCAACATCTGCTCAAATGTGAGCTGTGTCTTGGGCTGGTCGAGCCAAAGTTGCAGCTGCGTGGACACAAATCAAACTTTTTAATAATTTAAATTGTTTTTATGTATGCATGTTGAACTTCTTTCACACCGTACGCAGCCAACTGTGCTATTTCCAACAAAAATGCCTGGTGGGGGTGCAGTGGTCAACACAATTCACCATGAACCAAGCTGCATAGGTTTGTATTCCTTGCCACAGCTTACATTAAGTGGGGAGTGATATATATGGACTGGCCCTGGCTCTCCACCAACAGTCAAGAAAAAATGCACAATGTTAAATTTGGGTCTTCTCTTATTTTTTTGCAAAATTTCCAGCTCTGGGCATGTGTTAAAGCGCATCGCCCACTAGCGTAAGTAAGAGGTCATTAAATATAGGTCAATGCATTTTGTGTTAAGAATTTCAAACATCGCATTGCACAGTCCTCATAAAAGTCTTGAAACCTAGTGAGGCCCACTGCACCACCATTCCACTCCTTCCTGGATACATTATAAGCAGCTATCATAATTCTTTATCATCAACGGCCATGGGCAATCCACTGCTAGATGAAGGGCTCCCTAAACCGCCACCGCCTCTCACAATCCTGCAATGGTAATATTCCTCCATGTACCTTCACACAAACTTGTTTCATCGCTCCATTTCCTTGGTGGACGAATTATAATTTAAATGTTTACAATTCCACAATCTGTGAACGAGCCCCTTGTTTTTTTGGCAGCAAGTTGGAGCCTCGTAGGGCATCACGGCTGTGTGGGAAAAGTTCAGAGGGGAGGTAGCGATCTAGGAGGGGGGAGATGCAGGGGGTCGTTGCACACCGTGCGATTGCGGATGTACAGGAAGGCCTTCTGTGTCTGCGGATTGCCGTTGACGATGTCGGGGAAGCAGGCAGCCTCTTGCGAGGTCATGCGGTCGTGCGGCAGGCGGCTCTGGAACGCTGCCCCTTCCAGGCCTGTCACAACACGCCCACACTCACCCGCTCACGTGTGCACCAGTGCCAGCCTGTTGTTGTTGTTGTTCCACATGCTCTCCTTGAGATAATTCGGCTTATTTCAATGTCATTTACTTAGGCAGGCATGCGCCTATTGCGATCCATTTACTTTGGCTCCATGCCATGTTATAAACGCTTATGTAAGCACACACACACAAGCACTGTGCACATAGGCGTGTTGGTATACAGAAGAATACTGCTGTACAGCTGTATTATAATTTCAGGATATCATATTTTATTCATACAATGACTTTAAATGTCTTGAGTGTTTAGTAAATGTATCTGCTGTCATTTTAGTCAAGTAACCTCTCCATGGCTCCCAGTGAAATGAAAATGTCTGATCGAGTAACTCCTGAACTTAAAATGCTGAAATAAAACAAACATAAACACAGCTGGCAACAAATGTGGGCATGAATCCTTCAGCCTTCTTGGCTCCACTGCTCAACCCGTAAGAATTTATTTTTTTCCCCATATTTGTACAATAGTTTTTTTTGTTAATAAAAGCTAGAAAGTTACACCATTAACTTTCAGAGTGTAAATCCCCCCCCAAAAGACTTCATACGTACCCCACAGACTTTGTCCCCTCTGCCCCATGTTCTCCACTTATGGGGTACACAGTACACACGTATACTCAAATAAACACATAGACAAAGACAAATAGAGACACACAAACTCTCACAGCACGACGACAATTCCATAACTGTAATCAAATTGGGAAAGATAGATGTAGGAAAATATTTTTTAAAGCTCTCACCGGACGGCTCATCGATGTCGCTGTCTTCCTCCTCCTCGGGGGGCGGGGGAGGTGGCGGAGGGGGCACAGTAATCTGCCTCCGCTCCTTCTCGGCCTTGCGCTCTTCCTCAGAGTAGTACTCGTCCTCCGAGAGGTTGGCCAGACTCTCGTCCATTTCGCGGTACTCCACCTAGCACGACAATGGCCGAGAAAAGAGCAGGAGGGGGGTCACAGGGTCATCATGGGGGGGGGGGGGGGTCGCAACAATAACACTGGTCAACACACTTTTTCTGGCATAAGGTATTCCAACAGTTTTATGGTAATTTTGGGGTGCTGATTCCAAATCTGGCATCGAGTTTTTGTCTATCACATCAGGTTTTTGAGATATCAAATATTGCATTTTCAATAGAAACTGCAGAAGAAAAATATTAAATAAATGTGGAGATCTACATAAAATGATATTATAAAGACACTATCCTAAAAATACAGCACCATATTTTAACACTACAGCAGTCACTGACTCGCAACAACTTGCAATCATAAGTGACAAGAGTTAATTTCGGGTAAAATCAATGAAAATGGGGTATGCCGATAGCATAAAAATGAGATGTGATAGAGCAAATCTGAGATCAGATTTGGAATCGGCACCCTGAAATTAGTCCAGACCAGAAAAAAATGTTTTTTTTTAGTTGACCAGCATAATAAATGTGGGCAGCAGCAGTTGGGTTCATCCACGAGCTCTCCGATGTTTTATTTTGGTTCTACCAAGTGTTGTGTGGTATGATGTTGGACGTTTCGCTCCATTTGCTGGGCGCTTCTTCAGGAAAAATACATTCAGAAGCTCCTAGTGCATGGAGCGAAACGTCGGACATGATGCTGGACAACATGTGGTAAAACCCGACAACACATTGGAGAGATGTACACAAAGGCAAAAAAATCCTACACAGCAATAAGTTCATTCATTGTTAATCTCTATTGGCAGCCAAAAGGTGCTGAGCATTAGCCATGAAAAGCACGGTATTAGTGTTTCATGATGACCACCCACAACCAGGAATCCGTTAATATGATTTTGTATAAAGATGGCATTTTATCCGAATATATGAGGCAAAATCTTGTACATACCTACCAAGGCTGATTCCAATGCTGTCCGAGACTAATTTGAAGCTTTAGAAATGGAAAAAAATAAGACTTCAGACTAAACAATTTTTTTATTTTGCCAGGTAAGGCACACATAAGCTATATCACTCATTTTCAGAAGCGATCCGTCCACAAATGATAGCTCAACGAAGTGGCTTATCATGTGGAAATTTATAGCAACCAAATACTTAAAATGCATGTTTTTAAATGGAGAGAAAATTTGGAGGGTCTGGAGAAAAATCCATGCTACCACGTGGGAGAGCATGCAAACTTCAAATATACAGTTGTCAGGGTCGGGATCGAACCCATGGCCTTGTGTATACCAGGCGAGGTAGTTAACATCTCAGCCAATTTTTTAAGCTATCATTTATGGCCAGGTAGCTTCTGAAAAAGAGCTATATAGCTCAGTGGGCCTTACCTGGTCAAAGAAAAAATAAAAATGTGTTTATATTTCTGACCGCGCCTTCACGGCGTATTACCAAGCCAGTCGTCGAGAGATGCCTTTTCATTTTGTTGCCAAGATTTACATCGAGAAACTCCTGCAAAGCCTTCATAAATCAGAAGCAACACTGTCAAATAAATCTAATGTCAAAAGAAACATTTGCAACACTGTGCTCAGCGCAGATATTCACTCTTTCAATGTTCCCTTTCCAACGGTTATAAAAAGACAAAGAACTAGTGTTACATGAATACACACCAGGACAGAGTGGCCCATATGTTGCCCCTGCTGTTGAGCCGGTCACAACAAAAGGCCACACCGTACCGGGTGGACAAGGGAGGGGGGGACGGACAGATGTAAGAAGCCAATGAATGGCACCGCCGTGGAGGTGCCGTGCTAGTTCCAGACTGTGTCTCGCTGTGTTAGAAATGCAACGTAGAAATAGTTTTGCATCCGCAAGGCCACCTTTGCATTGCTCGGCTCAGAAGAGAGCATTTGTTAATTCTGCAATGGGCACTCAACTGCTCATTGCAATACAAAGACACAGCTGTGAATGGCGACGATACATTCGGTGCTCCCTGAATAGGACTTGAATTGCCTTTGGCGAGACGAATTAACAGACATTCATGTTAACCAACCGTTTTGTGCAAAATAACTAGGGTTTGCCTTTCCTACATTAAATTAGGAAGACAATTCGGTGTTTTAGGGTTGTACCACGTCTTGTTCAATACAACCCGAAAACACACAAGAGAGTTATAAAGCACAACTGCAAAGTATGTATGTAGAAATTATTTCGCACCGTACGTAGCGAACCCATGCTAATTGGAGATGTGGGGAAGGCTATCAAAATAAACAAAAAAAAGCAGTTATAAATAACTGAATATTCAATCTAGAAAGTGTTACCAGGTTAAAAAAATATTCCCCTCTAGTACTCAATTGGTGCAGATATGACGCTTTCAATGACTTATAATAATTGAATATATTTTGTCGGTATGAAATGAAGTAGAGGACCGAATTCCAGCCCATAGGCCATAGGTTTTCCCAACCCCGCTTTCAACCAATATCAGCCCATTCCAGACCAGGTCCTTCCACACATTCATCCACACCCTTTTGTTGAGAATACACTGCTCCCAGGACAAACAGCCAAGCATGCTTTCCATATAAACGAATGCTCCCTATCCTCGGCGGAGCACAAGCTGCAAATGGCCTCTCCATCATGAAATCGGGCCATGATTTTGCACACAGGTGCAAATGAACATGTATCGTTTGCAGGCTGCTGCCAACTGGTAGGCCTCAGGTGGCCACGGGCCGGATGTAAATTAACCAGTGGGCCAGATTCCGTCCGCAGGCTACCTTGCCATGCCGGTGCAGACCAGGCTCGGTCTCTGTACACATTTATTCACAATGGTTTGTTCACAAAATTCAATCCACAGTGTGGCTCGTTGTATATGCCTATCCCAGGTTCCGTGGAAATGTAGCCTCAGTGTGGCCATGGCTTCCATCCCGCCTGTCTGCTGTGCTCGCACGCATCTTGCAGCCTGATGCATCACGAGAGCATAAAGGATTTTTGTTTTTATCAATACTACAAACGTGAATGTGTCCACACAGCATTTCCAGTTTCACTGCGCGGCAAATGTGCAAGCCATTAAACGATAATGCGAGCTGATCCATATCTAGATACTCCACTAAAACAAGATAAATTACGAAAACATTTTCATTCAAAAGCCTCTGCGTGTCTACGATCGACCGAAACACAGGACGCTCATTAAATATACGCTGTCCTACATTGATGGCTCTGATGTTCCTACAACGTACGCACATAAGCCGGTCATTGATACGTCGCGGTTCGGCCGCACAACACACACGGTCTTTGATCACTGGGACGTCTGTAAATGGATCACCCAGCGAGAAAACGCTCTTGACGTCGCAATAACAATGTCCCTCCCGCTGCCGGCGTTCGCCTTCTCAACCACGTTTCACAAACATCCCTCAGATCTCACCGCCTACTAGCCATTATACTTGTCAATGCGTCGCAGGCTATATTAATAAATGGCAGCAGTATAGATATATACACGCGCGCACACACACACTGGTCCCCTCTCCATTGTGAGATGAGGCCATGATTTGCATACAGGTGCAGAACGGACAAAACAAGGAACACCACCACCACACCACATCACCCGTTCGTTATGAGCAGCCCACCTCTTCCTCGCTCCGCATCCAATTCTGGATTCTGGACTATTTTGTGAACCACACACGGTGGCTACACATCCACGGCAGGATTCGCTCGCATGGCGGAGAGAGAGAGAGAGAGATAAATAAATGCGGGTTTACAGCCACAATGCAAGCGACGGCAAAGCCTTGGATTGAGGGAAGGAGCGAGCGAGGCGGAACAAGGGTGACACACGGTCCAGGGACGGCTGCAAAAGGACACAGCGCCCCTTGCTGGACATGGGCAGAGATGTCATCATAGGGATGCCACTAACACAAAACCACACAAAACTCACAAAGCGTTAAAACTACCTGAACGGCTGGGGAAACACTTCTACAACAGTGGACCGAGACACGGGATGGATGTAGCGTGCATGTCATTTGTCTGAAACACTCCAGAAAACAGGGCCCTCTGTTTCAGCACTCAGCGAGATCCAAAGCGTTACATTCCGATTTCCCGTTTCGCCAAAGGCCACTTTTAGCCTTCGTGTAACCAAGCAATTCTGACAAACATCTAGCTCGGGCAGTAGACAAGTGCATGGCTGGGCTCAAACGTACAGGACAACAGAGGAAGGGGGCAGGCCGGGCTCAGACAAAGGCAGCAAGCGGGTGGAGGGCGCAAGTGCACCACACAAAGGGCCAGACACGAAAGGGTGTGGATTTACGCCAACTACAGAGTTGGATATCTCGTGGCAAATGAGGTAGAAAGAGAGAGACAGTGGAAGAGATTGCAGCGAGATGAATTAAAAAAAACTACTGTACTGTAACCGAGGCCTTCTTCTCGGACAGGGGATGAATGGAACAACATGGGCGGGTGGGTGGGAGGGGGAGGCCTTTGCCCCAGCAGTGGGGAGTTACAGGCGACAACAAGGCACGGCAAGGCAGGATTATGCAGAGCGTGCAAAGCGCATGCTGTACAGGGTTGGGCAGAGATGGAGAATGTGTCAGGTCAGATAAGACCAGGGACAGGGGAAAGGGCATCGCAGCGCGAGAAATGGTGAAAAGGAGGAGACAAATTGGGGGCCTCCAAATGGGCCCTCGGCCAGGCCAGGAGAAGGCACTGGCAGGCGAGGCTTTTTTTGACTTCACCTTGGGCCTCTCCTAAGGTGGGTGACGTGAGATCAGGTCACAGGGTATGGGCGAACGAATAGAGGGCCCCAGGGCACTGGCAGACGGTCAGTGTTGGAGTGAGGAGGCGACGGGTGGCTCAGGTCAGACAGTGGAACGGGAGAGGTCAGGGCCCATAAAGCCAGGCGACATGGAAGGTCAGGTCATGACCTGGCCCTAGAAGGGGGTGCTAGAGACCCACCCCCCACCCCACATCGGCCTTCTTCCCGGAGCTCGTGATAAAGTGAGGTGAAGGCGAGGTAGGTCAGCTCAGGTGACGGTCAGCTCAGGTTTGATGAGGTCAGGTCATGGGCAATTGGTGGGAGAGGAGGGGAGGGGGGTATGCTGAAAGCTGTGGTGGTGTGGGGGGGGGCCGTGTGGGGGGGGGGGCCGTGTGGGGGGGGGGGCCGTGTGGGGGGGGGGCCGTGTGGGGGGGGGGCCGTGGGGGGGGGGGGCCGTGGGGGGGGGGGGCCGTGTGTGGGGGGGGGCCGTGTGGGGGGGGGGCCGTGTGGGGGGGGGGCCGTGTGGGGGGGGCCGTGTGGGGGGGGGGGGCCGTGTGGGGGGGGCCGTGTGGGGGGGGGCCGTGTGGGGGGGGGGCCGTGTGGGGGGGGGGCGTGTGGGGGGGGGGGCGTGTGGGGGGGGGCCGTGTGGGGGGGGGGCCGTGTGGGGGGGCCGTGTGGGGGGGCCGTGTGGGGGGGGGGCCGTGTGGGGGGGGGGGCCGTGTGGGGGGGGGGCCGTGTGGGGGGGGGGCCGTGTGGGGGGGGGGTAGCCGTGTGGGGGGGGGTAGCCGTGTGGGGGGGGGGTAGCGTGTGTGGGGGGGGGGGGCTGTGTCGGGGGGGCTTGTGTCGGGGTGCTGTGCTGGGGGCTGTGTGTGTGGGGGGCTGTTTATGTGGGGGCTTTATGTGGGGGGGGGGCTGTATGTGGGGGGGGCTGTGTGGGGGGGGGCTGTGTGGGGGGGCTGTGTCGGGGGGGCTGTGTGTGGGGGGGGGCCCTAGGCCTCCCCTAGGTCGACTCAGCCTCAAATGAGTACCTGGTGCGGCGTGTTAACATCGCCACTGGGGAGACAAAGGCGACCGGGCGTGCTGCTGGCCACCCACCCCCCTCGTGTGCCGAACCGCCCTTCATAGCTGCTACTTGCCAACAACACTTGCCCCTAGTCTGTTAAGGCCACACGGGGGATCTTTGTCTTTGTGTGTGTGTGGGGGTGTGTGTGTGGTGTGTGGGGTGTGTATGGAGGGGTGTGTGTGGGGGGGGGTGTGGAGAGCCCCACCTTGGCCCTCTTCCTGCGGCTCGTCCTGCGACCCTCGGGGGTCTCGGCCGTGCCACCACCACCACCGCCGCCGCCGCCACCGTCGGCCTCGGCCTCGGCGCCGGGCGAGACGCGCTCCTTCTTGCGCGGGGTGCGCTCGGAGGCGCCGCCCGCCTCGACCGCCTCGTTGCTCGCCACCGCAACCTCGACCCCGCCGCGCTCCTCCTTCTGCTGCTGCTGCTTCAGAGTCGACATTAGCGGTTTGTCTTGTGAATTATTACAATGAAACAACAACACTGAGTGTTGAGACACTGGAGCACCGGCAGAGGCCCCCCAACGCGTCCCTCTTGCACCACCACGGGACACACAAAAGCGGGCAAGGAGACGGCGGATCGATCCGCGAGTAATCTACGGCGTCGATTCCAGTGCCGTCGAATCGATTTTTTTTTTTTACACCATACACTTTCAAATTTTTTCTTTACGATAATAAGCGAACGCTTGCAGATTGTGGGGGGTGGTGGCGGGGAATTTTTGGAGTCGCGAGAAAGGCGTAAGCGCGTCGGCGTCGTTAATTGAACTCGCGCTTTGCTTTAAAGTTTTAACGAAATCGAATCGACCGATGTTTGCACGTTCCGAGTCGATTCACGGGTGGGCGTGCTCTGGGCCCGCGCGATGTGACGAGGCAGCTCATTGGTCGAGCCTCGATGCGCTGCTGTGAGCGCCGCTCTGATTGGCTGCACGTTTACCCCCCCCCCCCGATTCTCAAGCGTTCGATTCGCGCGAGATGAATCGAATCGAATCGCTGGGGAATTCAGTCGCGAGATTCCGCACAGATGGATTACAGAATCCCTAAAATCTCCACCGCAGTTGGCAACATGCTTCACGTTGCAAGTGTTCATCCCGTGTTGCCATTGCACAGTGGGGCTGTAGGGGTGGCCACGAGATGGCAGAATGGAAAGTGGATTATTGAATCCAACTGTGTGGAGTTTTTTTAGCGTTCAGGTTCAAGTTCATTTATTTGGTAAAGCCCTGTGAGCCATTCGGCTCTTGAATCGGGTTGCAACCGCAACAAACAAAAAGCAAAAACATGAACAAGAAAACATCTTAAAGTGAATATGTCACTAAGTGGAAACAAAAAATCCAAGAAAAGAGCAAAAATTCCATAAAAAAGCACCGTGTGTTCCTTCCCCACTTATTCATTACCAAGTGTTCTGCCACATTAAGGAAAACACTCATTAACTGACCAAACCTGTTAGCAGGGCCTTCCTGAAAAGTATCTTGAGACTCGGCGAGAATTTTCTGGATAAATAACTTTTTTTTTCATCGGATAAAAATAAAGCTGACGAGCATAACGGCAATAGGTGTAAGTAATGTTTATGTCGCTTTGGTGCAAATCTGAGAAATATGCCTGGCCATGGTGTGTTTTGACAGCTTTATATCGTTACCGACCCACTGTGACAATGCACGTTTCTGAACTTAAGATGGAGTCGTCGGTCATGTAAAAACCGCATTATTTGTTGATGGATAACTTAATTGGCATCGTCAGCGTGGTCACACTGGGCGATGTGGGAGGGGATTCCAGCCTCCATGAGAATGTGTGGACAGCCACGATGTTTAACAGGGCCCCAGAAATTGACCACTAAAAAGTTAATGTTTTTTTAGTCCTTTAATCGGCTTAATAGTCTGAACCGTAAAGTGGATTTGGGGCAGTGACATGGCCGAGTGAGTGATCGTCGGTTGGGCAGTTGATGCAGAGATTTGCGGTTCGAACCCCACGGCCACTCTGGTTAATCCTGTAGGTATTCTAACCAAATCTCCTTCACATGGGAGGTTAAATATCCCCGTCATATCAGGGTCCAGCTTTGCCAAATCGAAACTAAGGCTCCCATCACCCCAGATCTTTCTCGTTGCCTTACAAATGTTTGGGAACATGTCACGTCAAAATAAATTCTCAGTTGCGGCCGCAAGTCATAAGAGACCGACAGGAATCTTGATTGGTAGAGCAGTGATTATAAATCACAAAGACTAAGAAGTATATATAAAACATCGCAACCCCCGAATCCTGCCAATTCTTGAAATTGGTGTGTATTGGTGAGGTGTATTTAAACATACTTAATTATTAGTGGTGGCAATCGTTTCATAAGTTTATTTTCTTACCCAAGTTCACAATACAAGTGAAATGACCACACTGAATTAAAGTTTGTCATTGATGAATGGTAAAACGTTTACCAATATTCACATTAAATAAACTTGAGCTTACTAACTCCTGGCAAGTCTGTTCTATGTGTTTTTAGAAACCCTTTCCCCACATTTCCCGTGTCTTCCCGTGTCCGTTTTGTTACACAACTAGTTAATACCCAAATTAAACGGCTCAAACATGGCATTTCTTGGCTTTGACATTTCTCAAAGTCACTGGTGGAGCCATCAACGGCATCGGAACATCAACAAGAAAATAAAAAGATATAAGCCACAGTGCGACTGGGGGCCATGCAACCCAAAACTATGGGCCGTGTAGCAGAGGTGTGGACTCGAGTCATGTGACTTGGACTCGAGTCAGACTCGAGTCATGAATTTGATGACTTCAGACTCGACTTGGACTTGCATAACAATGACTTTGTCCCACCTCTGAGGTGTGGACTCGAGTCATGTGACTTGGACTCGAGTCAGGCTCGAGTCATGAATTTGATGACTTCAGACTCGACTTGGACTTGCATAACAATGACTTTGTCCCACCTCTGCCGTGTAGTAAAACCACTCATCTGCACTCCTTCCATGCAGGAATAGCATAACATCACCAACTCTCTCCAGAAGCCTTCTTGTGGCGAGCAGACACATCGGCATTTTGCTGCCGAACATATTGCCATACGCAAGAATAATAATCGATGTTCATTTCAGTCTTTGGGAAATGTTCAGCCCGCGGGCAACGTTGTAATAAAACGCTGGATTGCGTCCTCTCTAAACTACACGAACTCTCTGCTGCAGCCCTCTCGTCCTGGATAACAGACCTAGCCATGAACCTTTTTAGCCCATGACAATCTTGCTGCCACACGCACGAATGGAAGCGGCGTTACGCGACTCCTTCTCACCGGACGCCTCCTGCCACCCCTCACGCGCCGGATGCCCCTTGACCTGCACCGTACCACGCCACCAGCCCAGCCCGAACGATTTTTTTCCCTTCCAGCCGTTGCTTGGACGTTTCACAATTTACACCCCCTCTGTACCCTGTATCTCTTCTTATATACCTTCTCCATGTGAGGCTCCACTCTCTCTCCCTCCATCTCATCTGTCTTTGGCCCCCTGGTGATCGCCTTATCGAGCAATTATCAATAACCATCCCTATCTCTCTCTCTCTCTTCAGAGGAACCAGCCAGGCACTGCTCGATCATTCTATTCTTGCAGATTGCAATACTGTACAAGGTGGTCCGGATGTCTTGTGACCAACCCCCAATTGATTGGCCCCTACTATTGGTTTAATTTGCCTATTCACATCTGTTTTCACAGTCATTGGTATACAAAAAAATATTAAGTTTTAGATAATTCAATGGGGGTCACTACTGATACATATCTTTATAGCTCATCTGATTCCTCCAGTATAAATTAATATTCTGAAGGAAAAAAATCTGACCTGGACCAACCCTGTATGTCCAGTAAGCTAAATACTGTCAAGCTACCCTAGCCACTAGAGGGCTTCATACTTGAGAGTGTGTATCCGTGTGTAGCGGAGTACTGCATGGACCCAACGAGGGGTAACCGCGGTTCAAGTTCATTTATTAGGTATAACTGTGAGCCATTCGGCTCTTGAATCGGGTGCAACCGCAACAAACAAAAAACAAAAACATGAACAAAAAACATCTTACAGTTAATATGTGACTGCGTGCAAACAGAAAATCCAAGAAAAGACAGCAAAATATTGCAGAAAAAACACCATACACCAACGCTGTGTGCAAAAATCCCAGTGGGATGCAAGTCAAACAACAACAACCACAAGACGACTTAGATGAAGGCCATCAGTCTAACTCTGTACAACAACAAACAAACATGGCTAAACCAATACACTTTCGAAATCACCAAAATAAAGCCACGAAAGCAATGAAACAGTGATCATAGGAACTGCGGTAAGGGGCCTAAGCAGCAAGGGGAGTGCCAGAAGGGAGAGACTTGACTTTTGACAACTTTTATTGCTGCCAGCAGCAACAGCCCTGGAACCACTTTCGATACGGGGTCACCAACATCGAGTACAGCAAACGTCGCCATCGCAAAACCGCGGCACGTGCGCCACACCGCCACGAGCCACGCACATCGCCCGCTCAAAGTCGACCGGTCAAAACGTGAAAGTCAGTGCACCATTTGTGTTGGTGCAGAGGGCCTGCCAGAAGGGGAAGAGAGAGAGAGAGGAGGGTAAGTAGAAAGACCCCGGGTAGAAGGAGGAGAGCCAGGTAAAAGGGAGGAGCCCGGGCTAAGGGGATAAAAGGGGAACCTGGACGGAAGGGGAGAGTGGGAAAGAAGAGTCAGAGATACGTTTGACTTTTAAACAACTTTTATTGCCGCCAGCAGCAAAAGCACTGGAGGCGATTTCAATATGAAATACACAGTCACCAGCAAACATGAAAATAAACGCTACAAATCGACGCGCTGTGGCGCTAAAAGCACCGCGCACAATACAAAAGAAAAGCCACGTGGTGGTGGTGTCATCGCGCACGCCGCGGTGACGAGCGAGCGCTTCAGAAGGTGAACACGAGGGGTGCCGTCCACGCTGGTGTCAGAGAGAGAGAGGGGGCAGGTAGCAGGGAGAAAGGCTCCTGGGCCGGAAAGACAAAGGAAGCTACGGATGGATGAGTACGGGGTAGCCTGGATGATGGTCGAGGGAGTCAGGAGAGAGGGCGAGAGTCAGGGAGTTGGGGGTACTCGAGACAGAAAGGGGAGGTGCGGATGTCGATGTGAATAAATGGCAAGCAGCCCTGAACATTGTACCCTGGTCTCCGTCTGAGTCTGTAATCACGCTGAAGGAGCGCAGACTGCAATGGTTTACAATATGGTTCACAATTTTGGTTTGAAGCTATCGTGATTGCAGGAATCCATACTCTTTGGTTCTTTCCGTAAAGTCATGGAGGTATAAAATAAAATAAATCACGACGTTTCGATTGCAACACAAGCAATCATCAACAAGGTTTTCTCTCTCCTACTTCAGTAAAAAAAGTTTTTCTTGCTTTGGTTTTCCCACCTGATGATGATTGCTTGTGTTGCAATCGAAACGTCGTGATTAATTTTATTTTATACCTACGTGACTTTACCGAAAGAACCAAAGAGTAATATGGTCCACAATTTGGGTTGCATCGTCACAGTCGTACTTTTACTGTGACTTGTCTTTAATGCTTAATTCATGATGGAGATGTGGCATCTTCGAGAAAAACATCAAAGGCAGGTGTGCGATGTTTGGCTCTTGCATTAAGTGATTGTTATGGACGTCGATTATTTATTTCAATATATTTAGGCCACCTGTGCTGTAATCTCCACTCTGCACGTGTTTCGTATTATATCTGGTTAGCACACCATCATCGGATTAGCTCTTAATCAACGGTCGCAACACAAGCATGGAAGCGCACTTATAAAAATTCGTTATTTGACGTCCGAATTTGTTTCGTAATAGATCCAGGTGAATCAATTGCATGCCTAATAATTGGATCCACCTATGTATTGCGGGTGACCCAATAATTAACATCCCAGTTATAACACACACTATATTGGTTAATCGAATCTTAAAAATTGGAGAACGTTCGAATCGCTAGTTCTGCTCGGATACAACGATCCACTTCTCGCCAGGAAATTCGAATTAAATGTATGATTACTGTATGTATATTGTTTTACACTGCTAAAGACAGCGACCTCTAGCAGTTGCAGGAACTCGCACGCTGACCGCATTGCTGAACAAGTGAAATTGAAGCTGGTTGTGATCACCAGCGAAACGGCGTACTACTCAAATTGTAAATGCTGTGGGTTTACTCTCCAACACACCGGTGTGCTGAAGTAGTCACCAATTATATTCTTGGTTCTTTCGGTAAAACCACGTAGAATGGATATAATAGTTAACTATTTGTCTTTTGTAAACGTGACACATGTTTTACTGTTTGGCCGTGTCGGGTGGTGGAGGGTTACAACACATTTATAAATAACGCGATCTAACCCAAAAACGTTTATTATGAATAATATTGGTCGCGAAAGCGCACGTGTTAAAGTGTTCCTTGCGAAAGGTTTCAGTTTTGGTGTTTTAACCAAACCGCTGCGCCACCGCTCCCTGCAATGGACATCGCGGCAGGCTCCGCCCACATCAGTGGGCCCCGCCCACATCAGAGGGCCCCGGACTCAGCATCGCGGCAGGCTCCACCCACATCAGATGGCCCCGACTCAGCATCGCTGCAGGCTCCGCCCACATCACAGGGCCCCGGACTCAGCATCGCTGCAGGCTCCGCCCACATAACAGGGCCCCGGACTCAGCATCGCGGCAGGCCCCGCCCACATCAGAGGGCCCCGGACTCAGCATCGCGGCAGGCTCCGCCCACATCACAGGGCCCCGGACTCAGCATCGCGGCAGGCTCCGCCCACATCACAGGGCCCCGGACTCAGCATCGCGGCAGGCTCCGCCCACATCACAGGGCCCCGGACTCAGCATCGCTGCAGGCTCCGCCCACATCACAGGGCCCCGGACTCAGCATCGCTACAGGCTCCGCCCACAGCAGAGGGCCCCGGACTCAGCATCGCGGCAGGCTCCGCCCACAGCAGAGAGCCCCGGACTCAGCATCGCGGCAGGCTCCGCCCACATCGCCGTGACGTCACGGAACCAAAGGGCCCTGACTCAGCATCGCGGAAGCGATCACCGCGGTCGAGGTGCAGCAACGGCAACGAAGGCGGCCTTCGCTTAGAACGTTCCCGACGACGACGATTGTCATAACGAGAACCACCACCAACAACAACAACGACGACGACGACGACGAGGTGACATTAACAGACGCGTTTAACATCGACGACGACCCGCTCGCGTGTTCGCGTGTGATACGATGGCGGCAAACGCGGGCGGCGGTGTCAAAGATGGCGAGGCTGAGGAGGTGCGTAGCCGTCGGCCCGACAACACCGCCTTCAAGCAGCAGCGCCTGCCCGCATGGCAGCCCATACTCACCGCCGGCACGGTGCTGCCAGCCTTCTTCATCATCGCCGTCATCTTCATCCCGCTCGGCATTGGCCTCCTCATCACGTCCAACAATATCCTGGAGCATGAGGTGACGACGACGGTGGTGTTGGTCATGATGGTGTTGGTGGTGGTGATGATGGTGGTGGTGGTGATGGTGGTGGTGGTGATGGTGGTCATGATGGTGGTGGTGATGGGTGTTGGTGGTGATGATGGTTGTGCTGATGATGGTGGTGCTGTTGGTGATGGTGATGTTAGTGGTGATGATGGTGGTGGGGATGTTAGTGGTGATGATGGTGGTGGGGATGTTGTTGGTGGTGATGGTGTTGGTGGTGGTGGTGATGATGGTGGTGGTGATGATGGGTGTTGGTGGTGATGATGGTTGTGCTGATGATGGTGGTGCTGTTGGTGATGGTGATGTTAGTGGTGATGATGGTGGTGGGGATGTTAGTGGTGATGATGGTGGTGGGGATGTTGTTGGTGGTGATGGTGTTGGTGGTGGTGGTGATGATGGTAGTGGTGATGATGGGTGTTGGTGGTGATGGTGGTTGTGCTGATGGTGATGGTGATGTTAGTGGTGATGGTGATGTTAGTGGTGATGGTGATGTTAGTGGTGATGGTGATGTTAGTGGTGATGATGGTGGTGGGGATGTTGTTGGTGGTGATGGTGTTGGTGGTGGTGATGTTTGTGAGGGGCGTGAGGCGGTGTAAACTAACACGGAGGGAAAACAAAATGAACAATGGAGAGACATGTTTAGTGCACGTTCGGTAACAAACGACGATTTAAAAAAAGAAACTCGATTTCAAGAGCCGCAATGGACGCGTATTCGAGACACGGGATGGGATGGTCCTTCATCATCAATAACGCCACGAAAGCAGTCCCGGAAAGAGCCGCAGGTTGCTGTTCCCTGAACTCACCTGTGCTGGCTTCTGAGATCGTGTTGTGGTGGTGGTTTCTGAGGTCGTGTGTTGGTGGTGTCTGAGAGAGTGTGTTGTTGTTGGTGGTGTTGGTTTCTGAGCTTGTGTGTTGGTGGTGGTTTCTGAGAGCGTGTGTTGTTGGTGGTGGTGGTGTCTGAGAGAGTGTGTTGTTGGTGGTGGTGGTTTCTGAGAGCGTGTGTTGTTGGTGGTGGTGGTGTCTGAGAGAGTGTGTTGTTGGTGGTGGTTTCTGAGAGCGTGTGTTGGTGGTGGTGGTTTCTGAGAGCGTGTGTTGTTGGCGGTGGTTTCTGAGGTCGTGTGTGGGTGGTGTCTGAGAGAGTGTGTTGTTGTTGGTGGTGGTTTCTGAGCTTGTGTGTTGTTGTTGGTGGTGGTTTCTGAGCTTGTGTGTTGTTGTTGGTGGTGGTTTCTGAGCTTGTGTGTTGTTGTTGGTGGTGGTTTCTGAGCTTGTGTGTTGTTGTTGGTGGTGGTTTCTGAGCTTGTGTGTTGTTGTTGGTGGTGGTTTCTGAGAGCGGGTGGTGGTGGTGGCTTCTGAGAGCGTGTGTTGGTGGTGGTGGTTTCTGAGAGCGTGTGTTGGTGGTGGTGGTTTCTGAGAGCGTGTGTTGGTGGTGGTGGTTTCTGAGAGCGTGTGTTGGTGGTTTCTGAGAGCGTGTGGTGGTGGTTTCTGAGAGCGTGTGTTGGTGGTTTCTGAGAGCGTGTGTTGGTGGTGGTGGTTTCTGAGAGCGTGTGTTGGTGGTGGTGGTTTCTGAGAGCGTGTGTTGGTGGTGGTGGTTTCTGAGAGCGTGTGTTGGTGGTGGTGGTTTCTGAGAGCGTGTGTTGGTGGTGGTGGTTTCTGAGAGCGTGTGTTGGTGGTGGTGGTTTCTGAGAGCGTGTGTTGGTGGTGGTGGTTTCTGAGAGCGTGTGTTGGTGGTGGTGGTTTCTGAGAGCGTGTGTTGGTGGTGGTGGTTTCTGAGAGCGTGTGTTGGTGGTGGCTTCTGAGAGCGTGGGGTGTTGGTGGTGGCTTCTGAGAGCGTGTGTTGTTGGTGGTGGTGGTTTTTGAGGTCGTGTGTTGCTGTTGCCGTGTGAATATTTCGCTGTGTCGTTTTCACAACGTGTAGAAGTGGCACTATATACGTTCCGTCAATAACGTACTGCGTGGCTTTAAAAGGGAACAAATATATACAGAATATGCGACGTTTCTGTAAGTGTCCCTTGGTAGCACATTGAGGCCAGAATAGGCAACAGTTGGAGGATTTGCCTCTGTGTGCTTTGAAGAGGGCTGTGGTCTTGAACGTCCTATGGAGATGTTGTTATTTGCGCTTGTACATCACCGCCAAACGCAGCAGAATAACAATTGTCGTAAACCATGGGTGCGTTCTGGACTGTTATTGATATTGTGCGGTACTGCTTTTTTAACTGTTGTTAAATGAAATCTTTCCGTGAACTGGTGTGCGTTCCAAACATGGGTTGGCTATTCTGAATGACACTCGCTCGGTAGGGTGTGTTCTAAACTGTGTGAACATGGGTTTTCAGTTGCATGAAGGATGTGCATTCCTAATTGTGACATAGGTTGTTTCGTTTTTAATCTGTGGACTAAAATGTGGTGTTCTGAACTTGAAGGTATTGTACCGAATGAGCCGTGTACCTATTGTGTACTCAAGTGGCATTGCGCATAACTGCAGTAAAGTTGTGAACATTTGCGTGTTGTGTTGCAATTAAGTGACCCGCCTGTAGTATGACGTTATTTTGTGACTTTAGTTTACACTTAAGGCATCTTTTTGTTTCCAAATGGCCATATGGGCGGGAATGCATCCTATCCCGTCACATCTCAGAAGCTCAGCATTGTTGAGCCTGGATAGTGTTTGGATGGACGAACACTTTGCAAAATACCAGGGTGTTGTAAGCCGCTACGGGGCTATGTTGGCAGCCACAAAGGAAGTGTCACAAACATGCACGTGCTGTTGTATGCACCTATAGCTGCTACCCGCCTGCACACCACAACCCGCACTGACCATCGTGGCAAAAAGCATACTGCAGTCCTATAAATCCCCATGACTCGCAAGATTCGGAGAGGTGCCCTCTTCCAGCCGTGGATTGCCAGAAGTCTTGCACGTGTGCGTTCCGCTAAGTGTTCTAAGCTGGTTCGTCTGAATTGTATAGTTAAGGACTGGTATGCGTTGGCCTGTGACTGGGAAATGTGTTTGTTTTGGGCTGTGCAGCATTGCACATCAGTGTTGTACTGGTAGTGTTTGTACATCCCCATGCCATTACGGTGAGGTATTACACAGCACTTTAATACACTCGGCCGAATTATACATGGGGTGGCAGGATTATTGTCCAACCTTACAAGTTATCACCACTATCAGGCATTATCAATCCACTGCCGGATGAAGGCCTGCCCAAGCTGCCACCATAATCCGGCTAGCCTTTGCACATGGGTTGATTTTAAGTCCTCCAAGACATGTTTTATTCCTTGCTGTCATGGAATAACAGAATGTTATTCAATCTATGTGATAAAGGAATTGTGATGAGGATAGATGACAAATATCACTGGAAGTGGATGGCTGCGACTGCAGTCGAGAACCATTCTGCGAGGATGTTTAGTGCAGTTTAACACGTAGCAGGCTTTCGCGACCAACATCATCCATAATAGAGGTCTTTTTGGGATGGGTCGCGTAAATATGTGTCGGGTGGTGGCGTGCTTTAACGACACATTTATATATTTACGCCATCTTACCCAAAAAAACCCTCTAATGGATGTTTCGTGCACTCTCCACTAATTCCTGACAAAGAATATGTTCTCTTGGTGTATCCTGCCAAGTGTTATCAATACATCCGAGTGAAGCTGAGGATATGAATAATAGACAACTCCTTTTGAGCTTTCACTTGGATCGCAAATCTCATTAATGTTTTAAAGGTCCGATTCTCATGGCCAGGCGATGAATGTAATTACTAAAAGAAGTCTATTATTTATTGGTCTTATTTTGTGTTGCTATTTGGAGATTGTATAGTGATGGTCAGTGGTAAAGGGATAAACTTGCAGTGCACGCGATGTGGTATTGACAGCGCCATGCTCCCAATTTCTTTCAGCTTGACTACACAGACAGTGACGACTGTGCACGTTGTGCCGAAGTGCGCATGTCTTGGAATAACAGCTTCCAAACCTGCAGTTGCTCCATCGCCTTCAACTTAACCGAGCATTTTAAGGTACGGTTGGTGTTGCTCGGTGAATGCGTATTGGCGGTCGTGTTGCCATAATTTTTGACGATGAAGTGCTTGCCCACCACTTTAAATGTTTCCCCGCCCTGCTGTCATTGTTGTAGGGTCCAGTGTACATGTACTACGGGCTGTCCAACTTCTACCAAAACCATCGACGCTACGTCAAGTCCCGAGATGACAACCAGCTGTATGGTGTCGAGGCCTCCTTATTGGTGAATTAAAGTTTGAAATACAACACAAATTACATTATGCTTTCAAAGGTTGTACAAATAACGTGGGTTTTTTTTTCAACAATGCAGCGGTTTTCAGTTGTGCGCTCATGGTTTGCATTTCGCAGAATCCAAGCAGCGAGTGTGCTCCTTATGAAAAGAATGGCGGCATTCCCATTGCACCTTGCGGAGCTATTGCAAACAGCATGTTCAACGGTGGGAACACACACAACTACATCTTTCTGGATTGGCGAAATCGATGGCATTAAATGGCATGTATTGGAAGGTTGAGGGTGATGCCGTTGTGTAATAGCACACTGGATTTCGGAGGTCATTGGTTAGATTCGATCTCCCGGTGGAAGTTTAAACAAGGTGCAAGTTTAGTCAATGCCGCTGCATGTCCACCCAGCAGTATAAATAGTTACACCACACTGATCGGCAAGTCGCATGTGACGGGAAAGTGTGGCTTCTCCCACCTGCCCCAAAGACATCCAGTGTGAAAGAGTAGGCCAAATACCCTCTAAGCGTTCCCTCGAGTGCAAGACGCGGCTGCCAGAAGTGGCGTAATCAAGCAATTGCAGGTTTGCACTTTGACTTTTTGCATAGGAAGTTGGCAGTTGTGACTTTTAACTTTCCATGAGCCTGAAAGATGTGAACTGATGCATTACTATAATAAAGCAAAGTGCTTGTTTAAAGAAGTAAATGTGAAATTCAAGTGTAGCAGATCGTAAAAAAAAATGAAAGGTCCTTTGGAAATTTTGAGGGGTGGGCATTTAGTGTAAAGGGAATACCATTCAAGCATGAAACAACACTGCATCCATATTACATCTGATATTTAAACCATATCAGCCAGTTATCAATAAGCTTTTAGATTCCTTAGTCTTTATGAATTTGTTCATGACATACTTTTCCAGACTTTAAGTTTATTAACTTTCCTTTGAGCAGAACCCCATTTTAAAATTTAAATGTATCCCTGCTTTCATGTGACATTACTATGTTGCTTCGCATTTTGTTGGGCAATACAATGTTTTACCTGTGGCACACTATGGGAAGTAAAAGTTATGCAAAAGGACTGACAGGCCAAGATGACCCAGGAAGGGATGCTGGAGTTAGTCCCCAAGGCTGACATGGCGCAGGATGAGTAGCAGGAATAACGGAACGCTTGGCAGCAAGGGGAGGTGTTGGGAATGAGAGGGTTAATGTGAGGGAAGAGAAAGTGGAAGTGAGATGCATGCGGCATCTGTCTTCACAGGATGCAGGGATAGGCAAGGGATTCAGGGTGGTGATTATCGTACAAGTCAACAGATTTACTGGATGCTTGAGCCGATTTAAATATAGGGTTTTTTAAATAAAATTTTTCAAAATGTTTCCCTTGAAAAGAACACATTTAGGCTCAACATTTTCACACGATTATAAAGGACTGTATTAACGACTTGTATGTATGTACCTTTTGTTGATTCTGGCAGATACACTAACGTTGTACATGGCAAACGCTACTGACAATGTTCCGGTGCCGATGATAAAGACTGGAATTGCCTGGTGGACAGACAAGAACGTAAAATTTCAGAACCCGGAGCCAAAAAACAATCTCACCAGGGCTTTTGCAGGTTTGTATATGACCGCCACATTTGCCACAAGGATGAGTGACAATACAAAGATGATCCATTCATCTGGAAACGTGAAGCTGCAAAGCAATTTTTATATGGTCACCATGCTTGTTTTATTCATCCGACGTGTTTTTTGGGTTGTACCACGTGTTCAACACGCTGTCCGACGTTTCCCTAAACCATCTGCGAGCCGATTCGAAAATGTTTCAGAAGCTCCCATCATCACGTAGACAAGTCGGACACGTGATAACAACCTGAAAAACACATCCCGGAAGCTATATTTGCACAATCGCAAAATTAAACATACACCGTAACGTGTTTTCGTCGCAGGCACTACCAAGCCGTTGTACTGGAATAGATCTATTTCTGAACTCGATGAACTGGACAGCAACAACAATGGCTTCATGAACGAGGACTTCATCGTGTGGATGAGAACAGCTGCCCTGCCCACGTTCCGCAAGCTCTACCGCCGCGTCAACATGACAGACAACGGGCTGCCCGCTGGCTCTTACCTCCTCAAAGTGGACTACAGTATCCTTTCACTTTCCAATGCAATTGCTGTGACTATAGGGGATGTACAGTAGCCCATTTGTGTTGATATAAATCTTCCTTTTTTAGTGGCCCACGTCGCTGTTTTAACAATGCTTTTCCTGCAGCTTGGAAAATGGGTATTGAGGTCTGGAAAGGTAAGATAAGGTTGAAAGTACGCTTTAAAAACAATCACAATTGTATAGAAGCTATAACTGGTTGTATGACTTGTAATGGGTGGTCTACTGTAAAACAATGGTTTGTATATGATCACATTGTGTACCTTCATTGAATGGTGGAAAAAATGCAATTACATCTATAGTATTTTTTCTCCATTTGTGTTTGGTGTATTTGCTTGAGCACTGGTTATCCCACTGCACTAATATCTTGGCCAAGAGTTTGATTCCCAGCCATGGAGTATGGTCAAACAACCCACATCCACCAGTGGATTGATAGTGTTGACAATTAGCGTTGTGGTTTATATTTGCCCGGAAAGTTTCCCACCCGCAGCGCGCGCTCCAGTCTTCCTTAACGCAGCTCCACAGACTTTCCGGTGAGGAGCTTTGGAGGCAGAAAGCGTATGATCCTCAGCACCACCTCGTGGATGGGTGGAAAGAACCCCTTCCTCGGCATCGCCTACATCACGGTGGGTCACCATTTGTTTCGTCCTGGGCATCGTGCTCTTCATCATCCACCAGAAGTACAGCAAGCGCCCAAACGATTCCACAGATCCCAACACCAACTGAGCCTTTTTGCACCTGGTGTGGCCTCTTTATTCTAGCCCAAACCTAGAGTATTTGTTAAATTTGGTTGTGTTTCAGCGTAAGGTTACCCATCTCAAGATTAGTGTGTAAGGGGAGGGCCAGTGGAAACCTGTAGACGCAGCCAATATCAATTAGAAAATGTCACATTGGCTTGAGGAATTGTATGGTATATGGTACAAACTAAGGTACATCGAATGACATTTCTTTGAGGAAAACTGATAAACTAGTTGGTGACTGGGTCTAGGCATGAGGGTAATAATTCCATAATTTTAAAAAGGTATAAACTATGTTTTCCATATATTGTATATTGGTTTTATTTTAGCTAAAGTCAGATTATCTTTTGCTCAGCCTCATTGTTCTATTAACCTTGATAGACATGTAAAAATAATTTATGAACCTCAGCACTGAGAAATTGTTAAAGACTATCATTGTTTTGCAATGAATGTAGCAGGGCACACGAGTGGGACGATGTGAAAAGGCATTTTAAAATTGCATGCTAAATGAAAAACCCATGATGTGAATCTTCTGCTTTGGTTGGTGTTCAGACGCATGTGTATAACTCCTTCATAGCAATGCTCACTTGAGTGTTAGACTGTTCAGAGTTCAGTTAAGGCCACGCAAATGAGCAAAAATAGGCACCTGCCGAGTGTCAACATGTGCATTACGCTGGCATGCGCAAGAGTTTCATCACACAATCAAAAATACGCTGAGTGTTGCAGTATGGCCTTGCACTCTGTAAAATCGTGGCCCAAATACAGAGCCATCCTTGCTGTCATGAAAAATTATTGCACTGGCAAGTGGGGGGCAACAGTAAGGCACGGACTGCAACTGTTTTGATAGCTTTAGAAGCTCAAATACAAACCATGCCAGAGGAGACACTGGGAGGCATAATCTACAAGCATGCACACATGCTGATATTCACAGTAGTGGAAAGTTGGTTATGCAATGCTATAGACTTGTAATTTGGTGTTGGAATAAACGTTTGCCTTGCATTAATTTTTCACCATAAAGTTATTGTACAGGTTGGATTATTGTAGTGCTGTTTCTTTTTAAGCTTTTGCATTCCGTATCTTTTAATTGCGGCACACTCAATGGGGAACGATTTTTTTTCAGTTTAGAACATGTTAATTTTGCTCCTGATGGAATTGGCAGTTACATTGGTTATTTGAAAAAAATTTGACCAAATTTCTAAAGCATGAAGTATCATTTGGCAAAACACTGGAAGGTTTGGGATGAAAACCACTACCCTTAACAATTCCCACCTGGTAGTGTGCTTAGCACCAACTTCTATACCTTTAGCTTCTACACTGAATTGAGATTTTGAGATGTAGATGTTAAATTAAAAGTTTGGGACAAATGCCTTGGTTTAATTGCTCATTCAAATATTAAAGTTGACCTTGGGTAGTTTTGCACTCTTTAAATAAGGCATTACTGTGTTAGTTACTCCAAAGCATTGTACAAATTGTGATGTCTGCTTATTTTCTGTCAACATTGCTTTTAATAGCATGTGCTTGTTTCCAGTGTACAAATGCTGTTTGTTAATCTCAATGTGCTAAAGGCGGCGAATAAAATCTTAAAGACTATTGAAGTGTTTCTCTTTAACTTAAGTTTATTTTCTTTGGGTTTTAACCCGAGGCTCATAAGCAGCAGGTCTGAAAGCATTCACAACAGACACAAAGAAAAAAATTCACTGTTCATAAAGTTTTTTTATAACACCACTACATTCAGTCACATACAATATCCAAACACAAGATTACGATTTACAAAAATAAAACTGACACCTTTTGCCAACAAAGTAGTTGATGACCACACTTGTTCAGGACTGGGTTAGTGTGTACATTAGTGATTTTTCAAACAAAGCCAGATACCACCATCATACAAGACTGTGCAACTGCTAGACCAACCAGAACGTGTACAACAATGACCGCCAGGGTGAAGGAGAAAAGGACGAGGATTTACATAAAACATTCCAGTATCTACATACCTATAGCTTGCTAATTCAAATGTTGCATGGTCCTGCCCCTGTATTAATGACTTTCAAGAGCAGGCTTGTGTGCACGAGTCATGGGATTCAGTAAAAATTAGAAAAAATATCTCCTACTTTTAAAGGGTTACTTTTTAATGCAGTGGTTTTCACGTGTGTGTCTTTGGTGACGACTGCCAGGGGAAGGAATTTTAGGACCACAGAAATAGCTAATAAAACATCACAAGATAGATCGCTCGCATTGATGATGTAAAAAACCAAGCCAATCTAAGCTCGCACCACACCAAGGGAATCCATCTAAGCATGAGCTTTATGGGCGACACTTAACATGGTGCTATTTCAAAGTCTGGCTGGATTGGTACTTTTTTAACTCAAGGCAAAAGCTGACTTCCATGTAATCGATTTAAAAATATATGTGTAGTGCTTATAAAAACCACCCCCTCCACCCCAGAGCAATAATCAGCCTTCCCTTGTGGAGCTCAGCTCTGCTTCCTCCATATAATCGGCCTTGTCACTGTTTTGTGAGCAGAATGTGTTGTCCAAGGTCACATCCTCCACCTAGAGAACATGCATGGGCAGCACAACAAACCACATCAACGGATTGACCCTTAATTCTGTTGGATCACTTGCATCAACAGTTCAACCTCAATGTACATTGATAGCGAATAGCCAGAGTAGGTTTTCTAAAAATAATATTTAAACAGCTATTGTAGATACTGTTGTTACAGCTTCATGACCCACAAAAGTCCAATCCCTCAATTTTTTCAGGAGCCTGCAATATTTTTTCAATCAGGGAACAAAGCTTGTTGTGTATAATACAAATTCACTCATTTGCGGGTAATTAAATTTGGACCATGATGTCACGGGAACTTTAAACGCCGGCTTGAAGCAGACTTATTTTAAAGCGACACCTGCAGTATCAAGGTGGCCACTGGATTCGAACCGCGGACCTCTGCAACAAGCAGCGAATCGTGCCACTGCTGGGCCATACCACTGCAACCGTACCTCGGGCGTCTATTCCGGGCTATAATACGCAGAGTTAGGCAGCTTTAGGGACGTAAACACACCGCCACAGCATGCAATAGTGATGTTATTTATATAGTCGGTTTAAAATATATGGTCTATAATGTTGCAGTTGAGGTTTGTAACTTTTAGACTTTTTAAAATCGTTAATAACGTATTCAAACTCAAAATGGACACCCCAGGAACGTCTATGCATTTCTTTTGGATGCGTCTTCATATAACTGCTTAACGGATGGCACCGACACAGCTTGTGACTAATGGGGAGGTCATTTTCTGGCCAAGAGGCTGACCTTGGCACTTGCGTCGGAAGGTTCTGCTTCGATTGACAGGTCGTCTATCTCCTCGGCAATGCTCTCCTCCGTCTTCGTGTGGTCCGACCTGTGCTCACACTGCACACAACGAGGATTGTCAATGAGAGTTTATCAGCCCAAACTTATCATTATACATCAGAGACAATGTGTAAGCACACCACACAAGATTTTATTCGTCTAGACAGTTGTTTGGGGTGGATTGGAGGCTCAGTGGTTATCGCACACCACACAATGAACCTGGCCACCCGAATTGGACACCCACCCGTGGCTAACATCAGTGACAAGTGATATCTGACCAGCGTGATGACATGTTAAAACTACACTGAGTGGAGAGGCCTCCTTCCACCAGCAGCAGATGAATAAAACCGTAATCATTTAACTTGTTTTCTTCTTGACTAAACGTACCCATTTACTTGATGACTATCACCATTTTTATTCTTTGGGTCTTTCGGTAAAGCCACGTAGATAAAACATTTTTATAAAAATATCACAACGTTTCGATCGCAACACAAGAAAATCGTCGATTGCTTGTGTTGCGATCGAAACGTGATATTTTTATTATGTTTTCTATCTACAGTAGAACCTCTGGTCACGAACGCTTCTGACCACGACCAAATCGGGTTCCGACCAAAAATTCATAAAATTTTTGAATCTGGTCACGAACACAAACTCGGCGGCGATCAAACACGGCCGCGGCCGATTTCCCCTTCCGCGCCATTTTTTTGTAAGCGCCAAATTTCCTGTTGTTTGTTTACAACAGAAACCCACGTGTGGCCGCCTTGCTCAGTCAGTCTCGCTTAGTAATCGGTCTCGGTCAGACGTGCGCTCATTCGCTGTGAACTCTGTGCAGTATTTTGTGTCTTTTCGCATACATTTTGCAATTAGCCATGGCCTCTAATCAAAGTGAAGAGTGGTAATGTTGGTGCGAAGAAGGTTTTAAAGAAAATTGAAATCGAAGTGAAGAAGGAAATTATTGAAAAGTTTGAGCGTGGTGTGCATGTTACCGATCTTGCTGCAGAGTACAAGAAATCAAAGTCTACGATCTCGACTATTTTGAAGCAGAAAGAGGCTATTAAAGCAGCTAATGTTGCAAGGGGAGTTACAATGTTAACCAAGCAGAGGCCTCAAGTGCTGGAAGAGGTGGAAAAACTGTTGTTCAAGGTTTTCTCAGTGTTATTCAATGTTTTTACATTTAGTTGACTATTACACTGTGAATTCTATGGTATAATTAACTATTTTTGTGCTTAAAAATCTAAAAAAAGCAATATATATACAGTTCGTAGGAGTCTGGAACGGATTAATCGTATTTACATACAATCCAATGGGAAAATTAGGTTCGAGTCACGACCAAATCGGGTTGCGACCGAAGTTATGAAACGAATTATGGTCGTGACCAGAGGTTCAACTGTACGTGGGTTACCGAAAGACCTAAAGAATATGAATTCCTGCAGTCACGAAAGCTTCAAGTCAAGATTTATCACCATTTTATGAAAATATTAAACATGCCCAGCACGTGTTTATCGGTCAAGGTTGACAGCTACGCCGAAAATAGAAAGCACAGCAGCTAAATACATAAAGCGACCGAGTAATGACCACCCAGATAATGGTGTGGTTACTAAGGGTTAATCCGGTCAAGAAACCTTGCAGATTTAACAACTTATTCAAAGCGTAATTACATTTCTAAGCATGCCTTATTAAAATTACACGACAAAAATGTCCACTGACCTCTGAAAATCATCCTCGTAATCTTCGTCTTTTCCTACATCAGAAAAAATACCATTAAAGCATCAACTCAAATACTCAAGAGTAATTTAACAGCAAAGTTACATACGGAAAAAAAAAATTCAGAGGAATGTTTAATGGACGCATACCCAGATCGAGCTTTCCAACTTTGGCAATTCCCGTTTTTTGTCTCCACCTTGGTGGTACTCTTGCTTTCGTCTGGAAAACAGAAAGCAGAACAACAAAGTTCAGCTCTAGCAATGCCATTAACTCAGGAAGTATTTCCCCATATGGGAGGAAATTGGAACATTTGAAGAATAGACACACACACTCACTCACCAGGGGACAACTTCAAAAGTCATCACAGATAGGCTTACCACCACCCACTTGCTGTACTGCCATCTCATGGCCATCTCGCAGCCCAGTGGATTTGAGTCTGAAATCTATTATCCACCAAACACCGCATCTATATTACATGTGAGCATCATCATGTCTGGCTTCCACAGTGAAAACATTTTACTCACAAATAGGACAAACCACTAAAAGATGGCTGAGGTCACATGAAATATTAACACTGAAAACCTCCACTCAGTACCACTCAGCAATTTGTCGACAACCCACAGGAGGGGTGGGGGCTTTTACCTTTCTTGTCATCAGCTGGGGAATCTGCAGCATGGGATGTAGCCGTGGTATCAGCTGCAGAGTCCTGCTTGTCCTTGTCTTCTTCCAGTAAAGGTGAGTCAGAAGACCTACCAAGGCCAGGCAGCCTGCAGACGCAAAACAAATGTCTCATCAACTGATTTGTTTTCACTCACCCCACGATATGTCCGTGTACCAGCTCGACACGTAACATTTTTGCACCTCCGATTTGCATGGTCGGCTACGTACGGCGCGAAAGAAGTTCGACAACATACACAGCAGAAATCCAATCCGATGAAAAACTCATCGGATATATTTACCGACTCCATTAATTTTCGAATGTCTATTACATCTGCTTATTTGCATTATTATAAACCGGCTATATGGAGATGGAGCTATGGTTCAGTGCTAAGTGCTCATCTATCCGAGTTGGAGTCCCGGCTAAGGCTAACATCAGTGACGAGTGATTTCGGAACTGGTGCTGAACTACCTACCCCCTCTTCACCAATCGGCACAGACCAGTGTGGTGAAATGTATCAAACAACCGCCATGACCAATATGGTTTGAGGAAGCCATCATCTAGCAATGGAGTGAGAAACGGCTGTAAAATATTTTGATGCTGATCAGAAAGCTCTTCACTTTATTATGCACCAAAATAAACACCGGCAAAAATGGAACATCTCGGGTATAACAGTAAGATTAAACACCCAGTGGACATACTTAATCCTATTTGCTCATGGTTTACACTACTTCACTCGTCTTTTTATCTTCAGTAAAAAAAGATAAGAATAATAACATGCGTCCTGTTTACACCTGGAATGTAAACGCCATTCCATTACATTGTTTAAAACGAATACACTCACACAAGAGAAAAACATCCAAATGCACTGGTAGCCCCAACAAATAGTCTGAATAAAGTAAGCAATACAATGCATGAAATGAGACAAAAACGGCAACTAGACAACATTCATGTACAGTGATTACAGCGTCTAATAGGGCAAGTTAGCTAGACGATTACATATCTGGCAGATTCTTACCACTTTGCTTCTTCGCCAAAATGATCATCGCGTGCATCATCATCATCAGTGTCGCTGTTGCGTGCCGATTTCAGAGGGTGCGAGGAAAGTGAGAAGAGCACATGGAATGGGCGGGTGAGTGGTGGATGTGGAAGGGAAATTCCACTCAAACATCGTGCAGCGTGCGTGACAGGAGAGGCAAGCCATGCAAGGAACCCCAACAGCTAAGCGATATTTTTCTCAACAGATGTTAAGAGAGACCCCGTGACAAATCACCAACTTATACCAAGTATTGCAAAGCCGATATTGTTCACAATAGAAACAAGAGTCTTGTGAATGCTGAGTGGTAACACTGTTTAACAAGCCTAAGCTACCAAGTCGCATTCGTGGATACGATTTAATATAACCTACGAACATATCACCAATCACGATAACGAGTTGGGATGGTGTGAATTATCTAATTCAACAGAATGTGATCATGCTTGAAGGTGAAAATAAATATATATCAAGTGCTGCCAGCTATGGGTGTTGATTGAATCTCCGCACCTGCAGTTTAATTAACTGATGCGATTCAAGTCAAGAATGTATTTTTTTTACATTGTGGTGAACACCAAAACGTCTAGTGGCTGCACCGGTGATGTAAACCCATGGCGTACACACACATGCGCGCGCATCCCAGACAATCGATTCTCGTGCAGATGAACGTGTGCATGTACCTCGAGCTTGACAGTTGACAAGAAAATTGACGCGTCATTCCAAACCTGCGCTAAAATATAAATCCGAGGGCTCCTGACCTTCCGTAGACTTTGTCGGGCTTGGGAGACAGGTCGTCAAAGAAAGAGTCTCCGTATTCCTCCCCATCCTCGTCCTCCTCTGCCAGCTTGTCCGCCCCACCCGCTGCCCTCGCCGCCACAGGCTCGGTCTGCTGCTCGGAGGGCCCTCCGTGGAGGCCGTTGCCAGCGGCCGAGGTCACTTTGACCTCCGGGACGGACTGCACGGCGGGGCCCTTGCTCCGGAGTCCGTCAGAGCTGGAGTCGTCACTCAGGCTCGCGTCTGGGGTCTTGTGATGAGCCGTAGCAGACGGATAAAAGTACAACGCACTCTGCTTGTCACTCTGCTTGTTGTGTTTAGTTTGTTGTCCTTCCCCCGCACCTCCGATTAGCACGGTTGGCAATGTAGGGTGCGAAAGAAATTCAACATACATACGAGTACTGCCCTCTTTGTCCTGCTTTGCTTTCAGGCTTGGGGTAATGCGACTGTCACTGCAGTCGATTAAGACATTTCCCAGTGGATACAATTTTACCTTTGGTTTTGGCTCTGGGAATACTGTCGTTTTACAGTCACTTGTAAGGTATTACATGTGTGTAATGATTGTTTTACTTTCTTGTCCATATATGAAAAAAAAATTCATTGATGTAAAGAGATATTTCCACAAATTTTCTGTTCACCCATTGACACTAAATCCACTATTCTCAATTAATCTCCGAGTGGTGTATTCAATTTGCAATCCAAGCATGAAACCCCAATTTGTCAATGCTCAAATAAAATCGGGGAATAAAAAAAAAACACGAAACATTATCACTAATTTGCAAATGAATTAATGAAAATTCACCCTCTGCTACTGGTAAATCGACATAACCACCTAGATTTTCTTACACCAACTAAAACACAAAAAGTCCAGTAAAACCTTCTTGGTTCTTTCGGTAAAGTCCTTCTACGTGACTTTACCGAAAGAACCAAGAAGATGAATCCCTGCAGTCACGAAAGCTTTAAATCGAAAAATCCAGTAAAACCGTTAAGTTCAAAGTAGGTTTTTAACGTACATTACCCTCCAAACATGACAGACGTGCACTAGGAACACCGTGTAATGAAGAAAAAGGGTTGTTAGTGCATGTTAATGGAACGTAGGCAATGGCATGCAGCAGCGGAAGGTACCAGCGTACACCACAACTTCGCGAGACAAACTCATGGCAGACGCTGGGAGGGAGGCAACTGCAGTATGGACTGCGAGACCGTGTGCTAGTGAGTTAGTCCAGAGTATCGGGGAATCCAACATCATCAGAACGGAGGTGAGATTGGGAAAACGGGGACGGACGTGACAGTTAACGTTGAACTCTCCTCTAAAGACTGAACGCATTCGAGGACTCACGCTATACAAATAAGCATTCATTGGAATGTTTGCATCCAGGACTGATCGCATTGCATAACAGAGCAGCTATGCCGTACGCAAACACGTCATTAATATTATCCAGGTGACTCAATTAGTAAATGAAAACTCAAAATAAACCCTGTTGAAGGCATTGCCATGAGTTATTGCATTACACATGTACTTCGATACATTGTGTAATCGCAAGCGTGGCCGGTATGATGACAGGACATGCTGAAAGGATGGGGGCCCATCTGCTGGATACGGTCCTGGACAAAACATTATGAACCCACTGAACCTGGTTCCCCCCGGCAGCCTGCGGCCTTGTTTTACCTTCCGCTGCCCTGCTCTCTCTTCTTTGACTCTGGGAGCTTTAGAGCTGCCTTTGTAAATAGGGATCTGAGTGCAAACGAGACACACACGCAACAGGCGGTGACTCCGGTAGGGGGGGGGGGCGCGTATGGCGCAAGAGGCTCGGAAACACAGGCAGAAAGAAAGCGTGTCGAGATGGCTTCCACGATATCTCTGTACGTGCGAGTGCTAGCTCACTTCAAATGTATACTTGCTACAATTCCAATTGTGCAATGCCATGTCCAGAGAATTCCCATTTTGAAGCAGCAGTTGTCTATGAAGGCAGGTCGAAGTAAAGTCAGTTTGTGTAAGTTTGAGAGGTGGTTGGATGACTCGGAGGTCAGCTGGCACAGTAGAGATCAATGGTTCTTCAAGTGCAGTGAGTTGATGGTTTCAGCCTAGTCACCAAATACTGTACGAAAAACAATCACATTAATATTTGGTTCTGCACTTAATGTGGCTTAATTCCAGCTCTAAGAATGAATATGTCGGTTCGACTGCCATGCAACGAACATTACTCTCATATGCAGAGCAGATGGGAAAGTGCTGCTCTCTATTGTATGAACCAGAGGTAACTTGAAGGGAAGTCAGCGGTGGCTCTGTGATATCCACTTCCGTGGGCCATTCTCTTACATGAAGGGTTGTACTGCTCCATGACGTGATGCCGATAGCACGATCGGAATAACATTGGGGGAATAAAACGTACAAACGTTTTAAACACCGAAACATTTAAAATACACATTTAGTCAGTTTTACAGTAATACAATATTGTCCCTGTGGTCTCTAATGATTCAAAGAAGGCATGCTGGAGAAAAGTCTTGCAGGGATGACAGCTCTCCCTTGCCTGCCTGACCACTGGATATCCTGGTAGCACAGTCAGTGGGTAATCACTGTTCACTCACTACCTCTTCTATTTAGTCGGCGACTTGATAAAGCCAAACTTGCGGCACATTAGGTTTGAATCTGTCCTGATGAAAAATAAGAATAGGTTTTACTCTCTCTGGTAAAAAAAACTGGTGTTTAGATGTTCAAACACCAAATAGATACTTTTTGCAATGCATCAAGTCTGCATTAACCACACGTACTTGCGGAAATACATGCAAACAATATATGCATTCTCCTTAAAATGGATTAGCCTACACCAGAGACAGCCATCTTTATGGCCTTAACTCACCAGTGTTACACCAGAGAATGCAAAAAGGTGAATAATGCAAAGACAATTCAAGTATCTTATAGCTCGAATCGAGCAAGTTATATCTTTGGGACCTTTTTGCCAGTATCTTCTGGGTTTGCATTAAAAGTGTGGCTAAATTCAATGAAACTTTACCATACCACAGTTCTGCAGGGACAAATCTTAACCATAAATAGGTAACTACTTTCTGTACCACTCCAACGTATGGTAAAGATCTAATAATGCTGCCTCTATAGTGAACATCTTAAGTAATGAAATACAAACCCATCATCAAATCACCCAAATGGCAAAGGGTAACTTGTGCACAGGACGCTTTAGCCATCAATGCCTCACCTTGCTGAGGGTAGGGGGACTGATGGACCGAGACTCCGACAGTTTCCTCATGGAGTGGACACTGTCCGCATTATCACTTTCGCCCTGTGAGCGACATCAACACACAGCATTTCAGGAGAGATCTAAATTTTTCAACAAATCCAATAATGTGGTGAATCGGTTCTCCATTCAAAAGGATTACCTCCTCAACCGACAGTCTTAACCTGAACAGGTAAGTCTACTCTGGACATCCATACCTCAAAGGAGCCTTTTCTGATGCCTCTGGCCCTTGAGCGCTTTAAAATCTCCAGCAAAAGCGGTGCTGACTTTGTGGAGTCTGTTTCCACGATGCCCAGCTTCTGAGTCAGACCCCCTCTATCGTCCAGACCGATCACCTGCAGCATAGAAATCATCATCATCAATCACTTATTACTTATACCACGCCTCCCGTGCAGAACACCTCGAGGCACACTGCGGTGGCTCGTGTCTCTGTGTGGTATAATGTGAATGCAGTAATCGCCTACAAGTGGGCATTCGTCTGCCAGTATGGAGAAATGTTCCTCCATGGTCGTTTCCCACGGTAAGTAATTTGTGACAAATTTATCAAATTCGTACCACCACCACACACACACACATGGCCTATTATTTTTCGAAAAACGTCATGAGATGTTTTGCTTCCAATGTGAAGCAGATGGCGCATATACTTGGTTAATATCCTTGCAGTATTAATTAAGATGGTCGCTGGGCTCAACAAGTGGCAATCGCACTACTTCTTGGATCATAGCGAAACATTTTCTCACCGTGTTTGTCTCCGGTGTGAATACGGCCAAAGTGAAGTCCAGGTTAAAAAATTGTAAAAACTCCGTGACGAGACTGGCTATGAGAAGACCTGCACATACCAGTCAAAGGACGCATAATAAACTTTTAGCATTCAATAAACACTCACAAATTTGGAAACGTGGTCATGAAAAACAAAGCATTTTACTTCACAACAGTGCATGCCACGTTGACGTGATGAAGCAACTTACCATCTTTTGAGTTTAAGAAATTCTTGAGTTGCTCATTCACCAAGGGTGTTTTATTCTGAAGCAGAAAGTGGAGTAAAATCCGATCTATTACAAAATTCCAAGCGGTAATTCGTAGACGGCTTTGAAAGATTTAACAGCCATAAATAATGAATGCAATAGATACCTGCACAGCCTCCTGCTCTTCCAATGCAAGAAATACTGCGGCCCGGAGTTCTGCCTAAAAAAAAACATCACAACGAATTAACATCACCATCATCACCGCCGATATTTCACTTCGGGGACACGAGTGCTCGACACTTCTTTTTTTCGTTATCCAAAAATCAATGCTTTGTTAAAATTAGTATCATCAGCCATGGACTAGCCACTGGAGCGTGAAGGCCTCCCAATATTATCATCATCCTTTATGGGCCTACTATGGCAAAATCTACACCCTGCACATAAACTGTAAACTGGTCTCATGGTTCAATTTCCAAAGTGGATGTGCTCTCAGGATCGTTCTCTCTTTTGGCTGCCATTCCATCATGAGTCTCATCCGTTAGTCATCAAGACTTTTTGGCTTCGTGTCCTGTGAACACACCCCATCTCGTAGCAGACATGGGCGAGCTAGGCAGCACTGTGCCTGGAAAGTGCTTGGATGCCGAGCAACCATCATGCATGACTGGTTCTTCAAGGCCACTGCCGGCTTTTATTATACTTTAAGTTCATTATCATGTTACGTCTTTTTTAACGTATACATATTTTTCTTGTTTAAATTGTGTCAACCGCTTTTACATTTGCCTTGTAAAGCACTTTGTATTGCATTTTACGCACAATTGTGCTATATAAGTAAAGTTTTATTTGATTTGTAGGCAGCAGACGGTGCAGCAACATCTACTGCCCCATGCCTACTGCACTTCTATGCACCAACATGCACTGTCATCAACCCGCACTGACCGGCCGTGGTTTGAAGTGTGGTTAAATAATCCCCGTGGCCGGCCACTGCGTGGGTTGAAGTCTTCATCCAGGGCTGGATTAACTAAGATGCTGCACGTGTTACTCTATGTAGCAGAGTATAGTGGCATCACGACCGTAATGGCTGTCAAGCTGTAATAAATCCCAGTGTGTTTTTAACAAGAGGTGCAACACGAAAACAAACATCTTCTACGCCATCCCTCACACACGGAGTGTCCAATCGCGCTATTAAAGAGCGCCTAACCGTGTGTTTAAAGTACTGCAATGTACAGTTTACCACGCTCGTTCATTCAAACTCGGTGTGTAGTAGCTACGACCATCGTCATGTAAGCATTGTCCCCATCGCAAAATAGGAGCAGTCATCGCACAGCAGGTTTTTTTACCCCGTGCTAAAATAAACCACACCAAAGGGAAATAATACAAAATAAAACATAATAAAAATTCTCACGACGTTTCGATTGCAACACAAGCAATCATCATCAGGTGTAAAAACTACAGCATGACAGCAAAAATGTTCTTGCTGTAGTTGTCACACCTGATGATGATTGCTTGTGTTGCAATCGAAACGTCGTGAGAATTTTGATTGTTTTATTTCTATTATTTGTATTATTTCCCTTCTACGTGACTTTACCAAAAGAACCAAAAATATGAATCCCTGCAGTCACGAAAGCTTTAAATCGAAAAATAAACCGCACCATTAAAGAGTATTTTTTTTCTCTCTCTGCTCAATTAAAATTCATACAAACGAATTAGAACGCCTCCATCCATTCCAACTTCTACAGTGCTGGTTTAGCTGGCCGCAAGGCGTTTTGAGCTTTCTGGCCTGTAAGCCAGCAAATGTGATGTTAAAAAACATGGACATTTTCTTGGTTCTTTCGGTAAAGTCACGTAGAAGGGAAATAATAAAATAAAAAAATGAACATAATAAAGCAGACGTCCTCAGGTGAAGAACAGAACGCTGTCTTTCCGACAGCCCTGTTCTTCACCTGAGGACGGCTGCTTGCGTTGTGGCCGAAACGTCGTGAGAAATTTATTGTTTTATTTTTATTATTTTATCATTTCCCTTCTACGCGACTTTACCGAAAGAACCAATAATATGAATCCCTGCAGTCTCGAAACCTTTAAATCGAAAAACATGGACATTAGTAAATTGAAAGTAAAAAAAAAAAGTAAATTAGATTTCTGGATCCTATTTGTAATGCGGTAACAATACAACAATGCCATAACTACCACTGCACTTGACTTGCAGATATTTGTACAAGTGTGCAATGTGGTGCAGTGTCAATCCACTGCTGGATGAGGCCCTCATGCTGTTGCGTTTGACCATACTTCACCACGCTGGTCTGTGTGGGTTGGCAGAGTATTGACATACTGTACGATACGTGTACTTTGTTGACCACAACAGACCCCCCCCCCCTTCACATTCAACACTGATCTAAACAATCGCATTAAGTGATAAATACCAATACATCAAACAATTAACGTTAAAAATTAACCACCTTCATGATTATTATTGTACAGTAATGAACAGGCCCTGACCAGATAACATTAGTTCGGTAGGCCAACATCAAAATACATTATATTTTACACTATGAGACCTCCTTTAGCAGTGGCAAAATATAAAGGTGTCAGTTTTTGTACCAGTTGAAAGGGTAAAAACCTATCACCAAATTTTATTTGTACGTACGTTAACGGTTGAAATGAAGTATTTTAATAACTTTGTTACCCTAAGTCAGCTACGTTGCTGCGTTGTTGGCAATGTGTACAGTACGGTACTGTACTCCTGTACCGGCGCGGTGAAGTATGGTCAAACACAACGGCGTGAGGGCCTCATCCAGCAGTGGATTGACGACTGCTCAACGGGCAAGAGACGAATCGTCATGGTTCTTTCGGTAAAGTCACGTAGAAGGAAAATAGTAAAATAATAAAAGTTAAATAACAATAACACGTAGAAGGAAAATAGTAAAATAACAAACATAAAATAATAAAATTCTCACGACGTTTCGGTCACAACACAAGCAGCCGTGATAATTCTATTTTATTGTTATTTTTATTATTTTACTCTTTCCCTTCTACGTGACTTCACCGAAAGCAGCAAGCAGACGAATCCGTGCTGTCACGAACAGCTTTAAATGGACAAGTTTACGGGGCCTAATTCTAGATTTGAAGCTTTCGTGACTGCAATGATTCATATTCTTAGGTTTTTTCGGTAAAGACACGTAGGTAAAACATCAAAATTATAAAAAATAAAATAAAGATCACGACGTTGCCTCCGAAACGTCGTGATCTTTATTTTATTTTAATTAATTTTGATGTTTTACGGGGCCTCACCTTGATTTTGTTGAGGACCCCGTTCCCCTCCAGGGTCTGAACGAGGAGGTCTCGAAGCTCCGTATCCTCCTCGGCCGACATGTCTGCTCCTCCCGCGCGCTCGATGGACGCCGCCAGCTTTACAACGTTCAATCCTTCCTCCTTCTTCCTTCCTTCCTTCCTTCGTTTCTCCTTCTTCTTCTTGTTCCTCGACGGACTTACGGCTTCTCACTCCCCACCGCCACCAAGCAAACAGAACGGCACTCGGCCCCAACGGCTGATTGATTAATCGCGCGGTGACGTCATCGCGGTTCGTGATGACGTCATTGGATTCCTCGCAGCCTGCAAGAATTCTGTGCGATGACGTCGCTTTGCTGCTGGGTTATGACGTCATGTATATTGTGGTTTTAGAGGCGATGGTTGAACCACGAAATGATTCATGCACAATGTGCTTAGGGAGCTATGGCTGCCTGCTAAATTATTCATTAAGACGTCATGCATAATGTGCTTAGGGAGATATGGCTGCCTGCTGATTTATTCATTATGACGTCACGCGTAGTCTGCTTTGGAGACTGGCTGCTTGCTGAATTATTCAATATGACGTCATGCGTAGTATGCTTTGGTGACTGGGTGCTGCTGAATTATTCATTATGACGTCATGCATACTCTGCTTTGGAGACTAGCTGCTTGCTGAATTATTCATTATGACGTCATGCATATTATGCTTTGGTGACTGTCTATTAAAATATATTCTTGGGTCTTTCGGTAAAGTCACGTAGATAGGTTCAAAGAAAATAACAAAAGTAAAAAAAAAACTACGACGTTTCGATCGCAACACAAGCAATCGTCATCAGGAGAAAAAAGAGCCATACAATCTGGGTGGTCTAGCAGCAGAGGGTTTTAAGGAAACCCGCTTGGTTGGTTCGATCAAAGATGTCGAATCAGTGATGATATTGTTGGTTTTCGTAACGAGGCGGTTGGTGGGATCTCTTAATTTTGGTATAGCTACCATCATACTGGTAGGAACCTCCTGGTTACACCAGCCCACAGGGGATTATTGTGTCCGTCGTGTAGGGAGAGGTTGGGTGGGGAGGGTGGGGAGGGGCTAGGAGGGGCTGGTCACCCTGTGGTGCCCTTATAAAACTCAACGTTTAACCTACTCACGCCGGCTTGTTCCCGCCCTCACAGTCGGGCATATTTGCGGAATACACCACGCCGCCGTTGACCCTGAACATTGACCGAGCAACCCAACGTTCCTACCAGCTCCCTCTGCAGGAATGTGTTGTTATTGTATGTGGTGTTGTCCATGATGACTGTGGCATTGCCCTTCTCGGCTGAGAGAATGACGATGCCATCTCTCTTTTGTAATTGAGAAAGCTCAAAGCGCTCTTATTTAAATTTCGATTTAAAGCTTTCGATGTGGTCTCTTTGTTTACCAAAGTTACTGTGCTTGACACCATTGCAGAAGCTTACCCGCTCTTTTTTCTCCTGATGACGATTGCTTGTGTTGAAACGTCGTAGTAATTTGTTATTTTCTTTGAACCTATCTACGTGACTTTACCGAAACTCCCAAGAATATGAATTCCTGCAGTCACGAAAGCTTTAAGTCAAGCTTTGCCTGCTAAATTATTCATTGTGACGTCACAGTTACCTGCGAGGGTCATTCTCGCGATGTTGATTTAATATCATTCGTGATGACGTCATTGATGAATTACCCTGAGCTTCGTAACCAATTGGATATTCATCACAAATCGCGGCGCCCTTTACGGGGAGGCTACGACATCAGCAAAGGGCAGCAGAGCAATGTCCACTGTTGAACTGCATTTTTCCACGCTGTAATGTTTCTCCGCTCGTTTGTTGCAAAGTCGATCGACTTCTAAGAGACTAACTTGAGAGGCATCGTCTCCATCGTTAGGAAACCTCGACTCGTCATCATCAACACCCGGCCATTCCTTCTTCCGCCCCTCACTCTACACACCATCCTCTCACCCACCTCGTCACATTGCATACTTATAATTATCGTCGTCATACTCTCATGGAGCAAGTGTGTGAGTTTGTCCCGATTTTATGAAGCGCATAACATTTGTTGAACATTACAATGCATCATGGGACCTCCTTTGCCAGTACCAAAATATGAGAATAGGTTTTCCCATTAGAATGTTTTTTTCAACGTTCTAAAAACATTCGATTTATGAAAATGTTACCATTTGTATTATTATCAGCGTCACTACCAATACCCCAAACGAAGCCCACAAATGTTGCTCATACAGAAATAAATAACGCTGTCTGGAACGCATCCCCATATACACAATGGTACTCTATGACCCCTTTAGCGCGGATTCGATTAGCGCTCACGTTTCCAGGAACACATCTTCAGCGCTGAGCGAGGCCTGTCCTGTATTCGCCACTCATTGTTCGTGAACGGTCGCTGGATTTTCAGCGCAGTTCGCTAACAACTCCGCTACCGCTCCCCGCTAATTCTTTCTCTCTCATACACACACACAGGGACGACGTGTGCTTTGGTTTGAATCGTATTAATTTATTTTGTCTGCAGGTTGTTACAAATGTGGCAATTCAAGTATACGTAAGCAATAGGGGAGGGGCGGAAAGGGACCCACATTGAGTTGGCAGCTACAATACGGAACGTGCTCGGAGTGTAATGCACGTGGCGGTTTAAATACAGTAGTGTATTAGCACCACACCATAGCACATACACGTGGCAGAAAGGGGGCACAGGAATATTTACAACAAAATTTAGTGGGTAAATATATATTTTTAAAAAAACAACACAAAAACTACATGCTAAGATAAACTAGTGCAATGTCTACTGAGTAGTGTTGTTAGTGTAATGCGTCATATTTACATCGTTATAATACTAAGTCGTGTGGCACACTGGAGTTTTATCCAACACACAAATGCAATTAACCAGTTCTCTATTGCCGTAGTTGTTTTGAGCGATAAGATGGACTTCAAAACACGAGGACTAAACAAAAGAAATACCAGCACAAAGTAAAAAAGAATATTTTTACTCCATGAATTCAGAAAGGCATGAATTCATTTCTCCAAAGAACTTGTCGGTTTTAGCGTATTGTCTTTGGCAAGTGAGAAAAACAAAGTGAAAAGAAACACCGCTGTCGTATGGGTGGATGCCATCCATCATCTATGAGCATCTACGGCACTAATCGTGAGCAACTCATGCACACCGAGGAGAAGCGATGGAGAAGCGATGGAGAAGCTGAGTCACTTAAAAAGCCAAGGGCTGAAACTGAGTGGCTTCGTGACGGTTACACCAAGAACGCAGCTTCAGATTCACTCCCTACGGCGAGTGACCCAACCGTTAACCAAAAAAAAAACCACACAGCCACTTTAATTCACATGTAAGACAGGTTTGAGGCATGGAAGGGTATGGGCAGAGTGAGGTCATCGATGCCTTGGACTTCGTCACTTCTGACAAACACAAGGACGGATCACTGTGAATAACTATTACGATGGGACTTCACGAAGTGTGGGTTGGAAACCAACAGTTTAAGGTGTTCACATGATGCTTGTACACTTCAGTCGTTAACCACTCACGGCTAATGGTGCGGTTTATCATGCACTGAAGCAGATGAAAGTAATACTCTTAGTTCTTTCGGTAAAGTCACGTAGGTAAAAAACTGAAATAAAAATTATTAATTTAAATTTCATTTTTTTTACCTACGTGACTGAAATTAAAATTATTAATTTTAATTTCATTTTTTTACCTACGTGACTTTACCGAAAGAACTAAGAGTATGAATCTTTGCAGTCACGAAAGCTTCAAATCTAGAAATGAAAGTAAAATGTTACCTAAGCAACAAATCAATAAGAGTAATCATAAACAAGGCCCACGCTTAAATAACGAAAAATCCGGTGGTTAGGCGAGACGACACTGAACGTGGTGGGTAAATACAGACGACTTGGACATTGCACGCGCACACTCATTTGGAATCCAACGTCAGTGCGTCGCACACCTCGGCTAAAATAATACTGCAACGATTGTTTACGTAGGCTCTCGCGGCCAATATTATGGTTCACTATTAGTTTATTTTGGGTTAGATTGTCTCGGCTTAATGTACAATGTAATATGAAAACTGAAATTGTATTTACCAGGTAAAGCCCACTGAGCAATGGAGTAGCTCTTTTTCAGAGGCGACCTGGCCATATACGGTTGCACATTGAAGTGGCTTATTTCATGACACGTGGTAATTTAGAGTCCTAACCAAATAATCTAAACGCATGTTTTCTAAATGTGGAGGGGCAAAGTCGGAGGACCCGGAGGAAAATCCACGTGACCTCGGGGAAAGAGAGCACGCACACTCCAAATATGCAACAGGCATCGTCAGGGTCGGGATCGAACCCATGGACTCCTGCTGTATCAGGCCAGGGAGATAATATCTCCCCACCACGGCTCCCCTTAACCCTCCACCACCCATCGCAGCCAATCAAATCGAGTTGTCACGTGGGCAAATATGCCAATTGATTTGGTTTCTCAGCAAACCAGATAAATTTTGACAGTTTTGTACGACGCTTAGCCGGAGATTACTTCCATCATCATTGTGTGTTAACGAAATCTCAGCTCAAGCGCGAAAGTGCTTCCTGATCCGAATTCTTTTAAAAAATGTGTATATACCTCCACGATCTAACCCAAAAGAAACCTTCTCACATCTTCGGTCTCCGATGTGCGCATTTGGCCATCGACAACGAAGTACAAGCCGAAAACACGTCGGAGAATTATGCGGCGTCGACCCTCCCTCCCACTTCATCACAAACTGCCTTCTAATAACCAGGGCCAGCAGACGCCATCAACAAGATCACACACTTCATAGGCGTAAACTTTAATATTTTTATCTCCTCCAATTGTTTTTTTCCTTTTGCTTCTTTGATAAAAAAAAAACATTGCTTAGAATTTGCCAGTAAAACAGTGGAATAAATTAATATGATAAGGTAATGTTTTTTTTTATTTCTTTGTAACAGTTAATTGAGAAAAAAATGACAATGTAAAAGGTTGAAAATATAAAACTTCACAAACAGTTCTCCTCTGAGCACATTTAAGCAAATCGCCTTAAATAAGTCTTCATTCACAAATTTCAACATGATTTTGTTTGTCTTCAGCTATAACCACAACCGCCTCAAACTTGAATAAAATAACGTAAACTGGAGCAAAGCTTTCTTCAGAAGTCTGTTGGCCCTGACCGTAGCAAAACCCGAACTCGTACATTTTTTTTATTTTAATAAAAAAAAAATACTTTTCGTTATACACTTTTTTCCCCACACACTTGCATTTTCCTTCTCCACGCACTCCTTCCAACAGCAAGCACAAGCAGTGGTGCTCATCACTCCCACCACCCTCTGCCGATTTTTTCCCCTACTCGTAAAAGAACACTTCATCAGAGGGCAAGAGGCACGTTTGACGCACAAAAGCGTCTCTAGAACAAGAACACCACCACTACAGTACAACGTTACATATCCAACCCGTCCTATGTCCGTCCTCATCGATAAACCGCTCAAAACCAACGGTATTTGCGCACATCGTGAATTTAATCTTCTATAGATGTTCATACATTTTTTTTATGCAATCTCGCGTACTGTACATTTGACTACTTTTCAGGTGCAGTAAATAATTTCCCCACGTTTAAAGCAGCTTGCGCTTTATCTTTTTTTCCAGTAACCTGCATTTATTGTGCGTTATGTAACCATCCAACTTTTATAGATTTTCACGTATCTGACTTTTTTCACATATCAGCCTAAATCTCCAGTACATAGCGAATCAGATATCCGACGTTGTACTGCACAGGGCTTGAGATACACCTTGCAAAGATTTAACCAGAAGCATTTTCTTTAAACCCTCGAAGACAAAACGAGACTTCTGATCAATCAACGCTCTTGTTAACGTATACTCTTGCGTGATATTTCTCTTTTTCTTATATACTCGTATGTACATTTTTCTCTAAAGCACTTTCTTGTAAGGGATCACGTTCCCTACAGCCCGATCACCTTCAAACACATCCACGGCGCCAACACCACCTCCCACCACTCACACCACAACTCATCATCAAACTACAGATTAAACAGCTCTTCCTCTAGTCAATGCAAACACTGCACTTCAAACCTTACTCCATTTTTTTTAATGCCTCTATTTTTCTTAGGGTGCATTTTAAATGTTAAATAGTTTACACACTGGTACATACTTGATCTAATTACATGGGAACTGCATGAGACATTCAGACACTCAGAGACTACATCTTCTTTAGGAACTGACGGCTATGACATTGTGCTGTAAAGACATATATACCAGCATTGATGTGATAATTTTTTCCATAAAAAAACAACAACAAGGAAAACTACTTTTTTTGAAAAAGCACTTCTCAACTTCTCCCTCGGCCGCTTTGCTACCCACGATCAATGCTCGTCGACCTTTGACCCTGAAGGCGACTCTTCCTCTCTCCTCTCACCGGCCCCCTCCGAGGGAGTTTCGCCGCCATCATCATCATCATCATCGGCGGCGGCCGCTTCCGCCGTCTCGCCCTCTCCCTCCGAGATCGGCTGCATCGCCGGCGAGTGCCGCACCGACGCGAGCCTCAGGCCGCGGGGCCCGTGCCGAGCCCCCGGCGAAACAGCCACCCCGTCGCCCCTCACCCCCGCCCGGATCGCCAGCGGGTGCCGCGCCCGGTGCTCCCTGCGACCCGGCGTCCCGTTCCCCTGCCAGCCGGGGGACGACGCTGCCGCCGCCGGCGACTCGCGGTGACCGCGCGCGAGCGGCGACGCCGAGCCGTCGTCGGGTCGTGGAGAACCGGCGGCGGCCGCCGCGGCATTCTTGGTGTGCTTGAGCAGCTCGGCGGCCGACATCCTGGAGCCGGCGTCGGAGCGGGAGCCCTTACGCAGCAGCAGCGCCTTGAAATGCTCCTGGCTGGTTTGCGAGCGCCGGCCGTGAGGGGAGGACAGCCTCGGGGAGCCGACGATCGGCGATGTCACCACCGGCGAGCCCGGAGTGCTGTCCGATGAGCCCCTCTCGGCGGACTCCTTCCGGCACAGGAACTTCCTCTTTGACCTGCAGGTAGCGAAATAGAAAACGAAACGCGTTGGGGATGTGGCAGTTTGGTGGTGGTGTGGCCGAGCCGTACCGCGTTTGCTGCAGAGGTTCATGGCCCAAGCCCCTTGGGCGCCCTGGTTAACATTGAGGGTGTGCTTAACGTCCTAAATGCTACCCGGCGTCTTCTTCCTGTAACATTATTATTATTTTTAAAAAACCAGTAGGTCACGTGTGCTGGTTTCACGGTAAAAATTTGCCGAACTTCATAAGTGACTTGCAAATTGCTTGATTCGGAAAATCCACACAGCAGCATTGACCCTGGCTGTGAAACTACCATCGACGCCTTCCTGAGAGCCTTGCGCTACGAGAATGCCGCAAATGCAAACTGGGCAAACATTTCATTTTATTTGAGGGAGAACACACTGATGAATGTGCACGTGATCTACATGAAGTAAGATTCCCCGGACAGTAATACAGACTGTTGGGGCAAGCGCTGTCAGCAAGCACGTGTTAAGAACGGCATGCCGAGCGGGGAACTGGTGGGGCCAGTGCTTATTCCTGGCTAGTGGGCGGAGCGATCAAGAGAAGAGAAACCCAGCGTGGCTCCTTCTTGATGATGGACATCAACATAGAGAGGCCTTCATCAGGAGGCGCATCGATAACCAATGGTGCGTTTTTCAAGTGGAGGTTACTGTTTATCGATAATCACGGTGGCGAGGGGGCAGGTGGTCGTGGGTCTCACTTTCACCTGTAAATGGCTTCAAAGAGGTCGGCGGTTGTCATGGAGACCGAGGGGGATGTTACGAAGACGTCATCCTCGGATCGCGAGTTTGACCTCCGCATTGTCCCCTCGTCGTATTCTTCTGCAAGCCAGAGGAGTACAAGAGTGTTAAATGCCTCGGTGTCCGGTAATTTACATTGTAGCGTTCATTTTCACTCGGATAAACGGGTTTCACAAACCGTCGAAACACGTTCTGAGCACTAACGATATGGTACAGTCGAAAAGACTTACAGTATTGTGGATATCAGGCCGAAATTAGGTTTCATTTGTAAAGGCAAACTTATCCATCATATGATTTTGAAACCGTATCCAGTTTCAAAATCATCTGCACTATCGTAAATAATAGAACAGATAAGCATTCCCGGGGCCAATTAGCTGAAAGTTCGAAAATAATGGGGAAATTCATAAATGCATAATTTTCATGAATTCGTAATTTTTCCCACATTCACATCGAGTACATATGTACTCACTGCATATGCCGTTGATGTGAATAAAGTACAGTCCTTTGCCAGTCCACTGCTGAATGAAGGTCTCCCCCATGCCGTGCCGGGCATGGGGGATGTTTGACCACACTTAGCCACGTTGGTCAGCGCAGGTTGGCCGGAATCAACACGGTGCACGAACCACTGCGCCACTCCACACTACCAGAAAACAAAAAAAGGCCTCATATGGACCAATAAAAGTGTTTAACTTTACTTTTAGGACTGCATAACATGTTTTTGGATTGTAGGTACAAATTGAACATTTTATAACAAGGATCGATTGAAAAAATCCGACTTAATACATCACTCGGATGTCAAAAAACATTAAAAACGAAACAAACGAAGAGACGGACATGAAATCCACATCACTAACCTGCCACGACTTTCGCCATTCGAAACTCGAACACTTCATCGCCGACGTCGTCAGCCGACTCCTGCGAAACTCGCGTGCTGCCCTCCTCCGTCTCCGTGGCAACCGCCTCTTTCCCTCTCACTTGCTGCTCCTTACCCAGAATTCCCGGAGCTTCTTTCACAGCCGCCACAGGCACCTCTGTGTGCCGCTCGCACTTATCCTCCCACGGAGGTGACCCTCCGTTGCACGTGGCCACCCGCTCGGTTATATTTGCGCTGCCGTTTTCAATCGGCCTGGAGCTGTGCTCCACATCCTGGATGCTGGCTGAACCCTGATGAGACGACACTGCCGTGAACGCATGCGGCGACTTGGGGTGGGAGACGGACACGGAGTAGGACACGGACGGCGACGCTGGCGAGCGTGCCATCGTGGCTGTCGCTTGGTTGTTCTGGTGGCATTCCCGACCGCTGGGCGCCGCATCTTTGTACGAGCGAAGCACCAGCTGAGACCCCGAACTGTCCAACGCGCAGCCGGCACTTGAGGTTTCTGGTGGAGCGAACGACGGCTGATGGAGCAGAGCTGGGGTGGCTGGCGTCAAAGTCGATTCGTCCAGGCATTTCGGAAGCGGCTCGCTTTCTGAATTCTTGTTGGATTTAGTAACGCTCTCCGCACAGGAAACCTCGGCTTGGTTGACCCGTGCGGACGAACTGATGTCACATTTCGCTGTCTCTGCTGCCACTCCTGCCGCCACTGCCACCGCTGATGTGTGATACTGGTCAGAAGAGTCAATCGTCGGGTCTGCACATTTCTTCCTGTCCATGAAATCCTGAGCTTTGTGAGGTGACGCCGCCGAAGCCTGCACACTGGGCTTCGTGGCATCGGGTTGGCAGTGGCGGTGGCGGCGGTGTGCGCCGCAGTGGTGATATGCTGACACCGGCGCTGTGGCATGCGCCGGCCTCTGTGAATCCGTCAGGAGGTCTGGCAGTGGTTTCGGAAGCACACACGTCCCATTCTCCATCCGCAGCTTGACAAATTCGTAGTCCGGCACGGGCGTCCCCACCACCTTGCCCACGTGCCTATCTAGCACCTTGACGGCCGCAACAGCCGGATCCTGCATTTTGATGGCTCCACCGCCGCCGCCGTTGACGGGACCCATGACGCCGCTCGCGTACTGGCAGGGGAACGAGGCGGACTGCACGAGGTGGCCACGCTTGCTGTACAGTTCCGAGCAGGACGACATCACGCGGCTCAGCAAAATGCCGTCGAGCGAGGCGGTCACGAAGCACGGGTCCGGCGGAAAGTGAAACATGGGGGATTCTCGGTTTGGCTTTGTCGTTTGCCCCGCTGACATTGCCGAACCGGGCACCGCGGGGTAACTGTTCGCGACGATCTCTCTGTACTCGCCGGCCATCACCGGCGGCGGCGGCGGCTGCGGCCTGTGCGTGACGGGCGGCTTCAAGGAGGATGTCCGCTCGGGGACTTTAGGCTTGACCTTGACAACGGCGGGAGATCCGGAGCGCGGGAACAGCGGCGCCGGCACGAGCGAGGTCGGCGTGCCCGACTGGCTCGAGTAGCCGCTGGAGGGCGACGTGACGCTGCTCACCTTCTCGGGCGATGACGACTTGGACTGGCTCGAGGCGGTGGTGGCCGGCGAGGAGGGCGCGGCGCGCGGCGAGTTGCCGCTCAGCGCCTCGTCTGAGCCCAGCCTCTGGCACTCCACCACCGTGGTGCCGGTGGCCGTGCTGGAGCTCGACAGCGAGTGGTAGGCCTCACTCGGGAGCATCTCGTCATAGCTCCAGGAGTCCACAGACTCGGATCGACGGACGGTCGGAGTGGCGGCCACCGCCACCGCCGGTGTCATCGCCGGTGTCATCGCCGGTGTCATCGCCGGTGTCATCGCCGGTGTCATCGCCGGCACTTGGCATGAAACCGTGGCCCGTTCCGGACCTGCCGTGGGAGTCTCTGCAGCTGCCTCCGAGTTGTCTCGGAGCACCCACGGGTCTTCGTAGCGCGCGGTGTTGTTCTTCTGGCAGGTGGATGCGGCGTGAGTCGTCTTGATGTCCAGCTTCAGCGACCTCCTCAACTCGGCGAGCTGAGTCCCCTCCGGCGAGGCCCTCCCTCCGAGGAGCTCCTGAGCGTCGTGCGGCGCATAGCCCGCGGCCGGGATGACGTCGCCATTCGGGATCTTGAGGCCCCGATGGGGCCCGTTGTTGGCGGTGCTGACGAACGCGCTGCTGCTTTTTGGTGTCTCGCTTGTTGCGTGCGGTGCTGCTGTAGCATCGCGTACCCTGTGGTTGTTCAGCAGCGCGTCCTCGTGCCGGCCTGCGGTGCCGTTGTAAATTCTAAGTGCTCTCAGCTTCTCTTCCTCGCCGTGGGACGCCACCATCGCTCTCCGGGCGCAGCAACCGGCAAGAGCCGCCTGGCTTTCGGCCAGACTCGCGCCGTCTGAGGAATGCCGGCCGCTGGCGCCGGTTTTGCAGGCGCTGGCAATTTGAGGCTGCGCATCTCTGCGGAGAGAGACATCGCGCTTTGGCGGTGCCGGCTTCTGGCGCAGCTTGGTGATGGAGAAGCTGCGGTTGCGCATGCCCCTGCCGGGGTGGCTCGGCTCTGAGCTGGCGCTGCTGTAGCTGCGGCCGCGCAGCCCTGAGTCGAAGTGCATTGAGGTGTAGTAGCCGTCCATGTCCTCCGAAAACATGGAGCCGGCGTCCGACCTCTCGGACGACTCGGTTTCGGGAAAAACGCCCCGATGATGATGATGATGATGATGCGAGCCGGCTTCGCGAGCCGCTCCGCATTTTCCCACAACCTCCGAAGCGGCGCCGCCGCCCCTCTGTCTGCACATCGGCGCTCCGTCCGGATCAGCGGCAGCGCACGTGGCCGCCGCCGGCATTTGCCCGGGAGGCACCGGCGCCCCATTGTTCAGCTGCAGGCCCTGAACGTGGGCGGTGGAAGGTGCGCGCGACCGTCCGTGTGACGTGCACTGGTGCTGCTCGCGTGCCGCGGCTAGCGGGAGCGCGACACCGTTCACCAAACGTTTCGGTCGCTCATTACTTTTCAACCGACTTGTGCCGCCCGACAAGGACTCGCCGTGGCCGAGGTTGGCCATGTCCCCCGCCGTTTCAGTCCCGTCGGCGCCTCGGTTGGTCAAGCATACCCTGTCAGATCCGCTCGAGTTGGAGGGCAGAAACACGGAGCCCTCCTCTGAGCTCGCCGAGTCCCGGGCGTCCGAGTCGGTGCGATGCACCTCCACGCGCGTCGTGGCGTCCGCGTCCTCGCGACCCCGCGTTTGGCGATCCCCGTCCGTTACCGGGGAGCGTCCGGCAGCCAAGTCGCGGCCGAACTCCCGCCGGGCGGAAAAACCGACGGCGCTACCGCCGCCACCGCTGCCGCCCCTGCCGCTGTCTCGATCGTTGTTGTCATCGTCGTCGTCGTCGTCGTCGTCGTCGCTGTCGATATCCGCCGCGGCTCGGCGTGCGGCATTCGTGGCGAGAGCCGGGCCGCGCACGTCCCCCTGCGAGCGCGAGATGCGGTCGGGAGCACCGTCGCGCCGGTGCAGCAGAGCCCGCACGCGCCTCTCGCTGGGCGACACCACGTGGGGGGTCGGCGCCAGCAGGGCCCCCCCCCGGTGATTCTCTCGCCGCTGCTGCTGCTCCTGGTGGTGGTGCTCCCCGTCGTCCGTCTGGCAGGCCGAGTCGCACGTCTCGCGGGGCTCCAGCGCCGACAGGAACGTCGAGTTGCCCAGACGTGACAGCGAGTGGCAGCGCCAGCCGTCGGTGCCGTAGCAGCAGCCTGCGCATGCCGGGCGCACAGCGGACACCGTGTCATCGCCGAGCAAAATAAAACCGCCCCGAGACACCAACGCATGTCCATTTGGATTCCTGACTTGTCTGTGCTGATATTGGGTACAGTACATGCGGCTTTTCTCCAGTTCCTCTGCTTTGCTTTCCCATCATTTAAAAGAAATTGGCCAAAGTACCCCAACGCATGAACCTCTTGATATGAGGGTGTCCTGAAACTCGGTGAGACTTTTCCGGAGGCCGTCATCCACCGATGGGTCAAGGCTTCGCCATGCCGTGCGGATACGTGGGGGGTTTTTTTTTAGGCAGCGCGAATTTGATCAAGGTGGAGGTCATAGAGAGCAGAGCACCGTACAGCTCAACGATGGAAGTTAATTGCGGTGGCAGACACGAGGACCCAAGGAAGGAGGCGTGACACAAGTGGGAGGGACGGTGCCGCACCTGTGTGGCACAAGCTCAACGCGGTGCTTGGGCCAGGCTTATATGTGGGAGCAGGGTTGAATTTTAGCTGGGGTTCTTGCAAGCCAAAGAAAATATGCCCCCACCCAGCCCACCACATCCAGGCTACCTCTCGCTGCGACTGTGGCCACAAGCCATGACGTGCCCACTCCAGTCTACCAATCCGGAAAATATTCAATGAGAAATTAGAAATAGTGATTTTTTTTTATTGATGGTGTGCTTAAATGCATCTCATCTCAACCATTATTACGAAGGCAAAGTGGACACTGCATAGTTAAGAAGCAAGAGGAAGACAGTGAAAGATATGGCAGTGAGATGGGATTGGAGGCTACTACCAGCGGACAGGAACAACTCATACTCTTTGGTTCTTTCGGTAAAGTCACGTGTTGTTTCCGAAAAGTCGTGATTTAATAAAAAAAAATTTATGAAAAAAGTTTTTTCTTTTTCTTTTCTTTTATACCTACGTGACTTTACCCAAAGAATCAAAGAGTATGGAACATTGCAGTCACGAAAACTTAAGATAGGAACAACTCAGGAGAAGATGTAATGGATTCAACGGAGGAAGGCCTTTGCCCAGCTGTGGGAAGTTAGAGGTTGATAACGAATCTCTGCGTGAGGGGGGCTGGTGGTCATCATGATCACTGCTGGACGGTGGCAGAGCGCGGTGACGTGCGATATGTGCGGTTTGTTGCGCGCGCACGCACGTACCCAGCTCCCTGCGCACGTGCTCGGGGATGCCCGTGATGGTTTTCCTTCGCTGGAGACGCTTCTTGCGACGAACGATCGACTCCGAGGTGGCGAAGGAGCGACGCGCGCTGGCCTGGCGCTCGAAGTTGCTGCCTGCGCCACCCGCACGATTGACAACACGCGATATTCAGCACGCGCGCGCCAAGGGGATCCGTACCACTCGTGGCAGATGTGGCCACCTCCTGTTCAAGTGGAAGGTCGTGCGATGGTGGGAATCGTGACCCAGAACGCGGACCACACTGTGAACCGTCGTGAAGGCAAAGCGCGCGGCCCTGGAATTGCTCTTTGGTTCTTTCGCTAAAGTCACGTAGTTAGAAATAAAATATAAAAATCCAACCCAGCTTAAATATACGCTCCAAGCCTGGGGTGTTTCATTCAGATGCTGTCTTCCCGACAGACCTGTTCTTCACCTGAGGATGGCTGCTTGCGTTGTGGCCGAAACGTCGTGAGAATTATTTGATTATGTTTAATTTTAATTATTTTATTATTTCCCTTCTACGTGACTTTACCGAAAGAACCAAGAAGAGAAAATCAAACAAATCGCGATGTTTCGATCGCAACACAAGCGTCGTGATTTGTTTGATTTTATTTTATCTCTAACTACGTGACTCTACCGAAAGAACCAAAGAGTACGGATTCCTGCAGTCACGAAAGCTTCAAATCAAGCCCTGTTATCGCTCGCTCGCGTCACTGCTACCGCAAGGCCACGACACTAGGGCAGAGCTAGGAAGGGTATTTGACCTCTTCTTCCGAGTTCACGAGACGTGTTGGAAGAGGTGGGGGTGGCTCACACTTTACCCCGCCACGTGTGACTTGCAGAGCGACTAACTTTGCTGCGTCCAATTAAAATGCTGGGGGGACAGAGGCGGTGGTGGGGGGGGGAGGGATTTAAGAAGCCTGCACCGTCATTTTAACTGCCCTGCCAGGAAATCAAATCCAACCGGCAACCTGTGGAGTGAGCCACTGTGAGCCTCGGAAATTGAGTGGAGGCATTTCTAACATTGCTTCAGCTTCTAGATTTTAAGTTTTCGTGACTGCAAGGGTCCATACTCTTTGGTTTTTTCGGTAAAGTCACGTAGGTGAAAAAGGAAAGAAAAAGAAATTAAATCACACCAATTTTTCTGTGACGGTGCCACCTGAAGACGGAAGCTTGTGTTGCCTCCGAAACGTCGTGATTTAATTTATTTTATTTTTTACCTAAGTGACTTTACCGAAAAAACCAAAGAGTATTGCTTCAGCTTCCCCAAAACTGTACTTTGGCTCTCAGTCCTAAACGTGGACTCGCGAGTAGCGATCGGACACCATACACAATACGAATTCCAATATTTATACCTTAATATTGATGTGGCCAAATGTGGCTCAGAGGTTAAAGCGCTGAGCTGATGCAGTGGAGATCCTGGGTTGATGGCTTCAGTGACTGAACGACACTTTTGCTTTTGCACTTAATTCAACTAAATTCCAGCTCTGAAAATAAAATACATATTTATTTTAAAGAATACTCATTAAGCTTTCCCGCTGCTTACATGAATCATTGCTGCTATAATCACCCAGGGTGGAGTTGTGGTGCAGTGGTTAGCGTACCACAATCTCAACCAGGCGAGCTTGGTTTGCTTTCTTACCATGGCTAACGTCAGTGACAATGAACCTGGTGTCTCCCCGTCACCGAACTAAACCGACCAGCGTGCCAAAGAATGGGCAAACATCCTCAATGACCAGCAATGGATTGACAAGCCGCTGTAAATCATGATTGTCATCAAAGTCCGTGGTCCCAAAGCATACATCGCACCAGCCGTTACACCTTACGAGGCAAAACTTCAGCGGTACCGACTGCTATGCATGTCCAATCAAGCGTAATTGGGCGATTATGTTTTAAAAAACCCAAGGATGTTATATAATGTACTCTTTTTGACCATATAAAGGCGTTTGTTCCATGAAAGTTTTTGGCATGGACCTCCAGGATCTTTGGCCCGCGAACTAATTGCATTACCGTGACGATGACAACTGTAAAATAATAATAAACGGACCAGTGTCCTTTTGATCATGTCAAAATAAAATAAAGTAACATTTTAGTCCCATCCGCCAAAGCCTTCAGGCTTTTCTCGACCCACGTTTTCCAGCGGAATTAGTTTGACAGGCCACTGCTAAACAAACGTTGATTAAGTCAATTAAGATTCGTCAACAAAAAATTACTACCTGCTCACTATGCTCCCACATCTATGCTCCGGCATCCATGCTCTCGGCCTGCACCAACCCGCACCGGCAGAGGTCGCAACCGGGTACCCGATACCCGTACCCTACCCGATACCCGGCTACCCGTACCCGGCCGGGTACGGGTACGGGTACCCGTTTGCAACCCTGGTGTGGCCGGGTACGGATAGGCCGTGAGTCACTGGTGAGTAACCGTTTGTCACTCATTTCGGGTAGGGAACGGGTACGGGTAGGGAACGGGTACCTATACCCGGCCGGGTACGGGTACGGGTACCCATTTGCGACCCTGGTGCGGCCGGGTACAGGTACGGGTAAGGAATCAAAACCCGTTTGCGACCTCTGCGCACCGGGCAAGCGTGGAGAAGTATCGTCAAAGAACCCCCTCAACCCGCACAGGGGGGCGCGAGGGGTGGGAGTGGAGGGGGAGGCTCTCATCCAGCAGCGGATCGACAAAAAAATGGGCTGTACGTGGAGTCGCGCGTTGCGTTGTTTCACCGGACACGTTGATGGGCACGAGGTCGGAGACGATCTGGCACGCGGTCTCGCGCATGCGCTGCTCTGGTGTGGGCAGGGGCAGCTCCTCCGTCCAGTTGGTGCGACGGTCCAACGTGCACGGAACGTTGGGGACGGGGCCCCTGCGGTACTTCCTCAGCAGCGACGGCGGCCTTCCCTCTTCAACCGCTTCATCTCCTTCCTCGTCGTCGTCTTCCTCCACGTGGCTGCGTGGGAGGCACTGCGAGGCGTCGGAGAGGAGAGAATCGTTTTGGTTATTTTTGCCGCGGTCAAGAATATACAGAACGGAGCGGCGCTTATTTGAAACGGTGGGCGACGGATCACCGCGCCGGATTCCCCCGGTGAAGCCGGTGGTGGAAATTCCACGTTAGTATGACAAGGCACAGCCTCGTCTGACTTAGCGGAAACAATTGCCGTGGACTCTCCACGAAGGGAACAATGTTATTTGTAAAACTGCTTTGGCAGTGGGGTGCGCACGCACAAACCACAAAAACTCAACACGTTCCGCAAAAACACTGCCCTGAGAAAGAGAGCAATTACCCAAAATATCGCCTATTATGGACTTTCTTCCGATTTAAGAGTCTCGTGTTATCAACGAACGTGTTGATGTGGCCACGGGGAGCTGACCGCCATCTGAACTCGCGACCCCGGCGATCATGAACCCAACGTTCGACAGGCAGAACTATTCCAGCTGTCTGTCTGTCGCACACACACACACGAGTTGCTTTCCTCTCGTTTAACACGGGCACCGGCAAACTCACCAATTATTTCCTGCGAGCATGCGGACTATCCAACGAACTCGTCGGCAATTGCTCTGGAAAAGCGACACGGAAGATTCGGCAAAAAAATCTCGTTTAGCCCAAAAAATGTGCTCGACGCCGCGGTTTCTCCGACTATAATGGACCTCGTCGCAAACCAGAACCGCTCCTGCTGCCGCTGCCCTATACACAGCCTCACGCCATCCTCGCCGTGCCCCCAAACGCCAAACCCCTACAACCCCCACCGCCCACACGGTACTTACGGCCAAATAAGTTTTTTATTCACCCGTCGTCATGGCGACATCAGCACTGGCTGGAGCTTCGTCGCAGGAACACACACACACACAACAAAGAGACGGGGAGTCCTCTGACAATCCGTGGGGTGCGGGGCTCTTCGACAGCCCCGTCGTCGTCTTCGTCGTCATCACCGTCGTCGTCGGCGGCGACTCACAGAGCTTAGCTTTCTGGCCAGCGATTTGAGACGAAAACAAAAACGCTGGAAAGCTTCACGAGACGCGTCGCTGGCCGCGGAAAGGAATGAAAAACGAAATCCGACGCGGGTTTATGCGTTCGGGGTTCTCCTCGCGACGGACGGACGACACGGCCTCGCCCCCGAGCCCCGAGTGTGCGGCTGCCGATTGTGTGCACGCGCCCTGCTGTTGTTTCGTTCGCGTGTGCACCCCCCCCCCCGCCCCCCCCAATTCTCCAGTCTGCTGCTCCTCCTCCCGCGAGCTCGAATCCAACACCCAACCCAAGCCGAGCCTCCAATGCCCCTTCCCCAGTGTCCCTTAGAGAATGAGCCACTATAATCCTGGGTCCACCCAACCCATCCCAAGTGCAGCTCCCCACGAACCTCCCTTCACCACCCCCACCCCCTCCCACCCCCCGTGGTGCGAAACCCATACAGATTTATGGCCATCATATGGCTTTCACTGGGCTTGTTTATTGGCATTATTATAATTGTTATTATAGCGTGAATTTACAAGGGCAGTCACTTAGTGTGACGTGATATAAATGACGGGAAGTTGAGATTTTTTTTAGTACGTTCAACTATAAATTGTGACTCCAGCTTCATGCTTGCTGAAAGTGGCTTTTTGTGAAAATCGAGCAGAAATAAGTTTGCTGTGTCGTGGTGAGTAAGCTATGCTATGGACCCGGTGACCTGGATTAGATTCCTTCCCACAGCCAAAGCATCGAGTGAGTGGTTGTGGAGTGGTTAGTAAGCTATGCTATGGACCCGGTGACCTGGATTAGATTCCTTCCCACAGCCAAAGCATCGAGTGAGTGGTTGTGGAGTGGTTAGTAAGTTGCGCTACGAACCCGGCAACCTGAATTCCCGCTCATGGCGAACATCAGTGGTGCATAGCTAACAACCGTGCCTCCCCTAGTCCACTCAGACTTTAATTGAGTGCCTGGTGCACTGTTCCAGTCGTCATAGGGTCTCGCTTGCAGCATTTACCCACACATTTTACAAGGGCTATACAGGGGATCTTTGTCTATATCACTCAAACATCCATGCCTTTCTGAAATGTTAGTGCGACTGACACACACACAGACGGACATGAACTGATGTGATGTATAGTGTAAATTTACATGTTTACAATGTATATAAATTGTTTAGCTGCACTTGTCAGATGTATTTACGCGAAAACTCACGTGGCATTTGTTCGTAAGCGTTTTGTCGCGTACAACAAATAGAGTGTGCACGGAGATTCCCCCACGTAGCCTTCAAAAGAATGTTGGGGCCGGTGTTTTTAGCGAGCACCTATGGTGGAAGGGCACGGCGCACCAGAACCACACCCTGGCCGCCTTTGTCTCCCACGTGCTGAGGTTTACAGATACTCGTTTAAGGTTGAGCCGACCTAAGGGTTGGCCAAGGACCAGTTCAGATATCCACCACTGATGTCGACCTCATCAGTCAAACTCGGGTCGCTGGATTCGTAGCACAGTGCCGTAACCACTACACCACCACTCCCCCCAGGATGCACACAAAAATACAAAGACAAAGATCCTCCGTATAGCCTGAACAGACTGTTGGGGCAAGTGCTGTCAGCGAGCTTTTATGAAGACTGGCACGGCACAGGAGGGAGTGGTTGGCCAAAACCACGCCCGGCCACCTTTGTCTCCCCAGTGGCGATGTTATCATACCGCACCAGGTACCCATTTGAGACTAAGTCGACCAAGGGGAGGCCCGTGACCGGTTCAGATAATCGTTACTGGTGTTGGCCATGAGTGAGACTCAAACTCGGGTCGCCGTGTTTGTAGCGGAGCGCGTTAACTGCTACACCACCGCTCTGCACACACAAACACCCACTCACACAAACACCCACATACACAAACACACACAAAGACCCACACACACAAACACACACAAACACCCACCCACACACACAAACACCCCCACACACCCACACACACAAACACCCACACACACAAACACCCACACACACACAAAGGCAGACAGACCGACAGCCAGTGTCACGTCCTCATATTAGTTACACCGCCTCAAATACAAATAAAATAGCGCCAGTCTTTTGGTTAATTACCCTCATTTATACTTTTATATATTTATATATTTCAAGCCAAATCAGCTTCCTTCGCCATGACACAACAATGCCAGTTAGTGACGGCCCAGTGGGTCGGCTTGGTTAATGGCGGGGATGGGTCATTATCCGCGGGTGGCTGATTAACGCTGTCCCATCATCGCATGAGGCCCCCCCCCCCCGGCTGTCTTTCGCCACCCACATCTGTGGTGGTAGCACCCGGCTGCCACCTCTCTGTACGGTACTTGCAAAAGTACTTTGCGCGTGGATAGTGCCCGATGCACAGACACGTCACCGCCAATCGCCACTGCCCTGGAAAAAATTCTTTATTGCAGTGGCACGAAATCCCGGTCACGTTCGACGCGAAATACCACCTCGTCAAAGATAATACTACACACGGGTCATCCCATCGCATGTAAAAATGTTTATTCTTAGCCGGAGTAAAACCTTTAATCTCCTTGGCACGGCGGTCTCATCTGACCTCTGGCCCGGCAAGACCGTGTTACTAATCTGGATAAGGAAGCTTGGTTTGTATTTTCTTCTGCCAAAGCCTTCATCCATCACTGCGGTTGCGCAGAGCACAAATTCCTCCCAAGTTGAATTCCTACTGCCAACATATCAGGGGTGGAGGCCCCCAGTTACCACCTAACTTGCCCCCCCCCCCCCCCCCCCCCCGAGTACAGAGTGAAGCAACGGTCAGGGTGGTTGATGATCCAGGACGCTCGATGCTCACTCGCACACCCGGTGGTCAGTCGCCTCCCCGTCACTCTTCTACCGCTACTACCGTGGTCTCTGTTCCTGTCAACTTCACTCATTGCTTCCTCCACCCGTGTTGAGCACTCGGTCTAACAGGCACTGTTTCGTCTCATCCTGCACACTGTGTCCAACCACCATCAATTAGAAAGTCAAAAGTGCCATTTGTTGCTGGCTGCTTGATGCGTTGGGCCTTTGGCCCTGTGCTCAGCAACCGTGATCGAAATGCCAGCGTAAAGAATCCTGCAATGCTTTTCCAGAGTGCGTTCGTCCTTCGGAGGTTCTAATTATCGGTGACATCCGCTCCCCGTTGGTGAATTTGTCCACTTTGCTCGAGGGTTAAGATCCCGAACAGCAACGCAACTCCATGCCAACGTTGTGTTCACGACGTCGGATCATCTTCACGAGAGCTCTCCTGACCCACCCTATCTTTTTTGCACACACGCAGCGAATTGCCGTTCACGCTTTCTACATCAGGTGGGGGAAGTGTTTGAAGAATTAGAAAAAATCTACGGGACACGTGGCTCACTGGGGAGCCTCCGGTGGCTCCCAGAGCGGCCGACGAGGGGCGCAACTCGGGGCCCACGAGTTGGGGGGGTCACGGCGTGGATCGTCAGCCAGGCCCGACCATCTCGCCCAACTCCGCCCAACAACGTAGGCATGAGCGCAGGCAGAGTGGAAGAGGACAGATGTCCCCATCCCTCCACAATCCACTTTTGGAGTGAGGAAGCAGGCCATATGCTGCATCTCATCAATAGGTTTCATGGGTATTCTTGCAGTGGCATCGCTATGGAGTGTGTGCAGGCGGTGTAACTGCACCTGGGACTATGGGTCAGATGGGGCCCAGGCACCAGGCTACGAAGAGGGGGAATGTCCTTTGTTACTCCACATGGTTACCCTTGGTTACTCCACATGGTTACCCTTGGTTACTTCACATGGTTACCCTTTGTTACTCCACATGGTTACCCTTGGTTACTCCACATGGTTACCCTTGGTTACTCCACATGGTTACCCTTGGTTATTCCACATGGCTCCCCCTAGCGACTTCACATGAACTCCCATGGCTATTAGTTGCCCCAGTAACTTTAAAATCAGTAGTTTTTTCTACCAAACAATGCTGCTTTGTCAAGTTCCACTACTTCTATCATGGAACCCAACCCTCCCCCGGCAAAAAAAAACACTCGTTGCACTGTAAGTTAAACGAAGGGGTCGAGTGGTGGTGCAGTGGTTATCCCGCTGCGCTATAAGCCTGGCGCCATGAGTTCGATTCCCAGCCTTGGCGAAAGTGTCGGTGTTGTTATCGGGTCCTCGTTTCGCCCCCACTCTGACCGTCGTGGTAAAGTATGGTCGATCAACCCCATGGCTAACATGGCTTTGGGGAGGCCTTCATCTGGCAATGGGTTCACAAAGGCCTGTAAATTAATCATTGAATTGCTCTTCTATAATTTGATCAATTAAAAACAAAAAACTTTTGAAATTATTTCTGCCTTCAATATCTGCTGCACGTGATTCTGGCATGCACGTAGAGCCCACTGGTCAATCCGCTGCAGGATGAGCGCCTCTCCACAGCGTTCGGGTCGTTTGACCATACTTCACCACGCTGGTTAGCACGACCTGGTCAAAGTTCGGGGGAGTACAGAACAGCAGCGTATTTTTCTGCACAGCCCCGTGCTGTCCACAACGCCCATGACAACGGGGCCGGTGCAGAATCTGAATCAGCTAGAAAGCTTTTTTTTCACAGATGTCTCTTTCGCATTGTGGGCACCCAACCGAGTGCAAATCAGGCTCGAGCTTGATTTTGCTTCCGAGCTTGTGATGGGACAGAACAGCATTCCGGGTTGACTTGGTGATGGGCCAGAATTCTTGTAAGTTCGGCGAAAGAAAAACAAAACAAATACCAGTGGGTGAAAACGTCCGTGAATGATTTGATGCCAATGAGCGGAAGGGAACTCCAGTGAATGTCTGGCCGGAGAGACTCTCTCTCTCCGTGCAGTTGTTGTTTTCGTGGCTTCGCCCGGAGCCTCCTTGCGCTCGCACGCATCGCGCGGCAGCTGTCGCCGGCGCAAGTGGCCACAGGGGGAGGGTCATGGACGGCACCGGAGAGAGAGAGAGGGCTTTTCGTTTTTTGGAAGAAAAAAAATGTTTGCCATCCAGTTTGGGCACCATCATTGCGGTCATCGACAGTTACATTTCACATCCTGGCAAAAGCTTACGACACACACCCTGTGTCCACCAAATCGCACACCCTCCAGTTGGCGGATAAGGTCAGGGATGAAGAACGTTTGTGGAAATGGAGAGGACTCGGCCTTGTCACCTGTCCTGGTTTTCCCAGGATCGTCCTCTCTTCGAAGTAGCTGTCGAATCTGCGTGCCTTGCCAAGGCCGTCGAGTCCCAGGTGTCATCGGTTGGGTTATAATAAATACGGTGCATTTGCATGGAGTTCGCTGCGGGAGGTATTCTTCTTCCCATGATGCATCCTGGCTTTTTTGTACTTCAGAGGAAGCGACCAGAAGAGGAACCCGAGGCCCTTTGGAGCCACCTCTGTTGAACCCTCAACCATCTTATCCACAATCCCTTGCGCTGGTGAACGACATTATTGAAGGTCAGCCAGCTGTCTGACACTTGTTTTTCCTAAAGCAGCGCGCTTGACGTTAAACAAAGTTACGGTGAATTTGGCTAGATTTTAGTAATGTTTGGCTTGTGTTAAGCAGGTGGAGAGGTAGTAGTTAGCGCACTGCACTCTGAACCCGGTGGATCCAAGTTCGATTCCCGGCCACAGTGGTGAGACTCGCATTACCCCCCACCACACACGCCCCCTCACCACCCTTCAACAAACCCACGCCGACCAACGTGGCGAAGTATGGTTAAAAACAAAACACGACTTCAACAAACGACATGGTAAATGGGGTGGGGTGGGGCGGGAGCATCTTTTTCTATCAGTGGATTGAGAATGGCTGCAAATATTAAGCCCTCGAGTTGTGTGGGGGTCACGTGCAACCCTCCGCACCTGCGATCTGCACGGTTGGGCTACGAAATTCACCGCACACGCAGCTGTGGTCCGATTCAAGCGGCGGCCGGTGTTCGCACAGCAGGGCGTTTATAAAGCCACATCTAAAATGGGACCGTGGCCCCAAACAACCCCACTTGGCCAAAAAGAGCACGGCTGAGCCTCTCAAGGACTACCGCAAAGGCAATCAAGCACAATTCCGCCCCGCCAAGTACGGAATTTTTCTCTTTCCCTCCAACCCCTCCATCACCTCCCTCGCAGAAATTAACCGGCGGCAGAGTCGCGGCTCCGCACGTCGAGAGAAAGCCATGTCGTGAAGAGGCAGTTCCCCCCCCCCGCCCTGCCCGCTGCGCGACGGAGAAGCCACATCCCTAAATGGCGTCACCCGCGATGCTACAGTCAACACGGCAGCGTAAAAGAAAGAAAAAAAAACCTCATGAATAATGTAATTTGATTATAATATATGAGCGGATGCACCTCGGCGCAGTAATATTTTATGAACACCGTTCTAAAAGTGGGAGCTCTTTTTTTTCTTCTGGCGTTATAAGCATTTGTACAACTGTCACAAAAAAAATGCCCTTGCTATAGGTAAAAGTTAAAGGCACGGGCCTGCAACTGCTTGTTCACGCCACTGCTGGCGGAAGGCCCTCCACTAGACAGAGCTCCGAAGGGTCCCTCCGGAGGGTGCACGCATTATCGCTTAAAAAATGTAACATTGCACGTGGTAAATATTGGTCGCTGTGCCCTTTGACCCTTAGAGATCACAGTGTCCTCCGTCCTGCGTCCGTCCTGCACCTTGCGCCGCTGAAGGAGGAAAAAGGAGGTTCAATCTCCGCTCTTCACTGCCTACGCACCCGCTTTACTATGAGCGACATCGCAACTGGGGGGAGAAGGGAGCAAAAAAAAAACTCGGCCCATCAAACGGGAACGGCAGAATGGCAGTAACGCACGAGAGGGTGATAACATCGCTGAACCACCGTCTCTCTCTCGTGGCTGGCAGCGTTTCATCTCGCGAACGAACGAGGGTTGAAAAAAAAGAAGTGGCAGCTTTGTTTTGTATGCTGCACCGGGTATATTAATCGGTTACCCTGGGAGACCCTAGCCTCCCTGCCTAGCCAGCACAGTTCTGGAAGCCCCCATCCTCCCCTTTACGCTTCCATCTCTGCTTCCACCCTCCTCCCTCCCTTCGCCCCCTCCCCGCCCGCCACCACCCTCCACAACTGCTCCATCCCCCCCTCTCTCTCTCCTTGGTAGCACCCGAATTGACGGACGACGCACACAAAGGCCTTTTCTGTCTCGATGCGCGATTGGCTTTCCTGCCAAAGATCGCTTCACAAAGCCAGAGCCCCCCCCCCCCCGCCACGGGGGACGTGGGCCGACTCTCAACGACCGCGAAACACTCCCCACCCCGATGACTCCGGCCTCGTTTGCAGCCTGCTTTTAAAAAAAAATGTTTTACAAAAATCCACCCCCCCGTTTTTTTGTGCTACAGCTGACAATTTTGCTCGCGTAGATTTTTGTTGTTGTTGCGTTTTTAAACCAATGCACGGTACGTATTTCTGTAGATAAATCCATTGCGCTGGCTGCTACGGATATCGCAAGGTTCCGAAATGCTTAAGCAGAGCAGCGAGCCACAAGCGAAAGCCACCGAGTGACTGTAGCGTGGATTTGTAATACTGCACAACAGCAGCAGCCAGGCCTGGCGTGCCTTACCGCCCAACGCGCACACACACAACACAAAAACGCGCGTGCGTAAAAACCGACCGCACGATCCTCGCACGACACCGCCAAGCGTCGCGATCGCGATTAAATCCCGCCGACGATTTCTCTCCGGGCGGATTTCATCGGGCCGCCAAAACTTGGGCGAGGGACAGCGTCTTACCTTGGGGCTCCAGGGAGTGACGCTACAGCACCCGCTCCGTTCCGTCACGTGGCGGCTGCCGCCGTCGCCACCGCTGCCACCACCACCGCCGCCAGCAGCAGCAGCACTGCCGGAGCTCACAGCCTTAATGGTGGCACACGCGCGGGGAAACGGTGGATCAATGCCAGCGCGCGTCAGTGGCCCAGAAGACGCAGATGGACCCAGTGAGCGTGATGTAATCCCGCAGTGATGTCCACTGTCATCGGTGTCTTGCGCATTCATTCATTCCTTGGTTCGTTCATTCATTCGCTTGCTCGCTCGCTCGTTTTGTTTGGCCATTCGTGAGGTCTACCTTCTCCGTGCGCGGCTACTGAAAATTAATTCTCTTCGTTTCATACAAAAATTCTAATCGTCATAATGTCTTCATGAAATGCTAGATTGAGATTGTCTAGTGTAAAAAAAAACACCCGTTCGGTTCGCTACATTACAAATGGTCACCACAATCACAATTACATTTTTTTAAAATAACAATTTAAGCGTAAAAATATTTTTGCTTTAACAATGAACACACGTCGCTTCGCCGCAAACTCGATCGCCAAATGCGACGGTGCAATGAAAAAAAAAATGTCATGTTACGTTTTTTTTTTTATCGCTCATTAGACATTCTCGAATTCACACCTTTCTCAAGGCCACGTCGGCCTCCTACTGGCAGAAGATGAGCGGTGCTGACGGATAAGCGCGCATGACATCACCGCGGCCGCTGGAACATCGCTCTAATGGTGCGGTGCTTCATCCCTTCGCGGCCGCGCCTTCCGTCGCGAACGAGATAGGCCGCCCACAAGGGCAAGCGTAATGAGGAGGGCATCGCATGCACGCCTCCTCGGCATGTCCGTTCCTTTCAATGTGACGACTGCGCCATAAAAAATAATGCCCTGGGCCCCCCCTCCCCCACCCCCGCTGCCAACCGAAATATGGCACTGCTGCGAGACGGATTGCACCATCATGTTGCGATGTCCCTTAAAGCAAAGCGAGTCCGAGTTGGGATCATTAGACGCGTCCATATGAAGAAGAAAAAATTAACCCGTAAAAACAAAGTTTTTCACTATAAATCCTTTATATGCGTGGCGGCTAGAGTCCTCTCGTCCTCTGGCTTGAGATGGCTGCCACCTATGGGTCAGATGATTGCCTGCCACCATTAAGCAATTGGTAATTAAATATAATTTATTTTTTGCTAAAAAGTGTAACATTTTGGATAAATTTTTTCACGAAAATAAATTGTCACGCACAACGAGTCTGTGTGCAAAATGTCAGCTCGATTGGATGACGGGAAGTGGGTTAAAAAACGACCGAAAGATTTGCACGGTCGTAAGCGCGCAAGCAAGCAAGCAAGTGAACTTAATATAAAGGATTTTTTAAAAAGAAGCATGCATTGAAATAATTCTGAAAGAAGCGTAATAGAGTGGGCATCATAAACTAGAGTTGAATGGTGCAGTCGGGTGAGATGTGTACATATTATGACATCACAGATCGTGAGACACATCATATGATCATTGTCATGGCCACTGTGGGGATCCGGACACCCCTTACAATTTGTCTTTCTGTCGCTGAGAGACATCCACAACATTTTGGACAAAAAATTCTGGCATTTTTGAGACCCGTGTCTTTCTCCGTTGAGCAAGGCGATACAAATGCCGATATTCCAAAGACAGAACATTTCAATAAACAGCAACGCATGGATGGTTGGGCTCGGTATGGAATCATTAGCCAGTATAATAGTTGTATGGAAAGCTGGACAAATGCAAACACCCTACAAGCAACGTAGAAGCAACGGAAATGTGGTTTAAGGACGAGATGAGTAAACTTGCATGTATTTCAGATAGGAGGGTGCACAACCAGAATATTAATGAGAATAATGAGAGAAAGGCAATGTTAGCTTTCTTGGATATGGGAAGAGAAGGCGAGAGCGAATATAAATGTGATCTTGACCGGGAATCATGATCGGTACAAGACAGCAAATTAAGCAACATAACCACATTTAACAATTGGATGCGACTGGAAGGAATATCTTGAGTCAATATCATGGACAGGGATGACTGGAAGACAAGGTCATGATCGCAGACATCTTTCAGAAAGGACATGGCACACAGACCGGGAGAGAGTTGTACTGTAAAGATTTCATGTATCTAATAAGAGGTTCTTTGGGATAGATCGCATGAATCTAAATGTGTCGCTTAAACCCTCCACCACCCGACACAACCAATTACAGTAAAACCTTGGATTGCGAGCATAATTTGTTCCTGAAACGTGTTTGTAATCCAAAGCACTCGTATATCAGTTGTGATCACGTGACACTCGGCAGACAAAGCGTATACACGTACTACTCGTATTGCAAGACCTCGCTCGTTTATCAAATTAATATTTATTTTAAAATTTAGCTCGTCTTGCAAAACACTCGCAGACCAAGTAACTCGCAATCCAAGGTTTTACTGTCGTAAGGTTATTAATTGGCTGTGTCGGTTACTAATTGGCTGTGTCGGGTGGTGGCGGGTTTAACGACACATTTATATTTACGCGAACTAACCCACCAAAAAACCTCTATTATGGATGACATCGGTCGCGAAAGCCTGCGTGTTAAACAGATTTCATGTCAAATACTGCAGTGAACTCCTCTTATCTGTGATCAGGTGGGGGGGGGAGCAACATCACGGACACCGTCTGTGATCTCCCCGTTAACCACGGGGACCATTCCCTCGCCAGTCGCCCTCAACATCCACAGTTGCGGCTGCAACCCTGGTGCATTATGGGTAATGTTTTACACACAACACGTGTGTCCAGAATATGGAGACATGGGAGGTATGTTTCGATTTAAAGCTTTCGTGACTGCAGGGATTCATCTTCTTGGTTCTTTCGATAAAGTCACGTAGAATGGAAATAATAAAATAATAAAATAATAAAACATAATAAAATAATTCTCACGACGTTTCGGCCACAACGCAAGCAGCTGTCCTCAGGTGAAGAACAGGTCTGTCAGAAAGACAGGCCACAACGCAAGCAGAAAGACAGCTTCTGAAGCTGTCTTTCTGCTTGCGTTGTGGCCGAAACGTCGTGAGAATTATTTGATTATGTTAAAATTTTTTATTATTATTTTTATTTCCATTCTACGTGACTTTACCTAAAGAACCAAGAAGATGGGAGGTATGTTTATGTATACATGTTTAACATTTTCGTGCCTTTCGTGCGTTGGGTTAAAGGAGTTCGTGGTTGTAATGAAGTGATCATCAACAATCTGGAGATCGCATCGAAGCTGCGGAAATGTTGAGCGAAGCGTGCGCGCTTTGAATCGTAGACGAGGGGGTCGGGCGATGACGGAAAATGTGAAATACTTCGCTCGAGACGGGAAGAAATGTTTCTTCAAACGTAAACACGCGCATCTGGAAATACACCAGCCAGCCTGGAGTCTGGGAGTTTCCCTCTCTCTCAGCGAGCATAACAAATCATGCCTTTCATTGCTCCGATTTCAATTTAAAGAACCGCTGTATGGTCACTGAAAAAGCAACAATTCACTGTGTATATTGTAGCAGGCAAAGGTGCAGCCCTGCAATTGCTTGCTCATACCGCTGCTGGTGGAAGGATCCGCACTAAAAAGGAGCTCTGGTGAACCCCTCGAGGGTATTTGGCCTACTCTTCCACGCTGGCCAGACGTCTTAGAAGAGGTTTGAGTAACGAGACTTTACCCCACCACGTGCGTCCTGCCGATACAATCTCAAAAAAGGCGCCCAAGTCCTTTCCCAAAGACGTCGGGGGATGAACGGCCTTCGATTTATCTCCGTGATATTACCCAAGACGTTTGCATTAGATAATCCCAGTTGCGTCCAATAGTCAAAATGTCTTCATGTGCTTGACGACTAACTGTGGTGCACCCACTTCTGCTGCTGAGGTGGGATGGAGGCGGAAGGATTTAATGAACTTCCATCGTCTTCTTGGTTCTGTCGGTAAAGTCACGTAGAAGGGAAATAATAGAATAATAATAGTAAAACATAATAAAATTCTCACGACGTTTCGGCCACAACACAAGCAGAGCTGTCTGAAAGACAGCGCTCCAAGCTTGGAGCGCTGTCTTTCAGACAGCTCTGTCTTCACCTGAGGACGGCTGCTTGCGTTGTGGCCGAAACGTCGTGAGAATTATATTTTATCATGTTTTAGTTTTATTATTTTATTACTTCCCTTCTACGTGACTTTACCGAAAGAACCAAGAAGATGAATCCCTGCAGTCATGAAAGCTTTAAATCGAAATGAACTTCCATCGGTTTCAACCGCCACGCCGGGAGTTGGAATCGAACCGGCGGCCTCGGGATCGCAAAGCCAGCGCGTTCATCGGTGCACCACTGCGGAAGCGTCCTGCTCGCTGTGCCGACTCAGAGTGACACTCTCCCATTCATCATTCGCATGGTCTTACGATGGAACAAAAATACATCTCATTGGGGCGACATTTCAGACAATAACCCCTCTTCAGAATCACTCGGCCGCGATCGTCTCGTGTTCTCCGATGGAAGAGCGTGGACGCGACTTCGAGAAAGTGACGTCACATCCTGTGAATGAACAATTTTCAGATCGATCTGAAACGTTTCATTCTTTTGGATCGTCTGAAATTTCAAATCTCGAAACGATTCTAGATTTGAAGCTTTCGTGACTGCAAGGATTAATATTCTTAGGTTTTTTCGGTAAAGTCACGTAGGTAAAAATTTTAAATTAATAAAAGTAAAATAAAATAAAAATAAAATAAAAATCACGACGTTTCGGAGGCAACACAAGCTTCTGTCTTCAGGTGGAACCTACGTGACTTTACCGAAAAAACCTAAGAACTCGAAACGATTGTCAGACTTTTCAAATCAGCAGCACATCCCCGATCTCATGTTGTATGTCGCAGCCTGTGGGAGTCTGGGGCGAGTTCAACCTACCGGCGAAGGCGGAGGAGCCCTCAGTGTGACCCGAATGGATTCACGGGGCGACTCGGTGGACGCTTGACTCCCCGTTACACTGTCCTGATCTGTACACACGCACACACACACACAAACAAAATAAAGATCCCCCATATAGACTTAATGGACTGTTGGGGCAATCGCTGTTAGCGAGATGCACCTATGAAGGCCGATACGGCGCACGAGGGGGTGGGTGGCCAGCACCACACACCGCACCCGATATTCATTTGAGGCTGAGTCAACCTAGGGGAGGCCCAGGACCGTTTCAGATAATCATCACTGCTGTTGGCCATGAGCGGGAATCGAACTCGGGTCGCCGGGTTCGAAGTGCAGTGCGCTAATTGCGACACGACCACTCCCCAAGCACGCACACACGCATGCACATGACACGTGTATACACACGTGTTCATCACGCCAACAACATCACAACTACAACAGCTGCCAATTGCCACCCCCAACCCCCCTCGTTTCAAGTTTGACGTTGATTCTGTTTCACCAGGTGAGAAGCCACGTGACCAGGATCGAGTATAATTTTCAAAAACGACAAACACAAACACAAAGGACAGCAATGAAGAAAATAGCAATCGGAATAAAAAAAACAAAAGCATCACACGAGGAATACAATTACATTAAAATTTCGCACGAACATAAATCTACGATAAGTCGAAAATAAATATTTAATTTCCTGCAGCGCAAATCGGCTTGGGCAGATTTACCTCCAGATTGACCACAGGGCAAAATGATCAAACTCAGGAACATTGCGGGTTGACCATAACACGAATATGTAAACAACATCACCAGATTGCGTGTGACAGGCTAAGCGTACTTTAAGGTCACGTGGAGTGCCGAAGGGAAATTTCCAGCGTACACCGACAAAGCTGGATTCCGGAATGTCAGACCTGGCGGAGGTGGACTTACCAAATCGTGACGATGAGCTAAGTAAGGGAGATACTGAGGCGATGGACTCAGGAAGTGAAGATTAAAGGAGCTCGTTTGAGCGGGTGACACAGGTCAAAAGACAGGCAAACGTAAACAAGACAAAACCTCAGACAATTCTGGGGCAAGTGCTGCTGCGAAAGATTGTCAGGGCCAGCTCCACACCCAGCCGCCTTTGTCTCCCCAGTGATGATGTTCACAGAGCACACCAGGTACTCATTTGAGGCCAAGTCAACCCAGGGGTGACCCAGAAGCAGTTCAGATGTCACTCGCCACTGATCTAATCCATGGCTGCTAATCGGACCCAAGGTGGCCGGTTCGAAGCAAAGTCCACGCGTGCACACGCAGAGACCCGCCGTGCAGCCTTCTTATAGGCCGCCGCTGGGGCAGCTGCTGTTAGCGAGCCCCTGTTTGGGTTGGAACGGCGCGTGAACGGGAGCGGCATGGCCAGTGGCACATCCGGCCACCTTTTGTTGGTCTCCAGCGAGGGCGTTGAGACGCCACGGCGAGTTGGCCTAGGAGAGGTGTCCCGGAAACCACCGGTTATGATAACCCCTGGTCGAGCCACTGCTGGATGAAGGCCTGCGTCATGCCGTGGCCATCGTGCAGGGTTTGTTTGCTCTGCCACGCTGGCCCAGAACCGATGGAGAGTTCACAAACTCGGGTCGCCGGGTTCAGTAGGAGCAGCGCGCTAACGCCTTTAGGGACAGTCCATAAATGACGTCACGCGATTTTGGACGATTTTTGACCCCCCCCCCCTCGTCACACGGCGTCACAAAAAGTCAGACCCCCCCCCCTCAAATATGACGTCACAAAGCTCTGCCCCCCCCCCCAAATAAAACATGCTTCAAATCGCTTTAAACTATTGTCATTGTAGTGCGTATTTAATGTGGCGCTGCACTCTGATGTTGTAGGAGAAAATATTTATTTAAAAGTATATTTAATTAAGTAGAACGTGTTGACTATATTTATTTAAAGTTGCGCATTTTGAGGTGACGTCACATTTCTCACCCCCCCCCCCCTCTCGTCACACATCGTCACAAATGTCTGACCCCCCCCCCCCCAGGTGCGTGACGTCATTTATGGACGGCCCCTTACGTGACCACAGCCTCGCACGACACGCATTCCCTCCGTCATCAAAGCCATCCCCAATGCCGCACCTACCGCCTATCGCATAACAGGGATTCGAAAACATAAACGGCACAATTGCCCTTGGGGAAAATAAAAAAAACACAAAGAGCGTTCTGATTGCAGAGGGCCGCTTGCATTCAGCTCGGTGGGTTTGGCTTGGGCCATATCTCGGCCCAAATCAGCCAGCGCACCTTGCTCTGTTGACACGGCGGCATCCAACAAACCTGGGGTGGGTTTTATGACGAACCTCGTCGTAAAACAGCACAGAGCAGAGGGATTGCAAAAATAGAAGCATAAGCCAGGCAGTGGGGAGCTTGCGGGAAACGAGAACTATTTCTGTGCGCGTGGCACACCGAACTGCACACCCCCGGTGACCCGCGTTCGATTCCCATTCTCGACCAATAACAGTGGTGACGATTTGAACCGTTCTTGGGCCTCTCACGAGGTTTACTCGGCCTTAAATGAGTACCTGGTGCGGTGTGTAAACGTCAGCACTCCCTTCATAAGCGCTCGCTTACAGCATTTGCTATACGGGGGATTTTTGCCATTTCATGATACACACGGACACCCACACACACACCTGTACAAACACACTCACATCTAAACACACATACACCTACACTCATACAAAAACAAACAAAAATATACCCTCATAGCCTTAACAGAAGTGCTTTTAGCAAGCACCTATGAAGGCCAACACGACACACTAAAGGGGGTGACGTGGTGAACAAACTGCTCATTTAAGGCTGGGTCAACCTAGGGGAGGCCCAGGACCAGTACAGATAATCGTCACCCGTGTTGGCCGTGAGCGGTAATCGAACCCTGGTCGCCGGGTTCGTAGCGCAGCACGCTAATCGCTATGCTGCCGCTCCCCACGCAACGACTCGCACGTACAAAGACAATTATCCCACTGCACATTCGAATGGCAACTCGCTCCCTCCAGAACGTTTAGCTGGGCACGGGGTCAAAGTTCTTTGGTGCGTGCAGCTCGTTGGAGCCCTCTCGCCATGGTCTCGCGATGGCGCTCTCGGCACCGTGCCGCAAGACCAAGAACCTCCCAATTCCAAATTCTCGCAGCGAGCGAGCGAGCGGTGTGAGGTCGCCTCGCGTCACGGAACGACCCGTGGTGTCTACTTCTGAAGCCTCTCTGTAGGCCTCTGTATCCACACTGGACGTTGCAGTGTGACGAGGCGAGAAGCCGCAAACACCTCCTCGTGGGAGACCCAATGGCTTCGATCTTCCGCGAAGCTTCTGGGGCCGCAACCGCTAAACCGCGTCCGCGCACGACCTATGGCAGCAGTGGATGTGGATAATGAATGATTATTGATGACGTATGCATGCACGTTGAATTTCTTTCGTGCACCACGTAGCCAACCGTGCAAATCGGAGGTGCGCGGGGAGGGGTGGGGGGAAATGACGACGCACAAATAGGAAAAAGAAAAACTCTCCCGTGTGCGGCGACCGTGGTAACCACCCAGGACAGGGCTGTGGAACAAATCGTGACTCGATGTCCGATTCACAAACACGACTGTGGACCACGGCGATTACACCACTCCGCGACTCCTGACGCAATTGCATGGCTCAACCACGCTCGGTGTAAAATCATAGCTCTACTTCATCATCATCATCAACCGTAAGAAGAAGTAGGAGGAGGAGAATAAGAAGCCCTGCAAAGAGTGATTGTCGCATGTCAATCAAAATGATTTTATTTTGTTTATATACATATTTATGTTTGGTCCACTGAGCGCAAAACAGGACATGCCAGTGGGAAAGGGGTTAAGAACGATCTTCTTGGTTCTTTCGGTAAAGTCACGTAGAAGGGAAATAATAAAATAATAAAAATAAAACATAATAAAATACAATTCTCACGACGTTTCGGCCACAACGCAGGCAGCCGTCCTCAGGTTTTTTTTTTCATTCAGACGCTGTTTTTCCGACAGATCTGTTCTTCACCTGAGGACGGCTGCTTGCGTTGTGGCCGAAACGTCGTGAGAATTATTTTATTATGTTTTATTTTTATTACTTTATAATTTCCCTTCTACGCGACTTTACCGAAAGAACCAAGAAGATGAATCCCTGCAGTCACGAAAGCTTTAAATCGAAGGGTTAAGAACGAGTCGAGGGGAGGGAGAATGGTCGGGCAAACGGCGAACGGGGTCTACGGTGCAGGGCCTCACCGTGGCGCTCCGCTCTGGGCTTCTCCGCCGCGCTCTGCCAGAGCTCGTCCACGCAGCGTGGACGCGTCGACGGCACCAGCGCGTTGGTCTTGACGGCGCGAGTCGTCCGGAAGTGATCCGTCCTCCGGCTCTCATCCTGCAGGGTGGACACGGCTGGTGGGAGAGAGGGAGGGAGGAGGAGGGGGTGGATAGAGATGCGCGCAGGTTAATTTGGCCATCGCTGGTGACGTCAACATCGATGTCATCTTCGGCATCATCATCGTCGTCGGTGTGGTGGGTAACATCGTAGTCGCCATTACAGTCATCATTACCATGATCATCATCCTCGTATTCATCATCATCAAACTATCATCATTTTCACTATCGTCACTATCATCTGGGGCCATATTGATGCATTAATTAAATTATGTATCTAAATTCTTTCTCAGGCTCACGGTAAACAAATTAGAATAAAAAATATTTCACTATTTCAAGCGAACGATACACACATCTAATTATGTGTTTGAGAAGCAACGTATTGATGGTTTCGTGCATGCAAGGAGAGGCTTCTAGGGATCACTCGTGGCCTCTGTATTCACCCCGATGGTCAAAAGAGGAATTGGTTCTTGAATCCAATCATGATCCTGAATCGCAAATTTCATAGAATCACCGACTTCACCACGATCAACAGTACCGACATCACTGTCATAATCATCAGTATCACAACTGTCACTTGTTTCACGATAACCGTCACCATCATTGCCATCATTCACATCGTCATAATGATATTCATCACTCTCATCATCATCATCATCACTGTCTCACCATCATTGGAAATCGATCGAACTCATCGTAATCATCATGATGGATGCACCGGCCCCAAGCACGGGTTTATTTGTTGACTCGTCTCGACGTTTGTGATGTTTGTGTTGACGTTGTTCTGATGATGTTTGTCTGTAGGCTGTGCGTATGCGAATATAAATGTGTATCTCGCAAGAGCGTGGGCAGCAAGCTGTGAGAACAGGATAGTTAATGAACTCGCAGAAGCAGATACTCTGGGCTTAATTTCTCATGCGATAATGTCCAGGAATGCTGATGTCACACATGATTTCATGTCACAACCGTCTGCGTGTCCTTATTAAACAGTTTTATCCCACCGATGACGACGTCAAATGTGGCGCTGTCCTTAAGGACATTTGATAACCCTGAAGCACTATTCGCTATTCACGATTCATGATTCACTATTCACGCACGCGCATCTCGGTCCCGCCGCGCCGGGAGTTGGAATTGAACCGGCGACCCCTGGACTGCAAGTTTAGTCTGCTCAGCATCGCACCACGGCTTCCTCCGTCACTCGAGAACAAGAGGTGGCGTGGAGGGGCGGCGGGGGGGGGGGGAAGGTTATGGGAGGGGATGTGAGATTAAATCTCCTTGCGGGAGACAGACTAATTGGTACCGTCAGTTACTGACATCACTCGCTAGCCACCAACGCCCCGTTTCTGCTTTCATGACGGACGTCTCCAATCCGTAATCTTCCGGGGGCTTTAATGAGCCCAATCACCTGTCGGGTCGGTCCCTGTAATGCGCACATGCCTCTCGCTTTATAAATACACCTGGGTGACTTCACGACTCCGCGCCCAAGAGCTGTAATCATGGATATTGCTTCGCGAGACATTTGAATGCAAAAAATTACTCCCACGCACCCCCCGTGACCCGTAATCACATTCGCAGTCGCTGACAGTGGTGGGATGGGAATACGATACAAGGACACAAGTGCCGGTGGGCGAAAGCAGAGGCCACGACGAATCCCACCCGCACAGCCTCCGTGGACTGTTGGCGCAATCGCCGTTCGCGAGCACATATCATGAATCTGAATCTGTATTTGTACAGCAGGAGGAATCCGATGCGCTGTGAAGATATTTTTTTTTTCACAGATCATAGATGTCCAGGAAGGGCACGGGGTCAGAAAGTTACAACAGCAAATTTTAAAAAAACGATAGGAGTGCAAAGCATAGGGAAGGTAAGAAAATAAAAATAAAAATTTGAAATTAAAGATTTTTCCTTTACCAGGTAAGGCCCAGTGAGTGAATTATTAGCTTTCTTTTCAGAAGCGACCTGGCCACGACCGATAGCACAACGTGAGGTGCCTTATTGTGTGGACATTTACAGCAGCCAAACATACTCTAAATACATCGAGCGCACGTTGATTTTAGATGAGGAGAAGAGCGTTGCAACACTGCCCACGATCAGCTCTCTCTGCCTTCCCAGTGCTGATGTTCTACAAAAAGTGGCCGGATAATCACCGAAGGCCAAGTCTGAACGACGAACGAGGGGGGGAGGGAGCTCCAACCCCAGTTCTGTTATCAACTCGCTACTGATGTTAGCCATTTGCTGGCAAATTGAATTAAAGTTCCAGGCGGGTTCGTAGCGCGGTGCGCTAACTGCTGCGCCACCGTTCCCCCCCCCCCCCCCCGCGGTGGAACACGCGTGTTTGCGTGCGTACCGACAATCGCACAGCTGCAACACGTTACGCGAAATTGTGTTTCGTTGCCTTTATGTTTCAAGGTCACGCGAAGCTACGTGGTATTTTGTTTTGTTTTGCGGAATTACGTCGCATTAAGTTTTGCCTTCTTCAAGGGTTCGGGTCTGTAAATGAAGTGAAAACAAACGCAGGGCAAAGCGGAAATGTTCGCGCAGGGCAACTGAGGACGACTAGATTTTAACATACCACAATGCAGTTCTTCTGCACTGGTGGTTTTGCGTTACGTGCGAGGCCCCGTGAGCTTTTGAACAAGCGGTGCGCATCTTTGTCATGAAATCTATCTCAAATCAAGATTAAATATATCTCACTAAGGGTTTCGGGTGGAGGTGGAGTGGGTTGTGTGGGGGGGGAAGGGAATAAATAAATAATCAATGAAAGGTCACGCTGGGGAGATGTATGCGCGTTAAGCCGGGCGTAACAATGACGGCGAACCATTTATCCACCGAACAATGCTCGGTGGTTGCCTTCAAACACGACCGCACTGCCCTCCTCCCGGTGCTGATCTCCCTCCGCCGCCCGTACATTCACCCGCCACTCCGGCCTCAAAGATCGCACTCAACAGGAGTTGCTACGCTGCCGAGATTTAAAGCCGTGCGGTTGAATTTCGTTTTGGGTTTTTTTTTATCGGTCAACGAAGGAGACAGGTGATGACGTCTTTTTTTAAATGCAGATATTTCCACCTTTCTTCCCACCGCCACCATCACCAGCGCCGTTCCGCGCTTGATCTCGCGAAGCGCACTAATGTTTCCTACGAACGATCATCCGCCCCCCCCCCCCCAAGTTGTCACGCAGATCCCGATAATGAAGACGATGACGGATGTGTTGTGCCGCCGAGCAAATTGGCTCTTGATGTCAGAAATAAAATTGGGATACAGACCCTGTAATCTACACCGTCTTATTTTTCCCACCTCTTTCCGAAACTTCAGCCACCGCCCACCAAACCCCCCTGTAATTGAATCCACGACAGATTTTCAGTCGTCTGTCGTTTTTTTTTTGGTTCCGTACGTATCTGCCCGCTGGTTTAAAAAAATTTATTTTGTTTTAGGCAGCTCTCTATGGACCGCGTGACCTCAAGATGTCCTGAGAAACCCTCACCTGCCTGGGAGTTGTGCCAAAAACGCACATGGCACACCGAGCTCCTGGCCTAAGCAACATCTGCGGGACAGAGATTCCGTCCAACGGAGCTCTGTGTTTATTATTTTCCTTGCGCACTGCACTACTGCCACCTCCTATCCCCCGTACCTCCAATGATCACAGCTGGCTATGTTCAACGTACATACGCAGATTATCATGGTTAGCTACGTACGCTACGTACGCTGCGAAAGAGTGTCAAGACACACATGATCACGATTGGCTACGTACGGTGTGAAAGAAGTTCAACATACACATTACATTGGCACGGTTGGCCATGTAATGTGCGAAAGAAGTTAACTAACAGACGCATGCGCATCGTGATCTACAACTCGCCGCAACAACTGCCAACACGAGAGGGAAATGGCCTTAAGTCAATGCCGTGACTGAAATTATGGGCCACCTCTGAAGTGGAATATTACAACAACATCAACAAATCTCACCGGTTTTGGGGATTAGGTTTGCGAGCAGATTAAATTTGGTAGAGAATGAATGGTGGTAATCTCTTATTTTCAACATATACTGCATTATAGCCCCAATAAAAATATAGATGCATTGATATTTTCACAGAATGTATGTGTACAATTACGACTAAATTTGAATGCATACATTTCCTCCTTGCCTGGTTTTATTTACTTATCCATCAGAAGTCTATTGCGCAAGACAGATTTAATTGTATAAATGGGTACCGATTGCACTTGAAATACATTGGAAAATAAAATCTCAACGAGTTCCGATTCAGATGCCGCATTAATCCAAAAACTGCATTGTGAACAATGCACGCGCGCACATGCCCTCTTACAGACCGTCAGCGGAAGAGTTCCTGCCCATCCTCACGAATGAGTTCGCGAGGACGAGGCTACCTAAAACCAGAGCAACTTATGACACCGCCGCAAAGCCAACCCAAATATCTCGCCCTCTTTCGATGAAAACAACGACGAATCGATAAGGCACTTACGATCGGTCACCGTGCCTGCACGTCTCATTTTGGGATCCCATGCCACATCCCAACGCGACCACCGCCACCGCCACCGCCGCCGCCGCCACGGCGAAATCCTCCGACGAGTGGCAAAGCAGCAGCCGCAACCGCCACCTCTCACCGCGGACGCATCTGTGCAGCACTGTACGTACAGTGGTGCAGGGAAAGGACTTTTCTGAGATCTGCACTCGGCACGACCGACAGGGCCGTACCATTCATAACGGGGACTTAATCCGCCACTCTCACCCGCCCGCCCGCCCGCTCTCGCTCTCTCTCTCTTTCCCCGACCTCCCGCATCATTACCTGCGACCTTTCCCCACACTGGGTGGGGAGGGGGGCAGCTGGGGAGGGATAACGAGGAATATATTTTCAGTAAAATCGGCGGTTGTTTTGGGAAGGAACCGCGGAGTTTTGTTTGGGCAGCCTCAAGAGTTTGGGGGGGTGGGGGACAGGTTGGGCGGGGGGCAATGGTGGTGCCTGGACTTTAGCAGATATTACCTTTCGGCCCCCCCCTCCCCAAATCGCTCAATTTCAATTTACAAAATCCTAGTGGAGGTGACAAGAGAAGAGATCGTGTATACGATCTCTTCTCTTGGACGCAAATAGATGCAGTGAGATGAGAGGAATATAGACAAACACTGCGATGCAGTGAGTTGAGATGCACACAAGGTCGATTGCGAGACATCGAATTGGCTTTTTTACGTCGCCTAGCTGAGTATATATTCGAACAGGATGTGAAATTGTTTGATCATTTTTTCATGAATTAATTCAGACCGACTTGAGCTCATTTGGGCTCGACGTTTTTTGCTTAGATTGCTTAACGCCTTGTGCGAGGGGGGGGGGAATGGAGAAAGAGGCAGAGTTTAATTATTTTTTTATATTTGGTGGAGAGCTGGGGCCACGCTCGAACGCGCCGCCTGTGCCACGCGGTGCCGAGCCGAGCTCACAAAACCGCGGTGTTGGGGAATTCTGCAGCGATGCGGATAAAGCGTTGTGAATGGGCGCATTTTTTTTTCGAGCGATGAATAATTTTAACAAAAAGCATTCGCAAATTCAGCCCGAAATAAATACATTTCGTCACCAAAAAAAATGGGGTTGTAAGCGACATTTTTTAATGATGGGGGGGGGGGGGGGGGAGGAAAAAAATGTGTTGGCTCGCTCGGAGCGGGATAGGATGGAGACAATGGTTTGTGTGGAGAAGCCACACGGACATAGGGAGGGATTTCAGTGTGAACCAGGGTTGTCACGTGTCTTGGTTGTCCTAGGGGAAAAAAAACCTTTTAGAGTTAGCTGCTGTCCTAGTGAATCTGCAAGTCTTCCCAGCACATTAAAATCCCCACGTTTTGTCGGCTGCGTAAATGAGACACAACTCAAGACAATACATTTAATGGTAGTTATTCCCCTCTGGATTGTGAGATATTCTCCATGAAATGTCCTTGGGATTTTTGGTTGTTGTACCCACCATAGGTGGCAACCCCAGTGAGCGCCCTTCATCAGAGGGCCTCTGGGGTCCACAATGATTCTCCCAGAGCCTTGAAACATCAACACAGCCTTCAAAACTGAATTTGCATCACAGGATGCCACAAGCAAGTCAGGTACACTTAGGTGAACAGTAAAGGTGCAGCCCTGCAATTCTTTACTTATATAACTGCTGGCGGAAAGGCATCTACCGATACTAATGTGAGCTCTAAAACCCCCTCTTTGAGGATATTTTGTTCTACTATTCCACGCTGGCCAGACGTCTTGGAAGAGGTGAGAGTACCCATACTTCACCGCAGCATCTCCAATTACAAGTTCAACATAGAATGGAAATAATGAAATAATAAAAATAAAACATAATAAAATAATTCTCACGACGTTTCGGCCACAACGCAAGCAGCCGTCCTCAGGTGGAAAACCGGTGGAGAACAAACCTGTTCTCCACCTGAGGTCGGCTGCTTGCGTTGTGGCCGAAACGTCGTGAGAATTATTTTATTATGTTTTATTTTTTATTATTTTATTATTTCCATTCTACGTGACTTCACCAAAAGAACCAAGAAGATGAATCCCTGCAGTCACGAAAGCTTTAAATCGAAATTGAAGTTCAACATACATACACACACCACACGCGACCTGGCAATAAACCGTCCGTGGGGCACCCATTTACACTGCCGGGTGAACAGAGGCCAGCTGCAACGAAGTAGCGTCGCTCGGATCGCAGGTCCGGTGCGCTGACCCGGTACGCCGCGGCCACATCCAAGCAACGACCGCATTTGTTATGCTGTTGCTTTGACGGCGGTCACGTGTCTTTCTGAGCTTGCATCCAGCACCCAGGGGGCGCGGGCCTGACAGTCACGCGCTTTCTCGGTTCTTTTTTCAAGCTCGGGAGCTCTCGTGCTTTTTCCTTTTTAAAGCCGAGTGGCGGGCGAGCGTTAATTAAAAGCGATTTAATCTGCCGCATGCGAGCGGGTGCATTCCAGGCCAGGCACGTCACGGGGTAAAGCCGCGCGCCGCTCTTTCCGGCAAAACTTCGGCAACGGTGGGCGCCGACGCCGACGCCGACGCCGGGCGTCCCGAGAGCGCGGCAGAGCGAGCGGCGATTCGGGAACGATAATCCCGCGGCCAAAAAATCGGCTCTTCTCGCCGCCCTCCCATCGCCCCGAAAAAAAACAGCCGCAGCAGCAGCAGCATCAGGCGAGGGAAACAAGCGGAGCGTGAAGTGCCACCGGGGATAATCCCGCGAGCCCCGCGTCGCAGCTCGCCAAACAAAGAACTCGGAACAAAACAGGAGATGAGCGGGAGAGACAAGAGCGTAGGGGGCTTCCGCCGTCCAGCGGAGCGCTAATCCCGCAGACTCGGCCGTGCCATCGCTGTCTGCAACCGATGGCATGGCCGCTCTCGAAAAGATTTCCCGCCGCTCGGCGCCGGTGAAACGTCCAGGCCCGGATCGAGCGCCGGCGCCCGCCACACGCTCGCCGCGATAACGGGGAGTGACGCCACGGCGGTGACAAGTAACGGTGGGGGGGGCCAGTTCGATGAGAGGGGCAGCGTGGCCGTTCGTGGTTGCGCTGCCATACAGCTCTCGGGCGTGTTTGTGCCGCGTGTCGCTCGGCACGTTGTTTTCCAGCAATTTTTTTTTCTCTCCGCGTGCTGGAAGCTTCTTCAGCAAACCGAGTTTGAGGAGGAACAACAAAAATGACCTCCGAACAACACGCGCTAACAACCCGAAAACACAAAACCGCAGAGATGATATCGCCACGGAGGATGTTTACAATGAGAATTAAATTAGAATTTATAGAGCGGCAAAACGCAACCGCATCTCAAGACACTGGCTACAGCAGTGGGGTGCGGGCATCGAGGGTAAAAGGAGGCGCACATATGCTTTGTACTTTTAAATATTTTAAAGAGAGGAGGCAAATATAGGCAGCGGAGAAAAGGGAAGTCTTGAGCATGGACTTTGAACTCGGGCAGCAAAGAGTTGCAGCTGCAGGATCTCAATAATAATTGGGAACGAATAAAAATATCAAACAAACAAAAAATATATATTAAATTTCCCTCTCCAAAAGAAATCCACGTAAACATGTGGCCCTTTGAAGAAAAGCGAAGAAAGACGAAAGCGATCTCAAAGAGACGCGTTTTTTGACCGCGAGACTTCACTCGTACATTTTAAAACGGGCGCTTTTTTTCTTGTTCTTTTACCGAAATGTGAAACATAAAGTCTTGCACGATTCGCCGCCGTTGTTCCGGCGAGATTACCGGTGGCTTTGAAATGTTAGGATGCGTTGTGCTGCGTAGTGCTGCCCTCGAGAAAAAAAAGAGGTTTGGGAGAGAAGACAAAAAAACCTTCCAAGGAACGGGATAAATCCCGGCAAGCACAACGCATTTCCGTTTTTTTTCTTTGACGTGACATTGTTAAGGTTATCTGTCATCGCAGATAAATTCCTTTTCCCGGGCAGACATGCCCCCGAAATGATTCGTGCAGGACACGGGCGAACGAGAGATATTTTTAACGTCGCGACAAAGGAAACTCTTGCGGGGCGAGGAGTTAGGGAGGTGTAAAATAAAAAGGCACACTGGGGAGAGTCAGCCGAAACTCACGTCGCACTAATTACCCGGGCCTAACGATGTCTGGCGAGACTCGGCCTGCCTGATGTGCGAATGTATGGTAGCGCGCCGGGCCAAAAACCGCCGCTCGCTAAAACAAGCCAGCTGACGAGATTACCGGATGAAGAGGGAGAGAGAGAGAGAGAGAGCTGGCGGCTCCCGGCTTGCCGAGCCCCGCGATCGTGCCACCGCGGTCTAGGTGATCGGCACAATTGTTGCAGTCCGTCAGAGCGAAGAGTGTGGCCGGTGTGGTTCAACATGCTCGGTATGGTTGGAGTGATCGATGTAGTTGGAGTGATCGATGGAGTTAGGGGCAATGATGTCTCTGTTCCGCCGTGCAACCCAGCCACATACCGTGAGCCGGACCAGGCCAGCCCGACTCGGGTCTGTTTGTTTTTCCACTGCAGAAGCTGAGCTGAGCCGAGCCGTGCCGCTGACATCACACGCGATGAACGAGTCGGGGAACGAGTCGGGACACGTGTGGGTGATGGAACGTCTTCGCGGTGTACACACTGATGCCACGCGCATTGATCGTGTGATTAGCCCCACCCTGGCCCTGCTTGGCCCCCTCCGCCCGAGCCAGATTCACATGTCTTCTGAGGCCAACGTGTCAAGGTCTGGTTCTGGCTCGGCACGGAAAATAGCCAGTGGAAAAGCAACCTACTGTGAGGGCCCCCCACTCACTCGGCACAGATGTGCCAGTGGAAAAGTGGTTTAAGTGCGATTGGTGTGGTCGGCCGAATAGGATTTGGTACAGGCATTCGGTTTTCTTGAGCCATCCTCCTGTTCTCATCTCTTTTCCTCTTTTATTAGATTAGTTTTTTTGTTTTTATTGCTTTGATGAGTGGCTGCATACGCAGCGAGCTCGGTGACGACACGCAACGAGCTCATTGCCGCCGTGCCCAGGGCCTGATTTCTGCCGAGTCTGTCTGCTTGAAATTAACCACGAAAATATTTATTCAGCCGGCACACCACATACAGGCGCCGGGGTGCCGAAATGTTAACTCCCTTGCCTGGTATGCAGGCAGGAGGTCGTGGGTTCAACCCCGACCCTGACGCCTGCATATTGGCAGTTTGCAAGTTCTCACCGTGGTCGCGTGGATTTTTATCCGGGTCCTCTGGTTTTTCCCACCAAATTTAGAACCATGCATTTAGATTATTTGGTTGTTTAACATTTACACATGATAAGCCACTTCGTTGGGCTATCATTTGTGGCCATAGTCGCTTCTGAGAAAGAGCTACATAGCTCAGTGGGCCTTACCTGGTAAAATAAAAACAGATAGTGGGAGAATAGCACTCGTTAGGGCAGTGGCTGCTAAGTCACGTGCCACCTACCACTCCAGATGAACAGGCACCGGGAAAATATTTACTTTTTTGCACCCAGCATCCAACATACCTCGCGTTATGGCTGTGGCTACGAGCCACAACGTACCACCTCCTGGTTTACCGGGAGAATTGAAGCCCTGGCCAACGTGACACCCAGATCCGAGTTGACGAAAGTTCATTTGTATTCGCTGGGGCAGCCACCATGAGACCACCCAACTTAACCGCTGGGCCCCCCCCCCCCGCAACCGCTGGGCCACCCCCCTCTGCAGAAATGCAACCGTGGCCAGACCACCCAGCCACGTAGGGATTGTTGCACTGACAGACTACCTCCAGCGTCGACATTCGCCATCACCTGACACCACCACGACCCCTCCTCCCCCGCCACCTGCAGCTCTCCCTCCCACACAGCCAGAAACCAAAACCCAACCGACCGCACGCACGCGCTCTGCCCTTCTCTGTTTTGACGGATAACCGAGGACTGCTGCTGGCTGATGTGGGGTGTAGTAAGATCCTAGTACCACTACTGTGTGGGCTTTCACGGTTCATAGTCCATGAGCCCAGACCAAATAATCGTTGGTAACCACCCACGTGACATGGCAAAACTTCTTAAGTTGAAGTCCCACCGAAAGTGAATTAGCCGATGATCTTATTTGATGAAGCATGCCATCACACGGTTCGTTTTTTTTGTTATCCGTACGCAGAAACCGATATCGCTAAATATTTGTCACCTCTCGTGGACTGGTGATGAACAGCTGGAACGATGTGTGAGTTTTATTCGAGTTGTACCGCGTGCTTTCCGGCACGATGTCCGACGGTTCGCTCCACGTGCTGGGTGAACTTCTTCAGGAAGCGAAGAAGAAGAACTTGGAGCGAAACGTCGGACATCGTGCCCGAACAACGTGCGGCAAACAACTCGGGACTGGCCCCTCGGTGAGCTTGCAGTGCGAGCGGGCGAGTGGTCGGGGAGGCCATCGGTGATTAACGAAACGCAGTGCCGCTCCACCAGAGGGCGCTCAAAGGCCGCTTGCTGAATAATTATGGAGATGAAAAAGTCCCCCCACACAAGTGAACCAGCGTGATTACTTACAGCAAGCTCTCTGTTATGACCTCTACAATTACTTTTCCCGGAACATTTGGCTAAAATTAGCAAAGTCAGGGGCCTCTGTCCAAATATAATTCCTTGAACAAAAAATGTCTCGCCCCCGAAACGAGACGCGTCGTTCCAGCCGCACGTGATGGCCCGCTCGGCACTCCGCACGGGGCTCGCCGAGCCACGGAAGAGGGCACTTCGAGGGCACCCGAAGCTGAGGGATGGGTTTGGGGGGGAGGGGGCATGTGTACATGTCTGCTTAATTAAAAGAAACCCACAAATCCAAAGTAACAAAAAGAAACCAGGCAGAGCACCTCACCCTGCTGTGTCTCATAGCACAAGACACTTAAAAGCATTTACGGGAGGCGGGCAGGGGGCTGAATCCAGAGTGAAACTTTTGTTTAAAAGCTCGCTCGCGCATTCCGACAAGGCTGGCTGAACGTCAAACAATTGCCCGGTGGCCACATTCTTGGATGGCTGGCTGCTGCCGCCGCCGCCGCCAGCCGCTGCTGCTGCCTTCGCTCCGATCACGAGCTCAGAGCTCAAGAGCTGAGCCGATGTTCCGCGGCAAAAAAGCGGGGCGGTGGTCCCAGGAAATAATCCCGGACTGCGACAACCTCGACGTAAATCAGACCAGGAGTCGGCGTGTGTGGACGCCTCCGCCGCAGATGCTTGCGATCGATCGGACACGCTCCTGGGATGGGTGGCGGCGGTGGCGTTGTACCCCGTGGACATAACGACCCCCCTAGGCTGGGGGTCTCCCCGTACCGCTCGCACAGATGTCAGCTCGCGTTCTTGGGAATTCTAAAGTTAGGTGAAGCGCGGTTGCAAGAACACCATGCCCCTGCTGACGGACGACCCCCCGCTAGAGAGAGAGCGCTAGAAAGCCCCTGGAGGTTGGTGTTTTGGCCTCCTCTTCCGTGCTCGCCAGACGTCCGTCCTGGAAGAGGTGGGAGTGCCCCACCACGTGCACCCTGCCGAGCGACTATAACTGTGGTGAACCCAGTTAAGCATTTAAACTGCTGGGTGGAGAGAGGCGGGGTGGAGGTGGCGGTTAAGAAGCACACCCATTGTGTCGACCGCCTAGCCGGGAGGCCGGTGTCAAACCGGCGAACTCTGGGCGCTAACCATCACACCGCGGCGGCATTCCGGATTCCACGCTCGTTTGAATGTTTTACCACGAGCGTGATGTGTGGTGAATGCAGACTCGATGCCTAGCAATAGGTGCTGTGTCTATTTGGTGCACTTGCCGTGCTATTGCCGGAGAAGGGTTAAAGCCTATTATTTTGTTTCAACATTCCGCATCGACTTTGTACAATGCACAAATTTTCCGTTTCATGTGGTTTTTGGGGGGACTTCTGCTTGTCTGCTCCCAGGCTTAATGGAGTCAGGCACAACAAGTGACAGATAGATGACGGAGGGGGGGGAGGGAGAGAGAAAAATCACCAACGTGGCACGTAATGGATTTGCCACGCAGCGGTGTCATATGCTAAGGTCTGCCGACGCCGCCGTTGGTCTATTTGATGTTTTTTTTTCGTTGTTTTTACATCGGATGAATTTCTGAGAAGCAAAATGAGTTTTCCATGCGGAAAGAGTTGGGAGCGCCAGGATACGTGGGATATGGCCGATCCATCTGGATGACCCTGTGACCCCATTCCTCACCTCAGCTTCGCCCCACAAATCCCAGCCCTTTAAGCACTGGCATCCCTGCATCAGATCGGTGAGAAGACATCGGGATGGAAAAAAACATATCTGTCAACTCATACGGTTTAAACCGTATTTTTGTACAGGGAAATTGAGTTTTTAGGTCCATAAGGCGTACAGCCGTTTCAATACGGGCAAAACATTGTGATGTCTATTTGTTTGTCTTTCTCCCTTGTGATGGGACTTTGTAGGATGAACGTTGAGATTTATAAGGGCACGGGGTAACCAATAAGATCGGAATTGGTTTGTAATAAGGGAGGCACTGATAAGGGGTTGACAGGTATGAACATACCAGTGCGTTTTCGTGGGTGGTGGGGGGGGTGCCTGGGTGCTGAGAAAACATGAATCCTGGATAGTGTCCCAAAGGAGTTGGGTGGCAGAGAGGGCAGCCCTCAGTGTCTGTCCCAAGGCTCTCTCTGCACGATGGATTGGTTCCCCTACCCATGGGGAACAGCGGGAAGGTCACGAGTTCTGCAGGACGCCGACGCCGAACGAATAATATTCCCATGGCCTCAAAAATCACCTCCAGATCAGGTCCAGGCAGAGACATCAGAAAAGTTTGCGTACCATTTATGGTCTAAAACAAAATTAGCAGGCTTTCTTTTTAGTTTTTTTTTTGCAACACAGTAGCTTCCCGTGAAGAATCCTCTGACCAGGCCAAGTCGAGGGTTTGAAAAAGTGTCCCGTCTCGCATTCCCGCTCTCGACGGAAACAGAAAACGTTCGGAGAATGGGGAGAGAAGTTTCCTTTGTGAGACAAATCTGTGCGTGGCTATCGTGTTTCTATTATCGCACAACCAAGTTGAGACGTAGACCAAATATGGTAACGTGATAAGGCGATGAGCAACGTCCATGATATTTCTCTCTCTATATATGTTATACAGTACGTTTGTATTCTAAAATATTATATATGAATACCACAATATATCTCCCTACTCTAAATGAACTCATTAGGGTTGTTATGAATAGTATGTCTGTCCCTACTCTAAATAAAGTTTTGAATACAAATTCAATAATTGAATATATACAGAATATACACACACAGTAGTTAGCACACCAACCACTGCGCATGACTGACATGACGTGGGAAGTCGTTCAACCAGCAGTGGCTTAATAAAGAACTATAAATTATTATAATTTGACATATACACATTCCTACATATATAAATCTTAATCTTTACTTGGGGTGTAATAATTACTATTGAAACTGTTTGTATTTTACCAGGTAAGGCCCACTGAGCTATACAGCAATTGTTTTAGAAGTGACCTGGCCACATTTGATAGCTCAACGAAGTGGCTTATCACGTGGATATTTATTGCAGCCAAATACTCTCAAAGCATGTTTTAAAATGTGGAGCGAAAAAACCAAAGGACCCGGAGGTAAAATCCACGCGACCACAGCAGAACATGCAAACTCCAAATGTAGAGCAGGCATCAGAATCGAACTGTGACGCTTCATCAAATCGGCAAGGCTACGTGAACAGACCCCCCCCACCCACCCATTACGTCGGACGATTACACTTTGCTCGTATTACCCGGACATAAAAAGCCCAACACAAACACACCGACAGCACTTTGCACAAACACATGCATATTTAACACGTCTGCTGATCCTCGGAATCCATACCCTATAGAAGCCTTGGCGAGACCCGCACGCGGCTACGTTTCGCAGCTGGAAGGCCCTAACTTGGAACGTGGTGAAATACAATGTTCAAAGCTCCCAGGGTTTATAAAGCACAGCCTTAACCAAACACCTGGCCCTTAGTAGTCATATACCTGCAATGCCAAGCCTACACGGTTCATGCAGTGTGCGTAATATATATTGGTATTCGGGCAGGAAATTAAAGAAATGGCTTTCATTCAAAAAATAAACAAAGGCCTGAAGTTCCCGCCAAATCCCTGCGGTACATTTTACCTCGGAAATGGGTCGCGAGTTTCACTTTTTAAAAACATTATCTTTTGCTTTAGGGTTACACGCTTACATTTAGAGTACAAGCCCGTTATGCATCTAAGCACATTTACATTCTGCACAGCGTAATCAAGCAAATTACACCGTGCAATTTGTAGCAATAGTTTTAAAATGCTTAAATTGCCCACACGGTCACACACACACATAGAGGGTAATTTAATCGCTGGCAAATTTTCTGTGCTGTGTGCTTGCACAAGCGAGAAATGCTAATCAGGCTGATGGGCCTCCCGCATTCTCTCAGACAAATTAAATATTCGGGCAACTCAGTCGGCCGAGTCAAAATTAAGCTCATTAATTCGTAAAAGCATATTTAAGAAAAACTCCATTATGTTGTCTCCGAATATAAATAAAACACATTTGGCTTCGTAGACCAATGCGATCCCAGCAGCTCTGATTTTTTTTTCTTGAGCAAGAAAACTCTTTGGCTGTTTCCGCCCTTCTGGGTCTCATCAGCAGCGTCAGGCTCGCTGGACAAATGCTGCTGGGTTCATACTCTTAGGTTTTTTCGGTAAAGTCACCGAGTATGAATCCTTGCAGTCACGAAAGCTTCAAATCTAGAATGCTGCTGGGTTGCCAGACGATCTTGGTCGGCTTGCTACTCCCACATCGAAACGATGGCACCGCGCTTAACAAGTGTGTGTACATCATTAATTAGCAAATCTGTTTGCATTTCTCAATGCAGCAATTCATCACATCCCATTGAGCCAAGGCAAAAAGCAGAGGCTCAGTGCTGCTCGGTTGACCCCTGACCCCCGGCCCCACCGCACCCCACCCCGCGTTGCCACGGCGACCGACTCCCCCCACCGGCCCGGAACAAAGCGCAGGGTCACGGATCCGCGTGTCGCAGCTCAGCAGCTGTCAGGCGGCGCGCAGGCCTCAAAGAGGTGGCCCAGAGGCTTCTGAGTGTGTCCCTGTGCGTGTGTGTGCGTGTGCACCACGTGTGTGTGTGTGTGTACACGTGTGTGTAGCCCCACCAGGCTACAGCAGAGGTGTAGGGAATTCCAACAAGACCTACATCTCTGCTTTATTGACCTGGTCAAGGCCTATGATACCATCAGTAGGACTGGGCTCTGGGTTGTTCTTCGTGCTTTCGGAGTCCCTGACCCTCCGCTCACGATCATTAAGGACATGCATGATGGTGAGCGGGCCCAGGTAAAACTACGTGGCCGGGAGTCAGAGCCTTTCCCTGTACACCTTGGGGTGCGACATGGATGTCCTCTGGCTCTATTTTGACCACGTAGTTCGTGAAGCCTTCAATAGCTGTACCGGGGGAATTTTCATTTGGTACAGATATAATGGGAGGCTGATCGATGCCCGGGTGCGATCAAGGGATGGCTCCCTATTGGTCAACCACGTTATGTATGCCGATGATTTGGTAATAGCTGCTCATTCAGAGGAGGAGTTGGAGACGCTGCTGCTGAGGCTGGAGCGTGCCACTAAGAGGTGGGGCCTTACCATCAGCCCCACCAAAACTAAGCACCTGCCTGGGTATTTTGTACCATCGGACACTCCACACACACAACTCCCAATCGGTGATGGGGCAGTAGTGGAGAGAGTGGAGAGTTTCCCATACCTGGGCAGTGTGCTTATGACCGGCTCCAGTTTAACAGCAGAGGTCTCACTCCGAATCAGTCGAGCGGCAATATCTTTTCATTGGTTGCGTAATGCTGTGTGGAAGCTACCTGGTCTCTCTCCACACGAAGCTTCAGGTCTTCTCGGCCACAGTCATTCCCTCCCTTTTCTACGCTTGCGAAACGTGGACCCCCCTAATGGAGCATCTTCGCCGGTTGGAAACATTTCAGCTGGCCTGCCTACGATCCATCCTGGGTTTAACCAGGCTGGATTGTGTGAGGAGCTCACAAATCCTTGAAAGATCTGGGCAAAGTCCCATTGGTGAGCTCCTCCGGCAGGCAAGGCTGCGTTGGCTGGGTCATGTAGCCCGCATGCCCAGCCACCGCATGCCTAAACAGCTTTTGTTCGGCCGGATCGAGGGGGCTAAACGGGCACGGCACAGGCTAGAGAAGAGATGGAGTGATGTGGTACAGGAGGACGTGGAGCTGAGTGAACTTGCCGATGACTGGTACCAGCAGTGTCAAGATCGGCCTCTGTGGAGGAGGCTCGTGAAGGACGCTGCTACTGGGCAGTTGGAGGCAGTCACCCTCCAACAACAACGGAGGACGGAGGAGCGACGCTCACAACAACGAGCGGAGCGCCGGGTGGCTAAGGCACAGCAAGTTGGCACAGTAGGGGGCATAGGTGGTGCATCAGCCAGTCATCTTGGTCGACCCGTGGCACCTGGGTCTGCCCCGTGACCTCCTGCCAGCGGGCGTTCGACACTCACGTGGCCTCAAGGTGCACGTAGCCTGGCACAAGCGTCGTGGTGACGTCACCGCCACTTAGTGGCGAATGGCACGTTCGATTCTCGCCCACTGTCAACACCGGTGACAATTATCTGAACCGGTCATGGGCCGCCTCCCCTAGGTCGACTCAGCCTCAGAAATGAATACCCGATGCAGTGTGTAAACATCGCCACTGGGGAGACAAAGGCGGCCGGGCGTGGTGTTGGCCACCCACCCCCTCGTGTGCCGTGCCGGCCTTTGTCGGTGCTCGCTAACAGCACTTGCCCCTCCAGTCTTCTACCATCACCCATCACCCCCCTCACCCATCACCCCCCATCACCCATCGACCCCCACCACCCATCGACCCCCAATCACCCATCACCCCAATCACCCATCACCCCCCTCACCCATCACCCATCTACCCCCATCACCCATCTACCCCCATCACCCATCACCCTCCTCACCCATCACCCACCATCACCCATCGACCCCCATCACCCATCGACCCCCATCACCCATCACCCATCTACCCCCACCACCCATCACCCCAATCACCCATCACCCCCTCACCCATCACCCATCTACCCCCATCACCCATCACCCTCCTCACCCATCACCCCCCATCACCCATCGACCCCCACCACCCATCACCCCCCCTCAACCATCACCCATCTACCCCCATCACCCCCACCACCCATCACCCGCGTTGAGGACTCCACCTCCCAGACTCTCCCGTTGTGAGTCTCATCCGTACCCGAATCAGAACCCATTCTTTATCCTGGAGGAAACCAATGAGCTCGGGAGCTCTTTTTTTTCACAGATGTCTAAAAGCAGGGGCAGGTCAGAAATGTGACATCAACAATACAAGACATGATGCAAGATTGAGAAAACGTAAGCAAGTCGCGAACAATAAAAACTTATTTTTAAAGTATAGAAGCATAAATTCCTACGTGCATTGAATAACCAAACGGTAGATCAAAACATCACGCTCGCCCACCCACTCACCACACCGCAGGTCACAACAACTCACTCACACACTCACCACACTGCAGGTCACAACAACACACTCACACACTCACCACACTGCAGGTGACCACAACACACTCACCACACTACAGGTCACAACACTTTTCTTTCTGCCGCTTCCCTCACACTGTTGCACTTTGAATTCCCTCCCATCATCGTCTCTTTCCCTCTTTCCATAAGTTCTTATAATAACCTCGCTCAATTCAAGACACATGTTAAGCCCTTATCTCTTACAACAGTTAGCGTGGCTGTGTGTTGCCGCCTGCTTGGCGTTTTGGGCTTTAGGGGTCTGTGCTCAGCAGTCATTTGAAAATATATATTCCACATCCATCCAAGCTCAGTGAAACTCTCCATTTATCACGCATGAGCGTCTGTGTGTATGTATGTGTGCCTGTGATTTATGCAAAGTGTGTAACATAATCATTTCGCAGATAAGACCTTCAGCAAAACCCATTCATTATGTGCCGACCAACTTGTATGTTCAACAACAACAAATCCCCAGGCATTTTATTTGAAGGTTTTTTTGGGGGGAGTTTCTAACCCTAACAGCATTTGCTGTGATTTCTCAAGCAATGTGGGTAACAAAATAAAATCCCCCACGATGTGTTTCCACGTCCAATTTCCACATTTTTCTCTCAAACAATAACCGAGGGAACACAGTTTCTGACTCCAAAAACGCAAACTAAATAGTTATTGCACGTTATAAGCACTCGAACAGATTATTTTTTGACTGGACCTCAGCCATCACCATCACCAGCAACCTGTTTTTATAACAGTACATTTTTTTTCTTCTGCAAAACTTGTATTTTAAACTAAACCTCAACACCGCCCGCCCCACCCACCCACCCCTGCCCCCCCTGAAACAAACCCAACAAAAGGGGTCCTTCATTTATAGAAAATCCCCTAAGGGGAGTCCAAAACAACCGCCCACGCGGAGTGTCACTTGAATCCTGACCCGATCAGGGCAGGCCCAATCGCTCGCACTGGCCGCCTGCTGCCTTATCGATCAGATACAACGTCGATTGCGGAGTCCGGGCAGTGAAAGTTCTCCAGGCGAGAGCTCGGCAGCTTTATGGCACGGCGGCGGTGTCGGCGGGGAATGCCGCCCGCGGTGTCAACGGTCAAACGGTCCAGCGTGCTGGACTTTGCGATCGGGAGGTGGGGGGGAGGGGAAGGATCGCCGTCGATTTGACTCTTGACTCGAACTCTCGTCGCTCCGGGGGTGGAGGGGAGCGCGAGTTTGTGGTATTTGGATATTCCGCAGTCGCGCTGTACAGCCAGCGAGCGCTCTGCGCGTGGGCGTGAAACGTTGGACATCGGTGCGGAACGACAACGCGGCTGTCCGGAGAGCTGGTGGCCAAGTTTCTAAAATCCCCTCCAACCACCCCCGCTACCCCCCCCCCCAGGGCATCTGTCCACCCAGAATGTGATGGGGGATTCACCACATCCAGTTGATCGGCAGATCGCGTGCGGAAGAGACAAGTGTGGGTAACTCCCCTCTTTTCCAAGTTGTCTGTACAGACAGTGTGTGTGTTGAACTTCTTTCGCGCCTTACGTAGCCAAACGCGTTAAACTAAACACAAAAAGCAGTTCTAGAGAAATGAGTTGTCAATCTAGATTTAAAAGTGCATAGCTCTATAGGCTTCCGAATATCTGAAGGAAGAGCGTTCCAGACGGCCGTAAAAGCTGCGCATCTGAAAGCGCGCGATGCGGTGACCGTCTTTGTGTGCGATGAGTGCGACCGTATAATGTGTTCGTTTTCCAACCAGCAGCCGATGCAGCTCAGCAAGCACTGGCGAGCATGAAAGAGTAGGCCACCATGCCCTTCTGCCAACAGTGAGATGAACAAGTCATTTCAGGGCTGTACCTTTGTCTGTCTGTTATTGTAAACAACGTAACGCCACTTTCCGTTTTTGGCGGCTTCGAACACCGCCCCCGCCGAGATTACCGAAGGCAAAATCGAGTGGCCTCAGCGAGCAATTTCAGGGGCTGCGTCTTTGCCAACTTCACATTTACCTCTGGCGCGTGGCCTCGCACATATGGGCCGAGGCCGGTGGGGGGGGGGGCTCATTTCGCTACATGTGGGAGCACGCTCGGGCACTCGTTCGCTCCCGTGCGCAGAACTCACGCGCACACGCACACACCTGAGCCCTGCGCGCGTCTGCCACTTTAAAGGAGTTCTTTTTAGTTTATTGAGGCCACTCCTTCAGGAGCGCCTTGGAAACTCCGGCCAGCTGCTCCAGAGCTCGGTGTAGCCACAGCGGGGGGGGGGGGGGGGGAACAGAGAAAAACAGCTGCCCCCCCCGCCCCCCCCCGCCCCCCCGAGTCCAACAAGGGAGCAGTGCTCCCACCGACCCCCCGGCTGCCCTCTGCCACTGTTGAAGAGTACAATGCATGTACAAATAAGGCAGCGTTCTCCATCGCATGGCCCCGTGGGCCACTGGCGGCCCCCTTGGTGACCTTTAGTGCGGCCCCTGACGTGTGCGGCCCCCCGACAACACACACAGAGTGAAAACGCTCCCCATCATCATCATCATGCTGCCGTCAACCCCCAACGGTTTCAAATGGTGCGGCGGCCCTCACACTGATGATGTCTTATCGGCGACAGTGCCCCCCCTCCCCCCTATCCTCTGAAAATTAGTGACGAACACCGGATTAACACTTCCACCCCCTGCTTCTTTCTTCTGCTTATTATCCCTCACGAGATGGGGTCCGCTTTCCGACTCCTCCTTCCCTCTCTCCCTCTCTTCACCGTCTCCATTTCCACGGTAACGCGGCACGCTCTCCCCTGTCCACGACGACAACTTGTCGCGACGTCCTCTGCCGTGTCCCCCGCCGTCAAGGAAGTCTCAAAGGAGGCCCTCCTCCTCCATCATTCTGAACTTTCTCTCCAACGTAGCCCTCTGGATATCTCTGGCGGCACGTCCCAAGCGTCTCCCATCTGTTCTCACTCCCACTTCTCCTCTCACTGCTGTCCTCACAAAGGAGGGAGCGGGTCAGTCCCCTTTCTCCTCCCGCTGACAAAAGGGCGGCAACTCGTGGTCTCAGTTTGCTGAATTCGTCGCGCATCAAACAGTGTTTTCAATATCTCCTGCGACGCGGTTGTTCTTGCTGTGATTTCTATTTATTTGCTTTGCTCCGATTTTATGTTTGCTTCGTCGATGTACTTTATTGCTGCTGTCATGTCCATGACCCAGGTCACTCTCGTAAATGAGACTAATCCTGGTCTCTTGAGTTCTAACCTGGTTAAACAAATACATTTGAAACGCCTCAGCTTGAATAAAATTTGCGTGAATTTGATTAATTTTTATTTTGTCTGGTGATGGATAAAGGCGTGATTCCCACTGGGAAAAAGATTTGTAAATCAAAGTCGATCGAAAGCAGGTTTTAATTCCAGGAATTGTTTTAGAAGTTCAACTCAGGCAACATTAAATTTCGATTTAAAGCTTTCGTGACTGCAGGGATTCATCTTCTTGGTTCTTTCGGTAAAGTCACGTGACTTTACCGAAAGAACCAAGAAGATCAGGCAACATTGTTTGCCCCAAATCAAAAGTGAAATCCCTCTCCACGTGTGATCTGCTACGGGTGCTCCTACTTCTTCCAAGACATCTGGCCAAGTTGGAAGATTAGACCAAACACCCACCAGGGGGAGCTCTCTAAAGTGGGGGGAGCTCTCTAGAGTGGCGTGAGCAGGGAATTGCAGGGCTGAACCTTTACCTTTCAAGTTGTAAATGATAAATGCCTATTTTATAGCGGAAGGATTCGAGATTGTTTATGTTATTACAACTGAACCCTATTGTGTGGAATTTATCAACGAATAATATTGGGTGCTGGTTTCACGCCATCTCATAAAAAAAATAGACGCCGCTGCGAAGTTTCCGCGGATGTGCTCCACAGCGCTCGGATGCGTTAAGTTACACCGACAAATCTCCCGGCAACGTGCAGCGAAACGTCGGACGTCGTGCCGAACAACAAGCGGCAACGACCCGAAAACATCCGAAAGCTCCCTCCGTGCGGCAGCCCACCTGACGATAGGAAACACGCCGCTACAATTTAAAGGCGCGCCGCGTTTGTCTAAAATAACCGGAGCCGCCGCCGCCGTTTTCACAAGCAACTTTATGGAAAGGAATTTAGTGAAACAACGGGGGGGGGGGGGGTGCTAGAGAAACATTATCCTACAGGCCAGGAAACCCACCGGCGTACTCCCGCCCCGCAGGGTGGCGTCTTGACGAGCCGGGAAAAACGATAAGATAAGCTAGCACGTGGGCCTCCAAGCCGCTGGGAGAAACTTGTTGATGGGTCAGGAGAGAGCGGAGCTGGGAGCGTGGCCGGGCAGGGCGGGGAACAGGCGGCGTCGACAGATGAACCCCTGTAAAATAATGAGCCTCTGGGACAAGCGGGGTTTACAAAGCGGAGAGAGTTGTTTTTTTTGTGTCCGCTTTCCCTCCTCCGAAGCGACGGACGAGAAACGGAGGGACTGCCGGATCCGACCGAGGGGACGGGGCGACTAAGACCGTATCACGAGCGGACCGGCAGGCGTCGCGCAGGGCTTCTCTGCTGACGAATTGGTACCGACATCACACGGCGCTCGCACGCCAACCACACGCAGTGGGGCCAGACAGTCCGCACCGGTGCAGGAGGAACGTAACAAGGAGGGAGAATGGGAAAGAAAGATGCCGCATGTTGGGGGGAGGGGAGTAGAGGGAGTGGGGGGGGGGCAGTCAGCAGGAAAGGGTCGAGAGGGGCATACGGGGAGAGGAGGAGGGAGAGAGTGAGACTGAGAGAGAGTGAGACTGAGAGAGTGAGACAGGGGAGAGAGAGTGAGACTGAGAGAGTGGGGCTGAGAGAGAGTGGGACTGAGAGAGTGAGACAGGGGAGAGAGAGTGAGACTGAGAGAGTGGGGCTGAGAGAGAGTGAGACTGAGAGAGTGAGACTGAGAGAGTGAGTGAGACTGAGTGAGTGAGACTGAGAGAGTGCGACAGGGTAGAGACAGTGAGACAGAGAGAGACAGAGCGTGAGAGAGAGAAGGAAAATAGGGGAAGGGGTTTAGGCAGCGGGAGGTGAAATGATCTGGGATTGCCGAGTGAATATAAATGAGCAGAATTCCGTTGTACGTCTCCACATATACATAAAAAAAGTGTTTTAGTCAATTTGTTTAATCCAAACAAACTCTAATTGATTGATTGACAATTCTGGCTTCACCAGACCAATATTATCAATCAATCAGCATTTGTTTAAGCAAACAAACCATGACCTGATTTGACCTTCTGGGTCTCATCAGCAGCATCGCGCCCCCCCCCCCCCCCCCCCGTTTGTTAAACAAATACCGCTGGATGAGCAGATGTTACTTGGCGAGAGGGCACAGCGGCGTGTAAACTCCTTGTGCTCGAGGTGTGGAGGGATCCGGTCGAGGCAGAAGGTGTGGTTTGAAGAATGTCATCATTAACAACACGTGCTGGGATGTGGGCAGGCGGGCGGGCGGGCAGGCGGGCGGGCCTGCATCTCCCGAGTGGCTGGGGTCACCTGCCGCCCGCACGAGGGTGCGGCCCCCGTCTTGTTTATTTTCACAAAGAGAACGCGCCACCGGGCACCCCACGGCTATAACAAAAACAGCGCTTCGCTCCGACAATTCCCATCGGGCCCCTGGACAAGCCGGTAGAGGCCTCTATCTCATCTCTCTATCTCTCTCTCTGTCTTTCTCTATCTCTCTCTGTCGCTCTCTCTCTCTCCGTCTCTCTGTCTCTCGCCCGCTCGCAATCTCGCGTGGCTGCGATAGCCAAGAGCTGCAGCGAAGAGATGAGATGGCTGGGGGGGGGGGGGCAAGGGGGTCAGAGGTCGAGACCACTCACGCATTGCCCGTGGATTCACTTTGCCCTGCGACGGCTCCACGTGTTACTCACTAGCCCAGGTGGCCTGCGTCACCGCATCCCTCCCCACACGTACACACCGCCGCCGTCGAGACAGGCCTGGGGTCCATTGGTCGTAAATCACGAGTCCCTGTGTTGACCACAGTTGCAGTGACACAAGGGGCGGGGAGGGGTGAGTGGATCCGAGAGGGATGGTATCAAAAATGCAAGGAGGGAGGGCTGCAATTAGATAGTGCCGTTAGGTTGGAGGCAGTGTAGCAAGTGGTTTACTTTAAAGTGGTGTCTGTGTGGAGATTTAATAAATTGGTGATGCTGCTGCTATGTTGGCAGTGGTGCAGCACAAGCACAAACACACGTTTTTATTGCCAATTTTTCTACGACTAATTACCATGCCATGCATTTATCCAGGGAATCATCGCATGTTCAGAAGGGTCCTGTATTTGAATATTTGGCCGTTTCCGTCTGAAGAAATAGGAAACCCGACGACCGTATAGGAGAGGACAACACTTTAAGGTCCGCACAGACAGGTTCGTGAACCCACTTGCTGTACTGCGATCTCCTGGCCGCCTCGCAGCCCGGCCGGATTTGGAGTTTGACAAATCTCTGCGCGATCCACCAACTTTGGGACGAGCGCCGCCATTGTATTTCATTTAATCTTTGACCGTCTTTTTGTCAATCCACTGCTGGATAAAGGCCCCCCCCCCCCCAATGGCACCCGCATTGCTCATGGAGGTCGTGTCACCATACTTCACCACGCCGGTCATTTCAGGTTTGTGAATGGAGGAAGCTCGAGGGGGGAGGGGAGGGGGTGATGCGGGCTAGCCGTCACCGATTCAATCCGTAGCCGGGACTCGAACCCATGTCACTGGGTTCACGGTGCAATGCACGTCGCCACCGCCGCCGCCACCACCACCACCGCCGCCACCACCACCACCGCCGCCACCACCACCACCGCCGCCACCACCACCGCCGCCGCCACCACCGCCGCCACCACCGCCGCCACCACCGCCACCGCCACTGCCACCACCGCCACCACCACCAGCGCCACCACCACCACCGCCACCACCGCCCGCCACCACCACCTCCGGCCACCACCACCACCACCACCTCCGCCACCACCACCACCACCACCACCGCCGCCGGCGCCACCACCACCGCCGGCGCCACCACCACCGCCACCACCACCACCGCGCCACTTAGGCCGAGACCGTCTTGCAAATTGGCGAGGCTCCGTTTGTGTGACCTTGCGTGCTTTACTGTGGGGTTCTCGGCGCGATGGGGAGGGGGAGCACGGGAACAGCCCCACGGCGACCTCTGAACCCCACTGCATCTCACGCACGCCCATACGGACACACAGACACACACACACACACGTACATATCTACAGACACACACAGATACACACAGACAACAAGACGAAGGACCTTCCCGTATAGCCTTAACAGATTGTTGGGGGAAGTGTTGTTAGCGAGCACCTATGAAGGCAAAAACGGTACACGAGGGGGTGGGTGACTGGCACCACGCCCGACCGCCTTTGTCTCCCCAGTGGTGATGATTTTTACCACTGCACCAGCTACTCATTTCATGTTGAGTCGACCTAGGGGAGAGGCCCAGGACCGGTTCACACAATCGTCACCGGTGTTGGCCGTGAGCGGCAATATACGCACACAACCCCATTCGCACACGCGCTCGCACTCACAAATAGACACGGATACTGGTACAGACACCCATACACAACAACAACAAGGACGACGACCGACTAAGCGGTGAACGCGGCATCGCCACGGTGCTCGTGCCAGGCTAGGCCCATTTCGAGGGCACGTTCAGTGAAGGAAGCTCGCTGGCAGGAGGTTAACGGGACAGACCTGTGCAGGCGCTCTGGGCTGACCAGGGCCGCACGCTAGGAGCGAGCATGTGGGGCTACCGCAGCAAGCACGCGGGGGTACCGCAGCGCGTGCCCTGTGACCCCCCGTGGCGGCTGCCGTTGTGCCGAGAAGTCCGTGTAGTCAGGCGGGTGGGCGGGCGGGTGGCGGGGTGGGTTCGTGTTTTCGTTACGCGATCGGCGGAATATTTTTAGAGGAAACGTTAAAGAAGAAATGAAAAAAAACCTGAATCTGGGCACAAACGAGGGAGGGCGCAGACGGGGCACTTACACCTGCCTGTCTTTCACGGGAAATTCCACGACGTACAAATCATCACCCAGCTCCCGGAATTGTTGTTGTCGTTCTGAAGCCCCTCCTTACGGTGGCACGCCAGACTCGCAGTTCGATTCCATCTCCCCCCCCCACCCCCCGGAGCTCGGCACTCGTAACGATGGCACGAGTTTTAGTGAATCCCCTCCTGGCGGCTAGCACCCCCGGCTACGTACGGTGCGAGGAAAGTTCAAACATGCATACGTACGTAGATCGCCTACGTCCAACCAACGGTGTAAATGGGTAACGCGCCGCAGATAGTCGATCGGCAGGACGGGTGCAGTGGGGTAAAACGGAGGGGGGGGGGGGGGTACTCCCACCGCTTGTCTTTCATCTGGCACGCATGGAAGAGTAGGCCAAATAACCTCGAGGGGAGGTCCTCCGGGTCCGTCCAGCGGAGGCCTCTTCCGCTTGAAGCGGTGCGAGCCAGTGACTGCAGGGCTGCGCCTTTAGCTGCAATATTTAGATTACATGAGCATGCCAGGGTCAGGGATTAGCGATCACATCACGATGGAATCCCATTTGGGTGGCAATCATAAGCATACCGATTTGGGTGCTAGCACCGCCGTGGGTGGCGTTTCTCTCTGCCCATGCCGACATGGGGACGCTGCCCGCCGAGGTTAATTCGAGAATTCGAGACAAAATGTAGCGGCGTCGCGGGGCGGAGCGGGAGACCAGCAGCTGCGTCGTGGTCATGGTCGAATGTTTATTTTTTCGGGAAACAATCCTCCTACCCCGGCCCACAGCTGTAAGCTGTGCGGTGTTGTAAAAACAAAGTCAAAACAAGCGTGGCAGCCCAATTAAGCCGTCGAGTCTCACAGCGAATGTTAGCTTTTTTTAACACCCGATTTATGTTTTCTTCCTTTCCATCGATGACGACGATGACGACGACGAAAACAACAACGTTGTTGTTGTTGTTGTTGTTTTTTGCCGCGGATGCTTCACATTGCTATTTCTGGCGTCCGTTCATCTATTGCCTGTGTGACAACGGCAACTATGACTACAACGATGACTACGACGACGACACCAACGACGACGACTACGACACCAACGACGACGACTACGATAACGCCTACGACAAGGATTATGACGACGACAACAATGACGCGAAGCCTTAGATAGCATCTCGGCCCTTGGCCGCCCGACCCTTTGACGAGCCCACGCGGGCGACGGGGATTTAAGAATTTCGAGGGATGGATTGTACATACGTATCGAGGATCGGGGTTGTTTTGGAGATGTAGCGAATCAACGGAGGAATTGGGTTGGAGGTGGGGGGCGGGGCATGGAACGGGTGTAGTCACCAAAGATAGAGCTACTAAATGTGGAAATTCATCTTGTGTAAGCAAACAAAACCACCGCGTCGTCGTTGCACACAATGCGGCCCAATCCGTCTCAGTCCCGCGCGAGATCCCTGATCTCATCATCGGCGCGTCCCTCATCCCCCGTAGCTCAACACTCCACACGGTCGCTGAACTAACTAACCGATGGCTTGGAGGCCCCGCTCGGGTTATCCCCGTTGAGATGATCTCCGCGCCGTCGTTATTAAACGAGGAATTTAGGCCGTGCCAGGACACGCGGGCTGCTCAAAGTGTTGCGGTTCTGCCGAAACCAAAGCCAAAGAAATCCGCGGTGGCGACTGGCGACAGGCGCCCGTCTTGTTGTGTGCGGGCAGGGGAAGATACCGCAGGAGGAATCCGATGGGGATATGGAGCTCTTTTTCACAGATGTCCAGCAGGGGCAGGTCAGAACGGTGCGTCAGAACGGTGCGTCATTCCCTTGAGGTTGTAGACGGTATGGCAAGGTGAGCCACCGGCATTTCTCGCTCGCACCGTTGCTAAAGTGGAGAGGGGGGGGGGCTTCCAGAGGGCTCCTCTCCAAGGCATTTTGGGGCCTACTTTTCCAGCCGGACAAAACTTCTTGGAAGAGGTGGAAGTAGTTGCGCTTTACCTCGTCCCCCAGCCCACCCTGCCCGCCTACAAACGTGCCCAGGACATCGACTATCAACTTCAATGTTTCTGACCCGTTCCTCACGGCTGTTCGTAAAGCAAAAACCGATTCTAAACACAACTCTTTGAGCGCACGTATCATCAAAGTTCACTTTTCCCCAAAGGAATTCTACTCTTGCTTTGGCGTGCCCATTTTACTCTGCTGGGTGGGACAGAGGTTAGTGAAGCGTGGGGGGGGGGGGGTGGTGGAGGGGGTTGGGTGTGTAGGGATGCTGATCGCAAAGTGGGTGCACTCACAACCTGGGCAATTACCCCTCTTACCTCCTTTCCCTTTGAAAGTGGCAACACAGTTCCTGAGAATCGCCGCGCTCACAGTTGCTGGAAACTTCAACCGTGAAGCCAGCGGTCGTCCCCCTCTTACGCTTGCGCCGAGATTCTCATCACCGCCACCCCCGTACCCCGAGATTCTCATCACCGCCACTCCCGTACTCCCCTCATTGAGCCCCCCTCCCCTCCTTTCCAGAGCCGTGGGCAAAGCTAAAACAGCACAGACGGCGACATTGTTTCCTTACAAAAAAAAGATGCAGAGGTAACTCCTTTAAAGCGGTAAAGTGCAGATTATAGCTATCGTTGAAATTGCCTTTCCCCAGGGATGCAATTTCCCATAATGACCGTTTCGTTGCTTCACACAAAGAAGAAAGAGTGGGAGGGGACAAGAAGAGGAGGAGGTGGAGCAGGAGGAGTCGTTGCCCGCAGGTGAGCGGAGCGTCGCAGCGGTGCGCCGAGCGCAGATTCCCCCTCGCGCCGAGATCCTTATGAAGTTTTCCCAGTGAAATATCGCGGCGCAGGCCAAGTTCCCCTGCATCTGGCAGTAATCTGCGCCGCGCGACGCCGTGTTTCGTTTGAAACGTTACCAAGAGATTTTCAAAACAGATTTATCTGGGGAGGGCTTTTTTTTTTTCTTGCGCGAAACAGCGCCGGTGACTTTGCTGTCCCGCCGGCGGACGCCGGGGCGGGTGAGAGGAAACCGAAACGGTGAATCGCGATGGACGCGCGTCGCAGGGATGAGGCGAGATTTTGACACCTTGCTGAAAATGAAATGAAGTCTGTTTGGCAAAACGCGACCTTCGTTCAACTCACTGGAATGTTAAATCTCCCAAAATACATGAGAGTCCGGCTTGACGATCAAGTTACCTAACTCATATTCAGATAATTGAATTTCTGTTTGCTTTAACCTTTTTTTTTTGGCGTTAAGGAAACACAAAGTGAAGCCAAATCTAAAATCGGTCTCGCCCTCTTCCCACTCCGTTTAAAACTGCAATTTCCTGCATCCTCCCGCGACGGTGAGGATTACATGGGGGATGTGAGCTCAGCCTAGAGGTGTGGGGCCCGGTGGGATTGAACATAGTAATAACAAAGTAATCTCAGAGGCAACTCTGCAATATCTGCTTCCGCGGACCGTTCTCTAGCGCGGAGGGTTACACCGTCCGGCGAGCGATATCGAAGGGACACTTTGTCCTGGTGACGACGCTACGCCGACGGGCACAATTGGGGTACATCGGGGGAAAAAAAACTGATACGAATTTTCACATGGAAAAGAAAACAAAAACCTCAAACTTCAAAATAATCGCGTCACCACTTGGGGTGCAAAGGGCCTCGGTCGTTTCTTGCCAAAAACCCGGCGCTGTCCTATCGCTGCTCTTCTGTTATTGGCAAGCCACCGAGCTGGAGGGGGGGCGGAAATGGGATGTGCAGAGGGGGAACGACTCGATCCCAGGAGGGGGGGGGCGGGCGGGCGAGAGAAGGGGGGGGCCAAATCGGCGAGCCCAAGAAACCAGGGACGCAGTTTTTCTGCGTCCACGACGACCGGCGTAACGCGCGCGCCGGGGTAATGTTCGAGCGGCATCGAGAGGGCCGGAACACGGGCCCGCTGCACGCGCCGTACACGTCTTGGACCAACGCCCAGCGTAAGCGGGGAAACTCGAGATATAAAGCGTGTCTTTATTTTTCCTGATTTCTTTCTCCCACATTTTTCCCTCCCCAGGTCCCACTTTTGCAAGTGCCGTCTGAAGAACAACTGCTCCACTTGCTGCTGCTGCTGCTGCTCTTGCTGATACTGCTGCTATTGCATCTCCTATTGCTGCTGCTGCTTCTATTGCTGCTGCTGCTACTACTGCTACCATGAATGCTGCTGCTGCTACTATTGCTGCTGCTGTTTCTGAAGCAGCTCTCGGTGCTGATTAAGCGATTGCTGCTACCACTGCCGCTGCTTTTGCTGCTGCTGCTGCCATGCACTCAACTTGGAGAGGCCGCGACCGGCCAACTGCACTTCGCCGTTCTCGCGTGGTGCTCGTGGCTGTTCGCTGCGCTTGTTTTTATTCCCCCCCCCCCTGCCCTCGTGTCGTGAAAATGAAAGCGCGGGGGCCTCCCGAACGTCGCTCGCGAAAACTCGTGGCCGCCGCATTTACCGTCACGTCGTGCCGCGCACAGACGGAGAGAGAGAAAAAAACAAAACCAGCCGAAGTAAAAAAAACACCATCTCGGTGGCGAGGTGCCGCCGTCAACCGGGGGAATGCGGGACGAGGTCTAAGTTAGAGCCCTCTCGTTGGATGCCCTCCAGCTTCACAGCTGCACCATGCTTGTGGGAGAACGCACGGGGCCCAATTCAGCTGGTTCTCATGGAAACGGCATGCGGTGGAGATGGCGTAAAAAAAGTTCGCACAGCCCCCCCCCCTACTACCCGCTGCAGCCGCCCTGTGGTGTTCCACGCCACTCCCGCGCCGGGAGACAAAGTGCAAAAAAAAAATCAAAGCAGAGGTCAACTGAGAGTTACGTTAATGAATGAATTCATTTCAGAGCCAGCTCCGTCGTGCGTTGACTCGTATCGCAAAGCGACGTGCACACAAGGCGGCGTCGTTGTCGTCAGCCATTATCAATCCACTGCTGGATGAAGGCCTCCCCAAGCACTCGCCGTGTCTCCTGTTCCGGCGATGTAGTCATTCACCCAGCTCCTTCATCTCCTCGGTGGATGTAAATTCTCGATTGCCCTTTTGTTTGCTTGTTTGCATTGTCCGAGTCCGATTCGGCGTGCGACGGGCCGCAGGGCGCTCGACGGGAAGGTCGCTTCGTCGCGACCCTGAACACAATGGCCAGAGTCAATCTCCCGCTGGGTGGAGGAGACACGTGCCAGCAAAGGTCAATGATTCACTGCCACCCACCCATCTCGGTCGCGGAGCAGAAACAAACGTTGGGACGATCGTACATCCTGGAGTGGATCATAAATCCCTGAGTGGGGGTGGGTGGCCAGCACGACGCATTTGACTCCCCTGTGCTGATGTTTAGACAACGCACCAGGTACTCATTTGAGTACCTGACCTCTAACACCGCCCACACCTCAACCCCTACCACCGCCTCTACCACCGCCCACACCACCAGCCCCACCACAACCCCTACTACCGCCTCTACCACCAGACCTACCACCGCCCACACCACCAGAACTACCACAACCCCTACCACCGCCTCTACCACCACCCCTACCACCGCCCACACCACCAGACCTACCACCGCCCACACCACCAGACCTACCACCGCCTCTACCACCAGCCCTGCCGCTGCCACCGCTACGCAACGAGCGGTTATTTATCCCTTTTAAAGCGCTGTTGGCCCGGCCGCCGCAAATCAGTTTGCTAAAAAACCACGCAACGAGCGCGTGGGTTTTATTGTCCTGGCCCGGGGTGCTTCCCCCCCCCCCCCCTGCCGCCGCCGTCTCTCCTCGCTAGAGCGAAGTTGTAAATCAGCGGCGTCCCCGCATTCTTCACGAGACTCAAACGGCCGCGCGGTCATAATCGACGCGGAGTAGTCGTCGTCGTCATCGTCGTGGAGACGACAACAAAATAGATATGTGGATACAGTGTATAGACATCTTGATTTTAAGTTTTCGTGACTGCAGGGATCCATGCTCTTTGGTTCTTTCGGTAAAGTCACGTAGGTAGACAAAATAATAGATCACGACGTTTCGATCGCAATGCAAGCGACCGTCTTCAGGTGAGAGAGAGGTGAGGGAGAAAACCGGCTGGTTTTCTCTCTCACCTGAAGACGGTCGATTGCGAACCCACGACCTCCTGCATACCAGGCGAGGTAGTTAACATCTCACCAACGTGTACGGTCACGCAGCGTGGGCGAGGCCTTCATCCAGCAGTAGATGAACAGCTTACAATCACTATTACCGATGCATTCTTCACTGAGACGTTAAACATTTTTAAATAATAACGCACTCGATCGAGGGGTGGCAAACACGTGTTGGCCTAAACCGCAGTCCATCAACATTCCCTTTCCGTATTCCTTAAATGCAATTTTTTGTCGGATTTGCTCTTTATTATTTTCCAAGCACTTCACATTGTAAATGTGGGTAGAACCAGAAATATAACATAAATATGCACACGTGCTTCCACATCCTAACTCTGCCAAAAACCCATAACTCTGCTTTTACTGCTATTTTTCTTCTCACTTTTTTTCTACCCCCCCGTTGCTAAGTTTCACACGTGAGAGATTTTTTTTGGGGGGGGTTTGTTTAAATCCAACGTGAAGTTGAAAACGGAACCGGACGCTGATGGCCACGCTGAGGTTAAAGGTCAAGGGTGTTGTGAACCAAGCCATGGGGGGCACAACGTGGAGCACGTGACCCCCCCCCCCCCCCCCAGTGGCTTAGCTGTCAAGTGCGCAGGCGGTTGAACTGCACCATCGACCCACGGACCAGAGGAGTCCAAGACGTCGGGCTACAAAGAGTGGGAAAGGTGAATTGTTGTGGCTTCAACACACCGGTGGGCTAAAGCAGTGAACTATTTGTCTTTTGTCAACGTGATACTTTTTTACTGATTGGCCGTGTCGGGTGGTGGAGGGTTACGACACATTTATAAATAACGCGATCTAAACCCAAAAACGTTGATTATGGACCCAAGGCCCATGCCGTCCATGCTTCGCTACTGAGAGCATTCCAGACGGCCGCAGAAGCGCATCTGAAAACGCAACGATGCAGTAACCATCTTACCTGGACTTACATAGAGCCAGAAGCCACAGACTCGCCATGCACCCATCGGCTAACATAGGACCCATGGCCTAACCCAAAAGCCATGCACTAAACAAGGACCCGTGGATCGACAGTGAGACCCATAGAAGAACACACAACCTATAGGCTACCCAATGACTCGTTGGCTACAAAAGGACCCATAGACTAACACATCATCTACAGAGGAGTGGAACCACACGGTGTCGCAGTGTCGGTCACAATACCACGACGTGTGAAACCTGCCGGTTAGCGTTTCGTGTTATTGAGTCTGGAAGCTGACTGTGGCCCCAGGCCAAGTAAACGTCATCCGCGTGGCCCCAGTGACAAAAGCAGCCCGGCACCTCTGCCGTACGGACACTATCGCAGACCTCTCGTCGAAGCTAGGAGTGGCTCCACTCAGATCTCACCCCCCCCACAACCCCCACCACCGCACTCCATCGCAAGGACCTGAAATGACCGAACGGCACTCACAGGGGCTCCCGCGCGCCCGTGCTATCAGCCGCGTGTGCTCAATGAGGAACACTGCCGCAGTACGAGACGGTCAGCACACCGGACTTGCAATCCAGAGGACGCCAGTTTGGTTCCATCTCCCGGCGCGGGCAGATGGAACAATGGTGGAAAGCTGTCTCTGGTGTGGACCAATCAGTTTCAAAGACAATGCATACATTATCAGAGTATTGTTTTTTTTTGCATTTGACTGCAAGTATTGTGGTTAATGTAAGCATGATTCCTTGCAAAAGGTGTCAGTTTTGTTGCCAGAAAAAAGGGGAAAAATCCCTATTAGTATGCAATGATGGGCAAGTTTCTTAAATCCCCTCCGGCCCGCCTCTGTCCACAACGGCACCTCCGATTAGCGCGGTTGGCTACGTACGGTGCGAAAGTTCAACATACGCACGTACAGCAGCGTCGATGGGTTCACCGCAGTTAGCCGATCGGCAAAGTTGCCCGCGCTAGGGTAAGGTTTGGCTAATCTTAGCTCTACGAAGACGTCTGGCCAAGATGGCAGAGCCGACCTAAAATATCCCTTTAGAAGTTCTCTCTCCAGCTCACTCTAGCCGAGGCCCCCGCACAAGCAGTAGCATGAGCGAGCAATTTTCAGGGCTGCACCTTTATCTTTTTTTACACCTACGTGGACGTTACTTGTACGAGCCATCGTTACTGTGATGAAGCTCCGCGGTTTTTGTTGTTTTACTTGACACGATTGCCATCATCATCTATCTCACCGAACCTCGCCCGGGGAGGCCTGTGACCTGCACATCGCACATCGAGCTTTCTCAGAAGTGCCCCTTCGGCAAACCGCAAACAAAGAGACCGACGAGTGGGGGGAGACGCGACGGGTGGAAGGGAGACGAGCAGAGGACGGATGAATGCACTTCTTAAGTAACGACGCGGCGGCTCCTTGTACTGCTGTTCACACGGTTACAAGCGCTCGCACGCGCGCTCTCCTAGGATTATCATCGTCATCAGCCATGATCGATCCGCAGCTGGATCAAGGCCTCGACCGCCACCACCTCTCGTCATCCCGTGCGTCGCGAGCCGATCTCGCGGCTCCAATCTGGGCTGTCGACATCCTCTTGGCAGGCGAGCGGCGTTCCTTGGCCGCCACTCCGTTATTATTCTTCATCCGTCGGGCTGCCATTGCACCGCCTGGTGACGTGTCCCGTACAAGCCCCCGCTCACCGTTCTCTACGGATCGTGTCTCTAACCTGCCGCGTCGTCCTTAATCCCCGTGTCCCTCTTTCTGTCTCAACGTAATTCCAGGCGTGCAGCCCTCTCCGAGGCTGTTTGCTGCACCTTTCTAGGATTTGTTAAATTAGTTATTTTTCTTTTGTTAATGACCGCCGTGTTTTTTTTTTCTCAATCAATGTTCTTTATGCAGCGGGGAGTAACGGTGGAAACTATGCTGCTGCCGAGAGGTGATAAGCCATTGTATTCATTTGTAAGTCCATTAAAGCAGTCCTGGTTTAACCCAGCCTCGACCCAACGCTCTGAACAATGTCCATTTTGCTGTGCCCGGAACAGCATCACCACCACCGCCCTCTCCCAGTTCTATTTCACTGCCCGAATGTTTTTGAAAAGATGCCAAGATTTAGGTGCGGGGGTAAGGGGGCGAGGCGGTGCAGGGAGGGCATGAGAATGACATCATCTGCCGCTCAGCTGTCTGAACAGCACTCATGCGTGTATCATTTCACCACCATCATCATCTCTTTGAACGTTTTTTTTTGTCGTCTCCCACAATTCTATCCCGCTTGTGCAATCGGTATAATTACAGGGTAAGAGGAATCCTTTATGAACTATCGCAGAGTATTGCATCATCCCATAGTAGAGAACGGTCTGCGGAAGTGAATACAGTTGAACTGCTTCCAAGATCCCTTCAAATGATCTCTTGTCCATACGAGGTGGGGGAGGGGGGGACATCACTTTCCTACCCACTCTGGCACAGAGTGTCGTATGACAATCAAACCGAAAATTTTATATTTTTTATTTCTCAGAGCCGGAGATCGACTAAAATGTGAGCGCAAAACTAAATGTAATGTGATGGATGGGTTTGTGTAGCCACTCGTGATCGAACTGAGACCATCAGCTTTCTCTACGAGTGAGGAGCCGCTTTAATTGCGGGCAGCTGCCACGGATTCAAGCCACGCAATCTCACCAGAAAGGGGAGGCAAAAATGCGTAATTCCAAAAAATAAATACCGGCGGTTGCGGAGTAAAGAAAATGACAAATGAAGTTGTACTGGATGCTGCGATACAACAGACGCGAGCTTCTATGGAATATCGTCATCTTGCACGGACGGTGAGATGGATAAATAAATAAGTAAACGCGGCTCTCTGCTTCGCTTTGTTGCTCGTGAGAAATGTTGCGACCAGTCACCGGGGTTTTTTTAATTCTTCTTCTTATTCTCTAACTTACTACGGAATGTACATTCTGCTCCGCGGACACCGTGTCCCACGCCGTAATTCCGCTACCGTGGGACTGACCACGCACATGCCTGTGTGTGTCTGTGTGTGTCTGTGTGTGTCTGTGTGTCAGTCCGCCCAGTGTAGCGGTCAGCGCGCTGCACCATGAACCCGGCGACCCGAGTTCGATTCCTGGTCACGCCACTAGGGAGACAAAGGCGGACGGGTGCTGGTCACCCACCCCCTCGTGTGGCGTGCCGACATTCATAGGTGCTCACTAACAGCACTTGCCCCAACAGTCTGTTAAGGCTACACAGGGGATCTTTGTCTTTGTGTGTCCGTACACGTCAAGTCTGCATTCCCACACAGCGAGCAGCAGCAGGCGTCGTTACCCTGTCGTGTTGTTAAGTGTCCTTGGTTCCCTCTGCTCAACATCGTGCCCCTAACACCCCCTTCTGTTTACACCCCCACCCCACCATCTGACTTGCCTCCCTATTGTGTCGTGTCCCGAGGTGCAATTGCATTGAGACGCCGTGCAAACACGGGCCGTACGGCAATGCTGCACGACCGCAGAGGAACGCAGCGATACGCCCACGATTCACCCAGGCTTGAGCCTCATAGACTTCGGTCCCCGTTGTGCCGAAACACACGGTGGCGGCGGCGGCGGCGGCGGCGATGGCGCGCGTTGTCACGAGACATCTCAGACCGGCGCGTGAGGTCACGCGGGTCAACGCAGCAGCACGCTGGCACGGAGTTTCCACAGCTCTCGGCCATCGAGGCCGAAACCGCAATCCAAACAATCTTGATTTGAAGCTTTCGTGACTGCAGGAATCCATATTCTTCGGTTTTTTCGGTAAAGTCACGTAGGTAGAAATAAAATTAAATTAAACAAATCACGACGTTTCGATCGCAACACAAGCAATCCGCATCAGCATCTTCTTGCCGTGGTTGTCCCACCTGATGAGGAATTGCGTGCGTTGCGATCGAAACGACGTGATTCGTTTTATTTTATTTCTACCTACGTGACTTCACAGAGAAGAACCAAAGGGCACGCAATCCAAACAATTCTAATTCGAGCGGCGCCCCCACAAGCGTCCGCGCCGCGCGCCGTCCTTCCGTCCGTGGCGCACCACGAGGTGCGGTCGGGCGTTTTAAGCCGCTTTTGGTTACACAACGCGACCGCGGCCACCGCCCCGGGCAGGGAAGCAGCACCACCGACTTTGGCCCCCCCCCCCCCCGCACCGCCGGGAAAGAAAACAGAAACTCCGCTGATGGGCGAGCAATGGAGCATCGCGCGTCGCGCAAAGCTGGGCCGGCAAGCCCAATCCTCCCTGCGCACGGGGGTGAAACTTCTGTTCGCGATTTCGAACGCTCGATTTGCAACCTAAGGGGACGGAAGCGTGAACGAATTAGCTCCGTCTCGTCCCGGGGACGCCCGTCTGTGGCGGGGCGCTCACGAGGGCTGTCGCAACGACGATGCAATATCGGGCGGCGTTTTTAGTGTCAAGTTGTGTTGCTTGTTTGAGACTCACCTTGTTGGAAACTGGCCAAATTGATCAAAGGAATGGGCAATATTGTACTATTTTTAAAAAAACTGCGCGAAATGGACAAGACTTTTTAGCCAAGGTGATGATGATGTCACAGGCCATGTGCCTTGCCTCCCCCTGTGACGTCATCAACGCGTGACGCAATCTCGCGACACCCCACGTTCTCACGCCGTGTCACGGGTCAACCTTGTGCCCAAATCGGTACGGGGCCTGATTTATTGACCTGGGTTCCATTTGCAATGGAGATAACGAGGAAATTACTCTGGCAAGTAAACCCACAATAACGCGCGAAGCTGTCGCAGCTTCGGCAATCACACAGGGTACACATTTACGGTCGTACGTCGAAAGTACGCGCTGATGCGTTGTGTGCAGTCTATAACCTTGCCGATGAAATAAAATCCCTGACGTGTACTCTGAAGTTATTTGCACAGAAATCCCCGAATGCCAGAGGCACTGTTTTAGATGTTGCCAGAGGGGGTTTTTTGTTGCTGTTGTAAACTCTAGATGATCATGCCTGTCATTCATCACACACACACACACAGACAAAGATGCCCCGTGTAGCCTCGAACAGACTGCTGGGGCAAGGGCTGTTAGCAGGCATCTATTGAGGCCAGAACAGCACGCGAGGGAGTGGGTGGTGTGCTCAGCTCCATGCCTTTCTGCCTTCATCTCCCTGGTGCTGATTTTGACATGGCACTGCAGGTAATCCATTTAAGGCTGAGTTGACCTAGGGAAGGCGCGGAACAGCATCTGATATTTGCGACTGATGTAGCCGGGAATGATACCAAAAGTTGCCAAGCTCTGACCACACACTTGTACAAATAAGAGACAAAGAACCCCCATATAGCCTAGATATGGTATTGGGGCAAGTGCTGTTAGGAAGCACCTATGAAGGCTGCAACACACACGTACGTATGCACACATGCAAACAGCAAACACAACAGCCGCCATTCGCCACTTGGTGTTGCCAAGGTGCTCGTGCCAGACTGGACGCTGTTTGAGGTCACGTGAAGTGTCAAAGGCTCGCGGGCAGGTCACGGAATAGACCCAGGTGACACACACGGCAACTACAAAGACAAAGATCCCCCGTGTATTCTAGATTTGAAGCTTTCGTGACTGCAAGGATTCATATTCTTAGGGTTTTTTCGGTAAAGTCACGTAGGTAAAAAAATTAAAATTAATAAAAGTAAAATAAAATTGTTATGCAGTCTATTCTTAGTCTTACGCCTTCACCTTACCATATTAATAAAAAGTGTGCCGTACTTGGCCCTTCCCCTCTTCAACCATTATATATACGGAGTGGTAGCTCTTGTAATCTCTCATTTACTTGATACAGCTGTCGTGGCTGTGGCGGTTCCACCTGAAGACGGAGGCTTGTGTTGCCTCCGAAACGTCGTGATTTTTATTTTATTTTACTTTTATTAATTTAAAACATTTTTACCTACGTGACTTTACCGAAAAAACCTAAGAATATCCCCCGTGTAGCCTTTTAACAGACTGTAGGGGCAAGTGCTGTTAGCGAGCACCTATGAAGGCCGACGCGGCACACGAGGGGGTGGATGGCCAGCACCACGCCCTACCGCCTTTGTCTCCCCGGTGGCGCTGATTGTACACACCGAAACCGGTACTCATGCGAGCCTGAATCGACGACAACCCAGCACAGAGACGCGCACAAACAGCAAGGGAAGCAGCAACGGTCTCGCTGCCGACAACGCCACTCCATTCTCCGCTGAATAAACAGCCGCTCGTTTGCAGTAACAACTTGATGACTCTGCGTATGTGTTTTTCCATCAAAGAACAGACACTCACACGCGCACACAAAGAGACAGATACTGAATGCGCTTCGGGAACGGTGGCGAGAACGCGGGCAGCGCGATTTCCAGAACTTTCGCTCAGAGTGGCACGGGTGGGGCGGTGGGAAATGTGACCCCCCCACCCCCCCATAGGGAATAGAGCACGCAAAGGCGAGGTGTGTGTGTGCCGTGTGTGTGTGTGTGCGTGTGTGTGTGTGCGCGTGTGTGTGCCCGTGTGTGTACGTGTGTGTGTGCGCGTGTGTGTGAGTGTGTGTGCGTGTGCGCGTGTGTGCCCGTGTGTGTGTGTACGTGTGCCCGTGTGTGTGTGTGTGCGCGTGTGTGCCCGTGTGTGTGTGTGCGTGTGCGCGTGTGTGCCCGTGTGTGTGTGCGCGTGTGTGCGTGTGATCGCCACGAGGGAGACAAAGGCGGCTCGGCGTGGTGCTGGCCACACACACCCACTTCACGTACCACAAGTGCTCGTTAACAGCACTTGTCCCAACAGTCTGTCAAGGCTATACGGGGGGTAGGGGGGGTCTTTGTCTTTTGCGTCGAGTGGGGGAGTGGTGGCGCAGTGGTTAGCGTACTGGGTTACGAACACGGCCACCCGGCCAACAAACAGTGACGAAAGTCTGAACGGGTCCTGGGCCTCTCCTAGGTTTACTCAGCCTTCAATGAGTACCCGGTGCGGTGCGTAAACATCACCGCCGGGGAGACTTTGGCGGTCGGGCGTAGGCGGTGGCGACCCACCCCCTCGTGTGCCGTGTCGGCCTGTGTGGGTTCTCACAAAGAGCACTTGCCCCTGCAGTCTGTTGAAGGCTATATGGGGGATCTCTGTCTATGTTACTGCCCCGTGGGCTGTGGTGGTGTAGTCCGTGGTTAGCGCATTGCACTTAGGGGTCATCCATTGAGTATGTACGCATGGAGGGGGGAGGGGTGGTTAACCCAAATGCGTACGCCTGCGTATGGGGGGGGTCTACTGACAATGTAGCCTCGATAATAATTGGCCTTCAAATGAGCCACAGTTCAGTGTCTTCAGCTGTCAGACAACAAGTCCTGCCGGGAGAGGTGGGACTGTGGGAGAGGTGTCACTCGTATGTCACCGTGCCCCCTGACTGCAGCTGTCACGCAGCTCAGCAAACATAAGTGGCCAAGGTACGCGACTTAATTGTTTGCTTAAACAAGTTAATATTATTAATCGTTGATGGTTTCTTGCGTGGATTAAATATCCACGGGGGGAGGGGGGGTGTAAAGAGTCCGCGTGCGTACAGGGAGGGGAGAGGGGTCAAGTTTTGACAAATTTCGCGGCCACGGCTAATTATTATTATAATCAAGCAGCGACCAATTCCCCCCTCCCCTAGGTCACCTCGGCCTTAAATGATTACATCGCGCGGCGTGTGTCAACATCGGCACTGGGGAGAGACAAAGGCGGCCTGAGTAGATGCTCGCTAAACAGCACTTTGGCCCAACAGCCTTGAAAGTGAAGCTGATTCTCCAAATTATAAGACGCACACACTCTGCAGAACAGATTGGAGCGTGGTGAGGTGGGCTGGTGGGGGAGCAGACCATACAAACTCCACACAATCTCACACACACGCAGAGAGCAGCACCACGACTCTCACAACACACACAGAGAGAGCAGCACCACGACTCTCACAACACACACACACAGAGAGAGAGCAGCACCACGACTCTCACAACACACACACACAGAGAGAGAGCAGCACCACGACTCTCACAACACACACACGCTGCGGACAGAATACGCCGCACCGAGTCTGGAGTCGAACCCGGGCCCCCCCCCATTCTTGGCGGTGGAGTCGAACCCGGGCCCCCCATTCTTGGCGGTGAGTGTTGACGATTACCGCTGCCGGGAACGAAACGAAACGTTGCTCCTGATACGTGCCCAGGGGCGACGGGGCGGGTCTAGAGATTGTTCCCGGTTGGTTTTGCAGGCTGCACCGTGACCCGGCGAGGAACAACAGGGCGTCATTCATGCACGCACGCACGCACGCACTCACAAAGATAAAGATCCCCCGTGTAGCCTTGACAGACTGTAGGGGCAAGTGCTGTTAGCGAGCACTGATGAAGGCCGGCACGGCACACGAGGGGGTGGGTGGCCAACACCACGCCAGGCCGCCTTTGTCTCCCCAGTGGCGATGTTCACACACCGCACCAGGTGCTCGTTTGAGGCTGAGTCGACATAGGGGAGGCCCAGGACCGGTTCAGATTAATCGTCATTGGGTGTTGGTGGCCGTGAGCGGGAATCGAACTCGGGTCGCCGGGTTTGTAGCGTAATGCGCCTAACCGCTACACCACCGCTCCCCACAAAAGTACACACACACACGCACACGTACACACACACATGCACAAAGACAAAGACAAAGATCCCCCGTATAGCCTTAACAGACTGTAGGGGCAAGTGCTGTTAGCGAGCACACATGCACACACACAAGCACACGCACACACACACAGAAGCACACACACGCGCACATAAGCACACACACGCACACACACAAGCACACACACGCACACACACACGCTCGCGTTACGCAACACAGAGAAAACAGAGCCGGTTAATGTTTAGCCGAAACGGCAGCACTTGTCACCTTGCTAGCGAGCTCGGCTCGTGATGATGATGATTATTCAGACTCGGGGGGACAGGGGGGCGGTCTCAGAGACTTTATTTCAGCTGGAATGGCCCGGCTGAGCTGAAGCGGATCTTTTTACAAAGGCGATCACAGCCCAAGACTATCATTGGGGCTGTGGTGGTAGTTATAGGATATCGATTGCCAGTTACACAAGACAAATACGGAGATCCATAGTGTTACACAGAGATCCGTAGAGTTGCACAGATCGTTACACACAGAGATCCATAGAGTTACACAGAAATCCATAGAGTTACACAGATCCATAGAGTTACACAGAGATCCAGAGTTACACAGAGATCCATAGAGATACACAGAGATCCATAGAGTTACACAGAGATCCATAGAGTTACACAGAGATCCGTAGAGTGAAACAGATCGTTACACACTGAGATCCATAGAGTTACACAGAGATCCATAGAGTTACACAGAGATCCGTAGAGTGACACAGATCGTTACACACAGAGATCCATAGTTACACAGAGATCCATGGAGTTACACAGAGATCCATAGAGTTACACAGATCGTTACACACAGAGATCCATAGAGTTACACAGAGATCCATAGAGTTACACAGATCGTTACACACAGAGATCCATAGAGTTACACAGAGATCCATAGAGTTACACAGATCGTTACACACAGAGATCCATAGAGTTACACAGAGATCCGTAGAGTGACACGGAGATTAGTGTCGCAAGGAGACTCAGACTTTATTATTTCAGCTGGTAATAATAATTATTTACATTTTTAAGGCGAGTTTCATCCGTAGATCCCGCCAACGCACCACCGTGTATGGAAAGACAGCGCATAGACAGAACCTGCCAGAACTAGCTGCAGTTGACCCAACTGTGACCTTGCCCACGTTCTCGCCCTGGCCCAATCTGTGGCGACTTTACAATGCGGCACGTTCGCTGCGAGTGGCGTCGTTTTTGTTGTCACGATTAAATCAACTTCTGGACTAATGATGCAGGTGGGTTGGTGAGTAAGAGTTAGGCGGGGGGGGGGGGGGTAGGTGAGTGAGCGAGAGATTAATTGAGAGTAGAGGGGGGGTACATGATGACAGCCAACACGTCTGTTCTGTATGCGTGTGTGTTGAAATTCTTTCGCACCGTACGTAGCCAACCGTGCTAATCGGAGGAAAACAAACCCAAAAAAAGAGCAATGAAGCTCGGTGGGCCTTACCTGGTGAAATAAAAAAAAGAGTTGATAGTCTTTAAATAGAATAAAGTTGGAATAATTTTTTAATGTTAAAATTTAAAACAAAATAAAGTTGGAATAATTTCTTAATGTTAAATTTAAAACAAAATAAAGTTGGAATAAATTTTTATGTTAAATTTATAACAAAATAAAGTTGGAATAATTTTTTTATGTTAAATTTAAAACAAAATAAAGTCACCCGAGACAGTAGAAGCGTGACCAATGAACAGGGCCGCATCAAGGCACGGGGGCTTTAGAGGCTGCAGCCCAGAGGCCTCCACCAGCTGGAGGGACTTCCAGAGATAAAGTGAAACGTTATTTAATTTGTGAATGCTGAATTGTATTTGTTGTTCGCCCCGTACAAATACATTTTATTTCTCTTTAACTTTGTTTTCCTTTTGAAGATATTACTGGGAGCCTCACAGTGCCTGTGTAGCCCAGGGGCCTACACAATCTTAATCCGGCCCTGCGGGTGAAGGACAAGAAACGAATCACTACGGGCACCCTCGTCCTGCCGAGAACTTTGCCAGACAATGGCACCAAGAGGTTCCAACCGAACGCCCCCCACCCAAAAAAAATCACCTCCCGGTCTGAAAAATCGTGAAAGCTCAAACCCGCGTCAATCGAAGGTTGTTCCTTTGCAGGGCCAACCGAGCAAGTCCGGTGAGCCGGACCAGAACTCCGCATTCACCAGCTCGACGTCGAGGGCCTATCCAAAGCGAAGTGTTGAGGTCTTGTGAAAGAGAACTTTGCTTCGAGTGAACGAGAGCGAGTGGAGGGGTGGGGTGGTGGGAAGGTTTTCTCCGCTCTTGCGTCGAGTGGCGGGAATTGTGGGGAGGGGAGGGGAGGGGGGCACGATTCATCAGGGTAGGAATTTAAAAGAAACGGGGGAACAGACAAAACCCTCAACAAGTGACCGTTATGTGAACAAGTTGACAAATCGATTTAGATTCTCTATCCCTCTGGGCAAGGGAGACCCGAAGAAAGGTGACGCGGTGAAAGCGCAGCCCCTGCAATTGCTCGCCTACACTTGGAGAGTATTTTTGGCCTACTCTTCCACGCTGGCTATATATCTAGGAGGGAGTACCCACGCTTTATCCCACCACAGGTGAGGGTGGGTGGGGGCGGGGTTGAATGACCACCCCCGTCCTCAACAGAATCCATTTGCGTCACGTAAAACCGAGACGATCAATACCACCCCTGCCGCCCGCGTGTAACCAACTCCAGTAATTGCTTCTCAATTGCTGCCATGTCAATGACATACATGACCGCCTCATGATCAACATTGCTGTACGCTGCGATGGTGTCTCTGTTGTGTTGAGGACTCCCATTGTTGTCGTTATTAATTATCCATCACGATCGCGTTTTCATGTTTATGCTGACATAACGCGTCGCTATTATCGTTGGGTCCTGGGAATTAATACAATTATCGTCTCTTGCGGGGACAAAACTAATCTAGTTCCCCTGCTGAAATCCATTTCGTTGTCACGTTCCGTGAGGAGGACTTTCTTTGTAAAGCCATTGCCCAATTACGATGATATTTTTTTTTCTCATTAACATTGTCTACGGTAGTTTAAATGTAAATGCGTTTTACAGCCTGTTCCAACCGTTGCAGACCGTTCAAGAAACTTTAAAAAAACTATCGATTTTTGTTATTTTTTTACCAAGTAAGGCCCACTGAGCTATGAAGTTATTTTTCATAGGCGACCTGGCCACCACAAATGAGAGCTCAACAAAGCGGCTCATCACGTGGAAATGTATAACAGCCAAAAACTCTGAACGCGTGATGTTGATTCTAAATGTGGAAAGAAAAACCGGAGGACCCGGAGAAAAATCCACGTGACCACCACGGGGGGAGAGAGCGAGAGAGAGACACGCAAACTCCAAATATACAACAGGCGTCAGAGTTGGCATCGAACCCACGACCTCCTGTAGACCAGGTGAGGGAGTCAACATCTCACCACCGTGGCGCCCTTTCTGATCGTCGCTTCACTTTCATCATTGCGTGGAGTTTCGAGACCGTGCCCCCGTGTGCGTTTTCGGGTTGTACCAATGTCCGACGTTTCGCGTCACGTACCGGGGGACTTCTTCGGGAACTGAATTGTTCAATGCACTACTGCGCGGGGAATAAAGGTCGGATTTGTGAATATTAATCTCTACGCGATGTTGACGTAGAAAACAATCACAGACCGGGCACAAATGCCACACTGGGTGGTGGGACCGGTTGGTTGGTCAGGGCAGATATGTGACGGTCGGATAAGTGACGTTGCACCATTCCGCTTTAAATCAAAACAAATAGCGGAGTCTGAACAAAAAAAAAAACCCCAAAAAAATCCGTGCCGTGGCCTCAAAAAAACTTTTCGAGGTGCGGGGAGGCGGTCGCGGACAGGGGGGGGAGTCCCTTTCCCCCTGGCCCCAACATTCATCATCACCGGCGAAAGCACGGGGGGTGGTGGGGGGCGAGATCCGGAACTCAGCACCCGCGTGGGCCTACGCCCAACGTCAACAGCCGGCCCCGAAGACGCGGGGACGACGGGGAGAGGTGCGGCGAGGGGGAGTAAGGAAGGAGAGAGAGAGGGGGGGGGGAGCGAGAAAACCCCCGCCAAAGGGAATCTGCCAAAAACAGGAAGCGATTTGCTGCTAACCGCGGGCGGGAGAGCGGCCCCGACATCGACGGTGGGAGGAGGCGAGACGCGCCAGGCCGTCCGCCCCGGTGAAGCCGGCCACTGCCGCTCTCGTACCCGAGTTCGACTCCCGCTCACGGCCATCAATCAACACGAGTGACGACCGTATGAACGGATGCTCTCCCCACTACCACCCTCCCAGCCTCGAGGTCAACTCGGCCTTAAATTAGTAGCTGTCACCTGGTGCGGTGTGTGACAAAGAACAGCGGCACCATGGAGACAAAGGCGGCCGGGCGCGGTGCTGGTCACCTTACCCCCCTTGTGTGCTGTGCCAACCTTTAATAGGTGCTCGCTAACAGCGCTTGCCCCCAAAAGTCTGTTCGAGGCCATACGTGTGACTGTGACGAGCATCGGTGGGGCAGCTGTCAGCTGGCACACCGCTGCGCCACGAAGTCTCGGACCCCGGCGGTCGATGGCTAATATTGACCGTGGGTGATGTCTCGCTCACCGCTTCTCCCCTGGGTCGACTCAGCCCTAACTGAGCTGCCATTGCCGGCGTTGGGGAGAGGGTTAAATGGGGCCAACGGCGGCGCGCTGGGCCACAAGGCTCGCTTCGTGTGACGGTGTCGACCTTGATCGGGGCTCGCTCACAGCGCCGGCGGTCTGCACGACCAATGCGTGAACGATCTGAGTCTTACCCACATAAGGAAGCGGTGCGCCGCTGTAAAGGGGTAATGATATGAGGGGCAGGAACATGTCCCCTGGAACTGCCAATATAAATATTTTTTCAGACACTGAATGGAAAAACTCTTTAGCCGTGGCCACGATTCGCGCAGAGCTTAAACTGTCAGCATCACCGAGGGGCTGAACACAACCAAAGCCCCCCCCCCCCTGCCCCCCTTTCTGGCCTGCGCTCACAAGTGACGACATCACATGTATCCCTCCTCTAATTAAGACCGAAGCAGGAGGGTTTCTACACAACTCTGGCTATCGCCTGATGATGCTGGTTGTTGTTGTTGTAATTACCGGCGAAACGTCACGGGACTCGAATCGCAAATGTTGTGGGTTTACTCTCCAGCACACAAGCGGTGTGCTGTGCTGGCAACGAATTGTCACGTTTTGTTTACGTGACAACCCTTGCTAATTGTCTGTGTCGGGTGGTGACGGGTTTAACAACGCATTTATTTTTACGCGATCTAACCCAAAAACCTCTATTGTGGATAATGTTGGTCGCGAAAGATAAATTGAACACAACTGTTCGAGCTTATTTCGCCAAAAGCTCAAGAGTTGTTTAATAGCTTTTACAGAGACAAATAAAACACAATGTCTCCCTAAGTAATCACAATACTCTCAACGCACGTTTAGAAACGTGCGTTCAGAGTATGTGGCTGCTATAAATGTCCACGTGATGGGCCATTTCGTTGAGATTTCATTCGTGGGCAGGTCGCTTCTGAAAAAGAGCAATGTAGCACGGTGCGCCTTACTTGGTGAAATAAAAAAAGAGTTGATAGTTTTAGATAGAATAAAGTTGGAATAATTTTTTCATGTTAAATTTAAAACAAAATAAAGTTGGACTTATTTTTTTATGTTAAATTTAAAACAAAATAAAGTTGGAATAATTTTTTTACGTTAAATTAAAAACAAAATAAAGTCACCCGAGACAGTAGAAGCGTGACCAATGGACACGTTCTGACTGCCGAGGGAGCTATAGGCTCTCGATTCACCCTCGACTGCACATCGTGGGTGAAGCTGTACGCGTGTGAACAGTGGTGGACCATTGGGGAGGGGGCCTAAGCAGTAAAACAAAAACATTGGCGGGAGGCTCCCATTTTAAATGTCTCCACTTCTTGCGAGATGACAGACGAGTGATAACGGAGCTGTGACGAGATGAGAGAGCTGTGGGCCAAGGATGCGGCTGTGAGGATAACGAGAGAAGGGACCCACCAGCAAGACGGAGATGAGAAAGATCCATTAGCGTCGTCGTTAATTGAATGGTTATGCTCGATAGGCTTCGAGTTTGAGGCGATATTTGGCGCATCCATATTATTATTTTTTGTCTCATGAATCCGAGGCCCCTTGAGCTGTGTGGGGACCCTAAGCTTTAGCTTTATTTGCGTCTGTTGAGCACCACCACCACCAGCCACCACCACCACCACCACGTGAAGACAACTTTTACTTGCTGTTAGCGAGCACCTATGAAGGCCCGCATGGCACACAAGAGAGTGGGTGGCCAGCACCATACCCAGCCACCTTTGTCTCCCAAGTGGCAATGTTTATACGTCACACCAGGTACCTATTTGAGGCTGAGTTGACCTAGCGAGCGCGCGCACACAGCCTCGCCACTTTCCATCTCTCTTCCCCGAACAGCTGACCCATCCCTCCCAGTCTCCGTGCTGGGACCGAGACAATCGTCTTCAAATGTAACCGACCCCGTTTTAAATCAACTACACTCCTCTTAAAAAATATTTTTGAGGCCGTAAAACAGTTGGGGCTTTTATTTGTGTCCTGCTCTTAAGCAGCAGCAGCAGCAGCACCACCACTCCAAGTTTGTATTTTATTTGTCTGTATTGCCCGTGCATGTGTGTTTAGCCCGACTCTCCCAGCCCCTCCACCTCCTCCTCTTATACCCAACGCCTACTCGCTCCCCCTCCTCCTCAAGCGAGCACTTCCACAACTCTTTACAAAACCGCGGGCTGCTGCTGCTGCCGCAGTGAGGATTACGCCGGGCGTTTCAAGAGACCCGGCGTCTGGCCCAAAGCGACGGTCTCCGAGCAAAGATCCCTCGGGGATAGCGGGGGGCGGCGGGAGCGGGGGGGGGGGCACATTCTCGAGCAGCTTTAAAGTCCGTGGCCGTCTGCCGTCGACGCTATGACAACAGCAGCTGCTCGCCGAAATGGACGCGCGTTCACGTTGCCAGCCCGTTCAAGTTGCCAGCACGCCCCGCCCCCCCCCCGGGATCATGGTCACCTGATCATGGTCACCTGAACCTGATCATGGTCACCTGATCATGGTCACCTGATCATGGTCACCTGAACCTGATCGAACGTGCGATGTCCGGTGAGCGCAAAGCAGTAGGCTACCCCTCTGGAGGGGCGCCCTATCGCTCTCTCTCCATCGACCTTCCTTTTAACGCGCCCCAGTAGATGGACAACACGCCCCAGTAGATGGACAACGCGCCCAGTAGATGGACAACGCGCCCAGTAGATGGACAACGCGACCCAGTAGATGGACAACATGCCCGGGGGAGACGGAGCGACTATATCCGCTCGCTCACTCGCACGGGGAAGCCGGACTGGGCTTGGGTCGAGCGAGAGACCTCGAGGGACGGCGACGACTTGGGGGGGAAGCCTTCATCCAGCAGCGGATAGAACACCGCTGCCTGCGTTGATACAGCAATCATCATCATCATTGTTACTTGACGTCCACCCATCGATCGGTTCGACCACGCGTCGTTCCCAATGCTCGTGTCTCCGCTGGCAACGCCGCGACGCCCCCTTGCATCATCGCTCGGCAGACTCACGAGAGAGACGCTCGCTCGGACTCGTCTGACCATTACATCATCTCCCCCCCCCCCACGAACCCCACCACCACACACCCCCCTCGAAAAAAAATCAACCCGTGCCATGGGAATGTTCTCATGTACGGGCGTGTGCGGCGACTGGGCTCAACGTCAAGCGTTCTCCCACGTGGTGTCTCCCCGGCGCCACCAACCTTGAGGGCGCTTTTCTTTCGCACGGCCAGGGAAGACAGCACGCTGTTTGGCGATTTCAGTTCGAAGGAAGAATTCGCCCGTCACGACGCTTCACCCCCCCCCCCCCCCCCCCCCCCCGCTGCGTCGTGACGGTCCCGCACTCCGGCAGTCGTGCCCGGTTCGATTCGATCATCCGGCGCGGCGGTTGATGGCAATCGAGCAGGAGTTTCTTAAACCCCCTCCCACCCGGCGGTATAAATGGGTGCACCGCAGTTAGGTCGATCCGACGGGTCGTGTGCGGTGGGGTAAAGTGTGGGTACTGCCACTTCGTTTGAGACATCCGACGAGCATCGAGGAGTAGTCCCCTCTCTCGTGGAAGCCCTTCTGCCATCGGTGGCACAGGTAGGTAGTTGCAGGGCTGCACCTTTAACCTTAGCCATCCACTGAGCTGGGAGAAGCCGGAGAAAAATCCACGCGACCGCAGGGAGAGAGACATGCCAATTTCAAATAAACAGGCGTCGTCAGGGTCGGGATCGAACCCACGCCCTCCTGTATAGCAGGCGAGGTATGGAAGGGACTTAACGGATCGCTCAAATCCTGGTTGAAGGTTGTTGGTTCAAGCCCATCATTTTTATAGGGTCGATAAAACAAGTAACACTTTGTGAAAATGCAACAGTGGTTGTGCTACGGAGAGACTCGCCTCTGCCATAGCTACGAGGCATTTCCACCATTGGCGCAGGGGCTGAAACACGGGAGAGGAGCATCGCGTTTATGCTCGTTGGAGCAGAAAATCACTTTCACCGGCAATCATACAATGTGGGAAATGGTCCAAAAACCGATTAAAATCGAGCCGACGTTTCCATAACGCAGGGCGTGCGATGGGGAGCACTGCAACCCGGGGTGGCTCCTCGCCGGAGCCGTGACCGTGCACAGGAGGTGCGTTGCGTGTTGAGTCGTGGACTCAATTTTTTTCCCCAGCCCAACGTGAGCACACGGGCGCAGAATCCGCAACATTTTGCGCTGAACGCTGCCGGCGTTTTTTTGGTTGTTAACAATCTCAGGTCGAGGCTCGTTTCAAATCTCTCCGGCACGTCGGTCGAAAACATTTTCACGCACACAAATCCCTACGTCGGGGTTTTCATGCTCCGCTCAAACGACCACAGGTGTGGGTGGGCACGGTGGGTACGATGATCATTTTGTTATCCTGGACTACGAGGCTAGCGGGAACATTTATTGGATTTGTATTAACATGATGTTATTCCAAATGCGTTATAGACTGATCCCCAAACCGCCTTGGTGGCTCAGTAGCAGAGCGAGCAGCTCAAAACACGGAAGGTCAAAAGTTCAAATCCTGGTTGGGGGTTAACTCAACTCATCATTCCTCTGGGGGGGTAGATAAAATAGCTACCACTTTGCGGGGAAGTCTCTACGCGAGTCACCGGTGCTCAGTCCGCTTGAGAACCCTCGGTTTAATGAGGGGCGGCGACCCAGACCCGAACCAAGGATCCCAGCGGGGGCCCTGAACCGCTGAGTCAACTTGCGTGACCTCTCGTTCACTGCTCATTAACAACAGGAGGACAATTGTCTCTGCTTTGCCACTCTCTTCACTGCGAACACGGCATCAAAGCCAGTGGACTCTCACCGGCAGGAACGGTGTTTGCTTTAAGAGGTCCCCGAAGGAGCAGCAGCTACAATGACGAAGCCCCAAGGCTCCCCACCCCGCCCCCCGCCACATTAACCCGTGCATTATTTCCGCTGCTTCTGCAGTTCTCAGATGAGTCGCGAAATTGGTGAACGAGCAACGGGCCGCAGATCCATCGGCGTGCAATGAAAGCTGCCACCACCACCATCACCACCATTACCATCACCACCACCATCATCACCACCATCATCACCACCATCATCACCGCCATCACCATCATCACCACCACCATCATAGCTTTAACAGACTGTTGGGGCAAGTGCTGTTAGCGAGCACCTATGAAGGCCGGCACGGCACACGAGGGGGTGGGTGGCCAGCAACACGCCCAGGCCGCCTTTGTCTCCCCAGTGGTGATGTTTACACAACGCACCAGGTACTAATTTGAGGCTGAGTCGACCTAGGGGAGGCCCAGGACCGGTTCTAATAATCGTCACCGGTGTTGGCCGTGAGCGGGAATCGAACCCGGGTCGCCAGGTTCGTAGCGCAGCGCGCTAACCGCTACACCACCGCTCCCCACCTACGAAGGGCCTAATGACACACACGCACACGCGCACACACACACGCACACACACGTGCGTACACACACGCACACACACACGCACGCACACACACACACACGCACACACACACGCACACACGCGCACACACACACGCACACACGCGCACGCACACACACGCACGCACACACGCACACACGCACACACACGCACACACACACGCACACACACGCACGCACACACACACGCACATATGCACATGCACACACGCACACACGCACACACACGGACGATGGGCGCACGCGCGGTGCATGCTTGATGAGAGGATCGTTGAAGTAGACTCGTGTTACAGATGAACTCTCCCTGAAGATCTCCGAGGTTTCGGTTACAGGAATTGGGAGTGGGCGTGCGGTTTAGCAATAGCCGTGAAAGTGAGTGCACGTACGTGCGAGTGCGCGTGTGTGGGGAGCGGTGGCGTCGTGGTTAGCGCTACGAAACTGGCGACACGAGTTCGATTCCCGCTCACGTCCAACACCGGTGACGATTATATTATCTGAACCGGTCCTGGGCCTCCCCTAGGTCGACTCAGCCTCAAACGAGTACCTGGTGCGGTGTGTAGTAGACATCGCCACTAGGGAGACAAAGGCGGCCTGGGCATGTTGCTGGCCACCCACCCCCTCGTGTACCGTTCCGGCCTTCATAGGTGCTCACTAACAGCACTTGCCCCGACAGTCTATTAAGGCTATACGGGGGATCCTTATCTCTTTTTGTTGTGTATAGATATATAGATCTGTAGATATGCCGACCGATTTGCGGGTTTACCAACGTCGTTTTTTGGCGAACGCGCGCGCAGAGAGATCCCTGTGGAGTCTACGACGACTGCTGACAAACAATCAAAGCCACTCAGGCGCGTCCGTCGATAGCGCTCGGAGTGCGGGCGACCAAAAACGAGAAGAGTGCAAGACGCGGTGACTTGGCAAGGGAATCCGTTCAGGGCAAGCGGTGTTAGACTTTTTAAATCCTTTATATTAAGTTCACTTTGCTTGCTTGCTTGCGCGCTTACGACCGTGCAAATCTTTCGGTCGTTTTTTAACCCACTTCCCGTGATCCAATCGAGCTGACATTTTGCACACAGACTCGTTGTGCGTGACAATTTATTTTCGTGAAAATTTTTTTCCATAACTTTACACTTTTTAAGAATTTTGTTTATATTTAATTACCAATTTCTTAATGGTGGCAGGCAATCATCTGACCCATAGGTGGCAGCCATCTCAAGCCAGAGGACGAGAGGACTCTAGCCGCCACGCATATAAAGGATTTATAGTGAAAAACTTTGTTTTTACGGGTTAATTTTTTATTATCTCTAGAACATCGCTTTTTTTTTACTTTTAAACAACTTTTATTGCCACCAGCAGCAAAAGCACTGGAGGCGATATCAATATGAAATACACAAAGTCGCCAGCAAACAAAAGAAAACAAACGCTACAAATCCACGCGCTGTGGCGCTGAAAGCACCGAGCGCAATACAACAGAAAAGTCACGTGGTTGTGGTGGTCATCGCGCACGCCACGGTGACGAGCGAGCGCTTCAGAAGGTGAACACGAGGGTGCCGTCCACGCTGGTACAGAGGGCTTTTCCGGCTCCCCAGCGTTCGAAGAAGACGTGCACATCACCGGCATGTGTGTGGTACATGGCGTGCTCCAGCTGGAGCCGCGCCTTAAGCAGGCCTCTGAACACTGGAAGCACAGAGCAGCCGTCAGTGTCACCCTCCAGTATCTTTTTTCTCGTTTTGTACACCGCCATCTTCGCCTGCACGCAGGCGAAGTTGGCGAGGTCATAAAGCGGTGTTAGAGAGCGGGATTGCTGGTGGTGGTGTGGCCAGCACCACGCCCGGCCACCTTTGCCTCTCCGGCGATCGCGTCAGCGCACCGCACCACGACGTAGGGGGGGGGCCCGATCGTTTTGGGATAAATCGCCGCTGATGTTGCCTCGTGGCTGGAATTTGAACTCGGGTCACCACCGGGTTCTGGAGCACAGCGCGGTAGGTAACCACCGCGCCGCCGCCACCACACAAAGACACAGAGCCCACCCATGTCGTCTCTCTCGTTGACTTGTTGTGGCAGGGCAGGGTACCAAAGACAAAGATGCCTCCGTGTAGCCTTCACAGACAGTTGGGGCAAGTGCTGTTAGCGAGCACCTATGAAGGCCGGCACGGCACAGGAGGGGGTCGGTGGCCAGCACCTCGCCGGGCCGCCTTTGTCTCCCCAGTGGCGATGTTTACACATCGCACCGGTTCATAAAATCGTCACCGGTGTTGGCCGTGATCGGGAATCGAACTTGGGTCGGCGGATTTTGTAGCGCAGTGCGATAACCACTACACTACCGCTCCCCGCCCCATAGACAAAGATCTCCCCTACAGCCTTAAAGGACTGTTAGGGCAAGTGGTGTTAGCGAGCAATTATGAAGGTTGGAACGGCAGACAAGGTGGTGGGTGGCCATCACCACGCCCGGCCGCCTTTGTCTCCCTAGTGGCGATGTTTACACAACGTATCAGGTACTCATTTGAGGCTAAGTTGATCTAGGGGAGTCCCAGGACCGGTTCAGATAATTGTCACCGATGTTGGCCGTGAGCAGGAATCGAACTCGGGTCACCGGGTTCTTAGCGCAGCCAGCTAACCGCTACACTGCCGCTCCCAAAAAGAAATCAAGACACGCCCGCATGAATACAACCTTGCCCTGCCGTGCACCAAATCTCAAAATTCGCTCGTCCAGACGCCGTCCATAAACTTTTGTTTAAAAAGCCCGTGTCCGTCCAGACGAACGCAGCGCCCATTCCATACAATCGCTCACGCGGTGCGTGCCACGCTCGTTCTTTTTATTTCATCGTTCCGCGATTTAAATTTTCATGAAGCCGTCACCCCCCCCCCCCCCCGACCCGCTCCGCTCCATCCTCCTCGCGAGCGCTCAAGACAAGCGGTCACTCCTCTCATGGTCCCATCCAGAGTCGCAGCACTCGCCACCGATGACTGCGCACACACACAGACAAAGGTCCCCCGTATAGCCTATAACAGACTGTTGCGGCAAGTGCTGTGAGCGAGCACCTATTAAGGCCAGAACGACACACGAGGGGGTGGGTGGCTAGCACTACGCCCGGCCGCCTTTGTCTTCCCAGAGGCGATGTTTACACACCACACCAGGTACTCATTTCAGGCTGAGTCGATCTAGGGGAGGACTGGTTCAGATAATCGTCACTAATTTTGGCTGTGATCGGGAATCGAACCCGGGTCACCAGGTTCACAGCGCAGAGCGCTAAACACACACACACACATAACGCGTCGCATGAAATTTGGTTTTGCACTTCATTCGGCAAAATTCCAGCGGTGAGAATTTAAATATCGGCACGACGACGAAGCTGACTTGGAGCGAGTGGGGAAGGTGCCGCCCTTCACTGCTCGTCTTGGGAAGCGATCTTAGAGGCCGTTCGCGAGCCCGCAATGTTGCACTGCTTTGCGAGGAAATCGTGCGAGGGATATACTCCGTCTCACGAACTTGGTGCCGAGGTCTTGAGACGCAGGATCCACGGTGGCTCGGAGATGTTAACTACCTCGCCTGGTACACAGGAGGTCGTGGGTTCGATCCCGACCCTGACGCCTACTGCTGTATATTTGGGTTTGCGTGTCTCTCTCACCATCATCACAGTGGCTAGGAGATGTTAACTACCTCGCCTGGTACACAGGAGGTCGCGGGTTCGATCCCGACCCTGACGCCTGCTGCCGTATATTTGGAGTTTGCGTGTCTCTCTCTCTCTCACTCACCATCATCACGGTGGCTAGGAGATGTTAACTACCTCGCCTGGTACACAGGAGGGCGTTAGTTCGATCCCGACCCTGACGCCTCCTGTATATTTGGAGTTTGCGTGTCTCTTTCTCTCACCATCATCACGGTGGTTAGGAGATGTTAACTACCTCGCCTGGTACACAGGAGGTCGTGGGTTCGATCCCGACCCTGACGCCTCCTGCTGTATATTTGGAGTTTGCGTGTCTCTCTCTCTCTGCCCATGGTCGCGTGAATTTTTCTCCAGGCCTTCCGGTTGTTCCCTCAACATTCAGGATGAACATCGCCACGACTTTAGAGTCATCGGCCGCCATGAATGTCCACGTGATAAGCCACTTCGTTGAGCTATCATTTGCGGTGACCAGGTCGCTTCTGAAAAAGAGCTGCATAGCTCTGCGTGAGCCTTACGTGGTAAAGTAAAAAGTAGTTTACAGTTTAAATAGTTTATAGTTTTAGATAGCGCAATGGGGATACAAGTGGGTAAAAAAACGCAACAACAACAACAGCACAATAGAGACGTCATGTGAGATGGCTGCCTGCCAGGCTAGAGTCTGCAGAACAAGGTGGATTTTATTTTTATTCCACTGGGCAATGTCAACGACTCCAAAGTAAACGCCACACACCTGTGCAGCCACGCACGGGCACGGTCAATTACCTGTGCAGGTGGGTCGTAGTAATTTGGAGCGGACCATCCGTCAAAGGAGGGGAGGGGAGGGGGGGGCAGTCGGTGAGTGGTGGTGGTGGTGAATGGCGTTACGAAATGTGGTTGCTTTGTAAGCGGGTGAAAAGGACTCCGGTAACGTTACACTCTGGTGGGTTAGTGGGGTCACGGTTACGGGTTACGGTTTGAGTGACCGGAGCTAAATAAACCGTGTTCCGATTATTATTGTTATTATTATTCTTTTTTATCGTCCAGTCTGGAGCTCCCGCTAATGGAGGCCCCTTCCACCAGCAGTGCCGTGATCGTGGAATTGCAGGGCTGCACCTTTATCCTCACGAGCAAGGCTCTCGGCGTCTGCCTCTGAGCTTCTCGTAATGGGGGCTCAATGTTATTTGGCAGTTAACTTGACAATCAGCAGCGAATCTGTATGCTGGCCAGGACCACAAACGCCGTTCCGTTCCAATGCTGCATGCACGTTGGGAGTGTGTCTTCCACCCTCCAACAGGCATTTCAGGGCTTATTATTCCAAGCCTGGCAACAGAATTGGTGTGGCAAGAGGTTAAGGGTCATCGTCGTCAGCCTTGCTCAATCCACTGCTGGATGAGGTTCTGGCCAAGCCTCCACTGCCACCGCCGCCATCCCTCAGCGCGCCCGCCACGCGGTGGGACACTGAACAACGCTGCGAGCGAGCGGATTGATGAACGACTCGTGTGTACCTACACTTTACCCCACCGTTCGAGTCGCCGTAGCTAAATGTGCCAATTTTTATTGAGGTGGAAGTACGCTGGGGGGGGGGGGTGGGCGGTGTAATTTTTAAAGAGCAAAATATTGAAACGCATTGTTTATTTTCTCTTACCGGTTATTAAAGGCACTCACGTATAAAATAAAAAATCCCGAGCGCTTGATTAAATCAATTGATTTGACATAATCGGATTACAATTTGCATGCAGTAATCTCTTTATGCGCCATGTGATGCTCATTATAGATACCTGTTTGGATAAACAATATATAAATATATGTTTCTGTTGAGAAAAATCTGTCCGGGCCAATCATTCATTGCCGTGTAACTCACGTAACCGGGAATGAAGCCCAAGATTAGTCTCTTGCGAGCCGGACATCCCTGCTCTAGAGAACACGTGGCAAGCGGGGAGTGAGGTCATCGCCAATGGGGGTGGACATGGTTTGATTTCAATCTGGCGCCACGCGGAAGCCCGCGTCGTTTTTTTTCCAACGGCCCGATTAATCGCGTGCCGCTGGACGGGAGGTGATGTAGTCGATTAGCGAAGGCAGGAAACCCCCTTACAAAGCCACACCCAGCCTGATGACGTTGCCAATGATGGCAATGACGTCACCGATCCCCGCCCACCTCCCATCCAGGACACATTCGGGAATAGAGGCAATACGGTTTCTCCCGACTGCTTTCGTGTGTATATCCGATTCGTCGAGTAATCATCGATAGCAGCATGGCAGAGTAATTGAAAGAGCAATTAGAGCAAAGTAAACCGTTAATTGGAAGAGCCATCGATCACTCTACACGGGACAAAAGGAGAAGTGGCCGGTTATCAGCCGACACGTCCAGCCAAGCTTAACCCAGCCTGGCCGACACGGTCTGGTTAGTAAGCACGCAACAATACACCCCCCCCCCCCTCGTCCCCCCACCTCTCCCTCCATCTCCCCCCTACCCAAAGGCCCGCGATGTGATGGATTGCCATAATTGGGGAACAGTTGAATGCAAAACAAATCTGTTGATTCCGCACCGTTTCCCATTCGCACATTTCGACTCGTGCGCCCCATTCGCCCAAGTGTGACATTTCGCATGCGATTTGCATGACTTGTAAATAAGCGAGGGACGAATAGGTCTCCCAAATCCCATTGGGTAACACAAAGATCCCCCCCCCCCAAAGCCTTAACAGACTCTCGGGGCAAGTGCTGTTAGCGAGCACCTATGAAGGCCGGCACGGCACGCGCGGGGGTGGGTGGCCAGCACCACGCCGGGTCGCATTTTAGGGCAGGCCCAGGACCTGTTCAGATATTCGTCACGGGTTTTGGCCGTGAATCGAACTCGGGGGGCCGGGTTCGTAGCAGATTAACGCACACACACACACAGTTCAGCCGCTTGTATTACTGGAAGAGACCCGTGCAGTTGTAGAATTAACTGAGTGCGTCAGCGCCACTGAACAATGATACACATGGTGTTGTTGCCAGATCGAAAATATTCCACTTTCAGATGCACTTTTGTGGCCTTCTGGAATGCTCTTCCTTCCGATATTAGGAGGCCACTGGAGCCATGCACTTTTAAATTCACGTAAAAAAAAACGAATTTCTATCGCACAGTTGTTTGTGTTTAGTTTCTTGACCTTTCCCCCGCACCTCCGATTAGCACGGTTGGCGATGTACAGTGCGAGAGAAGTTCAACACGCATACGAATGATTAGTGCGGCTCTGAAGCTTGCAGTGATGGATATCACTGTGGGCCCCTTCGAAGGGGTCGGCCTCACGTGGCCTGGGGGGGGGGGGCGTGTGAAACGAGGTCGTGGGCGGGGTCAGTCCTGCGGGCCGCGTATCCGCGACCCCTGGCCTACACCGGGCCCGCCTGTCTCAACTCAGCCTTCTTTCTTAGACGTCGCACCTTTGACCCTGCGACTTCTTCACCGACCGCTGTCCGACTGGGCACCGCTCAGGGCAAGGCAACGCAGGTTCAACCCTCGTCCAAGGAGCTGAGGTTACAGGTCACGGCAGCGCCCTGCCCACCCCGTCGCACGCCCATCGCTTTTAACGAATGGCACGTGTGGGCAGGTTTCATGTCGTCGAAGCGCATGTCTCCGCGCATGTTGAACATGCGAACCTGCAGCCTTCTCGGGCCGAGGCACTTGACCCCCCCCCCACCTCCCAAGCCCCTGTCAGGATCGTAATTGAGGAAAAGGACGTCAAGGCGGTTTGAGTCCTGGCGGAATATTTCCACATCGAGAGGTCGACGCGTGGACGGGTGATGGATGGTCCGAGCAGCGGACGAATAAATGGAAACGCCGAGGCACAAACGAATAAACAACAACAATGACGCACATCTAATCTACAGGGGCATCAAGATGAAGCCGCTCAACGTTGAAAAAGAACAAGTTTGTACTGTGTTTTGATCTATTCTTAGTTTGTCCGTATTTCAAACTATTTATAGGGAGGCCTCGTTCGGCAATTCCTGCCACATCGTATTTACAAGTGCATTCCTGGTGTGCGCGCGTGCGAGCGTGTGTACACAGTGTAAAAAGGGAAATATTTTCACTGGCATTCAAAACTCTTAAACAAAAATAATTGGGCTATGCTTGCGATGTCGGGCGACTCGCTTAAAAATAGTCGCCCCCCTGCCCCCTCCTCTGTCTGGCCACCGTGTGGCGAGATCCCCGCTCAGCGGAGGCACGGGGGCAAGGGGTTAAATCCACGTGAAATGGACACCACGCACAGACGGAGAAGAGAAAGGGGGAAAAAAACGTTCTTCACACGGCCGGCGCACACTCCCAACTTTTCTCAAAATCCGCTTATTCCTGGCCGGGCGCGAGAGGAAGGAACGTCGGCATCGTCAGGTCTGGAGACGGGATGAGCGTCAGCAGGCCCACACACACAAAGGGGGCAAGACAGCAAGCGGCCGGCAATAAACGAGTCGAAGCGCTTCTCGAACTGGGCAAGGTCGTCGGACCGTTTGGACCTCCCTCCAAGTCGTCTCAATTCCCAAGCGGAGCGCTGCCAGGCGAAGGAGTTCCCTGCCTACCGTTCTGGAGTAGCGTTGTCAGCTGTGAGGTACAGCAGCAACAGCAACAACAGGAAAATTTCATGAGGATAAGAAGGATATCTCACAAGACCGGAAGAGGGGAGATAACTACACGTGAACGCATTGTCTATTGTCATTATTATTACTACTGCTACGCAACTGACCGTAACCGGACACTTTTAACGTCCCCGCAAACTTCACCGATTTCCCAGGAAACCGGCTATAGCCCCCCCCTCCCCCCAACAAAGGGGGCCGTCCTGGGAAATCCGGGACAGGTGGCAACCCCGCTCAGGTGTCTGCATCGCTCGGCCGCTATTGCTCGGAGTCGGTGGGTCTCTCACTTTCTTGAAGCGCCGCGCCAAATGTTTGTTTTTCTGCGTCAGCTCGAGTCTAAATTGGCCAATTACGTTGCCCCCCTCGCTCCCCCCTCTGGAGCCAAAGTGCTTCGTGACGATCGGATTGCTTCCTGTTTTCAGTGACCCCTGGGTCTCAAAAAAAAATTTCGAGGTGGGAGAAAACAGAAAGAGAAGGGGGGAAAAAAAGACAAAAGGGACGAGCAACGCCTTTTCTGCGAAGCGCTCGGTCTTTGATGCTGCAGAGTGGAAAATAATGGTTAGCGCCCCCCCCCCCCGGCCTCTCCACCCCGACCCCCCAATCCCATTACCTGCCCCGTCGCTTTGTTTGGGTGGCGTCTCCAAACGCGAGCGGCACTCGGACGCCCAACGGCATTAGCGATGCCAAAACAAAGCCTCGTTAAGAGTTTGAAAGGGGAAAAAAGCGGCGATGGTGTGGGCCGTGTGATTGCTGTGTCTCCCTCCCTCTCCTCTCTCCTCGTGGCTGTGTGGAGTTTCCCTCCAGGTTTCCCCCCCTCCGCGTTGAGAATCAACATCACGCGTTCAGAGTGTTCGTCTGCTGCAAATGTCCACGTGACGAAAAGCCCACTTCGTTGAACGGTCATTTGTGATGGCCAGGCCGCTTCTGAAAGAAAGAACTATACAGCTCAGTGGGGCCTTACCTGGTGAAATAATAATTTAAAAATAAATTAATAGTTTAGTTTAAGAAGGGCCTCCCCCCCAAGCGCTCGAGTGAGCTCAAGAAAGCCCCCCCCCCCTTCTCTCGGGCGTCTGGCCTACACTTTCATACTGGTCAGACGTCTTGGGGAGGAGGAGGTGGTGGTGTGTGTGGTCAGGAGGGGGTAGCCACGGTTGATCCCACCAGAATCGAACCCGCCCATCGCCTCACTGCGGCGTTACCCAGTTTGTGTTTTGCTGCTGCTGCTGCTGGACGGACAAAAGACGGAATAGCGATAAATCACGATCTCAAAACGTGCCGCTCGCGAAAGAAGCGACAAATTTGAAGCGATAAATAACGACGATGATAACGATCACGGCAAACGATGGAAATGATGACCGATCCGATGTTTGCAAAGAGACGGCGGCGGGCACACTGGAGATCAGCACGGAGGTGCAGGGCGTGAGAATCTAAGAAACTCGACGATTGTTTGAGCTGCCGCACGCTCCAGGGCATGGAATCGAACCGGCGCTCCTCCGAAATGCGAAGTTCCGGCGTGCCCCGACCGACACGCGGCGGCAGTGTCCCAGCGATGACAAACAACGACCGGGAAGTCGCGAGGAATATTCAGAAGGCAGCTTTTAAGTGGCGCAGCTGCGGGCCGACGAGTGCGTGGCCGCGCGAGAGAGATAAGATCGCGGCACTGAGCCCCGGTCCCATCCCGCGATCGCCTGATCGATGAGAGCGGGCAGCAGCTAATTGATCCGGTAACGGGAGAAGCCCTCTCTGCCAGGGGTAACCGTGGGCACAAAGGCTCGTTAGCGTCCCAAAACAACCCTCTCAGCCGAGCGGAGCGGGCGGCAGAGAACCACACCGCGTCACGCTTCCCCCCACCCACCCCCCTCTCCACCGTCGGAAATGCGCGAGACGTTTTTTTTTATTTTAAGCGAAATAAAATAATGCTTTCCCGCCCCCTCCCCTGAAAAATAAACTCAACATTTTCAACAAAAAACCACCCAAGGGCTTATAGGCGTCGGCAACAGCTGGCAGGCAGGCAGGCAGCCCGACCTCTTCAGGGTGTTGCATCGGCCGTTTCTGGCCAAAGCTTCGGAAATTTTCCATCACCCGCAGCTCCGCGTGGGCGTTTTGTGAGCGGCCACGGATTTTGTTGGGACCCTGCTCTGCCACAGCGGCGGTGTCGTGGCCGGCGCGCTGCACTCGCAATCCGGAGGGCGCCGGTTCGATTCCAACTCCCGGCGCGCACTGCGGTTGAAGCAACCGTGCAAGTTTTCTTGAATCGAGATGTTAACCATCTCGCCTGGTATCTAGGAGGTCGCGGGTTCGGGCCCGACCCTGACGCCTGCTGCTGTATATTTGTAGTTTTCGTGTCTCTCTCCCCATGGTCTCGTGGATTTTTCTGCAGGTCCTCCGCTTTTTCCCCTCCACATTTTGAATCAACGTCACGCGCAGCGTTACAATCGCTACATCTCAGAATGTTTTTCCAGAATGTGTATTAATCCTGGAGGAATCCGATGAGCTATGAAGCTATTTTTCACAGATGTCCTGTAGTTTTCACAGATGTCCGGTCGTGCCCTGCTGGCGGTAGGCCGTGCACTAGAAACGTCTCTAAAGAGCCCCTCTATGGAAGGTTTTTTTCCCGTCTCTTCCTCACTGGCGATACCCACACTTCACCCCACCAGCACACGTAACGCTGCCAACGGACTGACCGCCGAGTACCCATTCGCACTGCCGGGTGGACTAAGAGGCGGCAGGAGGATTTTAGGAACTCGCCGCGCCGGAAGATTGAATAGAACCGGCGTGATCTCTGGATTGCAAGTCCGGTGCGGTGTTAACCTCACCGTTACACGATGGCAGCATCCCAGCAGAAGTGTTTTCATAACAACGGTATCCAAATGAATGGCTCATCCTTGACGTTTCTGGGAAGCAAACGATCCACGCACCATGGAGCCCTGAGCCGGGCTGCAAGCATTCGCGACGATGTCAACGATGCTAACGGGAGCGATGATGGCGAACGCAAATTTTTCGGTGTCGTACATTCAACGATCATAATTATATTCGCTTACAGGCCTTTGTCAATGCAGCCTTCCCTCCACACCGTGACGGTTATTGGGAGTTGCCGGACCACGCTTCGCCTTGCTGGTGCAGTTTGGGTTGATGAAGGAGAACACAGGGCACAGAGCCGTGCCGAGTAGCACTCACTGCTGATGTTAGCCGGGGCCGGGGATCAAACTCGGGTCGCTGGATTCGTAGCGCGGGACGCTGGGCGAAGCGCCGCCGCTCCACAACCAGTTATTTTGGTATAATCATCCATTGCGAACTAAATCAAATATACAAAGAAAAGAAAAACGACATTACACGTTTTCTATGAAATGATAATACAACGCATACATTGCGATTTGCGTAACAATTTGGGTAATTGGCGACGTGATCGCGAAACCGATCGCTCGCTCGCACTCGCAAATTGCATCGCAAATTGTATTCTACTAAAGACTCCACCGCCATCATCGTCATTTGCCACGAGGATTACGAGGAAGCCGCGCGAGCCAAATCTCACAATCCCACCCACGTGGCCACAAACATTTGCCAGCTCAGCGGAGGAGTGCGGGGGAGCTGCCCGGAACAGACGGCGAGAACAGGAGGGAGACGCGGGGAGAGGGGGAGGAGGAGGAGGAGGGAGAGGGCAGAGAAAGAAGGAGTGGGAAGGCGAGTCACTCAGGAGGGAGTTGACGGGAAAGAAACAGGAAGAGGTGACAAGGGAGGGTAGGAGGGAGGGAGGGAGTCGATGGAAGATGGAAGGGAAGAGGTGCTGAGCGAGGGAGGTGCGATGTGGCACTGCTGCTGCTGCTTCCCCAAGGGGGGCATTCGCAAGAGTGGAAACTCGGAGCCGTTAATTGGGGCGCGCTCTCGCCTCGGACCCAACACCTCGGGCACTGGGGGGGCGGGGGGCGGGGGGCGGGGGGCGGGGTTGGTGGATTGCTCGCGGAAGGAGGTGTTGAATGAAAGTGGCGTGACGCTGGCCGTGGGTCAGTCCGTGGGGCCACTGGGGCGGTCAGGAACATCGGACGAAATATCGCGAATCGGAGGACACGACGGGAGGGGGCTAGCGATGTGTCAGGGGGCGGGGGGGGGCGCGAGTGGAACGCTGAGAGTCGCGCGAGAACCAGTGGCGAGGTCTGAGTCCAAATGGAACAAATGAAGGGGATGTTGTTGAGAGAGAGAGGTGCGCGCGCACACACCGACCAGTAAAATACTCGCCACCTTCCATCGTCAGCGTTGCCCGACCAGAGCAAGAAATACACAGAGCAGCGGTAGCAGCAGCCGGCAGCTCCATCTCCTCTCGGATGGGGGGGGGGCCAGTGGAGTTGTGTGTGGGGGGCCCACGATGAGCAACGGTGTTACACACACCGCTCGAGTGAGTTTGCGTGGGGGGGGCAAAGTCACATGTTTGGTGCAGGCCCCCCCCCCCCACTGTCCCTCCACGACCCCCCCTGCCCCCCTTGCCCCCCCCGCCCGCCCCCCCCCTGCCCCCCCCTGCCCACCCCTGCCCCCCCTTGCCCCCCCCCCGGCCCCCTGCCCTGTAGTTGCAGCAGGCTGACATGTCAAATTTATCAGCCGGGCTTAATATCTAATTATTGTTGTTATTTTATATGGCAGTGTCAATAAAGCAGGGCATGACTCTCTTACAAGTCAGGTTTTGGTGTGAACCACTTTGTGGCATGTGCCGAAACATTTGCAATCGATGTTTTTTTTCGATCTCACGCCATCGGTGAAAGCGACGAGCGAGAGTGCGAATACCGCCCGGTGCCCCATTTTCAAAACATTTCGGTCACACCTCGTGCGTGTGTGTGTGTGCGTGTGTGTGTGCGTGTGTGTGTGCGTGTGTGTGTGCGTGTGTCTGTGTGTGTGTGCGTGCGTGTGTGTGCGTGCGTGTGTGTGCGTGTGTGCGTGCGTGTGTGCGTGTGTGTGTGTGTGAGTGTGTGTGAGTGTGTGTGCGTGTGTGCGCGTGTGTGCGTGTGTGTGCGTGTGTGTGTGCGTGTGTGTGCGTGTGTGCGTGTGTGTGAGTGCGTGTGCGTGAGTGTGTGTGCGTGTGTGTGAGTGTGTGTGTGCGTGTGCGTGTGTGCGTGTGTGTGAGTGTGTGTGTGTGCGCGTGCGAGCGTGCGCCCGAGAGGCCGTGCACTGCGGAGATGGAGCGGTGAAATCGGCGCCTGCGCAGGTGCCCTGTGCACGTGTGATGGGACCCTGAGATATGGCGGAGAGCTTGGTGAGGCCTTCATCCAGCAGTGGATTAATCGCGGGCCATGACGATGGCGTGCGTACAGCGTGTGGAGGTGCGCGCGGCACAACTCAACGTAATCTAACGGTGAAAAAAGGAAATTAAAACCCCTTCGGGGACTTCAGAAAAACGTTGAATGAATGAACAAGACAGATCACTCCGTGACATCAAGGGCAGCCGTGCAACACAGACGCCTTGTGTTGAGTCAGAACATTTAATCGCTGCCAATTTCATTACAGTTACTAAACCACTGAAGATCACAGAATGCGTATAATAATAATAATAACAGTGACAAACACTGCAAATATAATCAGGTCCCCGTAATTTCCCCGTGAGATACAATGACCGAGCTGTGGGCTCATGGGAATCAGTTGGAGCAGTGGGTGGTGCTGTGGGTGGTGCAGTGGGTGGCGCTGTGGGTGGTGCTGTGGGTGGTGCAGTGGGTGGTGCTGTGGGTGGTGCTGTGGGTGGTGCAGTGGGTGGAGCAGTGGGTGGTGCAGTGGGTGGTGCAGTGGGCGGTGCTGTGGGTGGTGCAGTGGGCGGTGCTGTGGGTGGTGCAGTGGGCGGTGCTGTGGGCGGTGCTGTGGGTGGTGCTGTGGGTGGTGCTGTGGGTGGTGCAGTGGGTGGTGCTGTGGGTGGTGCACCACGTAAATGAACCTCGTGACCCCAGTTCGATTCCCGGCCATGGCCGCTGGCATCACGGGGGAGTGATACGCGAGCCCATCCTGGGCAATCCGCGCTCCCATTCACCGACCTGCATTGCCCAGAGTGGTGAAGTATGGTCATGACCAACTCGGCATTTGCGTGACCATCACCGGGCAGTGTACAGAATTGACGAAAGTGGTCCGATTCGTCGCTTGTTATTCGCGCGTAAACATTACCCGTAGACAACAACTTCATTGCAACATTAAGTCGAGTAATTTTCATTTGCCACGTTCATCTAAGGCAATATAACTGGCTAAACTTAACTTTTTACTACACCAGATTAGACCCACTGGGCTATGTAGCTCCTTTCAGAAGCGACCTGGCCACAAATGATAGCTCAGCGAAGTGGCTTATCACGTGGAAATTTATAGCAGCCAAATCGTCTAAATCCGTGACGTTTATTTTAAATGTGGAGGGAAAAACCGGGGGCCCCGGAGAGAAATCCACGTAGCTACGGGGAGAACACGCAAACTCCAAATATACAGCAGCAGGCGTCAGGGTCGGGATCGAACCCACGACCTCCTGCATACCAGTCGAGGTAGTTAACATCTCTTGTTCATGATCACAGGCGCGGAGAATGGGTTCCATCACGATGGTTATTTATCGCGCTTCCTTTACAAGAACCGCCGCTGCTTAACGGAGAGCATCTTTACAAGGTTCACCCGCCAAGCGGAACGCCGCTTTTTTACAAGCTTGTTTACAAGCTTGTTTACAAGCAGGGCGCCGGATTGTTTTAGTTTTTTTTACGAATTGAGCATCTCTCTTCAAAGGACGAAACCCCCGACGCGGTTTCACTGAACGGCTTTCGGAGCACGCCGGCTTCACTCCGGAGCTCGCGGTGACCACCCTGTATCACCGCTAGTGCCGCCCCCCGGTGAACACGCAACGTTTCTGGCCAACGTTGGCCTGACGTTGGCAAGAGATTCATAATCAACGTTTTTGGGTTTAGATCGCGTTATTTATAAATGTGTCGTAACCCTCCACCACCCGACACGGCCAATCAGTAAAAAAGTGTCACGTTGACAAAAGACAAATAGTTCACTGCTTTAGCCCACCGGTGTGTTGAAGCCACAACATTTACAATTTGAGTACGAATTGCCCGATGATGCTGGATGCAATTACCAGTGAAACGTCGTACTCAAATTGTAAATGTTGTGGCTTCAACACACCGGTGGGCTAAAGCAGTGAACTATTTGTCTTTTGTCAACGTGACACTTTTTTTACTGATTGGCCGTGTCGGGTGGTGGAGGGTTACGACACATTTATAAATAACGCGATCTAAACCCAAAAACGTTGATTATGAATAACATTGGTCGCGAAAGCCTACGTGTTAAGTTGGCAAGAGATGTTAACTACCTCGCCTGGTATGCGGGCGAGGTAGTTAACATCCCGCCACCGAGGCATTCAAACGCTAGCGTCGAGAAAGCTAAGTGGACCTGGGCAGGGTTTGTCGCGAGAAAGGGTGATGGCTGGTGGCCAAGAATAATAACGGAGTGGCAGCCCAGGAGAGCGCGTCCACTGAGGAGATGGAGCGATGAAATAGTATTGTGAGCCGGTGCTGGGTGGATTTTATGCATCGCAGGATCGTGCGCCGACAGGCCCCGCAGCTTAAACCGAGTGCTCCTGCCCAGACCAGCTGGCCAACATAACGGCATTGAATCTTGACTTAAAGCTTTCGTGACTGCAGTAGTTCATATTCTTTGGGTCTTTCGGTAAAATCACGTAGATAGGTTCAAAGAAAATAACAAAAAACGACGACGTTTCGATCGCAACACAGCCGGTCGTCATCAAGGAACGTGTTGCGATCGAAACGTCGTAGTTTTTTGTTATTTTCTTTGAACCTATCTACATGACTCTACCTGAAAAACCCAAAGAATATCAGCATTGATTTCAGAATGTGCCTGACTGTACTGATGATTACGCACGAGGTGGAAACCAGTCCAGAGTTGGCCTGCTTACGCACAGGCTGTAATAATAAATATTAGTCCGAAAGGCCCCGTAGTCAGATGCCTTAGGAAAACAAAACCTTCTCGTGCTGAGACACCCAGACTTTATATATTTTTTGTCTCTTTATTACTCGTGGAAAATAATATTGAGACTCGGAGAGGATTTTCTGGGTAAATAAAGCATGACTTCGTTTTTCCAAATTGCGGGATTTTGGTTATGAATCCAGGTATTCTAGACCACAATTCTGGCCAAGAGAAAGGTAGACTAATTCATAACATCTATTTGTACAATGATCCGTAGAATCCACTCGCAGGAATGAACCAACTGGCGGTATAGCCTCCTGCTGTAGTCGTGGTTTGTGCGTTTGCTGGCCACCAGGTTATACACGAACCAAACCATTTTTGATTGTATTTTACCAGACAAGGCCCATATATCACGTGACTTCGTCGTAGCCACGACGCCGGTGAGAGGGTTGCTGGACGTGGTGTGTGCTGAGCGTGAGAAATATTTTCGAGGCCACCGACCTGCACCGAACCTACTGAAATTAAAGCCTCGCTTGACGAGTATCATTGTACGAACCTTTCCCTCCGTGTACGTAGCAGTCATTGTATTTGGTGTACGCGACCGAGAGGGCACTCGGTGCTGCCGCTGCTGCTGCTGCCGCTGCTGCTGCTGCCGCTGCTAAAGCAAGAAAAGCCGAGGGGACACGGGGGGCCGTGGCACGTGTCGTTGGAGACGAGGGGACACCGCAAACTACCGGGCGGAGAGACCCAGAGGAGCAAAGGGCGAGAGGGCGGAGCGGGCGATAGCAGTGGTGAGATGACATCGCAGAGTTTGGATGCCATGACCGGACGGGAGCAACGTAGGCAAAAGGGAGAGAATGGGGGGAGGCCGTTGCCTCATCAGTTGGACGTTCCAGGCTTACGACATTTGGAGGCCACTCTTAGGAAGCCACTGGGAGCTAAGCACTTTTAAATCTCGATTGAAAACGAATTTCTTTAGAACTGCCTTTTGTGTCCAGCTTGTTGTCCTTCCCCCCCACCCCACCCCCCCACCAGCGATTAGCGCGGTTGGCCACGTACGGTGCGCGAAAGGAGTTCAACACGCAAGCGTACGTACGACAACTTCGAATTCGGATCTAAATATAAAATGCAGTGGTGCGCTATGGTCTGGGCATGTTCCAATTAGTCCCGAGGGGGACTCCACGAGGAAGCGGAGCGTAGAGCAGGTGGCCACTCTCTGCAGGACCGACCCACGCCTTCGCTCGTTATCGTCAAGTGCCAGGGCACGGCAACAGATGGCATCCAACTGCAAAAATGTCAAAATTGCCAGCTTAGCCGACAGAACGCCGCTCGAAAATTCCCCCGCGGCCCCACGTGGCACGAGGGGGAAGGGCTCCCTGCCGTGGGGCTGTGGGGCAGGGGGCAGGGGGTGCAGGAGCCAGGTTCATCCGCTCTGTGGAGAGTTCCCGACTCCGAGGACTGCGTCGCCCATCGCCCGAAGCACGGCACCGCTGCCACCTGAAGCCACCGGGCGGGAAGGTGGTGACGGCGGCGAGGGTGGCAATCGGCAAGGTCGTGCCGCCCGCCAGCCCCGACCCCGCGTGACCCCGCGTGACCCCGCGTGCACGTCCCCACTCTCGGACGGGGCGGCCGTCAGGGGCTCGAAACGACGCGTTGGGTCAAATCGATGTGTGGCTCGGGATGTATGCGCGCTGAGTCGAGTATATGGGGACAGAGCGAGAGAGTCTGTGTGTGTGTCTGTGTGTGTGTCCGTGTGTGTGTCTGTGTGTGTGGGGGGAGCGGTAGTGTAGCAATTAGCGCGCTGCGCTACGACCCTGGCAATTCGGGTTCGATTCTCACTCACGGCCGACACCGGTCACGATTATCTGAACCAGTCCTGGGCCTCCCCTAGGTCAACTCAGCCTCAAATGAGTACCTGATGAGATGTGTAAACATCGTCACTGGGAGAGACAAAGGCGGCCTGGCGTGGTGCTGGCCACCCACCCCTTCGTGTGCCGTGCCGGCCTTTATAGGTGCTCGCGAACAGCACTTGCCCCAACAGTCTGTTGAGGCTATATGGGGGATCTTTGTCTTTGTGTGCGTGCGCGCGGGGCTCTCCGACTCGAGCCAATCTGCACCGGCCCCGAGTCACCACCTTCTGTCGCCGCCTCTCTGGAAGCGCTCGGCGGTGAAACTTGACGTCTGCCGTCGCCGGGGACGCGACGGCGAAAGGCGGAACGCGATGCGACAGGCGCGTGATGGGCTCGTCCCCCCTAGCGATGCGAACCACCGTGGTGGGCATGCACACGGACATACTTTTTGTTTTGAAACGCGCTCGCACGGACAATCGGCGCGTGGCTAACGTTCGCGTTGCGACAGCACGCCGGGTCCTCCTTTGCAGAAACGACGCGCTCTCGGGGGGGATCCGTTTTGTCGGCTAAAGGTGCCACGCGCAAAAACCGTGCGGGGCCTTTCTGCGTCGTCTCGCCGTGAACCTGCGGGGCTTTTCGTGAACCTGGCACGAGCGCCAGAGTAGATTGAATGAGAAGAAGAGGAACACGTAGAACAAGACGAAGGCGAAAGTGCTGCAGAGTGCCCGACGCTTGTTTTGTTCTCAACGAGTGAAGCAGATGGTGGGGGGGGGGGGGTGTGAGAGCGATGTTCTGTGTGACACCGACGACCCCGGCTGCTGAGCGATGCCATTAGCGCAAGAAGGCGACGTCGCCGCCGCTCCATTCGCTGACCCAACGTCAGCCTGCAGCCGCGGCGGGAGATTCGTTTCCACGGACGGCAACGCAGGAGTGGCGGCATCGTCCCGAGTGCCGTGACTCGCTGCTGCTGCATGCGTTACGGGGAGCGGTGGCGCAGTGGTTAGCGCGCCGAGCTACGAACCTGGCGACCCGAGTTCCATTCGGTGGTTCAATACCGCCGTGGCGAGATGTTAACTACCTCGCCTGGTATACAGGAGGTCGTGGATTCGATCCCGACCCTGACACCTGCTGTATATTTGGAGTCTGTGTCTCTTCTCTCTCTCTCCGTGGTCACGTGGATTCTTTTCCAGGTCCTCCGGTTTTTCCCTCCACACCTTTTTATCCCCTCCACGTTTAGAAACATGTGCTTAGAGTATTTGGCTGCTACAGATCTCCACGTGATTAGCAAACTTCGCCGAGCGATCATTTGTGGCCAGGTCGCTCCTGAAAAATAGCAACACAGCTCAGTGGGCCTTCGCTGGTAAAATAAAAAATAGTTCAGCTTACATTAAGATTCCCGCTCGCGACCAATATCGGTGTCGAATTTCTGTGAACCGGTTCTGTACTCTGGGTGCGGTGTGTCAAATATCAGCACACATCAGCGCCGGGGAGACAAAGGTGGTCGGAAGTGGTGCTGGCCACCCAGCCCCCTCGAGTCCTCGAGTCCCCTGTCGCTCTTCACAGGTGCCGCCCGCTAACAGCACTTGCCCCAGCAGTCTGTTCAAGGCTATACGGGAGATACGCAAGTGTGGCCCCGATTTTTTTGTCATTCGAGGTCGCTTGAGGTCCTTGGGGGTTATTTGTCCGTGCGTCACCGCAGCAGAGTAAGGAGCGAGGGTGTGCATTTTGTGAATGGTTATCTGAAAGTGTTGCTCAACACGTGTTGGGGATATTGCTGCTGGATACAATCTGTCCAGCAGAGCGGTGGAGTGGACAGGGGGGGGGACAGGGAACAGATCACCAAGAAGACAGCGCAGGAGGAGGAACGCGCCAAGACGCGCGGAGAAAATCGGGGAGAGAGCCGCACGTGACGGCGTTTGGGCGAGGGGGAGCGATGGACATTGAAAGTCAAACACCGAGGAGTCCCAGTAAATATCCACATGAAAGCGGAGTTAAAATCAACAACAACCGCACACCCACCCCAACCGCACATCCACTCCAACCGCAACACCCACCCCGACCGTAATAATCCGCCTACCACAGAGTGTGTTTACGCGTTCTCATGCATTCATTAGGCGGCTAGAGTGGAGCGGGCCCGTGTGTGGATCTTTGCAGATGTTCGCGTGCGGCAAGCCTCTTTTCCCTCTGGAGATTTCACAAATTACGGATGCAGCGTTCTCTCTCTCTCTCTCTGCCCAGGCTCGCTGCGCAGAGAGACGCGTCGATTACATCTCCGTTCGGTATTAACTCGAGGGCACAACCACCAACTCTTGCGGCTTCCGCAAGACGATGTTTTCATTCCTAACGAGCCGACGACTTACAGTGCCGACAGAAATGTTTCTCGCAGCGTTAGCGGTCAGCCACCGCTGCGCTTTGCGATCCACAGGTCGCCACCGGCTCCATTTGATCCGAGCGGCGGTTGCCGACGTTTGTGGTTCGAGCCCAGCGGCCGCCCTGGTTAATGCTGCGGAGGTGTGTTCACTGAAAAATATGCAATCGTCTAACGAGTGCCGGTTAAATTTCGGACAGCCGTCATATATAATAACAACAATGACAAGCCCCGTGGGGGACGTGAGAAATCGGTGTCAGAATCGACACGCGCCCAAAACCTGAATGCGTAACGCGCGAGAGGGAAGACGGCCCGATATCTGCAAGCTGCACGTGGAGCTTGGAGCGAATCGCCGGGCCCCGGTGAACGCAGAACGATGGGGCAAGCATCGCTGGGCCAACGGCTCCAAAGCACGTCCACAAGGGGAGGCATCACCGTCACTCGCTCGGACTCACTCACTCTGACTCACTCGCTCTGGACTCACTCGCTCTGGCTCACTCGCTCTGGCTCACTCGCTCTGACCCACTCGCTCTGGCTCACTCGCTCTGGCTCACTCGCTCTGGCTCACTCGCTCTGGCTCACTCGCTCTGGCTCACTCGCTCTGGCTCACTCGCTCTGGCTCACTCGCTCTGGCTCACTCGCTTTGACCCACTCACTCTGACCCACTCGCTCCGACTCACTCGCTCCGACTCACTCGCTCTATCTCACTCACTCTGACTCACTTGCTCTGACTCGCTCACTCTGACTCACTCGCTCACTCCGACTCAGTCGCTCTAACTCACTCACTCACACGCGCATCGTGCAGTGCGCTCCCACCGACGCCCGCGTCTCTGCCTCTTTTGAGGTCCACCGTCGTTGTCACCGTTCACGTCGTCGCATTGACGCAGATCAACGCCCCACTGCCCCCTGTCTTTCTCTAAATCACTCCTCCCCGCCCGTCCCCCCCTTAATCCCTGCTTTGCGCACGCGATCACTTCTCGGGTGACAGGTACGGGGGGGTTTTGTTCAATCTCCGAAAAGCAAATAGCACTTATAAGTTGAGCCGGGCAAGATCGATGTTCCCAGCAGCGTCGTCGCAGGAGTGGGTGGAGCGGGCGGCCGGAGCGTTTGGCGCTGCGATTGAATCTGGGGCGCCGAGTTCAATGCCCGATACGCTTACACACAACAACAAAAAGACGCATGATTACGGGCATAACGTGGTGAGGACTTCATCCACTGGTGCATTGAGAATGGCCGGACGTTTTCTGATTTTTATCATTCGTATTGCCGACTGTTGCTGTCCCGGTCGTGAATTCACCGCTGGATGAGAACACCACGAGATGTTGACGACCACGTGGGAGATGGCTTCTATATTTGAAGCTTTCGTGACTGCAAGGGTTCATACTCTTAGTTCTTTCGGTAAAGTCACGTAGGTAAAAAAAATGAAATAAAAATTAATAAAAAATAAAAACAATAAAATCACGACGTTTCGGAGGCAACACAAGCTTCCGTCTTCAGGTGAAACTGATACAGATTTTTTGCTGTGACAGTTTCACCTGAAGACGGAAGCTTGTGTTGTCTCCGAAACGTCGTGATTTTATTGTTTTTATTTTTTATTAATTCTAATTTCATTTTTTACCTACGTGACTTCACCGAAAGAACTAAGAGTGTGGGAGATGGCGTCACACGTGATAACATCGTCGGGAGGGAAGTTGGGAGGAGGAGTTTGCCTTGACGGGCAACGCCGACCCAGTAAACACGGTCCAACGTTGCGCCAATGTTTACAACCACATGGCAACGTGGGTCTCACGTTTGGAATTGTTTTAGCGCTGCGCGGATTATATCCTCGTAGCAAAAGTAGCTACATATGTAGTAGCTACAGGCCCCGCACTTTCAAGGGCCCCGCGCTAAATGCTTTCAAGCTATCAATTCCGGTTCAGTGGTTCTGCACTTGCTCTATTACTATAGTACTATACTACCTTCAACTTCTACGAACGACTGGGTGTTTAAGGTTAGCGGTTTGTCGCATTATCTCGCTGTATAGCAAATGAAAAAATATAATTACTTTACTATGCAAGTTAAATATTTGTGTTTTAATATTTATGTGTGGTTTTTTTTTATTTAGGGACCCCTAGCAAAGCAACCTTTTATTTCATTTTTTTACAAAATAACTCGCCCGCAACGGATCGCCTTCATGGCAGTCATCAGCGAGTCAGACCTCGCTGATGACTCTGGAACGCACGCGACATCGTCGTAGCAAACAGCAAAACCGCACTGCCAACTACCTGTGCTTTATTTCGTCGTTATTGAATCATTACATTGCAATAAACACCAAGGGACACGAGGCACGCGTGTGGGACGCGTGAGGGACGCGTGAGGGACGCGTGAGGGATGCGTGAGGGACGCGTGAGGGACGCGTGCCTCCCTCAGCGAGACCATCTGCCGCGCTTACAAACGCGCGCCGTGCACAATGGGCGCACAGCTGTGGGCCAAGAGAGCCGGGCGAAGGGGGACACGGCCCCCCCCCCCGTGCCCCCCACCCCCTGTGCCCCCCACCCCCCACCATCGCTCGCCACCACCGCACGGCACGGAGAGAAATTCGTGGGCCGTGCCGGGTGCCTGCTGACGACTGCCTAAGTGGGGTTGGGCAAGGCCAGCTCGAGTAGCGGAGTAGATACATCAGTAGCGGAGTAGATACAGCAGTCGCCCTTCTCAACCTATTTCCGTTCCTCTCTTCAAGCCTCACCTCTTCTCTCTTGCCCATTCTCTGCCTCTTCCCTCACCTCGCCCCTCCACTCCTTCCCGTCCCTCCCCTATAGTCCCTTAGTGATCCCCAAGTAGCCCTCTACCGCTGCCACTCATTCCTGAGGAATCCTTCCAGCACCGCCGCTGCCATCGAAATAATGCATTTCTGCGTCACCGTTTTAGGAGCTTTGTCAGGCGCCGTGAGTGAAGGCGCTCAATATGAATTAGATTATTCCTCTTCTCAGCCAAATGTCACCCATTATTGCATTTAAACACCTTATCTGCTGTTGCTGCTGCTGCATAGGCGGTGGTGCACGAGCACAAGGAACACGTTATTATTACAATTTATCCTTAAACTGTGTTCTCTAATAAATAGATACATATATCGATATTTTGCAATTAAAAAAGAAAATATTACATTTTAAAGAAATGTTTTGTTTGGGTTGGGGCGCCATCCAAATGCTTCGTGCAGAACAGCGACCCCTGGGCTGGACGTGGCTGAGCTGGGTTGCATTGGACCAGGGTTTGGGTTGGACTCGGCCAGGGGTGGCAACCTACGGGTTCGGAGCCGCGTGCGGCTCGCTCAGGACTGCTTCGTGACCGGTTTTTATGAAGGACCGCCGTCTTGCATTCACGTGTCTTGCGGCTCCTGAAATGTTTATTTTTTTAACCAAATTCTGAAAAAAAGTGTATTCTTGTTATTTTGGTTGCCGACCCCTGGGGCTCGGTTTTGTGTAGGGCAAGGGTTTGTGTAGGGTTAGGGTTTGGGTTGGGATAGGGTTTGGGTTGGGCGAGGGTTTGTGTAGGGCAAGGGTTTGTGTAGGGTTAGGGTTTGTGTAGGGTTAGGGTTTGGGTTGGGATAGGGTTTGGGTTGGGCGAGGGTTTGTGTTGGGATAGGGTTTGTGCAGGGCAAGGGTTTGTGTAGGACTAGGGTTTGTGCAGGGCTAGGGTTTGGGTTGGGCTAGGCTGGACAACCATTCATCCCAGGTATGCACACCGCTCTACACATGCACACACGCGCGCGCGTGCACCAAACAAGGGGCCCCCCTCTCCCGTCGGTGGGCGCGCGTGGGGGGGATGGGCGGCGCTCTTGGACTTCTGTCGTCCAGACGCAGATTTCCAAACGGAGGAGACGGAATCCAATGGCCGTCGTCTCACGCCTTCTCCCATTGTGCGGGAGGCGCTGCCCGCGCGCTGTTTGCTCCGGCCAAACCGCGGGAGCGAATAGAGGAATTGACTAACGGCAACGCAAACAGCCCCGGGGTGGCGCGGCCCTCCGCACGTGGACCACACAAGCGCCAGAATTGAGCCATCGTCCATTCCCTGGCAGACTGCATCCGAGTGGCCAAATTTACAACTGTCGAGTTAACGACCCCTGCCATTATCCACGCACACGCACGCAGACTCGCGCGCGCACACGCACACACGCGCGCTCACACACGCACATGCACACACGCGCGCTCACACGCACGCACACACACACGCACACACACACGCGCGCTCACACGCACGCACACACACGGGCACACACACGGGCACACACACGCGCACACACACACACGCACGCACACGCGCGCACATGCACGCAGACTCACGCACTCACACACACGCACACACTCACGCACACACACACGCGCGCTCACACGCGCTCACAAGCACAAGCAATGGCACACCCAGCCGAATATTTCGTAGGGGGCACACACGAACTGCGGCGTGCGTTTTAAGTTTTCGCCTTCCTGGTATTTTCGGCACGATGTCTGACGTTTTTCACGCCACGTGCTGAGAGCTTATTCAAGAACTGTCAGCAGGCAGATTGATTCGTAATACATTTTACGGTTAGGTCGTGTAGGTGTTAATACAAAATGAGTGCACCTACCCTCCACCACGTCACGCAACCTCGCCCCCAACTCCAGGTGCACCTCCACAACACACAAAGACAAAGGTCCCCCCTATAGCCTTCGTCAGACTGTTGGGGCAAGTGCTGTTGGCAAGCACCTAGCAAGGCCGGCACGTCACACATGGCGGTGTGTGGCCAGCAGCACGTCCCCGGACGTCTTTGTCTCCCCCAGTGCCAAAGTTGTTGTTTTACACACCGCACCAGCTACTCAATTCACGTCTGAGTCGACTTTGCAGGAAGGCCCAGGACCGATTCAGAGATTTGTCACCGATGTTGGCCGTGAGCGGGAATTGAACTCGGCCCGCCAGGTTTGTAGTGCAGTGCGCTCACCACTACCCGCACACACACACACATATACAGAGTACAATGAATTGGAGAGAGAGTTTGCCGACTCGACATTATTCAGAATGAGCGGAGTTAACCCCGGGGTTTTTTCCTGCCAAATCTAAATACCGCATAATCCGCCGAACAAAGGCAGTCCCAACTCGACGCATCGCTGCAGCGTTTGTTTTAAACAGACAAAATCCTGTGGTCCGTTTCGATCTCCGTGAGCGTCATCAGCAGGGCGTTGCCCGTTAGACCGATGCCACCGCATAGCCAAACTGCACACATAGCGTACCACGTGCTACTTGGCTATCCGGTTCATACGACCGCACGTCAAGCTCGAGGAGTCGTATTCTTAGGATTTTTCGGTAAAACCACGTAGGTAAAATTAATAAAAGTAAAATAAAAATTAACTAAAAATCACGACGTTTCGGAGGCAACACAAGCTTCTGTCTTCAGGTGGAACCGTCACAGCACGATAGCTATATCACTTGATATGAATATGAATCCTTGCAGTCACGAAAGCTTCAAATCTAGAATGGAGGATTCGTGTTTTGTCTCGCAAGCCGAAGTCCGCGAGTTCTAATCCTAGTTGTGGGGGGGGGGGGGGGGGGGGGGTGTGGTCGACTCAACCCATCATCTCTCCGGGATTCCTAAAATGAGTACCACTTTGAGTCAGGGTTGGGTAAACTCGACCCCACCGCAGGAATGCGGAACTTTCACCACGAGCTCAGTGGGCGAGTGGTGGGGAAAACGAGAGCACCATTGCCTCGATGATTTATACATTTAAATGATTATTATTATTATGCTGATCACTTGAGTCGGAGAGCGCTCTGTCTGCCCGTGTCTCCGCAGTGGCTGCGTTCGATTTGTGGACACGTGGTCACCGCGCACTCGCATCGCCGTCACGTTCATACGACCGCACGCCGGTAAATCTGGAAACGCGACGGCCGTGACCCCTGCAGCCCCTGTAGCTCACCCCGTGCACAGGTGCGCCCGTCAAAACCACAACCCCCCCCCCCCCCCCTATGACTCGCCTTTCTTCAATAAAACCAAACGTCTAGACGTCCGAAATCAGGGAACATTCACCTGGATATGACATCGCATCCCACTTGATTTGACGCTGTTGTTGACTGTTCTGCTGCTCGAAGCGATTATTGTTCCACGTGCTTTTCCGTCTACATTATTTGTACCACCACCCTCCCCACCCCTCCCCACGTCTGTCTCCTTTTTTTTTAAATAGACACGCAGTCTCAATGGGGCTCTCTCCTCACCTGGACACGAATAAAGGTCACGAATGAATGAAAGAATGAAAAGATGAATGGGATTCTCGAGGGCTGAAAATGCATTCGTGCATTCGCTCTCTTTATTTGCGACGAGATGAGAGCCCGATGAGACGGCACGACAAGTCGCACGTGTCTCCCGAGGGAGGCCCTCTGGGGTTGCAGAGGCACGCACAAAAGCACGCGCACAGGCATACACACACATGCAAGCACACATGCACACAAACACACAAAGATCCCCCGTGTAGCCTTAACAGACTGTTGGAGCAAATGCTGGTAGCGAGCACCTATGAAGGCCGGCACGGCAAACGAGGGCGTGGGTGGCCAGCGCCACGCCCGGCCGCCTTTGTCTCCCTCGTGTGTGTTTTTAACACAACGCATCGGGTACTCATTTGAGACTGAGTCGACCTAGGGGAGGCTCAGAACCGGTTCAAATAATCGTCACTGGTGTTGGCCGTGAGCGGGAATCGAACTCGGCTCGCCGGTTTCGTAGCGCGGTGCGCTGACCGCTACACAACCGCTCCCCACACAAACACACACAGACAGGGAGATGTGCGCGCACACACACACACAGCGGACACACACAGGCACACACACACACAGCGGACACACACAGGCACACACACACAGGGAAATGTGCACACAACAACAACCGCCATTCGCCACTAAGTGGCGGTGACGTCACCACGACGCTTGTGCCAGGCCAAGTGCACCTTGAGGCCACGTGAAGTGTCGAACTACGAATTAATGTGCACACACACACACAGGCACACACACACACAGCGGACACACACACACACAGCGGACACACACAGCGAACACACACACAGGCGCACACTGTTGTTTTGTCTCCGTTAACCTGACACGTGTTATCTGGCCACACCAAAAAAAGAAACCATTGCCCCCCTCCCCCCAACTCACACGAGGCATCCCTCCCCTCGTTTCGTGAAATCAGAGACGGGAGAGAGAATTTCCTTTTAAACGATGCTATGGTAGGAGCAGCAGCAGCAGTAATAATAATAATAAATAAAGATGAGAGACGGAAGAAGAAGAGGAAGAAGAAAGAAAGAAAGAAAAAAATCTATAACCCAAGCAACATTTTCATTTTCCCTTCGGATCGTTTCGCCTCGGCTCACACACCTGCAAAGCGGCGCCTCCGTCTCGCGCAGCGGCGAGCGTTTGAAGTCTGCGGCGGTGAGCAGAGAGAGAAGCCTTCCCCCCAGAACCAGGTGCCCTGCTAACCCCACGTCCACCCATCATCCCCTCGCCCATCCCCCCTCGGCCGTTGACTTTGTTGTACGTATGTGTATGTGCGTGTGTCGAACTTCTTTCGCACCGTACGTAGCCAACCGCGCTCATTGGAGGTGAAAGCGTTGGGGGAGGGGGCAGCAACCTAAACACAAGAAGCAGTTCTAAAGAATTTAGTTTTCGATCGAAGTGATTTAAAAGTGGCATAGCTCCAGTAGCTTCCTCGTATAGGGAGGAAGAGCGTTCCAGACGGCCGCAGAAACGCATCTGAAAGCGCGCGCTGTGGTGACCGTCTTTGTTCGATGGTCAGCCACTCACCCACTCACCCGCAAATCCACGCACTTACTGACCCACCCACTCACTCACCCACCCACTCATTCAGTCACTCACTCACCCACTCACTCAACCCATCCACCCACTCACTCACCCACCCACTCATCAACTCACTCACCCACCCACTCAATCACCAACTCACTCACCCACTCATCAACTCACCCACCCACTCACCCACCCACTCACCAGCTCACTCACCCACCCACTCACTCACCCACTCATCAACTCACCCACTCACCCACCCACTCACTCACCCACTCACTCACCCACCCACTCACCCACCCACTCCCCTGCTGACCCACCCATGTACGTATGTTGAACTTCTTTCGCACCATACGTAACCAGCCATGCTTATCGGAGGATAACAAAAACATCACAAAGAAAGAAGCAAGTTCTAAATACAGCGTCCAGGAGGCACGTGGACCCCACGTGACACCACGTCCGCACGGCGGCTGTGGAGGGTAGTGCGGACCACGTGGGGAGCGGTGGTGCAACGGTTAGCGCAGCGCAGCGCTACGATGACAGGCGACCCGAGTTCGATTCCCGTTCACGGCTACCAACACCGGTGACGCCATTATCTGAATCAACCGGTCCTGGGCCTCCGCTAGGTCGACTCGGCCTCGAATGAGTACCTGGTGCGGTGTGTAAACGTCGCGACTGGGGAGACAAAGGCGGCGTGGTGCTGGCCGCCCACCCCCTCCGTGTGCCGCGCCGGCCTTCATAGGTGCTCGCTAACACCACTTGCCCCAAAAGGATGTGAAGGCTATACGGGGGATCCTTGTCTTCGTTTGTGCACCTAGCATGGCACATGCGGTGGCGTCACCACCACTGAATGTCGACCGGCGTTGTTGTTGTTGCTGCGCCTGGTGCAGTGTCTGTGTGGTGTGGTGAACGTGATGATTGCGTGCATCACATGTGCCACAATAAGCGCTCGCTGGATGCACTCGCCCCAGCTGCCTGCAGGGTGAGATTTTTGTGTATGTGCTGGCTACGCACGGAGTATGGTTGGATCGGGGCTGGTAGGTGGGTGGTCTATAGCAAGAGGAAAATAGGCACAGCAATGTTTATCCCCTGATACCCCTAGGGTAAAACACACCACCCCCGCCTTTCCCCTTATCTGTCGGTCTCTATTATATCTTAAGTAACAACCACGACCACCAGCGGCACCATCACACCACATGCCTCTGGTGTGATGCTCATTGTAAAGTGACACCTGCAGCAATACAGCCGACACCCTCGCCGGGAACCCAACCCTGCTGCTGCCATCTGCCCTCTCCATGCCCCAAATCATTCCATGTCCCACACCAATCCATGACCCACACTAACCCATGGCCAACACCCACCCATGGCCCACACCAGTTCCTGGCCTACACCAATCCATGGCACACACCAGAATGTAAATAAGACTCTCACCATATTCGTCAATAGGTTACATATAACAGGATGATGTTTCTCGGCGATGAGCCTCCTTCAGAGCAAATGGAAAGCGAGGAGTCGGTGTCGTTGATGACCGTACTCACTTTCCCTTACGGGAGACGGTGGGGAAAGCCGATAACACTTTAAGAAGAGGCTCATCCGCTGACCTCACGGTTACATTGTGGGGTACAGTGGGCACAGTGGTTAGCGCTCACACGAGCACCTAAAACCCGGTGAGCCGAGTTCGATTCCCAGCCTCGGGAAGCATCGATCAGAATCGGTCTCTCCTCCCCTTTCCCCTTTAACCAACCCGCAACTGACCAGCACAATGAAGTATGGTCAAACAATCTCCCCCCCACCCCCCACGGCCGATATGTGTTGGAAGGCCTTTATCCAGCAGTGGACTGACAAGGGGCTGTGATATTATTGTCTATCCATACTAAAGGTTTTTTGGGTTAGACCGCGTAAATATAAATGTGTTGTTAAACCCGTCACCACCCGACACAGCCAATTAACGTAGTAAAGTTTAACGACACATTTATATTTAAGCGATCGAACCCAAAAAAACGATATTATGGATAATATCGGTCGCGAAAGTCTACGTGTTAACCAGGTTATTGTCTCTCTCTTCCGCTCTCCGCAGGCCAACCCCCCTCTGGTGGGATGTAGGTGGCAGCATGGTCATTTGAATGAGTGAACGAGGCCGGGCTTGATAAAGACTCCCTTTGGGTATTGTCATACGGTGGCAGGCAGAGACGCTGCCTGTTGCAAAAAGGGACGCCTCCTTAAAGGCCCTTCGAGTCCGAGCACGTGTTTCTGATGCGTGAGGATCAGACTCCCCGCTGTCCACCTCTTGCCGAGCGAGCGTGCGTGCGTGCGTGCCGCGCAAACATTTGCCAACGTTTAACATTTCAATGGCAAAGACGCCGAGGCCGATCTCGAAACCCGCCCGAGCTGAATCATAATGGTGCCCTCTTCCACCTCGTGGGGGGGCGGGGGAGGAGATGCCAGCGACGAATGGATGAAACTACAGGAGAGAAAAAACATTCGTTTTGTTTACGCGATGTGGTTGTCTGCAAAGCACGGAAAGCGGATTCTGGATTCCATCCGTGTTGAGTTTTGAGTGTTAAATCATTCGTATGCGGAATTTGTGTTTTCTCCGCGGTTTCCTCTCCACGTGAGGCCAAACCTTTTTTTGGTTTTTTTGAAACCGGCCAAATAAAAAAATAAGGAACCTGGAGGCTCAGTGAGGCTTCACCGGGTAAATAAATGAATACGTTGCTTTATAATGAAACGTACGGCTTCTCCTCCGTGAACAGATTGAGGACGTAAACCTCACGCGCTCACTCGCCTCTTAGACAAAACATGGGAACAGATTCACATCTTGGTGAATCGGCCAAGACATCAAATCAGGCTGGCAAATTGCCCCCAGTGTTGGCGGTGGTGGTGATGGTGGTGATGATGATGGTTGAGATGGTGGTGATGATGGTGGTGATGGTTGAGATGGTGGTGATGATGGTTGAGATGGTGGTGATGATGGTGGTGATGATGGTGGTGATAATGGTGGTAATGATGGTGGTGGTGGTGGTAATGATGATGGTGGTGGTAATGGTGATGATGGTGGTTGAGATGATGGTGATGATGGTGGTTGCGATGGTGATGATGATGGTTGAGATGGTGGTGATGATGGCGGTGATGATGATGATGATGGTTGAGATGGTGGTGATGATGGTGGTGGTGATGATGGTTGAGATGATGGTTAAGATGGTGATGATGGTGGTGATGGTGATGATGATGGTTGAGATGGTGGTGATGATGGTGGTGATGATGATGATGGTTGAAATGGTGGTGATTATGGTGACATCGACACGTATTCACCCGAAAAAAACCCGGAACATTCGCCAAGAGCACGCGGTTCGGACTTTACTCAACAAATAACCAGAGCCCTTTTTGATCAATAAAATACCAAAGTAAAGGTGCTGCCCTGCAATTTATTGCTCATACCACTGCGAGCTGAACGGCCTCCACTGAAGGGAGCTTTACCCCAACCACACTCCAGAGAGCCGCTCTAGAAGCTAACGCTTGGCCTACTCTTCCAAACTACGTTGGAAGAGGTGGAAGTACCCACACTTTACCCCACCGCGCGTGACTCTGCCTGCTGATCGACCAAATGATTTAACCATCATTCATGCCCTTGGGTGGACAGAGGCGGACGGGCCGGGCGGGGCGATGTGTATTTAATAAACTTTGCACCGTTGTTTCAACTGCCGCGCCAGGAGATCGAATCTAACCTGGTGGCACCTCTGGGTGGTAAGGCCAGCGTGCCCGCGTGTCCGTCAAAGCCGCCGTGGCACCAGCCTTCTGCGTTCTTTGATTTGGAAAGTGAAACTAAGTTGGGTTCCTTCTTTTTTTGTTGGGCCATCTCTCTCCTCTCTTATTATCGGATCTATTGCCGCTTTGTTGACAACAACGTTGGCTGCGTGCGGTCAGTGCCGGATGAAGGTAGTGCGGGGCCTGTAGCATGATGTTATAAAGGGGCCCTAAGTAAAAAAAACATAACTTGCATAGTAAAGTAATTGTATTTTTTAATTCGCTATACAGCCAGATAATGCGACAAACCGCTCACCTTAAACACCCAGTAGTCGTTCATAAAAGTTGAAGGCGGTATAGTTCTATGGTAATAGAGCGAGTGCAGAATCACTGAAGCGGAATTGATAGCTTGAAAGCATTTAGCGCGGGGCCCTTGAAAGTGCGGGGCCCGTAGCGTCACGTGTAGCTACTTGTGCTACGAGGATATAATCCGAAGAATTTGATATCAATTTGGTAACACACACCGGATTATAAGACGCACCCCTCCCTTTACTTTTGCTTGAAAGTACATGGGGGGGTGGGGAATGTGCGGTGCGTCTTATAATCCGGAAAATTGGATATCAGAGGCACGGCACCCCGTTTCAGCGGCTCACCAAAACTCGACCGAGCGTTGTGCCTTTAAATAGGCTGCGTCTTACGGGGTCAACGACAGCCAACCTTACATAACGGGGGGCGGTAATAATAGTCATGCTATGCGCATATTTATCATATACATTGCAAACATTGGCTCACCGCATAACTTGCGTATATGTAACGGGATACAGCATGCACAACAAAGACACAGGAGGCCCCGGGTAGGATTTTAAAACACTGCTGGGGCAAGTGCTGTTATGCTGTTAAGCGAGCACCTATGAATGCCGGTACTGCACCACGTGGCTGATGGTACATGTCCAGCAATACCACGCAAGGCTGCCTTTGTATCCCCAGAACTGACGTTTTCCACACCACACCAGGTACCTATTTAAGGTTGAGTCGACCTCAGAGAGACTCAGGGGCGGAGCGGGTCGCCGGGTTCTAAGCGCAGTGCGCTAATCACTGCGCCACCGCTCCCCGTACGTGCTCAACACACACACACGCGCGCATGCAGGGAGCAAATCTGCACCAGGTGTCTTCGTTAGCAGCCCGTAGAGATGACAGAACTACAACAATACTCATTCACGTGACATGGCGCTGCTTTGGAAACGCTTGCGTCTTCAGCGAGGTGTGGAAACGAAGCGGGCACATCCCGTGTCCAGGGAAAAAAAGAAAAAGACACGTGTAGCTCTGCCTTCTCGGCCATGCGCCTTACCCCACCGTCTAACAGCAACCAAATGTCATAATCCGCACACCGCACGACGCATCCGGTACGGGTCCACCTCTCCACGATGGCTGTATAGTCAAGTGTCAAATGCTCCGTTCTGCCGGGACATACTCGGTGGGAGCCCAAGTCCCTGTTTAAGTAGTGTGGGAGACAATAGAATTGCACTTTCTATTCAAGGCAGACGCGTTGTGTAGCAGCGGTGCGTGTGTTGTTTGTGTGCGATGCGCGCATCATCCATTCGTTCATTCATTGGGCAGGGGGGGGTATGTTGTGTGGCTTCATTCGTTTCAATGAAGCGAGACATTGCACACAGCTGACCAAGTGCGCTTCCAACACCACGCCCGGCCGCCTTTGTCTCCCTAGTGGCGATGTTTACACACCGCACCGGGTACTCATTTGAGGCTGAGTCGACCTAGGGGAGGCCCAGCAACGGTTCAGATAATCGTCACCGATGTTGGCCGTGAGCGGGGAATCGAACCCGGGTTACCGGGTTCGAAGCGCAGCGCGCTAACCGCTGCGCCACCGCTCCCCACGACAATTATCATGACACACAGGCCTACAGACACACGCACACAACGTGGAGAGAGGAATGTAATAGTGGGATTAGACCGTTCACAACCACGCTCCAATTATTGGCACGTGTAACATCTGCACGGGGAAATAAGGCTGCTCGTGGTTTCATAAAATGTCCGTGAGCCCGAGTGTGTACCGGTGTCTTTGTGCGTCTCCGTGTATGTGTGTGTACACGTGTGTGTACGTGTGTCTCTCTGTATGTGTGTGTACACGTGTGTGTGTACACGTGTGTCTCCGTGTGTACACGTGTGTGTACACGTGTCTCTCTGTATGTGTGTGTACACGTGTGTGTGTGTGTGTGTACACGTGTGTCTCCGTGTGTGTGTGCTGGTGTGATTCTGGCCACCCACCACCTCGTGTGTCGATCCGGCCTGCATAGGTGCTCGCTTAACAGAACTTGCCCCTACAGTCTGTTAAGGCTATATCTTTTGTATAGTAGTATGTGTGTAGTAGTAGTGTTGAGTAGTGTGCGTGTAGTAGTGTGTGTAGTAGCGTGTGTGTGTGTAGTAGTGTGTGTGTGTAGTAGTGTGTGTTTGTGTAGTAGTGTGTGTGTGTAGTAGTGTGTAGTAGCAGTCTGTGTAGTAGTAGTGTGTGTAGTAGTGTGTAGTAGTGTGTGTAGTGTGTGTGTAGTAGTGTGTGTGTGTAGTAGTGTGTAGTAGTGTGTAGTAGTGTGTGTAGTGTGTGTAGTGTGTGTGTAGTAGTGTGTGTGTGTAGTAGTGTGTGTAGTAGTGTGTGTTTGTGTAGTAGTGTGTGTGTGTAGTAGTGTGTAGTAGTGTGTGTAATGGGTGTGTAGTAGTGTGTAGTAGTGTGTGTAATGAGTGTGTAGTAGTGTGTGTGTAGTAGTGTGTTTGTAGTAGTGTGTGTGTAGTAGTGTGTGTGTAGTAGTGTATGTGTGTGTAGTAGTGTATGTGTGTGTAGTAGTGTATGTGTGTAGTAGTGTGTGTGTGTAATAGTGTGTGTGTGTGTAGTAGTGTGTGTGTAGTAGTAGTGTGTGTAGTAATGTGTGTGTGGTAATGTGTGTGTGTAGTAGTGTGTGTGTGTAGTAGTGTGTGTGTGTAGTAGTGTGTGTGTAGTAGTAGTGTGTGTGTAGTAGTAGTGTGTGTGTAGCAGTCTATGTGTAGCAGTGTGTGTGTGTGTAGCAGTGTGCCGGTCATCTCAATCAACCCATGGCACCCGAGCCCCGTGACACCCTGTACCAGCGCTTCGCGTGACACCCTCAAAGTGCACCTAGCCTGGCACAAGCCTCGTGCCTGCTGCCGCGCGCGTCCGTGCGTGCGTGGAATTGCCCCAACCCCGATCCCACTACTCACGCACTGCCACGGCCCTGCAGTCGAGCGCCGCGGATGCTGCGCGCAGGGCTCGAACCCGACCCTCCAGCCTCTCGGAACGCAGAGCCACCAATCTCGCCGCCGCTTCCAGCTCGGCGAACATGCCGAGAGCGTGGCGAGCGAGGCTGGCCAGCTGACGCAGAGTGTCCCCCAGGGCCCGGCTGGAGGCGTGACCCAGGTCCTCGCAAGGTTCCGAAGCGCGGCCACGCGGGTTCGTGGCGCCCGCGTCGTCGCCACCGCCGGGACTCAGCACCCGCTTGTAGAACGGCATGGTCGCGGTGGTGGGTGGTGGTGGTGGTGGTGGAGAGTCTTGGAACTTATGGGACGATCTGGACGAGAGGATCTCGACGGACCAATCGGTTCGGGTGCCTCGATGGGTAACGGTGAGGTCCCGGCTGTCGGATCTTCTCCCGCGGGTGACCTTGGCCCCGAAGATCGTTGACGGACGGGAGCCTTCTCGGGGTGGAAGGATCTCGGCGTGGCTCGGATGATCCCGGCCGCAGGATCTCACCTGTAGAATCTCACCTGTAGAATCTCACCTGTAGAATCTCACCTGGGCAGCTCTAGTTGGGCGATGCGCCCCCCCCCCCCGGGGGCTATCGGAGCTTCTTGCTCCTCGACCCTCCGAGGAGGTTTGCTTCGCTGTTCCACCGCCACCGATCGGGGGTTACGAGACGCGCCGGGAGGGGGTGCGAAGGAGAGGTGACGGCTGCAGCGTCTCCCGGAGTCTCCGCGCTTCGTGATCGGAGCGAAGGGGGCAGAAGTGACGGCAGGAGCTGATGATAATGATGGTGGTGGTGGTGAGCATCTCACACGCCCGGCGCAGGTGAGCGAGCCGGAGGTGAGCGCCGTGCGGGTGATTCACCTGCGCCGCCGCTCGTGCCGCTGCCGCTGATCGATGTGCGCACCTCGCCGGCTCGCCATGTTCACAGGCAACACACGAGGCAGTCTGTGTCCCCTCCCCGCCTCTCTCTCTCCCTGTTCTCTGTGGGTGGTGCCTCTGTGTCTCTCTAGCACACACTCACTCACTCGCTCGCTGATGTGTAGTCGTAGTTGTAGCAGCGATGAATCGTGCCGCTGTCGCTCTCGTGTCGATGCGTGTGGCTCCCTCTGTCTCTGCGTCTATTGTCTCTCTCTGTGTGTGTCTCTGCGTTGTGTCTCTCTCTCTAACATGTAGCAGCAGCGTTAACAAGGAATCCACAGCGCTCCTTCTCTCTGTCTCTCCCCCGCCACACTCGCGCGCTCGCTCTCTCTGTGCCTCTCATCCGCCGCTCTCCCCTCCCATTCTCTCCCGCGTCTCTCTCTCTCCCGAGGCGGCGGTGGTGGTGGGAGTGGTGGTGGTGGCGGTGGGAGTGGTGGTGGTGGAGTTGTGTCGGCAGGAGGGAGGGAGGTTCGGGCGCGAGAGGGGAGGGGCAGAGAGCGAGAGGGGATTGAGAAAGCGGAGTGCGTGGGAGGGGGAGAGCAGGGGGGAGATTTGTCGGAGCGAGGGTCGTCACCACCACTCTGGAGCGGTAAGAGACGGATGGGGTTTAAAGCTTTCGTGACTGCAGGGATTCATCTGCTTGGTTCTTTCGGTAAAGTCACGTAGAATGGAAATAATAAAATAATAAAAATAAAACATAATACAATTAATTCTCACGACGTTTCGGCCACAACGCAAGCAGCCGTCCTCGAGAAGACGCTGTCTTCTCGACAGACCTGTTCTCCACGCGAGGACGGCTGCTTGCGTTGTGGCCGAAACGTCGTGAGAATTTATTTTATGATGTTTTATTTTTATTATTTTATTATTTCCATTCTACGTGACTTTACCGAAAGAACCAAGAAGACGGATGGGGGTTGACCCCGCACACACACGGATGAGCAGAGGGGGGTGGGTGGGGGGGGCAGCTCGCTGTTGAGCCGAGACAAGACAAGACGGCAGTGTTGGTCTCCTTGTTTTTTGCGGATCGACGCTTGGTTCACTTTCTTCTCGCTGCCCACCGAACCTCGGCAGCACGGAGCCCCCCCTCCCCACCACCCTGACGACACCGAGAGCGTTCGTCATCGGAATGAGAATCTCTGTTTAGTCTGCAGGAGGAATCCGATGAGCTATGAAGCTCTTTTTCACACACGTCCAGTAAGGGACACGGGGTCAGAAGGTCACAACGGCAAACGCAATTTTAAAAAAAACACGATCGGAATGTATAATTGAGAAGATGGTAAGCAAGTCACTAAATATAAATACATAAATAATACATTGATTATGCAAGTCCGATTTATGATGATAATGGCGAACTTGAAGCCTATATAGGTTATTGTAGTCAATATTATATGATTCCATATATGGTTTCGGGTTCGGTCACGTGAGTATTTGTATGCGAATTTTGTTGGGATTAACCTCCACCACCACCACCACCACCCGATAAGATCGGATTGTTACGTTGTGTACGCCTGCCCAATGTATTGATCCGAATTTCACCGGTGGCTTAAGACTTTTGAAGGCTGATTTTATCATCACGGTGGGTTTGATGATTGAATGCGGCGATAGGGATTGACGATGAGATTGGTGGTGATGATGATCATCATGACGATGATGGTGGTAATGGTTTATTCAAGATTGTGATGATGATTGAAAATGACGTTGATGATGGCGATGGTGAGTGAATATGCTTAGGATTGTAGACGGTTATGATAATTATTGTAGATGATGATCTTAATGGTGGTGGTGGTGGTAATGATGAAGAGTAAAGATGATTATGATGATTTAGAATAGTGATGGTGCTTGTGTGCATTACAGATGGTGATGTTTTTTTAATGATGATGATGGTTGGTAATTATTGTAATCGTGAATGATGATGGTGATGATCATGATAATGGTTGGTAATTATTGTAATCGTGAATGATGATGGTGATGATGATGATAATGGTTGGTAATTATGGTAATCGTGAATGATGATGATGATGATGATGTTGTTCATTTGATGATGATGATGCCACGGATGCTACACGTACAGAAACCATTCCACGTCCCTAAAATATTCATTCCCCCACCGACGTCTTCCGCAGAACCGAAGGGCGAGGCTATGCGAGAGACTTGAATACTGTAACACACGCGCGCGCGCGTGCGCTCGGCGTGTTGTGAATAAAAATCACGTTGTTTCACAAAGTGTTTGTTGCATTCCAATACTGTTTTGCTTGAGTGCGTGCCGACATCCGAACGAACACACACGCACGCGGTATATATATGTGTGTCTTGACTGATTCAAGTCCTAATGATGTTCTGGAAGGGGTTGTTAGAACGTTCAACATTCAGCACGTGTCTGTGTATAGTGCAAAGGGGTCGAAAACCAAAATAACAAGCAGATTTTTTTTTGGTAATAAATAAATAAAAACTCAGTAATTCAAGAGCCGCAATGCCACGTGGTGAATACGAGACGGTGGTGGGTCTCTTAATAATTAACGTCACGAAGGCAGTCCTTTAAGAAAGCCGCATTGGTTCTTCTTCTTAACCTGGCGGTGCGAGATGCCATTTCTGGGGGTGCGAAACATGGCCAGATAGTTTTTTTTAGAAGTTAATAATATAAACACAAATTGAGCAGGGGCACGTAAGTCCCAACTATTTTGTTTCATCAAACCCTATGTATCTATTCACATGATTCTAAAATATATATAATTGATAACCAAAGCGGTGCAAGGCTGCAGTAAAGATTAAGAACCGCTGGTCGAATCTCATGCTCACGATTTAAAATATATCGCGGTCGTTTTTCGAAATTCGCAACTTGAGTCAAATTCCCATGCACGGCTAACATCAGTGGCGAGCGATGTCACAAGCCGTCTCGCCACCTCTCCCTCCACTCCACCACCGCCAACCCTCTCTATGAAGCCGCAGTGACCAGCGTGGTGAAGTATGGTCACACAACCCCGCGCGATCGGCCACGTACATGGATGGGGAGGAAGGTGGAGGCCTTCATCCAGCAGTGGATTGATGATATGGTGATGCCAATATCTCACTTCTCACATTGTACCTTTGACCAAATTAACATTTTACAAGCTAGCAATTCTCTGGATTATACGACGCACCTTCCCCCACTCCCGTAAATGCGTGACAACATTTGTGTCCTCAAACTGTTTTTTGACACCTGGGGTCACAATACAAATGTGGGGTGCGTCTTACTTTCTGGAGCGTCTTATAATCCGGATATATACATACACTGCACACACATTTATATTTCTTTGTAATCTCTATGCTACTGCCCATGTCCTTGTGTACCTGCCGAGTTACTATGGGACGCGGTGACGTGTTTCAAAGGCTTACAATTATAAAGTGCGCAATTAAAAAAAAAGTGCCAGGTCACAGGGAAGGGTTCCCACGTTGCACCAGATGTCAGACAAGATGCAAGGAAGCGTAGGAGTTTGTTTAGAGTCGGGTCAATCATGTCGATGTATCGATACATTTTTTATTGACCGCTATTGATTAATGGTGGCCCCACATATGTCTCACGAAGGCGGGAAACCCCCACACCTCTACAAGCCACGCCCCAGCGTGACGCGCCCTTAATGAGTTTCATAACGATGACGTCACCAGGTCCCACCCATCACCTCCCGTCCAGCGGCACAAGGTGACAACAGACATTGACACTTAACCAAATACTTTCGTGGGCGTCTGACTGATTTAGGTCGAGCTATGGAAGCGATCATCGGAAAAGTAATTGATCACTACAACCGTCTTGATATCCCCCGGTTCTATTTGAGTTCCGATCTCTTATGGCCATCTCGCGGGATCACCGAGAGAAAGCATCTGGAATCTTCCCCCAGGCACTAGTTACCTCCGTTCCGTTACGCGGCGGTGGAGCGGTGGCAGCGCTGCGGTTGACAGACTGTACAACTACGAACCCGGCAGACCCGAGTTCTATTCCCGGCAGTGGCTAAAATCGGTGGCGAGCGACGTGTGAACCGCTGTTAGGCGGATCACAGTTCACCAACTCGTACGCACTAAGCAACGTGGTGAAGTTGGGTTGCGGTGATATTTTTATTGAACCAGGTAAGGCTCAATTTTTCGATTTTAAGTTTTCATGACCGCAGGGATTCATCTTCTTGGTTCTTTCGGTAAAGTGACTAATCCCATATCTGCATTTTCCATAAATATTCTAAATTCCTCTGTCAAGGCGCCCTTTCTCCTCTAACCCAGCTTAAATATACGCTGCCAAGCTTGGTGGTGTTCATTTAGACGCTGTCTTTCCGACAGGCCTGTTCTTCAGCTGAGGACGGCTGCTTGCGTTGTGGCCGAAACGTCGTGAGAATTATTTTATTATGTTTTATTTTTATTATTTAATTATTTCCCTTCTACGTGACTTTACAGGTAAGGCTCACTGAGCTGTATTCTCTCCTGGTATACAGGAGGTTGTGGGTTCGTTCCCGACCCTGATGCCTGCTGTATGTTTGGAGTTTGCGTGTCTCTCTCTCCCCGTGGTTGCATGTATTTTTCTCCGGGTCCTCCGTTTTTCCCCCTCCACATTTAGAGTTTAGAATATTTGGCTGCAATAGATTTCCACCGGATAAGCCACTTCGTTGAGCTATCATTAGCTATAGCCAGGTCGCTCCTGAAAATAAGAGCTACGTGGCTCAATGGACCTTACCTAGTAAACTAAAATAATAAGTGTATTAGTTTTGGACGATAAAAGTTGTTTTTGAGTTTTCGTGTATACACACTGCCAACACGAGTCCTCTTCTTCTCCACGTTTGCGGGGTAAAAATAAACGTGGAGGGCTTTTCACTCGAAAACCGCGGAGGAATGAGGAAATGTCGCTCAAACTTTCGAACTTTCTCGTTCCTAACAAAATTAAGATTCCATTGCGGCGGCAGTGAACTCGCAGCGATAGAAGTTCACACGAGAAAACGACTTGAAATGTTGAAGCGAACTAGACAGGATACGAGTTAAATAAATAATGTGCAACTTCCATCGCAATCATAATAAAAAAAAATTGCGTAAATATTGCCCCCATCATGTATCAAACGTCTCAAAGTGCAGATTTGTTTCAGCCTTAGGGGGTCCGCCCTGATGACAGCTGTCCCTGTGCTGTTTTACCGTCATCAGGTGTTGTCCATCCACTGCTGGATGACGGCCCCAACATTATCATCGTAATCGAGAATTGTCCACCCTATGGTGCGATCGTTAGCGCTAGTCGGAGGTCGCCGGGTTTGTTTCCTGATTTCCCGGCGCGGCAATCGACGCTGTGTGGTGGACAAGTTCCTCACATCCCCGTCGCCTCTCTCCATCCCAGCAGTATAAATGGGTACGCCACGAGTTAATGTGGCGTGGTAAAGTGTGGGTACCCCTGCCTGCCCAAAGACATCTGGCCGGCGTGCAGGAGTAGACCAAACGTACCATTCTCTTTGGTTATTTCGGTAAAGTCACGTAGATAGAAAATTAATCGATCACGACGTTTCGATCGCAACGCAAGCGACCGTCTTCAAGGTGAGAGAGAGAAAGCTACTGAAACAAGGTCTTATACTGGTAGGAACCTCCTGGTTACACCAGCCCACAGAGGATTATTGTGTCCGTCCGTCCGTCGTGCAGGGAGGGGCTGGGTGGGGATGGGAGAGTGGAGAGGGGAGGGTGGGGAGGGGCTGGGTGGGGGGTGGGAGGGGTGGGGCTGGGTGGGGAGGGGCTGGTCACCCCGTGGTGCCCTTATAAAACTCAACGTTTAACCTACTCACGCCGGCTTGTGCCCGCCCTCACAGTCGGGCATATTTGCGGAATACACCACGCCGCCGTTGACCCTGGCCATTGACCGAGCAACCCAACGTTCCTACCAGCTCCCTCCGCAGGAATGTGTTGTAGGCCTGAGATGTGTCCCATTATTATAGAGGCCCTTCTGCCAGCCTTGGCGTGAACATTTAACGATAAAAACTATAAAGATTTTATTTATTTCACCAGGTAAGGCCCACTGAGCTACATTGCTCTTTTTACAAGCGACTTGGCTATCACAAATGATAGCTCAGAGTATCACGCGGAAATTATAAGGAGCCCAAATGCTCTAAACGCATGTTTCGAAATGTGGAGGGAAACCCCAGAGGATCTGGAGAAAAATCCACGCGACCCACGGGGAGATAGAGACACGCAAACTCCAAATATACAACAGGCGTCAGGGTCGGGATCGAACCCACGACCTCCTGCAAAACAGGCAAAAGTGTTAACATCTCGCCACCATGACGCCCATAGAAACTGCCAGGACTGCACCTTTATCTTGTTTTACTTCACCACGCTGGTCAGTGTGGGTTGGTTAGAGGTGGTGGGGAGACCCCCCCCCCCCCCCACCTCCGCCCCCCTCTCTCCAGTCTCGGTTCAGGTGTCCCTCGTCCACTGACGATCATAGCCGTGGCCGGGATTCTAACTCGAGTGTGGGGGGGGGGGGTCAGGTTCACTGCTCCAGCGCGTATCGAATAACGTTCACAACACGTGGCCAAACAGTGTAAAGAGGCCCAGGGCTGTTGGGGCCAAAGCCCCTGCAGCCCGAACACACACACATAATAATAATCTCGTCTTGCTTCAACCTACCCTTTGCATTCCTTCTAGGCACAAATACCTCGCGAAGTAACGAGGGTTAACATCGACGCACAAGACGTGGGGGGGGGGGGGGGAGGAGGGAAGCCTTGCGCCCCGTCGCTAGCAATTTCCAAAAGCTCTTTACTTCACTAATTAGCTTAATTGGAGCTGGCACGGGCGCGTGAAACACGTGGGTTAAAGGGCCATTCTGTCCACAGTCGGGGCGGCTCTTTGGCTTCCGAGTCCACGGGCGGGTTTGGCGAGCGGTGGCGGAAAATCGCGCGCCGTGAAGTGGTCTCGTTACCATCGGACAGAAATCCGACCAAAATTGATCAAAAGGGATGCCCCCCCCCCCTGTCCAAACCCACCCCCCCCAAATATTGGGAGACAAACCCAGAGTTAAAGAGGATAAGGGAGTCCCCGTTGCGAATATGCAAACGAATTTTGCACAAAAAGCCGACCATCGACTTCCATATCACGGATTAATTTATTCCGACGTGAAACGTATTTTGTTGTCGTCGTTGTTGGAAATCGTTCCCCTCTTTTTCGACTTATGAGACGCACTTTATTTTTTGTAAGCAAGAATTAGGGGTGCGTCTTATAATCCAAGTAGGTGTGCGCGTGCCGAGCCATGATTTGTACGAACACTCGGACACGCGGTTTGTAGGGGGCGTATAATTTTCCGGGAGTAACGCAGTAAATCAACCGATGCGTGATGTTTCCAAACACGTGATGTTTCCAAACACGTTTATTTCTCCCTTCACTTTAATCCCCCCCCCCCTCTTCTCCCGTCTTCAGAGCTGGCGTGGGAAACGCGCTCCAAGACCCCCGGCTTATGCCAGCTGCGAAAACAAGACTCCAGTCTCAGGGACCAAAAAGCTGGAGCATTTTTTTTGTTAGTGGCATAAATAGCAGCAACAGCAGCAGCCAGTGGCAAGCCGGTAGCGTCGGTGGTGGAAGTAGCAGCAGCAGCAGCGACTAAAGAGCCCTACGCACGCACTCGCGGGCCTCCTCGAGCGCAGTGCCGCCACTGGGAGCCACTTGACCGAAAATCCACTCGCGAAAAATCCACTCGTTAAAAACCGTGATGGGGACGGGGCGGGAGAGCCGTGGGGCGGTGGGGGTGGTGGGGGCGTTGGATCGGTGGGGCGGTGGGGGTGGTGGGGCGGTGGATGGGTGGGGTGGTGGGGTGGTTGGAGCAGTGGGGCGGTGGGGCGGGTGGGGCGGTGGGGACGGTGGGGCAGGTGGGGGCGGTGGGGGTAGTTGGGTGGGTGGGACGGGTGGTGCGGTGGGGGCGGTGGGGGCGATGGGGCGGGTGGAGCGGTGGGGGTGGTGGGGCGGGTGGAGCGGTGGGGTGGTGGATTGGTGGGGCGGTGGGGGTGGTGGGGTGGGTGAGGTGGGTGGAGCAGTGGGGCGGGTGGGGCGGGTGGGGGTGGTGGGGGCGGTGTATCGGTGGGGCGGGGGCAGGCGATGGTTTTTGAGGGGCGGGGGCAGGCGGTGGCACAACGGCAGTCACGATGCTGCTGCTGCGAGAAGCGTGGAATAAATCAGCAGCAGTGCGTGCAAGGGATGCAATGTCAGCCGGAGATGCTCCGGGCGAGGCGATGCTCGGGGGGGCGGGGGGGAATTGGTCGGGGATGAATTTGTGTATTCACTCTTCAAATTTGTGGATTTACTCTTCAACACACCGGTGGGCTAAAGCAGTGAACTATTTGTCTTTTGTCAACGTGACACTTTTTAGCTGATTGGCCGTGTCGGGTGGTGGAGGGTTACGACACATTCATAAATAACGCAATCTAACCCAAAAAACGTTTATTATGTTCTAACCATACTTCGCAACGCTAGCCGGTGAAGTTTAAACTTTATTAACACTATGGTTCAATGTTATATTTATGATATATTTAATTGTATGAGTTTTGCCCAGTCGATTCGACCGTTAGCTTAGGAATGGGCTGTATTGCATTTACCAAGACCGTTTACATATCAATGAGCTCCAGAGCCGACAGCTGATGATTGGATGTGCGTGGTTTGGGGGTCAAAGCCAAGTTTATGCATTTGAATATCTAACGTCAACATGCTTAATATATACATTATTAAAATGTGCAACACCAAAAATTTTAAATTTTCTGCATCACTGTATCGGCACATTGTGGTGTATTTACATGCTTATTTAAACCCAGGCTCCTTCCGTGAAATATATACTTCTGCCCTGAATGCACTCGCTGAATTAGTCTCCCCACGCCTCGCGGGTCACGGGGTTTCTTGGATGCATACTTCACCACGCCCGTCAGTCAGCGTGTTGGTCAAGGCCGATGAGCGTACACGGGACTGCTTAGACGTACAGCGCAACAGCACTGGGTGTCGCTGTGCTGCCCTCTGCTGCCCACATCGTCAGTTGCAGGGAGTGCGGAAAGGGTCCGGATGGCAGAACTTTAAATGAGTTCTTTCGGTAAAGTCACGTAGGTAAAAAATGAATTTTTTTTTTATTAAAATGACATTAAAATTAATAAAAAAAAAAAAATATTATTTTTTTCTTTTTATTCATTTTTATTTCATATTTTACCTACGTGACTTTACCGAAAGAACTAAGAGTATGAATCCTTGCAGTCACGAAAGCTTCAAATCTAGAAAAAACTTTAAATTGATGGCGGACGTCAAAATCAATCGCATGGACAACCCTGACAATAACGCAAACCCGTCAACCCCTTACCAGTGCCCCCTACCTTATTACATACCAATTCAGAACTTATTGGTCACCACGTGCCCCTTAAAAATCTCAACGTTCATCCTACAAAGTCCCATCACAAGGGAGAAACAAACAAATAGACAATTTTGTTTTACCCGTATTGAAACGGCTGTATGCCGTATGGACCTAAAAACGCAATTTCCCTGTACAAGAATACGGGGTAAACCGTGTGGGTCGACAGCTGTGATAACGTGACGTGTGCGTGTCCTGGCCTTTCTCAATGCGAATTCAACCCCGATGAAGCTTTGGGGAGCTGAATGGAGTTCACTCACAAACACCGTCTCGTGACAGACCCAAAGCAGAAGATACCCGGGTTTTATCGTCCACCAAGCTCATGATCCACCCTCAATCGCATCCACCGCACAAACCATGGAAGGAGATGCAAATGAGAAAATGAAAAACTGTGATGATACACTCCGCAGCTCCTGACGCTGTGGTTATCTGGGGCTTGACCACCTGAATATGAAATTGTACGTTGTTGATGAGACCTCCTTTGCAAGTAGCCAAATATAGTAATATTTTTTTTGTTTGCATTTTGACCGCAAGTATTGTGGTTAATGCAAACATGATCCCTCGTAAAAAAAAATGTGTCAGATTTGTTGCCAGATAGAAGGGTAAAAAACATTATTATTGTACGTTGTTGCTCTGCATCTACAACATCAGCAGCCGTACGAAAGAAGACGAAGACTCAATGTTGATGTTTGCATCAAGTCATGAGTTTGGTCGTAAAAAAAAACTAAGCGAAAAATAACATCAATCTATAACAAACATAGCCTTTTGTTTAACTTACATTCAGAGAACTCCCCCCCCCTCCCCCAGGCTTGCATCAGATTCCCAGCCGCCAATGTTGACTCTCCACTCGGGGTTGTATAATTATACGACTAATTATAATTAGTGACGCCAAGCTACTGGCGCCCCCTGCTGCTGATTGCAATTCGGGTTAGGGTCACGTGGCAGCCGCTTACGTCCATTGTAAGTTAAATGTTACCGCTTGATAAATGTAAAACTGAATGGGTTCACCGCGAGAAGAGGGCCCTCTCCACGGCACATCGGTCACGGGGGAATTGTTCGACCATACTTCACCACGCTGGGTGATGCGGGTTTGTTAAGGCGTTGCTACCCAGGGGCCAGTTCGGACGTAAACCGTGGTCAGGAATCGTCGGGTTCAGAGCGCGTTGCGATAACCACTGCGCCGAAACCTTCACGATGTACATCTTTAAAGTACTGTGACTGTGTTGGCAGGGATGTACAGGGAGGTCCAGATGTCTTGTGACCTCCCAATTAATTGACCCTTGACATTTGTTTTCCTTTGCATATTCATTTCTGTTTTAACTAAACCTGACTTGAAAAATGTTTCAGACATCTGGTCCATCCTGTACACGGCTGTAGTCTGGAATAAAATATCCACCGACATCTTAAAATATTGTCCAACCGTAAACTATGTACACATACAGTCGTCTGTCAATCCACTGCGAGATGAGGGCCTCCCCAACACGGCCGTGCAGATTAGTGGTTATTTGACTATACTTCACCACGCTGGTCAGTGGGGGTAATTGAAGGTGGTGGACCATATATATGCGGCAAGTTCGAAGGCGACTGCACAATGCATTTTTTCTAAAGTCTCCTCTGCTGCCCACTACATAGCGAGACCCCCCTTTGACAATGGGCCGTAGAGGATGGCGAAGTTATTTAATTATAACACGCACACATCATAAAACATGCTTCAGATGATGAAATGAACGTATTGTATCTGGAAAATATAACACAAGTGGTAATGTGTTTTTTAAACATTGCTGAAATACACACGCAAGCCCTTAGGAATCTAGACACCCGTTTACGTTATTTCATTGTTTATTACATTTTTGCAAAAAAAACATTTAAACAAAAGGTAATTCCCTCCAGTACATATATTTATATGCTGCAAGATAAACAGAATACACACCACGGAAGGTCGCTCAAACCAAAACACCAAATAAATATGAGAGAAGTGGCTACAAAAAAGGCATTTAAAATGTTCAGGTTTTTTTTTTTACACGTTCAGTTTTGTTGACTCTTTGTTGGGGTCCAGTGCTGTTAAGACAAAAAAAATACATCATGTAAGAGAGGTGGTGTGTAGGGGGATCTTCAGAATACTGTACTGTGTTCCTTTAAAACATTTAAAATTAAGAACTGCCCAATAAAAGTGTTGGTTTTTGTCTGACCCGAACCAACAAAGACATTTTAGCTTGAAAAATCCACGGAAGAATGCATTAATTTAAAACTTGAATTGTGTTCTTTTTCAAAGCATATCCTTAGGAACGTTTAACATCAATATGCATTATATTTTAATGTACCGTTTATCACGGAAACCGGAAAATTATATACTGCGTAACATGACTTATTCACAAATTTACGGGGAGGAGAGGGGGGGGAGAAAACAAAAACAATACCTTCAAACGTTCAAAGGAAAACCAGTGATCATGAAACGTGCTCACATACGAGGGCTTAACATCAGTGGCTTACGAACAGGGACCCTGTTGACCGTTACTCTGGGTCAGCCTCTCACAGGTGACATAGCCCACCAGGTGACCGGCTGATTCGCGGGGTTAGTGATATAGCAACACTTTGCGTGCGGGCAACTTAAATTGTAGCTCCGAATACACGGAATGCCGTTTAGGTTGTTGAGAATAGATTTTCTTTGTTTTAAACCGATGGTCCGGTACGCACCCACCCACTCGTCTCCAAACAGTTCACTTTAGACTCACAGTCGTTTCAACAAGTGGCCACATTTCCATGGATAGGCCTTGCAGATGATGATGATAATTTGCATTCGACCACATTCTCCAGATTATAAGACGCACTTCCCACCCCTTGTATTTTAAAGTAACATTTGTGAGTGCTTCTGGTTGGTGTGCGTGTGAATGTACGTGTGTGTGTGTGTCCTAGTATATATATTAGAGTGCGTTAGTGACGAGTATTTGTGTGACCAGAATTGCTTAACTGTATTGACACCGGGCACTCGTTTGAGGGCGCGTTTTGCTCTCCGCAGCGTCTTATCATCTGGAGAATACGGAAACCTGGTGGAACTCTGTAACGTGAATCGCTGTCACCACGTCTCCAAATTCAACCCGTCCCCGGTGGCCATGCGATGATTATCGCTCCCTGCCACCATCTCACCATTTGGCGTTTTGTTGACAGCCTTCAAACTCTTTGGGAGTCGCCGTGTACATTGCTGAGCGAGTTTTGGGGAAATGAAGGCTTGCTTGCTTCCACCACGAATGGCCGAACGACGCGCACAGATTATACAATCAGGGGAAGAGGCAAAACTTCAGACCTCTGCGAGAGAGCACGTGGTGCCGCTACATCATTACGCTAACAGATGTTTTTACACTCCTCTCGTAAACGTGTCAGCTCGCATCGCGCAAGTATAACAGTGGTCGGCTAAGACGGCGAGGCTCACAAGGTCCAGCCGTTGTTGATCTTCCCCTGTTAGGCGCAACGCAACGCAAGTGGAGATTTTTGTTGTCGCACAGACGGTGTTATGATACAAAAGGTGGGCTTACGTTTCGAAACTTTTAGAAGCAACCTACCACCCCCAATTCCCCCCACCCAGCCACCTCAAACAGCTTCACAATCCACAATTTCCGATTCAGTTTCAATTGGGATAACGGCAGCTATTCGGCTAAAGAAATGCGTGTTGTAGATTTAAACAAAAGATTCAGCTTTGCATCGGGCCAATACAAATTGTAGAACTGTATACCGTGAATGTGTCGTAAATTGTCACTTCAACTAAAATGATCACAAAGACTTGGTACTGTATTCAAATTGCTGTCGGCATTTTTAACCAAAGCTGTCGTCATTTGTTGCTTACAAGTACAGAGATTTAGACTTAAACTTCTCCATGAAAATGTACCCAAGTTGATAACAAAAAAATGTATTGACACATCAAATTCGGTGCGCTTCTGAAGTGAAAGCTTAAAATGATCAACAACAAACAAACCCCTCCATCTTCTTGGTTCTTTTGGTAAAGTGACGAAAGAACCAAGAAGATGAATCCCTGCAGTCACGAAAGCTTTAAATCGAAACCTCTCCATGTTTCTCCACGTGGTGTTGTCGGGGACAGAACTACCTGAAGATGGAAGCTTGTGTTGCCTCCGAAACGTCGTGATTTTTATTTTATTTTTATTAATAAAAAAAAAAAATTTTACCTACGTGACTTTACCGAAAAAAACATATGAATAGAACTACAGTGGCTCATAGGGCAGACCGTAATCTCCATTTCCCGTGCCGAGTCAAACCCAACCACCGCCTTGATTTGCACACAAGTTGAGAGCCGGGTCACGGTCGTCTAAAGAGAAGCCACGTGGGTTCTCTCTTGCCAGAAGCATTCGGCTAATCGCAACTCCACGCACTTTTAGCCGGGGCCTTCTCCTTCCCCAACCCCCTTGCCAGCGGTTCTTGCTGCTGTTGCTGCTACGGAGCCTTCGTGTAAACTAACCAAACCAACCAACAATTTCCACCCCCCCACCACCATCCCCCAAATCGACTCAACAACGACAGCAATTCCTCACTGGCATTTGTGGACAGATGGGACTGCAGGCAGACGAGTTCAGTCATTACAACGCGCGTTAAAGCGCCCCCGTTGTACGTTCCGATCTGTGGTTGGCGTGGTTTCGAAATTCAAGAAATTAGACGCCAACGCTTTTTGTTGTCTCTTCTGTTGTGAATCACGTACAGTACTTAACCCGACGTTATATAAACACGACTCTGCGGGAACACGGAATACTAACACGATTGCCCCTTGGTGTTGAGTCCCGGAACAGTAAACATGTTCATTTATTTGTTTCGCCAAAGTACCTTTCCTGTTTTCCCAGCGTTCGTTTTAACCAAAGCATTCGTACTCTGACGGTCTCCTCTACCCCTCGCCTCCTCCGGCTTATTCGGAAGAGCCGTGATTACGCCCATTAAGCGGCCATCCATTTAGTAGGTACGCAAAAATCTGTCAAAACTTGACCCCTACCCCCCTCCCTGTACGCACGCGGACTTTTTACACCCCCCCCCCCCCCACCTGCGTGCGTACATACGCCTGACGCACCCCCCAAATCCTACAGAACGGCCGATATTTAATCCCCGCAGAAACGATCAAGAACTAATAATATTAACGTGTTTAAGCAAACAGACAGTCCACCGCCGGACTATCTAACTAATTTGAAGGCCAATGTAGACAAATTATTATCGAGGCTTCACCCCCCCGCCCCGTTTCCTGTACGTACATTGTCAGTAGACCCCCCATACGCAAGCGAACGCAGTTTGAGTTAACCCCCCTCGCCCCTCCATGCGTACGTACTCAATGGATGGCCTCTAAGGCGAAGTACGAGAGCCGACCCAGCAACAGGGTGGGGGGGGGGGCGGTGAGTTTGGGTGCCCTCCAGTCTCGCAAAGCGCCGACTGCCCGATTGCCATCTGCGGTTGGGACCGCGTCGTGAAACCCGCGTGCACACCCCGGGCCAACAATTAGCGCGATTCCGCTCGCTGCTTTTGCAAGAGTTTGTGGGTGAAATCGTCGTCGCTCGCGAAACCCGACGCAAAGGCGTCCCCACTTGCGTTTCAGATCCTCAGTGGGTGAAGTTCACGAACCAAGCTCTCACCCCTTCCTCCCCACCACCACCACCACCGTGCCTTTTCTCTCGTCCGCCAGGAAGGGTTCTCTCCACCATTCCCAATTAAAGCCACGCACGAAGAATTGTTGTTGTTGGTGGTCGATGTACGTGTGGGAGAATGATGGTGCACGCGGAGAAACGGGGACGGCGGGAGGGTGTTGGACACCCCTTGGCTCAACACGAGCGTTGTTGGATTGCGTTCATTACAGGGGTCTTGCAATCTCAATATGTGGACCTTCATGACGTTACTCCCAACCAGATCAAAGTCCCACTACACGAAATGCAATGCGTGCTCATGGCCGTATTCCTTTACGGTCAGTCGGGCTACCCAATAGTTTTACTTTTGTATACTTTATATAGGTTTCAATTGCATTTTTTTTTGCTTTTTTAACTGTTTATTAGATTAAAAAACGTATCAAGTACCTACACCTCTGCAAGGTAATTTTCGCAAAATAATCGTCACCAAAATGTTTCAGCCTTGCCTTGCCCGCGCTTAACGACAACAACGCCCCACACACTTCAACAAATGTACCAAGAGCTGTAACCTATAGCTTATAAGGGTTTCCAAACATGAATTCCAACGGACCCCGCGGCTCCGAATTGGCCACAGTCTAATCTGGTGAGAGTCAGAACTGCTTCAGCCCGGCGAGTATTTTTTGCCCGCTCCTTTTGTTCGCGCCAAGGCGGTCGGATGTGCTTTGCCCGGTGATTTTTTTTTTCTTTTTCTCACACGACGTTCAAAAAAAGACTTCGACGCGGCAAATCGGTTAGCGCGTTCGAGAGAAGAAAGGAAAAAATGCCTTGAAATTTAAAAAAATTGCAACGGTTACGTTAGAATAAGACGTGGAAGGAGGGTTTTGGGGTGGCGGGTTTCGGGGTGTAGGGTAAAACGTCGCAGTCTCAACAACAAACCGAAAGTCGAGCGTTATGGTAAACAAGTTGCCGTATTGGCCAAACAGGCGGGGGGCAGTTCTTCTGGATGGCCCCCCGCACCTCTCGTATTTAACCGGCGGTCAGCAAAGACGCGTCAATCCACCGGCAGCGTGTGATAAAACAGGCTCGTAATAATAATAAAACGATGCAAGGGCCATACACTTGGGAGCTCATTTACAGAGTGAAACGCATGATCCGTGTGGTTTTCTCATCCCGTTTGGTTTTCTTTGTGTTCATTCAAGATAACTTCACGTCGCACGAGGGCGGCTGCTGTGCTCGGCGAGCGATCGGGTGCGTTGACGCAGAGAGAGAGTTCCGAGGGCACCCCTAATGTTTCCTCCAGATCACAGGAGAGAGAGAGAAGAAAAAAAAACCCAACCCCGGTCTGTCGTCACTTTTAATAGTAAAATGAAAAGCACCAATCGTAATTAAACGTTTTTCCAGTTGGATGTGATGCTCACAATTGAATTACTTTTCAGTTGCCATGGCCCTGAGCTTTGTCTCGACAGAGGCCAGCGTGTGGGGGATGGGGGAACCGATGATGCCGCTGCCGTGCGTTGGTGCCCACCCTTGACTCTACGAAGGCCTGGGCCTGCTGCTGCAAACGATTGCAATTTCCCCCCCCCCCCGCCCCCAAAAGCTCTCAGCAAATGCTCGGATGAACCACGGTATTCTTAGGGGTTTCTTCTTCCGCTGCTGGGACCCCTTTGACGTGCCCCCACCGAGTATGCGTGGCGTCTTCCTGCTGTCTTTGCCGTTTGCAAGCGTGCGGTGGAATCCTCGAGTCCCGCTTTTCACCCAGAAAAAGAAATCTATCGTCGCGCCAGCAGCTGCTGTCGGTGGCAGAATTCACGCACGCACGCGTGCCCTCTTTGCGGTTTCGCAACACGCACCGTTTGTTCAAAACTTTCGCAAATACCCGTTGCCTACAATCAGAAGCACTAATAGGCACTTGCATAAGCACTGTAACATTTATATTCAAAAAGAGGCCATTCCTGTCTTCGCTCTTATTCAATAAAGAAGAAAAAAAAACGTTCTGAAGAAAAACAGTTTTTGTTTTTAAAATCCAACCGCTCCCAATCCTCGTTGTGTCAACAAGTCGGTGCTAAAATGGTTGTTGTGGTTAGTCGGCAAAGACTCGAGACAATTCCTTGACCTGTCATGGGCAGGGCAGGAAAAGGGCAAGGCAGGACCGGGCAAGGTAGGGCAAAGGGGGTTGTGCATCCAGGCTTGACTTAAAGCTGGGCTGGACTTGACCAGGCTGGGGTCGACTGGCTTGGGCTAGGTTCCGATGACTGTTTGACCAGCAGCAGCAGCAGCAACAACAGCAGTAGCAGCAGTGCTGTTTTGTAGACGGCGGCAGTCAAGGCACAGGTTAGAGAAGCCAGTATCGAGTCGGCTCAGCCAAAGCCCAAGGGACAGGAACTGCGATAAAACTCCATCACATCGCAGATTTCATTAACCTCTCTTCAGCAACTTAGATAATGTACAAAATAATTCCTCGCGTGCCACAACCTCGACAAATCGCCTGCGCCAACAAAGTCTCGGTAACCGCTTGCGGCAGTCTTTTTGGCCAAATCAGCGCCTGCGTGTGCTCTGGTGAGTTTTTTTTTTTTACGACTGATAGTCTCATGGCAATTGGCTAGTGGCATGCTAACGTGCCGCTGAACAAAGTGACGTTTTGGCAAAACTTTGGCGTGGAAAAAAAACATCTTCATGGGCTTTCTTTGCTGCCCAATGTGTCATCCCGGAAAACAAAAACACTTTGCAGAGAAAAAGCAACTTCCTTCGCTTAGCCACAGTTATCTTCAAGACATTCTCATCTTAAGGTAGCAAGTGTTTTTTGTTTGTTAAACAAGTCCTTTCTTCTTCTTTGTAGGGGCATTCAATGAACCAGATGACGCGCTCAGCGAATGAGCATTCTTTAAAGTTCTTTAAGTGCGTGTCCCCCCCCCTCCCCGCCAGCCCCTCCCGGCTCCTCCTTTGCCCCCCCCACCCACTTCCCCCACCGTCTGGGGCGCGACCGATGTAGCTACGTGTGCGAGAATGGACGGAGTTGCTCCAGCTGCGCTTCGAGTGCAATCCTTTCTTCGAGCAGATCCTGCAAGCGAAACAAACACAAAAGACAAAGATCCCCCGTATTATCGGCTCGTGGGGCAAGTGCTGCCCGCCAGCACCAATGAAGGCCCGACACGGCACACGAGGGGGTGGGTGGCCAGCACCACGCCCGGCCGCCTTTGTCTCCCTAGTGGCAATGTTTTCACACTGCACCAGGCACTCATTTGAGGACGAATCGGCCTAGGGGAGGCCCAGGACCAGTTCAGATTATCGTCACTAGTGTTGGCCGTGAGCAGGAATCGAACTCGGGTCGCCAGGTCCGTAGCGCAGAGCGCTAACCGCTACGCCACCGCTCCCCAAACACATGCACAAACACACGCACATACACACGATAGGCACTTTCATGTTAAAAAACATCACCGGGATTTTAAGAACACCAGAAGGTGCTTTGAACATCATCATCATCGTCGTTATTAGCCGATGTCTACCGACTACTGAAGGAAGGCCTCCACATGCCGTCACGATCTCTCACGGTCCAGTGCCAGCCATCTCACTCCTGCACAATAATCTCAATGATCCATCTGCCCAGTGGTCTTATTCTTGGACATATTCTCTCTTGTTAACATGCACGACCATTATTTTATGTCCAGAATAAAGAAAATTCCATCTCAAGTGTGACCCTCTTTCAGAGAAAATAAGATTCGGTAAGACTCTCCCTTGGTATATATTCCGGGTGAAATACTTCACCAATAAATATAAGTATCATACTACATGCATTGGATTCTCACGTGTAAAAACTAATGCTATGGGTTCACTGGAGGCACTACCATTCACCGCGATGGTAAAACAAAAAAAACCCAGAATAGATTATTGAATTCAATCGTGACCTGTAAGTCACACCACTTCATCAAATTGGCAGGAGGATGAATTGTTCTACCCGTGGTAAACATATCAAATTCACCAAAACAAAAAAAACGGCCAATCTAAAGAGAGCAGTTATTTTTTGGTCCGTGGCCAATGCCCGAATCAATATTGAAATGAGACCTCTGCTACGCACGCGCCCAACCACAATCAATCGCGCTGCCGCCTTTGATCGCCGGCGGTGCTCGCCACAAGACGCGGCCTGCCGGGCGTTTGGCGCAGCGGACACAAAAAGCATCTCTCGGACGATCCTCTCGCAATCCCCTTGCGCAGAGGAACTTTGTTCACTCGGCTTTACGGTTATTGTATTCATTGTTACCGCCGATGTATCAAAGTGACCGCCCTGTGGCATGTGAGGCTTTGCGGGACTGAAAATACAATAACAGCTGATACGTGACACTGTACACAAAGTCATTACGTGTGGTTGAAGCATTATGGGCAAAAGCATTAACCATAATCTCCGAATGAGACTTTTTTTCCCCTCTGTATTTAAAAAACAAAATTTGGGGTGCATCTTATAACCCGGTACGTATGGTTGTGAGTGGCCAGGTTGATATAACTTTATTGACACTGGGCACAAATATCGGGGTAGGACTTTGTGTTTAGAAGCACCTCATGATCCGCAACACACATAATAAAAATAACTCCGTTCTGTCTCCACATATTAAAAATGTAATTTTTTTTTTAGCCTACTGGCCCATCTGGGTTTCATCAGTGGGCGGGGCCTGACTCTGCTGATGAGAACTACAATGTCAAAACGGGGTCAGCGTTTTCTCGCTTCAAACGAAAGTAGCTGGATAACACAGGTCACGAAAGTCAATCAATCAAAACCAATATTTATTCATACGTGGAAACAACAGAGTGTTGCGCTTGTGTGCATTTTGTGTGTGTTCAGTTGGTTGTCCTTCACCCCGACACCTCCGATTAGCACGGTTGACTACGTAAGGTGCGAAAAAAAGTTCAATGTACGTACATACACGCAAACGTGACATTTGGGATGTCAACAAGGCACTTCATCCGCCCCAAGGAAACGAACCTTGAGTTGTTGCTGCAGCTCGCTGTTGAGCCGAGCCAAGACGGTGTTGGTCTCCTTGTTTTTGCGGATCGACGCTTGGATCACTTTTTTCTCGTTTCCCACCGACCTGCGGCGGCAGCGCAGAGCACCCCCCGTGACGGCGCCGAAAGCGTTAGTTATCAGAATGAGAATCTCTATTTAGTCTGCAGGAGGAATGCGATGAGCTATGAAGCTCTTTTTCACAGATGTCAAGTAAGGGGCACGGGGTCAGTACATTACAACAAAACAATACGTAAAACACGATATGAGCGCAAAGTATAGGAAAGGTAAACACACTTGATACAGTAATTTTGCTGTGACGGTTCCACCTGAAGACGGAGGCTTGTGTTGCCTCCGAAATGTCGTGATTAAATTTATGTTTTCTTTTTAACCTACGTGACTTTACCGAAAAAAACAAAGAGTATGTAAACACATCACTTTAACAAAAAAAACTAAATTATTTTTATCTCACCAGGTGAAGCTCACCGAGGTATTAACTTACTTTTCAGAAGCAACATGGCCACAAATAATAGCTCAACAAAGCGGCTTATCACGTGGAAATTTATAGCTGCAAAATAATCTATATTTCCCTTGACGGCGCGGCCCAGGCTCGTCACGCATTCAGCTGGAATCGCTCGCCGACCTTTGCGCAACGAGGCCGCCCAATTAAAGCGCACACGGATCGTTCGCTAACGAACGTCGCCGCGATTTTCCGAGAAACGTTTTCCCCATTTCTCGACCACGCGTGCGGTGCAAATCATTAGCGTCTGCGAGTGATCAAAAACGACTCCCATTGCTGCAGCCTCCGGCGCGTGGTCCCCAATACAGAATTCTAATTGAATGCACGCGTAGCACCGCGTACGCACAGCCTAGAGGCGAAGCGGAGTGGACCAAGCCGCACGCTGGTGTCTGCTGGCCATGTAACTGTTCCGCCCCCTCCCCAACACCACCCCCTCGGGGAGGACTCAATGGATTGTCACAATTTATGGCCATGATTCGATTAAAAAAATGTGTCATCGTTTGCATGTTCATTTTGTTCTGTCACATTGCGACGGTTTTGTCTGCTCCAATTTGCATGAATGAATCATGAACGTGTATATGTACTGCCCCTTTGTCAAGCCACTGCTGGATAAGGGCCTCCCCTATGCTCTACGGATCTTGGAGGTTATTTGACCATTATTACCATATTTCACAACCCTGGTTGGTGAAATCGGGGAGCATGTACGTAGGACCACAGACGAACAGCCAAACAAGGTCAAAAGTTAAATCGTTTTCTGTGATACAATTGCTCATGACCAGACGATCAAATCACCCGGAAAGGTGCCCAAAATTGTCAGATCTCGCGCACTAAGCAGGCTTGAGCCTGGATAACGAATGGATGGGCGGCCACAGTGCATCATTGGCCTACGATGATAGTGTCATTCGCACATCAAACTGCAGATTGTTAAGTGCACCATTCGACACGTTGCGTCGTGAGAGAATTGATTTTGAAACCATGGCCCAATGTGTCGAATGTTTTTTTACGTGTTACTTGAATCCGGGTGTGAATGTTACAATCCTCTACCCCTGCTGGGGGGGTCAGAAAACTCTACGGAGTTAAGGTGTCCACTCAATATGTCTTACAACCATTAACATTTTTGTCTATATAAAAACAATAAAAAAATGTATTTGACCAGGTAAGGCCCACTGAGCTATGATGCTCGTTTTCAGAAGCGACCAGGCCATAAACGATAACTCAACGAAGTGGCTCATCACGTGGAAATGCATAGCAGCCAAATACTCTAATCGCATAGTTTCTAAATGTGGAGGGAAAAAACCGGCGGAAACGAAGAAAAAATCCACGTGACCACAGGGTGAGAGAACACGCAAACTCCAAATATATTGACGTCACGATCGGAATCGAACCCATGCCCTCCTGTATACCAGGCGAAGTAGTCAACATCTGGCCACAAGAGTAACAGGCAAACTCCCAACATAATTACAGCTATGAGAGAAGAAGAAGTAGAATGACCCACACTGGGCACAGGTTAAAAGTACTGCTCTTACTACAGGGGTGGGTGGTTATTATATATCATTCCGACCTCAGGGTCAGAATTTTTGCCGGGGGAACAAAATACCATCGCCCGACGAGACGCCGCTCTCACCTCTGCAGCGAGGGCTGGGTGGCGCCGAGGGCGGCGATGCCTCCCGGCTTGCGCAGGGGTTCTTCTTGCGGCGGCGGCGGCGGCGGTGGCGGCGGGGGGGCGGCGACGGTCTCCTCGTCCGACTTGAGCTGCCGCCGCGATGGCTTCTTGGGTGCCGGCTGCGCTGGCGACGTCGACCTCTGCTGTATCTGCGCGACACGGAGGCAGCAGTCGTTAGTGCCACGAAAACGTCGTGGCCGAGCGAGTCGTTGGGCTTTTTATCGTGGAGCTTGTGCGTGTCGATCCGACTAGCGGAAGAAGAGGGGTCTCGCGATGCCTGCGCGGGTCACCAAGAGTGATTTTTCCATACTTCACCACGCAGGTTAGTACAGGTTAGTGAAGACGGGGAGCACGGATGTATGAGAATAGAAGTACATACTGGATGATGTTAACTACCTCGCCTGGTATACAGGAGGTCACAGGTTCAATCCCGCCCCTAGACGCCTGCTGTATATTTGGAGTTTGTATGTTCTCCCCGTGGTCGCGTGTATTTTTCTCCGAGCACTGCGGTTTTCCCCTCTCGATTTAGAAACGTGCGTTGGAGAGTATTTGGCTGCTATGAATTTCCATATGATGAGCCACTTTGTTGAGCTATCATTTGTGGCCAGGTCGCTTCTAAAAAAGACCAATAAAAAGCTCATGGGGCATTATCCTGGTAAAATATAAATAGTTTATAGTTTATGATAGACAATAAAAATAAGTTAATAGTTTTGGTTGAATGTACTGGCGCAGGCACATTGCGCAGCTGCCTTCCCGCTTGTCTGTGGTACCTCACTCCTCTGAGTCGCTCTCTCTGTACGAGAGTGAGCGAACACTGTGCGCGTTACAAGTTGCAACCATTATTAATTATGTGATGTGATATTTATGTTACAGTAAAACCTTGGATTGCGAGCATAATTCGTTCCGGAAACGTGTTTGTAATCCAAAGCACTCGTATATCAGTTGTGATCACGTGACGCTCGGCATAAAAAGCGTATACACGTACTACTCGCGTTGCAAGACCTCGCTCGTTTATCAAATTAATATTCATTCAAAAATTTTGCTCGTCTTGCAAAACACTTGCAGACCATGTTACTAGCAATCGAAGGTTTTACTGTATTTGTTTTTATTTGATGGGCTGCGCCACCCGCACATTACCGAGGATAATTCAGATAAATAAACTACACCATCAAGTGGGAATGTTAAAAGTGTAACCTTGTTGTTCGTCACGGTCTTTTCCTCGACGCGGCTTTCTGTTTTCACTGGCGCCTTTTCGACCTGTGAATGAATTAAAAAAAGTATTTTAGATGTCAAATTAAGTCAACAAATTAACTTTGTTGCGACAGACGCATCAATCTACACCACCTGAATGCAACATTGAGCAAAACCCTCCATAAAACCAGTCTTGAAACCTCAGTAAATGTTTTCATTTTTAAACAAGTGCAATAATATTATTAACAATAAATGCAGAATTAAGCACATAAAAAAACACAAATATCGTTACACAGGAGTTCACCTGAAATCACTTGGAATAAACCAATACATTTCTAATCATTCACATGCATGAAAGTCTAATGGATATTACCCACTAGTGATTATTGAGTTTCCAGTTAAGTTTAACTGTAATCAAACTAAATTGTATCCAGCAACTTGGACATTTCCAGCCAATGAAGTGATGGATTGTAAGTTTTTTCATGAGCATCAATATTATAAAAGCCCGGCGTTTTGTTTGTCCATCAACTAAATTATAAGAGCCTTTCAGAAGGCCTGAACGTCGCGTGTAAAATTTTAGTGCGTTAAATAGCCGCTCGCATTTATCCAGATTCCAATTTGGGCCGATACTTGACGTACTCCATGAATGCCCCCACCCCCCCGCTAACTCCCGCCCCGGTTGTTTCTTGGGCTTTCAGCGTGCCGAGCGCCAGTCCGGCGCCACCGCTGCCGCTCACCGGCGCGGGCGCCTGCGGGTCCGGCGTGTCCCCCGTGGCTCGGTCAACCTCGGGCACCGCGTGCAGCGCTCCGAAGTGCGTGAAGTCGGCAAAGTTGGGCTGCTCGGAGATGGGCGGCGACAGCAGCGGCACTCCGGACGCGCCGGGAACCATGTCGGCGCCGTCGATGGAGCGGGATGTCTGCAGCGCCTGAACCGGAACCGGCACACGGTACACGGCACACCCACGGTCGGTTGGTCACTGCCAAGGACCATGGTAGTTCTTCTGCTCAGGGCTGTGTTCTGATCTTCGGATGAGTCCCAAAAAATGAAAATTGGGCTTAGGTTTAAATGTTGGGTTAGCCCAAAGAATGTTTTTTTAAATCGATCACTTCTAGTGACATCACAGCAGCAGATGAATTTGAAACACCGCTTCCTGTGATGTCACTTCCTGTGGTGTCACTTCCATGCTTTTCCCGCCAAAAGTACCAAGACGCGACATCACCTTTATTTAAATTTATTAGGATAACGCAAGTGTTCAGATTTACTGTTGGAAACCGAAATTCACTTATTATTGAAACGTATTAAAACGGTCATATTTAGTGTATAAACGATTCAAGTTACTAAAACATCATCATCAGGGTGATTGCTTGTGTTGCAGTCGAAACGTCGTGAGAATTTTTATTGTTTTAGATTTTTATTATTTTATTATTTCCCTTCTACGTGACTTTACCGAAAGAACCAAGAATATGAATCCCTGCAATCACAAAAGCTTTAAATCAAAATTTTACTAAAACAATTTAAATGTGAAAATATAACAAAGTATAACATTGGACCTAAAAACAAAGCCTTAAGCACGGATCTGATAAAAATTCAAATCCAAAACACATTCCGAAAATGTACGGTTACACGGCAAGGCCGGTCATCGTGCCACCGAGGCGGATGTGCCCAGCGGAAATGTGCGGGTACCTGAGGATGTGGCCGGGGTGGCACTGCAGGAGGTGGCGCAGGCTGCTGGCCGGAGGTCTGCTGGCCTGTAATTATACACGACAGTTAAGTGGCAGCCACGCACGAGTCGATTGTACCCTACATCTCTAAATGTGTACACCGCTCCAGGATGCACTTGCGATCCAGAAAGGTCATCGGTTCATTCGCCCGGAGCGGCAGTTAAAAGGTACAAGTGTCTCAAATCCACCATGCGCCTCCCTCCACCCAGCAGTATAAATGTGTACACCACCAGTTAGTTGATCGTATGTGTATGGATGATGAACTTCTTTCGCACCGTACATAGCCAACCGTGCTAATCGAAGTTGTGGGATGCAGTAGTGTCGGTACGTCGACTCCTTTCCAAGACGTCTCGTCAGCATGGAAAGGAAGATCAAACGCCCTCTAGAGCTCCCTCTAGTGGAGGCCCTTTCACCAGCGGCGGCATGAGCAAGCGAGCACTCGTACGGTTACGCCATGTAGCCTGCGTCAGGGTTCTTCCAACAACGTTATATCAGGCAGGTCACAGGGGGTAACGAGGGGGGGGTGAACGCAAGCTCACCCTACTGAATAGCTCTCTTCATACGCTACAGCAATTTTACTGGAGCAGTTACACCTGATGACGGAGGCTTGTGTTGCTTCCGAAACGTCACGAGTTAATTTATTTTAATATTTAAATTTGTTACCTACGTGACTTTACCGGAAAAAACCAAAGAGTATGAATCCTTGCAGTCACAACAACTTCAAATCTAGAAGCAGGCTCACCCTGTGCGGGCGGCTGGAACACTTTGTTGAGGTCGAGGGAGGAGGAGCGCGAGTGGCTCTGGTTGGGCCTCGGTGGGGGTGGTGGGGGTGGCGCCACCTGCTTCTTTAGCGAATCGTCCACGGAGGTGCCCGAGAACGACCTGCACACAAACACGGCACACGTGCCAACGTGAAACGCAACTTCAGCGGCGCAGAATTCTGGGGAAAAACCCCCCTCCCCCCCCACTGGTAACGACACCGATAATTATTACTCCGATGATTGCCTAAATCCAACAGCCTCTGTGCGATAATGTCACGTCTCAAAATATAAATCACGCGCCCTTCGTGGCTATTTGTGGCTATTTACAAATCACGCCGCTTTGGTGAAAGGTGCAATGGGAGGGCGACTCTTTCGCTGGTCGTGTTTACTTGCCTTGGCCTTGAGAAGCCGGCGCCGTAAGCTTCCGCATCTGACGAAACGGACGACTCGGAGCTATGGAAACCATCTGTTGCACACAAGGGAGGGACAGAAGATAAACTGCGGTAGCACAGGGGCTTGGCATTGTAGAGCACCTCGTTCGAAGCGTAACAACAGCGGGGGGAGGATGTTTAAGGAGCAAGGGGAATGTGTGCGCACCGTACCGACGCTTTTTGCCACGGAAAATTTAGTGGCGGATGGCTGCTCCGTGGCTCTCGACGGCGTGGGGTGTGGCTGGCTCACCGGCGTGCCCATCTCTGCTGAACACGGACAAAAAAAATAAGGCGATAAATGATACCTCAAGCAGCTTAAGCTGGCGAGGCACACAGAGAGGAAATGATGCGTTGAGTTTACCGACGAAAACAGGTTGTGATACATGCGTCGAATTGCGCGTACGAGAATCATGTTTTATTTTATTTGCATAATTTGCATGCGATGGGTTTGTGGAAGAACCCCGAAGCCACTATTAACTACATGCACTGCAAATAAAGATTATTGAATTGTGACCACGCTGAATCAGGACAGGTCATCAAATCGCGAGGAGGCGGTGAGTCGCGAAGACACCTTGTTGACACTCATCATCAAATCCTGCATTATGAATACACGATTTTATATGCAGTCAATGACGGTTCTACTTCGATATCTTCTAACAGGCCATAATAAACTTGGTGTGTGCTGGCAGGCCACGTGATATACGTTATGAAATCGTACGATGCCGTAGCGCCATAATATCTGGATGCGAGTTCTCTTGAGAATCTCCATCTCTTTCTATTTTATTTTATCTCACCAAGTATCTCTTTGTCTCAGTGAGAACCATTACTTCCGTTAGGGGCCAAATTCGATCTGTTGGCCATTAGTCCAAGAAGCACAACATTTGCAGGATAATCTTTGCGGATACAAAAACGAGAGGTAATTTAAATACCACTTGGAATTTTCCAAGTGGAAATAACTTGGACTCACGCACGATGTCAGAAGCAGGACATCAAAGCAAAAGCTTTAAAAGAGAAACAAAACCAAGTGAAACAAAACGTTAACCCTTTGCCCTTCCGAGACGTCTGCAAGTTACACGGTGGGTGTCCTGTTCACCACGAAATCTCGAAACGTGCAAGTGGCTCATCGTTAATTCTATATAGAGAGGCATAGCACCGTTGTTTTTAAAGACATTTAACTCACCACAAAGAATTGTAGCGACACGACCGAACTCAATGATAGCTTGCGCCAAACTGTGCCACGCGCATGGCTTTGTGGGAGCCTCGGCACATATAAAGTTATTTTATTTTAGTTATTCTTCCGGTTCCGATCCGTACACGTACGTCATCGGAACAGAATCGGAAGAAAAACTGATGATGTACACTTATGTCATCGGAACGGGAAAGGGGTTAAGTGCGCAGAGCCACGCAACGCAACCGCAGATCCGCACCATCTCGTCGCCGTGGCCATCGATGCCAAGCGTGCGTACCTGGCGTGGCCCTGTTGATGTGCATCTCCTGCATGTGGATTTTGCTGGGCGTCATGCGGATGGCCACCGGGTGGACGATTGCCGTCTCCTGCCCAATGCACGCAACCACGCGGTCACCACGCTTCTCAACGTGCCCAGAGACGGACAGACGCAGAGGCCAGCGATTGAGCCATTCACCGTGATGGGGGATTGGGGGGGGTGGATGGGGGTGGGGAGGACACTGTGCAGTTCTGGTTCGTTCTTGCTCATTAAGAGTCGTCTGCGGGGTCACTGGACTGTGGTCTCAGGGTGGAGGAGGAAGGTTGATTGATGGTACGTCTTTACCCGGCTTTGCAAGAGCAGTTTTAACAAGATCACCTTGCAACGAGTCATTTTAATGGGCGCAATAATTTCAGTGCATGGACTGCAGCGATGCTTGAACGCAACGTTGTCTGGTTTTCCAAAATAAAAAGTTATGGGGAACATTTCAAACAATATTGCACTCACAAGAATGCAATCAAAATAATGGTCCTGTTAAGCCCAATCATGTTTAACAGCTAAGGCAGACAGTATAGCCAAATTAAATGTGTTTATTTTGTCATAGAAACTCTATGTTGGGGTATAAACCCAGTGTTCCGGTTTTGACAATCACTTGACAGCAGACCCACCCAGTCACATTAATCATGCACAGTCTTTGGAGCATCGCCGAGACAAAACAAAGCCGCTCATGAGTGTAAACGTGACCGACAGTCGCTGGGGAAACTGGGAAGAGGGTGGTGAAAAGTAATGTCGGTTAACGCCCTTCTTGGTGTGCCTTGACTTGTAGCACGGGCCGCTTTCTGGCTATCACAGGCACCTGGTAGGGTCTGCCAAAACAGCTGATTACTGCAGACTGGCAGCCACAAAGATGCCGGCCAACATGAGCCAAGGTGTCAACAAAACACTTATTTTATTTTTACTTTCACCAGGTAAGGTTCACTTGAGCGATATAGCTATTTTTTTCAGAAGCAACCTGCCTACAACAAAGTGGATTATCACGTGCAAATTGATAGCAGCCAAAAACTATAAATGCGTGTTATTTCTAAATGTGGATGGGACCCGGAGAAAAATCCACGCATCCACGGGGAGAGAGACACGCAAACTCCAAATATACAGCAGGCATCAGGGTCGCGATCGAACCCACAACCTCCTGTATACTAGGCGTGGTAGCTAACATCTCGCCACCGTTGCACCCATATAAAAACGTAAATCATTCCATACATTTATATTTTTTGTGTTCTATTGCGTTTTTTTTACATATTTATTTAGAATTCTGACTATAAAATAATTGTGTAAATGTCGTATAAAGTTAAATAATTATCATGGTTAAGCAGGCAAATGTACGAGCAAAATTAATTCGCATTCAAGTGAAATACGTAAGGTACAGTGGAAATGATTTTATTATTTGGCAGTCCAACGCGCAAGTCCTTTTATAAATCTGTGGAAGTGCTTAACGATTTGTCATAACAGGCTTGAGTAATATAACATGTGCACTTAAATCTGAATGAACACATTTTAAAATCTGCCAAAAATTATAAACCGTCCAACAAAAGGAACATCCACAGATTTAAGCCGGCCATGCTTTTGGAGAAGGCAAACACATGTCAGAAACTCGTGCAGGTTTTGCTCTCTGTGCCAACTTAGTTGCCTGCAAAACCAAAACAAAAAGAGAATTGTCATGCTGACATTCATAACTCACAGTAGCACAGAGAGCGGGGTTAAATTGCGCAAGAAAGCCAAGCTAAGCAGGTGAGCGGCACACGCATGCACAGCCACGCAAAGCTCTCCCGCACGCGCTCGAGTTTTTTTAAATCTTTATTTATCCTGGAGAAATCCGATGAGCTTCGAAGCTCTTGTTCACAGATGTTCCAGTCAGTTTAAACAAGCAGCGCGGTTCACGGCGAGACGTTCCCGCGTTGATCGGCAGGCCGCAGCGTTTGCCGAGCGCAATGGCCTCGCGCTTTCACGCGTTCCCCGCTTACGAATGCGGGCGGGTTGCTTCCGCCTCCGTGCAAAAAAGCTCGACGTTGACGTGGCAATGCTAACGAGGGGCAGCGCAAGCGGTGGGGTGAGGAGCGGGGCAACAGTGGCATTGGCCACGTCGTGGGGGGGAGAGAAATACAGGAGGGCGGAAGGAGCGGGAGATGGCGTGACGCAAAAGGTGGCGATTTGAGTACGGCAGACTTACAGGATCGGCCGGCGCGATGTTAGAGTCAAACTGAGTGAGAGTCTGGCAGCTTGAAGAGCGATCACTGAACGTTTCCCACTGCTGCAGACACACACAGGGGGGCACACAACGACGCGGCGCGCGCGCCCGCCGGGAGTGAGGGAGGAGCGGAGGGACCGGCCGATAAGATAAAGGGAAACCAAACGGAATGTTAAAAGGATACAGGACGACAGACAAACGAGTAGACGTCTAACAGCGAAAGAGAGACGAGAGGAAATGACAATGGGATGAAAGAGCGGCTTGGCAAAGTGAACTGAGACAGAGAAGGGGCAAGATAAGATAGTGAGGAATAGCACAGATATAGCGAGTGAGAAATCGTAATGGGCTCCAAACGCCGGTGAGAATGCCTTTGGTGATGCCGCCACAATAATCGTGTGCCGAAGTTAACCCTGCCTCCTCGAGATAATTACACTCACTGCTCGCGCTGTTTATTGCGGCGGCCTAATTGAGCCACTGCTATTTAAGTACAATGAGATTTGCCATAGCAACGCAGAATTTATATCACCACTTATAAGTACCACAAAGAGAATACCGTCAAACACTACAAAGAGTACAGAAAGAGTCTGACGTTGGTCTTGAATGGAGTTGCAACAAGTCAATACATACGCAGGATCAGTTTATTTGGTTGTTTCAGTCTGCACAAGTGGGGACTGTGCCAAAGGGTAGAGCGGTGGCACGGTGCTGAGTGCACCGTGCTCTGAAACTTGCCGAGCTGATTTCGATTGCTGGCCAAAGCTAACATCACGGGGGGCGGAGTGATATCTGAACCAGTCCTGGGTGCTCCCTTCACTAACCACCACTGACCAGCATGGAGTATGATAGAATGACCCCACCACGACAATCTGGAGTGGATTGACAAAAGCTGTAAATCCAAAGCCAATCGCGGCGTTAAAACGACATCAACAAAACGACAACTGCAGCATCGCCATGTGGATCCTCTATGGTCCAGTGTGTCGTCCCCCCACCCCAAAAAGCACCCAAAATCCAAGATATTGAATTAGATACCGGAACTCGCCAAACCATGTCACGGGAGCCGCCAGCTCAACCTCGTGCGCACGTGTGGGACTGAGGCTTAATTTGACGAGAGATGAAGGTGGTTAAGCGGTGGGCAAAGAAAGCAGAGGGGGGAGGGACAAGCGGGTCGCCAAGGCGCGTGCGCATACTTCCGCGCTGCCGAGTGCACAAACGGACGCAACGATCCCCTCTGCTGGCGCCCCAGCAGCACCGCCTTCGCTAGCCCCCCGCCCCAAAGCCCCCGCACTCATTAAGCACAGCAAGTGACATGCAGAGTCAGTGGCAAGTGAAAAACGACACAAAAAACAAAAAGGGGTCAAATTAATGCGGCCGGTGGCCGTGAATTAACGAGCGAATTAAGGTCAATCGATTCATCGTGAGCGCGACAGAATCGTGAGCAAGGAGGCCCCCTCGCGGCGAGGCTCCTGCATTGTTACAAAAAAAGGAAACGGGCGGCAGGAGTTAACAGTGGTGATTGCCAGAAGTCTGCGATTGCAAAAGTGGGAAAATCTGCGAGTGGGCTTTTAATGGTGGCCATCGAGCCTCACCTCGCTGTTCTGGTGGAGGTCGCTCCATGCCTGGTTGAGTGACGGCGATTTGCTCGTCGCTGCCTCGACGGGGGAGCTCGTGAACGACGCCTCGGCAATGGGGTTTGGCACGTCTGTGAACAGAGGCGGGAACGTCGGAACGTTAGGGTGGCCGGACTGGACCCCATCGTGCTTACGACAGCAGGGACACAGCCACAGTACAAATGTCGCGAGTCAGTGAGAGGGGCGGGGGGTGTATTCTGCTTAGCGAATGGTTCCTGTGGTTATTGGGTCAGATTACAAATAACCCACACGTCTCGCTCCACGTGTTCGATTCATGTCCACAAGAAGCTCCCAGCGTGCGGAGTGAAATGTCGGACATCATGCCAAACAACGTGCGGAACAACCCGAAAATACACTGGAGAAAAAGTTTCCCAACTTCTTTACATATTTCTGGGTCACAAAGAAATAATGTTTTTAATAAACCTTCTAATATGGGGGACACAGGACATCTGGCCACATTATTTCTAGGACTCACTTTTAAAGATGTAGGCAAAAGGGGGAGAGAGGACGAGCGGGCGAGCCAAAGTGCGAGCAAGAGGGCGAGCGGGCGAGCGAGAGGGCGAGCAGGCGTACGTACGAGTGGCATCGTCGATGTCAATGAGCTTGGGCACGAGGCTCTCGGGGAGCTTCTCGGGCAGTTCGTATCCGTTCTTGCGAGCCACGACGAGGTGGAAGGCAGCGCAGAACTCGTCCAGCGTCAGCGCCCCGTCCTGGTCGAAGTCCGACAGCTCCCTGGGAGGGGCGGTGGAAACCGAAAGGGAGCGCAAGCAACCAGCAGAACGGTTGACTCTCGATGAGACGGGCGTAATGGTGGCCCCCCCGATAAAACAAACAACGGATAATATATGTGCACCTACGTATAATGGTGAAGATGCACTTTTTCTGGCATAAGGTATTCCAACGGTTTTAATGTAATTTTGGGGTGCTGATTCCAAATCTGGCATTAGTTTTTGTCTATCACATCAGGTTTTTGAGATATCAAATATTGCATTTTCAATAAAAACTGCAGAAGAAAAATATTAAATAAATGTGGATATCTACATAAAATGATTGTATAAACACACTATCCTAAAAATACAGCACCATATTTTAACACTAAAGCAGTCACTGACTCGCAACAACTTGCAATCATAAGTGACAGAGTTAATTTCGGGTAAAAACAGCTGCAAAAGTCCAGGCCAGAAAAAAAGTTTTTTTTTTGTTGACCAGTGTTATCTGTTATTGTTGCTTCTTAATTAATGCATTTACTTGGTGAAACGTTTGCGGTCAAGTGGGCACCGAATCGCCACTCTTTGATGAGTGAGGAGCAGCTAATAATAGAAGTACCTCACGTGCAGGGAAAAAAGAAATTAGCTCGTAAGTACGGTTTAATCCGCGACATAGATAATCTGCCCCGGGCTGCCAGTCAGCAGCTGAAGTAAGCATCAAAGCAGCAGTGACTACAGAGGCCATCACGGCCCCATGTGATTTCACCGCGCCCATGGCAGTGCTTTCTTATTTCCGCAGCATTCCGTAGCTATTGCACAGCTGACAACTGCCAGAGTATCCGTGACAGTATTGCACCTACTGACTTTAGGTCTGGTCGCAAACGTGAAAATCTGCCCGCCTCCTTCCTGTATATGTACCCCACCCAACCACAACCGCGTCTTCCTGACTGTCTACGAAAATGTTTTAAAATCTTGGTTGCTGAGCAAAGGCATCAAAAACGGCACTGCTGAAGGCATAAAAGACGAGACGTACAGTGAGTGAGATGTGTGCAAACCTGGTGGCCAACTACAAGAAACGTCTGACCTCTGTGATTGCCAACAAGGGTTTTGCCACCAAGTACTAAGTCATGTTTTGCAGAGGGGTCAAATACTTATTTCCCTCATTAAAATGCAAATCAATTTATAACATTTTTAACATGCGTTTTTCTGGATTTTGTTGTTGTTATTCTGTCTCTCACTGTTCAAATAAACCTACCATTAAAATTATAGACTGATCATTACTTTGTCAGTGGGCAAACGTACAGAATCAGCAGGGGATCAAATACTTTTTTCCCTGACTGTAATGCATTCCTTGAATAGAGCAAGGTTATACGAACTTTGGAAGAAAAAAAGAGAAAACGGAAGAGAAGCTGAAAGTGCAAAAGAGTGAAGTAAAGAAGCATAATGAAAAGTTATTGTGGCCTGCGGTGGGGTGACGAGACAAAGCAGTCAGTCTAGTAGACCGAATCCCCCAGCATGGATGGACCAATGAAGAGAAACATGAAGGTTAACTCCATCATTGTGCATTTGTGCAATAACAATAACACGCATTGTTTGCAATTAGAAAGTAACTACATTTTACTGCGTCTCAAAAAACACTAACAAGGATTCATACTCTTAGGTTTTTTCGGTAAAGTCAAGTAGGTAAAAAAAATGAAAATAACTAAATTAAATTAAATTGATTTAATTTAGTTATTTTCATATATAATTATTTTACTTCATTATTATTATTTTTACCTACGTGACTTTACCGAAAAAGCCTAAGAGTATGAATCCTTGCAGTCACGAAAGCTTCAAATCTAACACTAACAAGGAGACAAGCACATTACAATCATGTTAAGGGATACTTTCTAAAGCGTGTGCACCATTTTGATAGTGAAGAAACAACGTGTCATCCTCAAATTGAGTTAAGCGCTCAACAGCTTAAACAAAACGTAATGTCTTTTCACGTTTGTTAAGGTGTGGTTATGTAATGATTGCTACTTAATTTGGCGTGCGAGTGGTTTACACCGAGAATTGCCAGGAAATGTTGTAACAGCTTGACACATTGTAATGCTCTCCAGCATTGTGAAAGGGAAAAGTGCACAGCAGCAGAGACACTCGGTGCTTTATCAAGGACAACATTTACTCACCATATGTGAGAGAGCTCCACTATAGGCAGTTTGGATTTAGTGAAGAACTCTTTGGCACCAGAGCCTGCAAATGCAGCAATAAATCCATCAACATTATTAAACCACGTCATGAGCAATATTACCTTTTGACATGCACTTCCAATGTGAACAAAAATCATGGAACGCAAACCCTTTTAGTCCCAATACGTTTCCATTTTTAACATCAAATAAGGATCTTCGTCACATTACATATCATGGACAACAGAAAAGTATATATACTGTATATACATCTATCCAGGAAGGTCTCACTGTGCCCTAAAACCTTTTAGCAGGCTACTGGATGGGACACAAATGTACAGACATGTGGGGCTAGTAGACAATGACACATGGGTATTGACAACACACATACAGACACGTGGGTACTTACAGAGATACAGACACGTGGGTCCACATTACTATTATTATCATCATCACAGCTGTAGGTGAAGGTGGCAGCCGTACCGGGAATGAGCCCGCCAAGATCGGGCTGGATCGTCTTGAATTGGTTGATGTAGTAGTCGCGTTGTTCCTCTGTGATTCGCCACGGGTCCTCGCTGTAGCTGGCGCTGCGCTGCAGCTCCTTGCCGCTGCCGCCACTGCTGCCACCACCGCTGCCTCCACCGCCTCCTCCTCCGCCACCGCCGGCCGCCGACGCGCGCGATACCGACCCGGTCGCAGTGTGATCCTTCACAAGACACGCGTGAAGACACGGGGGGAAATCATGGGGTGTGGGCGCCGTGGTGGCAAGATGTTAACTACCTCGCCTGGTATGAAGGAGGTTGTGGACTCGACCCTGTGGTCAGAATAATATTTAAAGCCCCCTCACCCCTGTAGTAATAGCAGTAATTTAACCCTGTACCATGTGGGTCATTCTACTTCTCTCATAGCTGTAATTGTTGGAAGTTTGGCTATTACTCTTGTGGCGAGATGTTAACTACCTCGCCTGGTATATAAGTCATGGGTTTGATCCCGACCCTGATGCCTGTATATTTGAAGTTTGTATATTCTCCCTGTGGTTGCGTGGATTATCTCTGGGTTCTCCAGTTTTTCTCTACATATTTAGAAACATGCATTTAGAGTATTGGCTGCTAGAAATTTCCACATGATAAGCCACTTCATTGAGCTATCATTTGTGGTCTGGTCGCTTCTGAAAAAGAGCTATATAGCTCAGTGGGCCTAACCTGGTACAATTTTAAAAAGTTAGTCTGTGTGGAATGTGTCGGGGTATTAACAGACGTTGATAAGCTGAGTTTGATGTTTACCGGGAGTAGACATCTCTCAATTGTGACATCATATGTCAAGGTATGGATTGACCACCCCCTCTCTCTTTCGAGAGAGATGGGATTGTCATGGAGGTCACAAATTGATTATACGACTCTACCATCTCATTTGTATTGTTGTCTGTTTCTGTGTCATTTGTCTTGTTTTGTATACTCTATAATAATAGCATGTCATTTGCTTACATTACAATTAAATTTCACAATTTTTTTACAGTCTCGTTAATATTGTTAAGGATTTGTTTTCTCCTTTTCATCATGTTTTTTATGAGTCGTAAGCATTAAAGCTCCAGTAGCATATTGCTTGCGTTTCATTTTATTTATAGTAAATGCGATATTATCAAGTGCACAATTTGATGCATGCAATGTGAGCGAATGCATCGATTTTAATTAATGAATCAATGCAATCGTTGTAGGCCAAGTTATTACCGGGTGGAACGCATGATTTGCGGTCAACAATGTATTCTGACAAGACAGTATCCTTAACATTAATTCAGACCCGACACTTATCGATTGGTTTTTCAAGCTGCCACATACACTAATCATATATATTCAACTAATTCGCACTAAAAAATATCTGTTAATCATAGATAATACTTAGCACAAACTGAAGGCGCTATTAAACACAAGTACATTTTTTAATGTTTAAGTTTTTGTTAAGCTAGAGAGAGCAGGATTAAGCCACATTAAGTGACCAAAATGTTATAAAAAATGTTTATGCAGTCATTGGTGATTGGAGACGATCCTGAAACAGAAGATCTGTCGTGCTGGATATAACCAAATTTGTCAATGTGATTTGTAACCTTGATCCTTTACCCATGTATCGATAGTTCAATGTTAATATGCCATTTTGTCTTGGTGTGGTCTGGGACTGTTTTTGTTGTTGTTTTGCTGCCTTGCCCAATTTTGTTTATTGTTCACGACTTGCTTGCCTTATCTCTATTTTGCACTCCTATCGGTTGTTTTGTATTGTTTGTTGTTGTTACTTGCCGACCCGCCCCTATTGGACATCTGTGAAATAGAGCTTCATAGCTCACCGGATTCTTCCAGGATAAATCAATATTCTGATTCTGACCCTGATCACCTCGCTAGACCTGAGAACCTGGTTCAATAGTGAAAGACAGCTCTGAGTTGAGCCCAGGACCACTGCAGTGCTGACTCAGTGCTCCAATGATGGAATTATCCACCCTTAACCACACAGCCGCACCAACACCCATTAAATTAGAAGCATGTTTAAACATATTTTTGGTGTGGAATCTTGTTAATGTATTCGTCAAAACCTTTACCATCATCATCATTATTATCATCATCGTCATTATTTATACCACACCTCCCATGGAATACATCGCCTGGTTGGGACTTCACTCAGCCCATCATATCTCAGGGGGTCAATAAAATTAATTCCACTGTGGGAAAGTCAACAGTGGTTGTCCTATGGATAGACTCACCCCTGCCATAGAAATAAGGAATTTTCATCACTGGCACAGGGTTGCCAACAGGAGATGAACACAGCCTCAAAGCTCATTTGAGCTAGAAATCGCTTTGATTTGGCTGGCATGCTGCCAAATGCGAACTAAAGTTCCCACTGGTTCTGACATTCGCCGTGCAGCTGTGGGTAATGGCACCACGTGAAGGGGAAGAGAACTCTACCTGCGAGGCCACAAAGTGCGTGGGGGCGGTGGGAGTGGCTGACACGGCCGCCCCCCCTTCCGGCATCGTCGTAGCGCTGTCAGTAAAGCTGACCCAGTTCTCCTGCTGCGGGGGCGTGGAGCCTACCGGCCAAGAGGCACCCTCCGCTCCTGCAAAGACAAAGATCCTCCCATGTAGCCTTAACAGACTGTTGGGGCGAATTGCTGTTAGCGAGTTGCACCTATAATGGCCGGCACAGCATACGAGGGGATGGGTGACCAGCACCACGCCCTGTCATCTTTGTCTCCCGAATGGCGATGGTTACACACTGTCAGGTACTCATTCGAGACTGAGTCAAACGAGCGGAGGCCCAGGACCGGTTCAGATAACCATCACTGGTGTGGCCGTGAGCTAGAATCGAACTCGGGTTGCCAGGTTCGTAGCGCAGCGGCTAACCGCTACAGTACCGCTCTGCCCCTTCAAAAAAGCCCCCCCGTATAGCCTCAACAGACTGTTGGGGCAAGTGCTGTGAGCGAGCACGAATTAAGGTCGGCACGGTACACGAGGGGGTGAGGTGCGTGGCCAACACCACGCTCGGCCCCCTAGTGGCGATGTTTACTACACACCGCCCCCTGCATGCGCACACACACAGAGTAGTGTGCAGTACAGCATGACAATTACTGGCATACTTGTGCAAAGTTTCAGTGCCACTGCCAGTTGAAGATGGCAACCTTCACGTGGTTAATCTGTTCAGTGTCCCAAAAAACGACACAACACCACCAACGAGGTCATCACTGCACATCTTTCGATGGAAGAATAGAAAGATCTACAATCAGCATCAACGGACGCTGTCACGCGGCTAAATAATCTAGATTTACGACCGTTGCTATTCAAACACAGCCATACTCAAGAAGAAGCGTCACTGAATGTGTAAGTGATTGTTTTTTTATCACACACAAAATGGGAGTTATGGACATATAAAAAAAAACAAAATTTTCACGCAAATGAGGGACAAAGACTCAGTGACGCTCTCCTAAATAAACAAACAAGAGTATTCAAATGTCCCACGGTGCCAAGTTAGTGACGCATATACCACAGGAAACCGAGAACAAAGATGTGGATTCAGACACAGGCGGGTATAAATTCGAACTATCTGTTTATACATTAAATTGTAAAAAAAATACATTAATATCCATTTGTATTTGCACATCTAAGGCTGGTTTGCCGCACATGACAGTCATGTCATCAAGACTAGGTCTACCTTGCCAAAGAGATTTAAAATCTTACTCTTATATGGGTTAAAGATTTGGGCCCAAAACAATAGAGAGCATATCCTATAGATACACACCTAGGCTGCAAGCCCCCAGGCTGTCCAACACAGGTGTTAGTGCGCACACAATGGGTACATTATGTTACAACCTATGGCAGCTGTACCAACGTGATATCAAATCGTGTGTGACTTGATATACAACATTTCGCGTCTCTTTTCGTATTAAAGAAGCTTCAAACTCATGTCAAAACGTGGTACACGCAGCCTAGGTGACGCAACTACAAGGACTGTTGTTTGCGAGCGGTGTCTTTTTATCGTAAAATAATTATAAGAGGTAGCCAGGTGGCTCGGACGGACAGAACTCTCAAAGCACTTGAGCTGGCACTGCTGAGAGGCCTTGGTTAGAATCTGGCTAAATCAGGTTTTCATTTGGAGTGGGTCGATAGTTTCAGCTGGGTCACCAACAAAAACACAACCATAAAATAGATTAGATTTTTCACTTAATTTCATAAATTCCGGCTTTGAGATTCAGACAATTAACAAAAATTAATTGTGCTATTGCTATGCAAAACCCTTTGCAGGATATATAAAAACTGCGCCCTTCGTGTGGACAAACAGCAGGGCTGCCAGAATTAGGAAAAAAAGAGCCCTAAAGAGCAAATTTGTCTGGTTTTACACAAGAGAGTTCCCAAACAACAATACAATTTTATACTGGATATAATCTATACGAGAGTTATTGCGCCCATCTACAGATGTATGCACAGAGTTTGATGCGTGAATACTTTCAACCTTAGTTGGAAAAAATATACATGCAGTGTAATATCACGTAAGCATAATAATAATAATTCATAATAAACGTTTTTGGGTTAGATCGCGTTATTTATAAATGTGTCGTAACCCTCCACCACCCGACACGGCCAATCAGCAAAAAAGTGTCACGTTGACAAAAGACAAATAGTTCACTACTTTAGCCCACCGGTGTGTTGAAGAGTGAATCCACAACATTTACAATTTTTGAGTATGACGTTTCGCTGGTAATTACATCCAGCATCATCGGGCAATTCGCCAGAATGGTGAGATATTGGTGGCGAAAGCCTACGTGTTAAAATCACGTAAGCAGTTCGCTGGGAACTGAGGTGTAGGCGGATGTGTGAAAAAGTCGGCTATGTAAGCAATGGCGGAGCCAGGATTTTCAGGTAGGGGGGGCAGCAACCCCTCCAGCAATGAAAAATTATAGGAGATGTTAGTAAGTAAGAACCTGTCCCTTGCTTTTTATTCGACGTGTGTGCGGCGATGGCGCAGCCATCGATCGAGGGTCGAATTCGAACCGTGTGTAATCAGCATCGTGTACTGTATACGCAACTGAGCACAATTCTGTGAGGCACTTATAACTGCTTTGCCATTACTCATTGCCAATTATGGACTCAGACTATTGTCCTATCATCTCATAGAGTCCTTGGCACATAATAATGAGGATCGCAAAATGCCGATTCATTACTAATAAACCCCAATGATCCGATCGAAATTAGGGATTTCGATGGGATCATTGGGGGGACACGTGCCACCCCACCCCCCCCCCCCCACTGGCTCTGCCAGTGTATGTAAACATCTATAAAATGTGAGTCACACCATACACAAATATGTTCTTGGACAAATGAAGAGCAAACCACGGGAGAGTGCTCTTTACAAAATGTATGTAAGACCAAGAACACATGACTGCGTGTGAAAAGATTTGCGAACGTCTACAAAAAACCACAATCATACCATATACAAATCCTGCACCGAGCGCCAGTGGCCCATTGATCAGGGCGGATAAGTGACTGGTACAGGACGAGGTGTTAACTGCCTCACCAGGTATGCAGGAGGTCGTGGGTTCGATCCCGACCCTCACGCCTGCATGCACTCCCCGTGGTCGTGTGGATTTTTCTCCGGGTCCTCCAGTTTTTCCCTCCAAATTTTGAATCAACGTGCGTTAGAGTATTAGGCCGCTATAAATGTCCACGTGATAAGCCACTTCGCCGAGCTCACTTCCGCAAAAAAAGCTATTTAGCTCAGTGGGCCTTACTGGTGAAAAAAAAATCTTATTTTCATAATATTTTATTATTTGTTATTAACTTTATTCTTTGTTTGTTATTATTTTTTCTATCTACGTGACTTTACCGAAAGACACAAAGAATATTAAATTTTTAAAATAGTTCAGCTTTTAAGTTCAGTCGAGATTAAAATGCACTGCACCAGCTCACCTGGTTGTCTTTCGGCCACGTACGGGGCCCAGGCAGGGCCTCTGTCGCCGCTCGGGTGCCGCTGGCCGGAGCGCCACGCCACGGGCGATGCCGGCGGGGAGTGGTGCGGGGACACCACGGGCGACGGCGTCTCTTGCGGAGGAGACTTGGACACGGACTGGTCGAGTTGGGCGACCACAAGGGAACGCGGCGAATCGATTAGTCGGCAGTAAAAAACAAACCCTTCCTGTTGCTACGCAGGTTTTTCACCGTTTTAGCTGCACATCCAATTTGTTTTCGGGTTGAACTGGCCGATATAAATTTACACATTTGTGATAGCCAGATCGCTTCTGAAAAAGAGCTATATAGCTCAGCGGGCCTTACCTGGTAAACAAAAACAGTTTAGATTTACTTTAGAACTGAACGTTGCTCAGCATTTCCAAAGTTTTGCAGGAGAGAGCATTGGAATTCCTTCCAACAGTTTATTTTCTCAAGCTCCAAAAACCTCGCTCCATCTAAGAAACGTTTAAAAATGTATCTATGATACCTTCAGCCATGCTTGTCGTTGGTGGCCGCCTGGTATTTTTGGCGCTTGCGCCTGTGGTTCAGCAACCATGCTAAAAAATATAACAAAAGACACCACGTGCCGGCACAATCAGCTGCCCCTCTCCGTACCTGCTGGTCCAAAGAGGGCATCCTGGCCGGCGTGCCGGTACCCGGTGGGTCCTGCGGCTGTGACGGCGCCAGCTTCTTGAGGTGGGCGCGTGCCGGCGGCGGTGGGATGACCCGCGAGTAGCTGCTGCCACCCGGGGTCACGGGGCCGCCCTCGTGTTGCTCTGGAGCGTGGTGCGACGGCGTCACGTGACGGGACGACTCGGACTGCTCGCTCTTGCCCACCACGAAGCGGGGGAGGTCACGCACTGCGCGGGGGAGAAATAATAACAAATAAAGACATTTAAAGAATACGCCAGAATGTCAAAACATCTCTAAGTGCGCTGCATAGCGGCGAGGTAACACCAGGTGAGTTTTAGGTCAAGTTTGATTTTTGAGAGAGAGACATCATGTTCCTTTAGTTCCTTCATCGGGAGTGCGTTCCAGGTGATGAGCCCAGCGACTGAGAAAGCACGTGGTCTTTGCAAAATGTTTGCCTCGGGTGGTACGAATAGTTCTCTGTGCTCAGCAGACCGAAGATGTCACCGGTGTTAAAAGAGATGGAGTACATGGAGTCGCCGTGCTGCAACCAGACCTCAGAGGCAGAGGACTTTATTTCCCACAGGTACTGAGAATTGAGTGGCCTCTTCTTGCCCAGTATTAGTCCAGAAAATGCACCGAGTGCCTGCGTCCATGTCCCTATGGTGGAGTTCAGTTCAATTATCGCTAATTAACCAAGCAAAGAGGTGGAGTGATGGTGTAATGATTTGCGCAGTGTGTTTCTGCACAAAGAAGTGTGGGCAGAGTTTAATTCCTATGGCAAGGACCAGTCTCTCTGCAAAGTAGCCACTCACAATATGGTATCAATATTATTGTCAATAAAAAATATTATGGGCTGATTTAAGCCCCCACCAGGAATTAAACTTATGATATTACAATTGTGAGTATTGTGCTCTACCATAGCTGCATCTGCAAATGATCATGCATGGATGGCACACATAACATGGATCAGACATTAATAAGACCAGTATTGACATACAGGACTGGATGGACTAGAAACCACGGAGGAGGAAATGTCGTGCACAACAGAAATAAGGAGTTGAGCTGTATCTCAACGATCACAAGACTGCAATGGGTCAGAAATGAAGAGATGACTTAGAAGGCAAGAGTGGTACACCTTCTCTGACAAGCTGAAAGAAAGTTGACTCAGACGGCCGGTGACAAGTCGTGAGAAGCGAGGAAACTCACACCTGAAGAAAAGGTGATGAACATGGAAGCGGCAGGGCAGAGAACGAAAGGCAGGCCGAGAGAGAGAGAGAGAGGTGGTGCCAAATGGGAAACCAGGATATGAAGGAATGTGCAGCGGACGTGGAGGGTGAAGGCCCAGGACAGGAACGAGTGAAGATATAAAACGAGGAAGGCAAGACGTTACACAAGTGGGAAATAAGCCAGGAAGGCAATAGAAAAAAAAATTAACCCGTAAAAACAAAGTTTTTCATTCTAAAGCCTTTATATGCGTGGCGGCGAGAGTCCTCTCGTCCTCTGGCTTGAGATGGCTGCCACCTATGGGCACAGATGATTGTCTGCCAGCATTAAGCAATTGGTAATTAAATATTTTAAAAAATTCCCTAAACAGTGTAAAATTTAGGAAAAAAATTCACGAAAATTAATTATCACGCACAACGAGTCTGTGTGGAAAATGTCAGCTCGATTGGATCACGGGAAGTGGGTTAAAAAACGACCGAAAGATTTGCACGGTCGTAAACAAGCAAGCAAGCACGCAAGCACGCAAGCAAGCAAGCGAACGTAATATAAAGGATTTAACAAAAATGCACGTGCATATACACAGGTAAATATTTAACTATTCAAATATATATTAATTAAGTCACCGCAGTGTCCAACACAAGTCCTGTGAGATGTACCTGTACTGAGGCTCTCCAGACGCATCGGCAGCCCAGCCTGGGCCACGGCTATGAGCTTGAGCGCAATGTAGAATTGGCTGCGGCCAAAATAGCCGAGTCGTTTCGCACCACACATCTCTGTGATCTGTGGCAGAGTGGAGGGGGGGGGCAAGAGTTGAACAATAGTCCATCGAGCTCCAACATACCTGGCATTAATAAATAACGTGTAGCCATTCATTAAAGGCAGCAATGCATCTTGTTAAATTTAAACTTCAAATAAATACAGTTTATGGCAAAAGTATACCTTGTATTTTACAATGTGTACACAAATTATATTTAACTATATGTATGGGTATGTATGTATGTTGAACTTCTTTCGCACCTTACGTAGCCAACTATGCTAATCGGAGGTGTGGGAGGACAACTAAACACAAGATTAACAAACTAAACACAAGATTATTCAGATTAGATATCTCAATCAGCAGAGCAATCAGGCCACCAACCATGAGGTTCTGAGATCAGATCCCAGCCATGGTCCACTTAGCTGTACCATCACTTAAGTGTCAGCAAATTATATAACCTTGCTTCTTTATGACACACATACAGAGCAGTAATGATACAACAAAATCATGCCCTTCATTCATCAATAGTGTATTTAAGTCTTCGATTTAGGAGGGTCCTGCATTGGGATGTGTGGCCAATCCCATTCATGAGTGTTTGGCATGTGGCAAGAAACCAGAGAAACCTTAACCCTACCAAGAAAGCCACTGAATACCAAAATACAAGGGGATAACACTCAAAGGTCACACAGATTTCTATACATTTTTAAAGCATTGCTTTAATGCCACCTCTAGGCCACCTCATAGCTGAAGCCTTCAACACTTGGTGTTCGCAGGTAGTCTCCCATCCTAGGAATAACCATCCTTAACCAAACTAAGCTTCCGAGATCTGACTAGATCGGTTGCATCGAGGGTGACGGGGTAAATGTTTAATGCTTTGTTGTGGGCACTTCCAAAATTTCGATTTGGGTAATCATTAGTATTAATCTTCAAGAGTGCTGTTTTACTTGGAGATGGCGTGGCAACCGATTGGGGCTTTAATTCAGATAGAAATAATTATTCACCATTTCCTAATAATGGAAAAAAGCTCAAATTCCAGTGTTGAACATAGTGAGCCGAAACAACTGCCATCCACACTGATATGGCAATGGTGCATTCGGTTATGCAATAGGCATTAAGCAATTAAATCATTACATAAATAATCCATATATATAAACTGCAAATAACTGACTTTCAAAATGACACCCCACAGGTTTTCTTCAGATGCTGGGGAAATTCTGACTGAGGTTGCATAATTTGTGTGGAACTGCCATTGCAATGTGATTGCATAAATGGTGTAACACGTTCAAACAAGTAGCAGTGCTGTATGAGACACCGCAAACGTGAGATGGGTTTGATGGCCGCTTTATAGACCGGAAGGAAGAGCTTTGTAGTCAATTTATCTTCAACTAGGACACATCCTCAATTCATACTTATGCCTTCTACTTTCCCGAGACACTGAAAAACAATTAACAAACTGCATCGACTTTGGAAACGAGCAATTCAATGTGTCAGCACAGCGATTTCAACGTCTGCGCACTAAACATAGGGGATGAGCCAAGCGGGTTGGTCGGTACCACATGGGTTGTGGCAAATGCTTCTCGTGTCCACCATGGGTAGTAATCCACCATGGGCAGTTGCCACGATAGGCAGAGTGCTTCGCAGATATACGTTCTGTTTCATATAACACACACTTTCTCATTAATTTTCTATTCCGTGGATGCTTCATAATAAATTAGTTTCCCCCCCCCCCCCATAAAGATGCTCTCAATCCAACATACTATGATCCAACATACCATTTAATGAAAATGTTCTCATTAAAACCTATCACGGTGGCGTAGCTATCATGCGCATTTGTGATCGCAAGGTACAGTATAATGCCTCAATAAAACCTTTTGTTCGCATTGGCCACCCTAGGCGGGATACAGATAAGCCATTTTGAGGCCAATGGCTCAGAAGCACCAACAGGAAGTCCATGTCAGTTGTGGCAGATTGCGTGGGAACAGTCGGTCATTCAATGAACCGTACTGAGCCTGGACAGACGGGAGGAGGGTGGTGGTGGTGGGGGGGGCACGGTGCTAGTTTTTGCCATGTACACATGGAAAGTTAAATTTGGACCAAGAATGCCAACCAAAACAAAACTCGATCGAAGATTTACTAAAGCTAGGTCCCCAAAGAGCCACAAATGGGGGCAACACACACACACGCGCACGCGGCAGCATCAGTAAACTGATGTCACTTAGGTTAATAGCACTCGCTTGCAACGTAGAGAAAAAAACATACGACCTGGATTCAAGCAGTTACGAGAAAATCACCTCCACTTATGGTGGTGCGCTGTTGAAACCCCCAAGAGAATATTAAGTGCATCTAGCACACTTAAAAGACAGCTGATGTAGTAATGCCAGTCAATAACAAGAAACAAGTAAGGCATTGTAGTCCTGTCGGCTCGGTCTCCCTCCTCTCTGTGTGAGAAATGATCTTTCTGCATCGCTCAACAACGAGGCGTCCTGTCGAGAAAAATTCAATGTACGAAAATTGTACTCGCTCAAAAGTTGCCAAAAGAAAAAGGGGAACATATATAGAGCAGTAAATACGACCAGAGATGTTACACGGTGAAGGGACTAGAGCACAAAGAAAGAAAAATTCTAGAAAGGAGAGATGATAATTCTAAGGTGCATGTTGGTTAATACCTCTATGGGAAAGGAGGAGGAATGGAAGCGTTTAAGCTTCAGCAGGGGCTACTTATATGCTCGAAAAGGTTAAGAGAGGAGTGACCGAGATGGTTTGGGCATGTGTTGAGAAAAGATCAAGAAGATGCAATTAGGACGATGGAGATTAGACAGCCATATACTCAAACAGAGACCCATAGCCTCACACAAAGCCAAAAACTTACACAGAGACCCACGGACGAGAAGAACTATGTAGATGCCACCGGTGCAGGGTAGGATACCCCGAGGGTGAGAGTGAAGTATGTCGTGGAACGAGACACGAGGGTGGTGGATGTGACCAGAGAACAGGCGCAGTATAGAAGCACATGAAGAAAGAAAATGCGAGCAGCCGATCCCCTGCAGCAATGGGACTTGCGGCTTCGAAGAAGATTGTGAGCGTCAAAAGCTTGGCCTTCTGAGCGCCATAACCTGAGGGCAGTTATTTAATAGCCATTGTTGTAAAACTGGTTGTTGTAAAACTGGTTGTTGCAGTCCCCCGTGTGTCTGCGGGCAGGTCTGAAATAGATTTTAAAAACACTTGAAAAGTAGGATTTTTTTTCTCCATTAAGTTGAAAGGTATAAATAGATGCTTTCACCACATGCGCTCTTCCAGCATACATTATCGATCACGCATGGGTACAGGGAAGTTAAAAAGGCCTTTCTGACGAAACAACAAATATGTGCAGAATCACTCATTGTGTTTTCTGCTGGTTAGTTTTTTAATGGTCAATGGGGGCTTATTGCTTAGACAAATGTTTATTAATGTTTTTTAAACATACCTTATACACCATTTAAAATTAATCTCGCTGGAATGTTAAGTTCAACTTCAAACTTTATCCTGCTTAATTATTCTTTATTGGTTAATGATTTGTACTTTTTTTTCCACGATTCTTATTATTTGGACCCAGCATACTGTTTCATCACGAGTGTGCCGGATTGCTTTCGTGACCCAGATCTCCTTTTGAACGTTTTTTTATGTTGTTCTCAATGGGCTCTTAACTTATAGCCCGTTGGAAATCCACGACGAGACAAAGGCCTTCGTCGCAACGTGTCGGTCATGGGAGTTGCTTGACGATGCTTCACGCTGGATCAGTGCGGGTTGGTGAAGAGTGTCCACAGGATCGGATTAGATATCGCTCGCTACGAATGTTACCCATGGCTGGGAATCAACATAAGTTCACCAGGTTCATACCACTGGGCTAGAAAAACTATGCCACTGCTCCACCTCTTGATGGGCTCTCACCTGGTTATAAATAAATCCACCAGTTAGTCGATCAGCAGATCGTGTGGTGGTGGGGTTCAGTGGGGGATAATCTCACCTCCTTTTCAGTCATCTGGGCCAGCGAGTCATGGAAGAGTCAACCAAAAAGATAATCTCGAGCTCTCGAGAGCTCCTTTTGAGTAGAGGCTCTTTAACCAGCAGCGGCGTGTGAGCAGGCAATTTCAGGGATGCACCTATACCTTTTATTATACAATAATTCTATAAAGATTTCAGTCAATTCAGAGTACGTTTTGCTACGCGACATTCTCAGAATTGTCAACAGACTGTTGGGGCACGTGTTGTTAAGCGAGCACATACGAATGCCGGCAGAGCACATGAGGGGGTGGGGGTAGCAAACACCACGCCCGACCGCCTTTGTCTCCCGAGTGGCGATTTTTACAGGTACTCATTTGAGGCTGAGTCAACCTAGGGGAGGCCCAGGACCGGCTCAGATATTCGTCACTGGTGTTGGCCACGAGCGGGAATCGAACACGAGTCGCTGGGTTCTGAGCACAGCAAGCTAAGCGCTACACGCACGCTGCAGTTGTACCTCCCAAAGGAGAGAGACTTAAAACATGACTAGAGCGTTTTTGGTTTCGGAGAACTCGTACGTCAATACAAAGTGACAGCTCTCAGCCAGGGAAGGAAGACGGCCATTTCCTATGGTCGGCCAGGGTTTTCCACTGCAACAGAGCACAAGGCAACGGCTGTCCCACACAACACATGTAGGATAGGGCATGTCCAAATTGGTCACGCGTCGGGCCTCCAGCAGCATTAATTCAGACGGTATTTTAATTTTATTTGTTTTAGTCCGAGTCTCAGTCTGGTAAAGGGGTGGGCAACCTGGGACTGCAGAGTCGCATGCGGCTCTTTAAGGACTGCTTCGTGATGTCGTTTATCAAGGACCACCATCTCGTATTCGCATCTGTAGAAATTTTTAGGTTTTTACCGAATTCGAAAAAAAATTCTCTTTTTGTTATTTTGCTTGCAGACCCTTGGGTCGAGTAGATGACAATCTGTGGAATCCAGACAAGTCTTCGTCTGGATTTCACCGAGTTCTCTTATTCTGGTTGACGAATACAGTTCAACATTTAGTTTGTTCTTAGTTAGTAAATGCTGGTGAGAGGCGATTGCAATTTAACCACACATCGATATTATCAGGTCAGCCAATCAGTTCATGTGTTGTTAACCCACCACCAACCAACACACCGAATTAGTAAGGTTAGTCACGTAAAACAATTATTAAGTAATACACAATACATATTACATTTCCGTATAGAGGAATAACATACTAATCAACTGATTACTAATCTATTATATAAGTACCCGCCCCCCCACCTCGAAACCTGATGGGATTCAATGATGACGTCGTCCTGCACGATTTAAGACTGGAAGCAGGTGGATGGCTTCACTCTTCTGGAAAATCGCCCAAAGATGCTGGATGTAATAACCAGTGAAACGTCGTACTCAAATTCTAAATGTTGTGGATTCACTCTTCAAACACACCGGTGGGCTGAATAAGTAACTAATTGGCATTTTGTTAACGTGACACATTTTTTACTGATTAGCCGTGTCGGGTGGTGGAGGGTTGCGACACATTTATAAATAACGCGATCTAACCCAAAAGCCTTTATTATTAATAACACTTGTCGCGAAAGCCTACGTGTTAAACGTAAAACAAACCGTGTAAATTAGTTACTACATCAGCATAGCAGTGTGTTGGAGAGTAGACTCAGAACAAATTTAACCCAAAACAAACCTTTATTATGCATAATATTGGTCGCGAAAGCCTACGTCTTAAACTAACTCAGTCAATCAGTCAATGTTTATAATATACATACATAGCCAATTACCATTTGGGGTCTTCTTCAGTGCATTGCTGTCCCTAATAACGTTACAAAATATGATTAGTCTATGTCTTCATTCAAGACTGGTTCATTTCGCCCCTCCCTAGTCGGTCACGCTTTCATCTCTGGTTGGAAGTTATAGCCATGGCGAAAAGAAAAAAAACCCCACATAATTGACAAATATTTTAATCACCAACCTCGTAAAAAAATGCAGACCTCCAGATTAATTTGTAACCGGTCCCAATTGGTTCCCCTGCAAAGGCCTCTTGGTGGGAAATAACGGCGACATTTCATTTCCACGTTATCAACCCAACTTGTTGGGAAGCGGAGGGGTTTGAAGCTTAGCCCGCTTTGCTGTTGTACACTGGCCTCCCTTTCTCCCATCAGTTTTGATGCAAGCGGACAGCTGTGGCGATGAGAATGGCGCAGAGCTGTAATGCAGAACGGCCACGCTACATCGTGAGCAACTGCAAAAAAAAAGAATAGCACTTTCTGCTTTTGTGCAATGCACTTGGCATTTAAATGAAGGCCATCACCCACACAGCCTTTATCCCTCCTGAGGAGACAAGCGTACAACTCGCTGTTCCTATTCTAAGTATGTATTCGCTCAAGGACACACACGCCACAGGACACAAATCTTCCTGCTCACTCAGCCTTGGTCCTCCTCCCCAACTCTGCTTCACCGACACAGAGAGATCGTGGCGACGTTGGAATCCTCTTACCTGGCATCTCTTGATACGTGCCCGGCCGAGGCGGATAACGCTTTCAAATCACCGCGCTAAGCGGTATTTGCTCTTATCCTTTTACCTGGTGCACAGTGTGGGGCGTTTGTGTACAGTTGCCGAGCACAACTGCCTCCTAAGCAGAGGTCGCAAACGGGTTTTGATTCCTTACCCGTATCCAGCCGCATCAGGGTCGCAAATGGGTACCCGTTCCCTACCCGTACCCTACCCGAAATGAGTGACGAACGGTTACTCACCAGTGACTCACGGCCTACCCGTACCCGGCCGTACCAGGGTCGCAAACGGGTACCCGTACCCGTACCCGGCCGGGTACGGGTAGCCGGGTATCGGGTAGGGTATGGGTATCGGGTACCCGGTTGCGACCTCTGCTTCTAAGACCACGGCCTGGGAATGACTTCACTGGGCTGGGAGAGACACATCTCGGGTTATCCTGCAGCGAGCCAATAGTTGATCATTCAATAGTGATGACGGTGCTGTGATTGTATATAAATAATAACACAGTACCACAATGTATTTGAAATGTAAATATTGAAGACACACATCACCATCAGAGGAAAACCCAATCAATGTGTATTCTTGCCGAGGGACCTTATACAAATAGACAACCCTTTTCCTTCGCAAAGATGGAAGGTTTGTTAAAATGAATTTGCATGCCTACAGGCATAGTGACTTATTAAGGCTTTAACTTACAAGAGGCAAATCACTTAGTTTGATGATGACAGGGGCCGTATATTTAAAGTGTTCACATGAAATATAAAGGATTTTAAAAACTTTAGGCTAACCCAGCCCTCTGAGTAAAATCAATGAACCTTCAGGCTATAATTTTTGGAGCACCAATTGGAAAATTTGGGTTGTCAGATTGTTCTAGTTATAAGCATACTCGACTATATACTTCTGCTAATTCACAGCTTTCTACACCATCTAGAGCATCAATATAATTTACATCATTCACTCAATCACCATCATCTGAATATTGAAGATTTTTATATCGCTCGACAAATTCTAACGACAAAAATTACGCTCGAGCAATTTGGCAATAGCTGATGTGCAAAGACAATGTGAAATTGTATAAACCAATTTAAATACGTTTTAACTAAGCATGCAAATCATAACCCTTAGAAGATACTGCATGGCTTCACCCATATTTCGTCGAGTTCATGGTGTATAAATATATAGTGGAACAGAGACAGCTACAGAGATAAACATAGAGCTGGGGAGATACAGGATAGGCTGCATTGCTCAGATAGTGATAGATATAGCAAGTCAGAACAGCTGTCTTCCTCGGCCATCCCTGGGCCGTGCAGATGCATGTGCAAGTCGGGCAGAGGTGGCGGCACGGACCAATGGACTTGCATAGAAAACGATGTAACACTGTAGAATCCAGAGTGGAGCAGTGGTATAATGGTGAGCACGCTACGCTATGAACCCAGCGACACAAGATCAATTTATTGCCGCGGATGACATTGTCTCGTGGATTCCAAACCCCGCACTGAACAGTTACAAAAATATATGAAAGACCAACATAGTGCAGGGGACCGTCTTTCATTGGTGGATTGGTAATGGCTGGAATATAAACAATTGTATCATTCAGATCTTTAAAATACACTCCATGTACCCACGACATATAAGACAGTGGATGAAATGTGGAAAGATACGCGGAAAGTATATTTTAAGATGTGGAATGTGGGGCAGTAATTGACCATAGTTTTTACATTGCCTCACTAGATTATGCAGTTTAGCAGCAGTCTACATCTGCATGCATAATAGAGGCTGTACCTCTCATATAGTGTAAATAATGGCTATCTTCTATCCACATTCACACTCATATCGGCAGATCCAAAAACACACTATCAATCCAGGTAGTCTTGTCGAACCCATTGTCAATGTTGACAGCCGTGTAGGTAGACAAGCAGCTCTGCATTTGTAATTAGAAAATGTATGTTTAATTGAATGACTCGGTGGCCCATTGGTTGGTCGTGCAATTGTCTCAATGAGTATGGCTTAAATACACTATATAAATAAACGTATGTATACCATGACTATATGTCGTACTGACGGGTTGTGTGCTGACATGAAAGGTCTCAAAAGATAGTTCACAAAGACAGGCAAATGTACATCAGTGAGTTGGTCAAATTTAATGAGAATGGTCCGAACTTATTTAATGTCCGGGTTGTACTTTGTAAACGATTGCCAGGTGCTGCCCTTGCACTTGAATTACACACGACCTAAACTGGAAGGCGATTGAATTACGATCGAATTTTTTACGTGCGATTTCATATGCACAGTCCACGATTTGCACGCACGGATGGAGTGCACATTTCCGAGTTGACAGCCACACAGATGTGTTTAGCTACACCATAAAAACACGTTGATTTTCCGGATGGGGTGGAGCTACTTTTTCACCGACACAAAGTAAACAATCTTTCACACAGTAGCTCAAACAAGATTCAGGAGTGCTCATACAAGGTGGCATGAAGCTGTGAACATCCTCCTCAGCAGACACGCCGTGGGATGTGTCTACGGCCAGACGTATCATTAGTAATCGCACGAGTTGGGGCCTGCACCTCCACAATATTCTCTTAACTTCTTCTCTCCTCCGCCATTCTATTTTCACCGCCAAGGCCGAGTGGTTTCAGCAAAGTAGCGCTGAGAGGCCAAATCGTATATTTTCTTGCCGTCGTCACAGATGAAGAGACCGGTAATGTCAGGTCACGAGGCCATGGGAGTTTGATATACATCTTGGGCAGTGAGCCCCGACAAGAAGAAGCAAGTGGAATTTTTCACCTATGAATCCCCAAATTCAATGAAGATGTGAAATCCTACAGAGCCAGGTGGGCACTTGTTTTCTTTTGCGTTCAGGTGCCTTCTGAATTGTGCCAACGGTAGCTGGAATTAAATATGAATAGCAGTGGAGTGAAAACAGTGGATCTGGTAAAACATGCTTTCAAAGTTGCTCCAAAGTACCATTGTACAGGATTCACTTTACCTAAAAATAAAAGGGTTAAGCATTAATCTCAACTCATCTTGTGTAACAGTGTGAATAACACGTACACGTTAAAACACGTTGACTGCCAAGTGCCAGCAAGCTAACCAACTGTGCATCAGCATGGATGCAGATTACATTACAAGCTCCACGAAAGCTGTTTCCCTAAACGGTGAATTTACGTCTCATTGTTTTCATTTACTCTGCAATGTGGGATTAATCATTAGCGTAGTATGAACGAAAGCAAATACGCACAACGACGTATATCACACTTTAATGTAACACAGACGCCCAGTCATTTATTGCAGGGCATCTGCTTAGATGGCTACCAGGCATTGTTTATGATGTGTACAAAGCAGATTCCAGTGTTGGGCTAATTGTACCATCGGTGCGCTGTAAACAAACACGTGGGGACCAATCTATAGAAGTGAATGACCTACTGGAGTGCGGTTGTAAACAGCAAACCTTGGCTGCGGGGACGGGCAGACCCATGCATCTGAATGTCCTGTTTACTAGAATTCATTACCTCCTGGGGCCACCCTTGCACCTCATTCACATTACCACGCTGTGTACGCATGCACAAAGGCAAAGATCCACCGTATAGCCTTAACAGACTGTTGGGGCAAGTGCTGTTAGAGAGCACCTCTGAAGGCCGGCAACCGCACACGAGGGGGTGAGTGGGCCAGCACCACGCCCGGCCCGCCTTTGTCTCCCCAATGGCGATGTCTACACACCGCACCAGGTACTCATTTGAGGCAGAGTCGACCTAGGGGAGGCCCAGGACCCGGTTCAGATAATCGTCACCGGTTTTGGCCGTGAGCGGGAATCTAACTTGGGCTGCTGGGTTTATAAAGCAGTGCGCTTACCGCTCCATACGCATGCACACACACATACTGGTCTTACAAGCAGATATATACAGCAACAATTACAAGTACAATACGACATACGTCGTGTCCCGCATTGTCTAATGAGTTACAGTGGTGAATTTGATCTGGTCCACAGCATTCCAACAGAACCTTCATTCTCTACACTGCAAACATAATGTCAAGAATAATGCAACTGCAAATTCATTTGACGACTGTATTGCTTTGGCTGAGTCACCCATCTCAGTCACATAAGTCGTCCTATCGAGTGGCCTGAAATTTTGATAATAGCCACAAAGCTCAATCCGGAACGACCATAAAATAAGTGGCTATCTGTAACAAAAACAAGAACTAATGATAGCGGCAGAAAGCATATGGAAGCACTGCAACCAGAATTGAAACCACTATAGGCTCACGGACTCTCTCTCTGTCAAGATGCAACGAATTGATGCTACTCTAATAACGAAAACACTCAATGCTGCAAAAATGTATTCCATATAAATCAGCTGACCTTGTAAACATTATTTCTGTACTCATCGGAGGCGAATTAATAGATACTAAGTCATACGCCATTCTCTTAGAAGGAGCACATCAGTTTAGTCATGCGTGACCTTTGCACAGTTGTATACATGCTGTATTGTCATGTGAGAAATATCTAGCTGCTCCACGTAATTAAAACAATGGTCCTAACCCAACGTAACGTTGAAGAGTCACATGTAATGTTAATTATACACCGCCTGCGTGCCGTTTGGTTTTTTGAATGGAATGCCTTTAGGGCTGTTTCCCTAAAGCCTTCTCTCAGCTGCTCAACTGGAAACCACCAGTTCTCTTTTTTAAAATGCAAAGCAGATTATAAAAAGAAAATGTGACCCTCACGCGGAAGCAGATACAACTTAGCAGCGCAGTTCCACACCAACATCTTATGACCACAAACCCTTCTGCTCACTCGCCTCAAGAGCCCAGGGGTCCTCCTCAGGTTTCCACCTCTAAGGTACAAAAAGAATCCAGGAAAAATAACGAGAAGAAAACTAGATTAAAAAACTGAAGGGGGGGGGGAGAACTACTTGCAAAATACATTAGTGGTGCATAATTACGCATCTGACAAAACCTGGGACTTCTAATGCCTTACAGATTTCAGAACACTCACAAAGTAGATGATCCTGAGTGAAACCAAGACAGGCGAGAGATAATCACGTGCTATTCTTCAAGCTCTGAGGGCATCACGCCTCTCAATATCAACAAGAGCAGCGCAACCACGGCAATCACCTGCATCAACACCAGCGCAACATTAAGTGTCACCCGTATCAGTGACAACCTGCAATTAGGAAGCCACTGGAGCTATGGACTTTAAAATCCAGATTTAAAACTGCTTCTTGCGTTTAATTTGTTGTCCTTCCCCCGCTACTACGATTAGCGGGATTGGCTACGTACGGTGCGAAAGTAGTTCAACAAACATACAGTACATACATACAACCAAACAGTCTCAAACTGCTGCAGAGACAATAACCAAGTCGCCTGCAACAGTCCACAGGACCAACACAACGTCAAGCCTCACCTGCAGAGCGACAACCGATCTCAAATGCAACCAAGCAACATCGCCTGCAGCAATCTACCAGAATTACCTGCGGCAGACACCCTCACCAATAACTTTACATACAACGGGGACACCGGGCATCACCGAAAGCAGACACCATGACCAACAGCGTAACCTGCGGCACCTGCAGCAAGGACATCCCACAACACCTGCAGTGGAGGACAGCATGGCCCAAAGAGACTACAGTATCGCCAACAGGGATACATCACCTGCAGCCGAGGAACCTTGAGCGCCTCACAAAGTCGCAAACCCATTCTCACCCGCAACAGGAACGTCAATGAGACGCGATAACAATGACATTCACGCACAGGACAACACCTTCCCTCATCTGCAGCAGGGACACGTTGCTAAATCATTGTCCTGCAGCAGAAATTTCTCAATACTCTTGTCACCAAGGCTGACCTGCAACAGGAAAAACGTGACATCCCTAAGATCACCTTCTTCCTCAACAGCCTCTCAGAGGTTCCTTTGCGAACGGGGGCCCACAACCCTCAGCTGCAGCAGTGACCCCCCTCTCCTGCTGCAAGGATACCATGACAACCCCGCACTCCCCTGCTGCAGGGTCTCACCCCCATACCACTCACCCTCATACCACTCACCCCCATACCACTCACCCCCCCATACCACTCACCCCCATACCACTCACCCCCCCATACCACTCACCCCAATACCACTCACCCCCCATACCACTCACCCCCATACCACTCACCCCCCATACCACTCACCCCCCCATACCACTCACCCCCATACCACTCACCCCCATACCACTCACCCCCATACCACTCACCCCAATACCACTCACCCCCCATACCACTCACCCCCCATACCACTCACCCCCCATACCACTCACCCCCCATACCACTCACCCCCCCATACCACTCACCCCCATACCACTCACCCCCCACACCACTCACCCCCCCATACCACTCACCCCCCATACCACTCACCCCCCCATACCACTCACCCCAATACCACTCACCCCCCCATACCACTCACCCCCCCATACCACTCACCCCCAATACCACTCACCCCCCCATACCACTCACCCCCCCCATACCACTCACCCCCCATACCACTCACCCCCCATACCACTCACCCCCATACCACTCACCCACCATACCACTCACCCACCATACCACTCACCCCAATACCACTCACCCCCATACCACTCACCCCCCATACCACTCACCCCCCATACCACTCACCCCCCATACCACTCACCCCCCATACCACTCACTCCCCATACCACTCACCCCCAAACCACTCACCCCATACCATTCACCCCCATACCACTCACCACCATACCACTCACCACCATACCACTCACCCCCATACCACTCACCCCCCATACCACTCACCCCCCATACCACTCACCCCCCATACCACTCACCCCATACCACTCACTCCCCATACCACTCACTCCCCCATACCACTCACCCCCATACCACTCACCCACCATACCACTCACCCCAATACCACTCACCCCCCATACCACTCACCCCCATACCACTCACCCCCCATACCACTCACCCCCCATACCACTCACCCCCCATACCACTCACCCCCATACCACTCACCCCCATACCATTCACCCCCATACCACTCACCACCATACCACTCACCCCCATACCACTCACCCCCATACCACTCACCCCCCCATACCACTCACCCCCCCATACCACTCACCCACCATACCACTCACCCACTCACCATACCACTCACCCCCCATACCACTCACCCCCATACCACTCACCCCCCCATACCACTCACCCCCATACCACTCACCCCCCCATACCACTCACCCCAATACCACTCACCCCCCATACCACTCACCCCCATACCACTCACCCCCCATACCACTCACCCCCCATACCACTCACCCCCCCATACCACTCACCCCCATACCACTCACCCCCCACACCACTCACCCCCCCATACCACTCACCCCCCCATACCACTCACCCCCCCATACCACTCACCCCCATACCACTCACCCCCCCATACCACTCACCCCCCCATACCACTCACCCCAATACCACTCACCCCCCCATACCACTCACCCCCCCCATACCACTCACCCCCCATACCACTCACCCCCCATACCACTCACCCACCATACCACTCACCCACCATACCACTCACCCCAATACCACTCACCCCCCATACCACTCACCCCCATACCACTCACCCCCCATACCACTCACCCCCCATACCACTCACCCCCCCATACCACTCACCCCCCATACCACTCACCCCCCATACCACTCACCCCCAAACCACTCACCCCATACCATTCACCCCCATACCACTTACCACCATACCACTCACCACCATACCACTCACCCCCATACCACTCACCCCCATACACTCACCCCCCATACCACTCACCCCCCATACCACTCACCCCCCATACCACTCACCCCCCATACCACTCACCCCATACCACTCACTCCCCATACCACTCACTCCCCCATACCACTCACCCCCATACCACTCACCCACCATACCACTCACCCCAATACCACTCACCCCCCCATACCACTCACCCCCATACCACTCACCCCCCATACCACTCACCCCCCATACCACTCACTCCCCATACCACTCACCCCCAAACCACTCACCCCATACCATTCACCCCCATACCACTCACCACCATACCACTCACCCCCATACCACTCACCCCCATACCACTCACCCCCCATACCACTCACCCCCCATACCACTCACCCCCCATACCACTCACCCCCCATACCACTCACCCCATACCACTCACTCCCCATACCACTCACTCCCCCATACCACTCACGCCCATACCACTCACCCCATACACCACTCACCCCCCCATACCACTCACTCCCCATACCACTCACTCCCCATACCACTCACCCCCCCATACCACCCACTCCCCATACCACTCACCCCATACCACTCACTCCCATACCACTCACCCCCATACCACCCACCCCATACCACTCCCCCCATACCACTCACTCCCCATACCACTCACCCCCATACACCACTCCACTCACCCCCATACCACTCACCCCCCATACTCACCCCCCATACCACTCACCCCCCATACCACTCACCCCCCATACCACTCACCCCCATACCACTCACCCCCCATACCACTCACCCCCATACCACTCACCCCCATACCACTCACCCCCATACCACTCACCCCATACACCACTCACCCCATACCAATCACCCCCATACCAATCACCCCCATACCAATCACCCATACATCACCCCATACCACTCACCTCCATACCACTCACCCCATACACCACTCACCCCATACCCACTCACCCCCCATACACCACTCACCCCCCATACACCACTCACCCCCCATACCACTCACCCCCCATACACCACTCACCCCCCATACCACTCACCCCCCATATCACCACTCACCCCCATACACCACTCACCCCCATACACCACTCACCCCCATACTACCCACCCCATACCACTCACCCCCATACACCACTCACCCCCCCCCATACTACTCACCCCATACCACTCACCCATTACCACTCACCCCCTACAACCCCCCTCCACCCAGCACGCCACCCTCCACCCCACCCGGTTCACCTGCAGGAGGGCGTCAGGCGGCAGCTGCGAGGCCCTGAAGAGTTCGCTCACGCGGCTCCACGCGGCCACCTTCTTCGTGTTGTCCACGTCGCAGTAGCCGAAGAGTTCGGCGTAGTAGCTCTGCTCGCTCTCGCTCAACGACATCCCCTCCATGACGGCGCCTCCGCCGTTTTAACCCCTCCTCGCCCTGTCTGCCGACGCCGCTAGCAGTGCTGCTGTTGTTGTTGTTGCAGCGGTTGTAAATCACACACACAACAACAAACACCGCCTTGGGAAACAAAATCTAAAATCTTTTCAGCGCCGCTTCAACCCGCCAGCATTGCCTTGAACAGCGGAGGGCTACCGCTCGTTTACAGCGCGCTGCTTTGCGCTGACGCGACTACCTTAGCGCGCCGCTTTGCAATGCTCGTCGCCAGTTTCTGCTCTGTTTGTTGTTGTTTATTTAGCTGTTTGTTTGTTGTTGTTGTTGTTGTAGTCGTCGTCTCGGCCAAAGCTCACGAGCCTCCCTCAGCATCGAGACGCCTCCGCCGCCATTTTGGAGCGAGCGTCACGCGCGTGACGTCACCGCCCGCGCCGGGGGACCCGGATGTGCCGTGGCCCCACCCCCTCCCCCCCTCCCCACCAAGCCGATATAAAAGGATAAAGGCGCAGCACTGCAACTGCCCCCGAAAAAAATTTTCATTTATATCTCGATTTTCATCAAGGATATCAAAGCGCTGTAATGCAACACAGTCGTCAGTGTGGCCATAATATTAATCATGAATAAAATTCATAATGGACGTTTTTGGGTTAGATTGCGTTATTTATAAATGTGTCGTAACCCTCCACCACCCGACACGGCCAATCAGCAAAAAAAAAAGTGTCACGTAGTTCACTGCTTTAGCCCACCGGTGTGTTGAAGCTTGAAACCACAACATTTACAATTTTTGAGTACGACGTTTCACTGGTAATTTCATCCAGCATCATCGGGCAAATTTATAAATAACGCGATCTAGCCCAAAAACGTTGATTATGAATAATATTGGTCGCGAAAGCCTAAGTGTTAAAATAAATAAAATTGGCGACGTTTCGGCCAATGGGCCTTCTTTATAGCACATACAGAAGCCAGAGGCAGTCCCCTGCAATTCCCTGCTCACGCCACTTGGCGGAAGGACCTCTCGCTTATTCTATGGTTCTTTCCATAAAGTCACGTAGATAAAAAAGTAAATATAATTTATAAAAAAAATATTCTTTTATTATTTCCCTTCTACGTGACTTTACCGAAAGAACCAAGAGGATAAATCCCTGCAGTCACGAAAGCTTTAAATCGAAAAATGAATAAAGTTATTCAAAATATCACGACGTTTCGATCGCAACCCAAGCGGTCGTCATCAGGAACAGGGAGGTTAGCCTCTGAAGGCAAACTGTTTATAAAGGTTTAGAGATTGGGGGGGGGCAGCTAATGTTAATGTCGGAGAAAGCCCCGACACTGGCAGAGCTGGGGTGAGTGGTATGGGGGGCATATGAATCCCTGCAGTCACGAAAGTTTTAAGTCAAGAACTATAGCTTGTGAGAGCTATCTCATGGATGATATTGGTCGCGAAAGCCTTCCTGTTAAACTCGTGGGAGCTCTAGAGCTCCTCTACTGGGTATTTGGCCGAATATTCCACCCTGGACAGACTCCTGGCATTTGACATTTGTGTCTGCCTACATATTAGCACAACAGTAACCACATACAGTACAGTATCATTCTGATTTTCTTTAACTAAGGTTTGTAATTAGAAAAAAAAGGAGGGTTGATCACGACCAGTTTAAATATAATCTGCCCGAGCCAACTTGCGCTGTAGGGGATGTATTATTTAACATGTCTTTATGTCTCTGCAATATTTTCTATGTCTCGTGTGATGCAGTTTTTTTGGCCATTTCTTTTTGCTTCATTGCTCTACTTTGTTTTTTTTTACTTTTGTTATTTTGGCCATTTGAGTTTTCACCCAAACAAAAATGTAAACTTTGAACAGGTCAGGGGTACCCCCACACTTTACCCCACCACACGTGACCCACACTTCACCACACGTGACCCACACTTTACTCCACCACAAGCGACCTGCGATAGACTTACTGGTGAACCCATTTATAGTCAGTTTAACACGTAGGCTTTCGCGACCAATGTTATTCATAATCAACGATTTTTGGGTTTAGATCGCGTTTATTTATAAATGTGTCGTAACCCTCCACCACCCGACACGGCCAATCAGTAAAAAAGTGTCACGTTGACAAAAGACAAGTCGTTCACTGCTTTAGCCCACCGGTGTGTTGAAGCGTGAAACCAGAGGTGAGTGGTGGGTTGAGGTGAGTGGTGAGGTGAGTGAGTGGTGAGTGAGTGGTGAGTGGTGAGGTGAGTGCTGAGATGAGTGGTGAGTGGTGAGGTGAGTGGTGAGTGGTGGGGTGAGTCAGTTTAACACGTAGGCTTTCGCGACCAATATTATTCATAATCAACGTTTTAGGGTTAGATCACGTAATTATTTATAAATGTGTCGTAACCCTCCACCACCCGACACGGCCAATCAGTAAAAAAGTGTCACGTTGACAAAAGACAAGTCGTTCACTGCTTTAGCCCACCGGTGTGTTGAAGCGTGAAACCAGAGGTGAGTGGTGGGTTGAGGTGAGTGGTGAGGTGAGTGAGTGGTGAGTGAGTGGTGAGTGGTGAGGTGAGTGCTGAGATGAGTGGTGAGTGGTGAGGTGAGTGGTGAGTGGTGAGGTGAGTGGTGAGGTGAGTGAGTGGTGAGTGGTGAGGTGAGTGGTGAGTGGTGGGGTGAGTCAGTTTAACACGTAGGCTTTCGCGACCAATGTTATTCATAATCAACGATTTTTGGGTTTAGATCGCGTTTATTTATAAATGTGTCGTAACCCTCCACCACCCGACACGGCCAATCAGTAAAAAATGTGTCACGTTGACAAAGACAAATAGTTCACTGCTTTAGCCCACCCGTGTGTTGAAGCAACAACATTCACAATTGTGAATGTTGTTGACAAAGACAAATAGTTCACTGCTTTAGCCCACCGGTGTGTTGAAGCAACAACATTCACAATTGTGAAGCAACAACATTCACAATTGTGAATGTTGTTGCTTCAACACACCGGTGGGCTAAAGCAGTGAACTATTTGTCTTTGTCAACGTGACACATTTTTTACTGATTGGCCGTGTCGGGTGGTGGAGGGTTACGACACATTTATAAATAAACGCGATCTAAACCCAAAAATCGTTGACCATTTATACTCAACTGCCGCACCGGGAGATCGATCAAACGGGCCACGTTATGAATTTCCAGTCCGGTATGCTAACCATGGGAATACCTTGGAGGTAATGGTACTAAAGAACTGTAACTGACTTAAAACTTTCGTGACTGCAGGAATTTATATTCTTGGTTCTTTCGGTAAAGTAACGTGGATAGAATTGTTTTTGTATTAAAGCAAAAAAGGGCAGTTGCGTTTGGAGGCTTGTTCCCTCTTTTCTCTCCGCCTGATGAAGACCGCTTGTGTTGCGATCGAAACGTCGTGGTTGCCCTTTTTTTGCTTTTATTTTAATTTATTGAATTTTATTTAGTTTTTCTATCTACGTGATTTTACCGAAAGAACTAAGAATACTGTATATGAATAATCGAGATACGTAATTTTTTTCACTTATGGAAACATTTAAATTCAGTTAATTTTCGTTTATCCAAGGCAATCGATACGAGTGAAGGATGGCTCGGATAAAACTAACACGCTGATAATACAAAGCACATGTGTAATGTGTAGTCTAAACTCCCCTGTCAGGACTAATTGCACTTTCACTACAGCACAAACAAATTAAGATCATATTTTCCACAGAATCATGATACCGTAATTCATTGAATCATTGTGGCGTGTTCTCATAACCCAAACTACCAAGTCATCTGTTAGCTATAACAGTGCCTTATTAGGAACAACCACGATTAGCGAAAGGGGCCGTCCATAAATGACGTCACGCGATTTTGGACGATTTTAACCCCCCCCCCTCGTCACACGGCGTCACAAAAAGTCAGACCCCCCCTCCCTCAAATATGACGTCACAAAGCTCTGCCCTCCCCCCAAAAAAATAAAACATGCTTCAAATCGCTTGAAACTATTGTCATTGTAGTGCGTATTTAATGTGGCGCTGCACTCTGAAGTTGTAGGAGAAAATATTTATTTAAAAGTATATGTAATTAAGTATAACGTGTTATCAATATTTATTTAATGTTGCGCATTTTGATGTGACGTCACATTTCTAACCCCCCCCTCGTCACAAATGTCTGACCCCCGCCCCTAGGTGCGTGACGTCATTTATGGACGGCCCCAAAGACCAATTACCAGCTTTTTCACTTGCTCACACTTGCCTAGACAGTACCCAATTCAGTGTCTTTACAAGCTCAACAAACTTATAATTCTCACCATACCATAGTACAACCCAGTAATCCACAAGCGCCCCAGCTCACCATCCCTTCCACTTCAGCCCCCATTAGCCCAAAAGTTCCCCTGTTTGCTCACTCACCCCTACGACTAGCCCTGAAGCACACTCAACTCCCCTCTCATCCCCACCACCACATAGACTAGCCCATGCGTACTCACCCTGGACGTGCAAATAACCCCATTAAACAATATTCCCTGACTCATCCCATTCTCTCAAGAGCCCCCCACCACTATCTCCCACTCTAGAGGGTGAGTTGACTTTCTACTCGTCCTGAAAGTCCCCACTCACCACTAACCACATAGCCCCCTTAGCAATTAGCCACCCCTCCCCTCGTCCTCCAATCCCCCCCCCCCCCACTTCGCCCCGCCCCCCGCGCCCGTCCCCTCTTAACCCCTCCCACTTTCTCGTATGCTCCTCCCCTTTCATTGAAACCCCTCCCACTTTCTCGTGTGCCCCTCCCCTTTCATTGAACCCCCTCCCACTTTCTCGTGTGCCCCTCCCCTTTCATTGAAACCCCTCCCACTTGCTCGTGTGCCCCTCCCCTTTCATTGAAACCCCTCCCACTTTCTCGTGTGCCCCTCCCCTTTCATTGAAACCCCTCCCACTTGCTCGTGTGCCCCTCCCCTTTCATTGAAACCCCTCCCACTTTCTCGTGTGCCCCTCCCCTTTCATTGAAACCCCTCCCACTTGCTCGTGTGCCCCTCCCCTTTCATTTAAACCCCTCCCACTTTCTCGTGTGCCCCTCCCCTTTCATTGAAACCCCTCCCACTTGCTCGTGTGCCCCTCCCCTTTCATTTAAACCCCTCCCACTTTCTCGTGTGCCCCTCCCCTTTCACTGAAACCCCTCCCACTTTCTCGTGTGCCCCTCCCCTTTCATTGAAACCCCTCCCACTTTCTCGTGTGCCCCTCCCCTTTCATTGGAACCCCTCCCACTTTCTCGTGTGTCCCTCCCCTTTCACTGAAACCCCTCCCCCTTGCTCGTGTGCCCTTCCCTTTCATTGAAACCCCTCCCACTTTCTCGTGTGCCTCTCCCCTTTCATTGAAACCCCTCCCACTTGCTCGTATGCCCCTCCCCTTTCATTGAAACCCCTCCCACTTGCGCGTGTGCCCCTCCCCTTTCATTGAAACCCCTCCCACTTTCTCGTGTGCCCCTCCCCTTTCATTGGAACCCCTCCCGCTTGCTCGTGCGCCCCTCCCCTTTCATTGGAACCCCTCCCGCTTTCTCGTGTGCCCCTCCCCTTTCATTGGAACCCCTCCCACTTGCTCGTGCGCCCCTCCCCTTTCATTGAAACCCCTCCCACTTTCTCGTGTGCCCCTCCCCTTTCATTGGAACCCCTCCCGCTTGCTCGTGCGCCCCTTCCCTTTCATTGGAACCCCTCCCGCTTTCTCGTGTGCCCCTCCCCTTTCATTGAAACCCCTCCCACTTTCTCGTGTGCCCCTCCCCTTTCATTGAAACCCCTCCCACTTGCTCGTGTGCCCCTCCCCTTTCATTGAAACTCCTCCCACTTTCTCGTGTGCCCCTCCCCTTTCATTGAAACTCCTCCCACTTTCTCGTGTGCCCCTCCCCTTTCATTGAAACTCCTCCCACTTGCGCGTGTGCCTCTCCCCTTTCATTTAAACCCCTCCCACTTGCGCGTGTGCCCCTCCCCTTTCATTGAAACTCCTCTCACTTTCTCGTGTGCCCCTCCCCTTTCATTGAAACCCCTCCCACTTTCTCGTGTGCCTCTCCCCTTTCATTGAAACCCCTCCCACTTGCGCGTGTGCCCCTCCCCTTTCATTGAAACCTCTCCCACTTTCTCGTGTGCCCCTCCCCTTTCACTGAAACTCCTCCCACTTTCGCGTGTGCCCCTCCCCTTTCACTGAAACCCCTCCCACTTTCTCGTATGCCCCTCCCCTTTCAATGAAACCCCTCCCACTTTCTCGTAAGCCCCTCCCCTTTCACTGAAACTCCTCCCACTTTCTCGTATGCCCCTCCCCTTTCATTGGAACCCCTCCCACTTGCTCGTGTGCCCCTCCCCTTTTTCATATGCCCCTCCTCTTTGTCTCGCGAGACCCCGCCTCTCTTCCCCATTCTCCGCCTCCCCCCTAGCCCCCCCTCGCCTCCGCGGTGCGTGTGCGCATGCGCGTTGCGTGTTTCCGCCCCGCGCGCGTGGCGGGACAAAGAGGAGAAATTTTCCCGCGAACCCGCGACCATGGCGGACAAGGAAGGTAAGCGGCTCTCGCCTCCCTCTCACCGTGTCGCCATCTCACGGCGTCTCCTCGCCGGCAGTCGCACCGCGGTCGCTCCTTCTAATTGATTTCGATGTCGCGGCGTGGTTTTTTTGCCGAAAAAAATCGTCGCCGTCCCTCAAGTTGCGCGCGGTGTGAGGGTACAGTGCGCGCAGCCTGACCGCGTAGGCCGCACGCCGCGCAGAGTTTTTATTTAAATCGTAAAGCGCGAATATTAAAGTTTCGCGTTTGTCTTATCGGTAATTGTGTTAGCAACGCTTTTATGGCCATTCGCGATTCGTTGTTGAGTTTTGAGCGCGGCTGTCAATGCTCGCCCGCCTTCCGTGACCGAACGCGGTCCCGTCCTAGGAATGTGGAGTTAGCCACCCTCACAGATTCGCGCAACCTTTAGCGGCGTCCGATTAATAATTCGCTTGCTTCTGTGTCGCCTGTAAATGTGATAGAAGCTCATGCGCTGGTTAAAATATAACATTGACTGAAGGATAAGTAAGATTGAGCGGGATACGTAATGGCTAGAGGGGGCCCTTCATTCAGCAGTGGATTGACCTTGGCTAATGATGATGATTATGATGAAATGCGATAGGGTTTCTACATATTTTTATTCGGGGTAGTTTTGAGTAGTGTGTGGTTTATCATCATCAGTCATTATCAATTCTAGATTTGAAGCTTTCGTGACTGCAAGGATTCATATTCTTAGGTTTTTTCGGTAAAGTCACGTAGGTAAAACATCAAAATTTATTTATTTTTATTAATTTTGATGTTTTACCTATGTGACTTTACCGAAAAAACCTAAGAATAGTCATTATCAATCCTCCACTGGGTTAATGCCTATGAAAACCCGCCGCCTACTCCCGCGTTGTGATGGTTTATGGCCGTGTGTTAAGTACAAACTCGACCCACGCTCTTGTAATTGACCCGCACACACACACACGCGGTGTTCTCTCGTCATATGAGACCACCAAAGACTGTCAAGGCCGTGGCTATGTGAGGGTAGGAAGTAATTTAATTCACCCAGATGCTCGTTAAGTCTAACGAAGGTGCCTCTTATGTAAGTCAAGGCAAGGCAAATGGTTCTGTCTCTTATTGGTTTTAAGCGGATTGACTTATAACCAAGTTTAAGTATATTTAACACGTCGGCTTTCGCGACCGATATGATAATTTATAGTTTTTTTCTCTTTCCGATTGAATAACGAAAATGTGTGAAATTGTCACGTTCACACGACAAAATTGTTTACTAATTGGCTGCGTCGGATGGAATTGGGTTAACGACACGCATTTTACTTACGTGATCTGACCCACAAAGTCAATTATGAAAAGTTAAAGTGGTTGCTCTTTACGCGTGAATTCGTTTATTTCGGGCATCCTCGCATTGGCACTATGAAACTGGCTACAAGTTAATTGGCGGGAATGATATATGAATCGATACTTGCACCCCCGGGCACCAACCCCCAACTGATCAGCATGGTGAAGTATGGAGTATTAATTATTTGGCTAAAATGTATTGAAAAAACAAGCGGTGTGCCACTTGCTGTTTATGGACGGTGGTGGTGTCTGCTGGTCGTTGGTGGTTGTGCAATTACTGAAACATTTTCCGAAGAGGCAAAAAGAGGAATTCATAGATTAAAGAACATAGCCCTAAATTGAGATGTCATTTTCACTTTTAAGAAAAGTAATTGGGCGTGGGGAGTACACGTTGATAGAATCGGTGATGGCTGGTGGTCAAGACGAATGGCAGCCAAGTGAAATAAAATATTACGGAGAGCGTCCACCGCAGAGATAGTGGTGAAACCAGACACTGGGTGGATTGCTAATCCAAGGACAGAGAGATAGTGATGGCTTGGTGGGGGGGGCATCATCCAGCTGCGGGTTGATTATGCCTGATAATGATGACACATGCTTTTGTAATAATTTTAAATAGTTTTTCTGCATTGTTTTGTTTACATATTTGAGTTAGCCATTTTATTTTCTACGTGACTTTACCGAAAGAACCAACGAGTAATTCCTGCAGTCACGAAGGCTTCGAATCTAGTTTGAATTGGCTAGTCTACCATCATAAACCCAAGTATTTATCGTTTATCTCTTGTCTACATATGTGTAGAGGAGTAGTATGGAGACGTGACGTCATACGCACGGTGCGATGACGTCATGTCTCCTCGGGGTACTTAAGGAGGGGGGGCTGTGACGAAAGCGGGGTCGTTGTGGGAGCCTGGGATGGAGAGAGGTTGAAGAGACAGTCAGAGGGGTAGAGCTCAGGGAGTCTGGAGAGAAGCCGGCTGTAGTTGTAGAAGGTGCTGCTCTTTCCTCAGTGGGTCGGTGTTGGCTGAACCCCCGATCCGACTCGAGTGAGAGAGCCCAAGAGATAACAGAGGCTAAGGACAGACAGAGCTGAGGGTCCACGTGAAGGACCGAGTGTAGGACACCTACCTCTGGTGGAAGTTGTCACCAGCCACCAACCCTTGTTAATAAACCGGCGCAAGCCCTTACCTGAAGACCTGTCTCAGCATCGTCATTTCATACGCAACATATGTATGTATGCTATAGTAGCTAGTGTCGATGCATTGTTACTTGACGGACAGTGTGTCATTGCGTGTACCTTGCTGTCTCTTGTTGGCCCCCACAGTGGCGATGGACGATGCGGTGGAGGAGCGTGTCATCAATGAGGAGTACAAAATCTGGAAGAAGAACACACCGTTCCTGTATGACTTGGTGATGACGCACGCTCTCGAGTGGCCGAGCCTCACCGCCCAGTGGCTTCCCGACGTCACCCGGTATGCGCACCGCCCCAGTCCGTTGCACAGCTCTTGTCAGTCCACTGCTGAATGAGCGCCATCCCCATTTACGCGATCGAACCCATAACAACCTCTTACTGTGAGAGCATTGTGCTATAAGAACGGCTTGAATACAAAATGTACGAAATTGCTATGAATGTCTACTCTGCTCACAGGCCGGAGGGCAAGGACTACAGCGTCCATCGCTTAATCCTCGGCACGCACACATCCGACGAGCAGAACCACCTGGTGATCGCCAGCGTGCAGCTGCCCAACGACGACGCCCAGTTTGACGCCTCGCACTACGACAGCGAGAAAGGGGGTGAGCTCCCCGCCCGCATCACACCCTGCGCTGGCACAACTCGGGAGAAGCTCGCGCGATGTTCAGCGGGTGGTTTAGTTCCTCCAAACGAATAATTGTTGAACACGTTCATCTATAACGCTGCCCTAAAGAGAAAAAGATGTTCACAATCGATGACTTTTCGCGTCGTTTTTTTCGGGCAATAGTCCTTGGTAGGAAAAGGGATTTATATATTTTTTAATCCTCATTACGGTTGTGTTATTGACAGATCTATTCATATTTTGTTATCTGTGTTTGCGCTGCCAATGCATTTTCACATTAATGTAATTCCTCTGAAAGTTATTCACCTGAAAGTAACTTAGATTGGTTGTCATCTGGCTTAAATACAGGCACTTGTCTTTTAGGAGAGTAGTGTCATTGGGCTTTGGTTTGTCGTACACCACAAGTTCTTTGATCTTAAAAGCCCTGGTTAACATTAAACTGAAACCTTTGGTCATTGATTTGGCTTGTTTTTTGTTGGGGCCGTAAAAGCTGATCTTTGCAGTTCCGACATGAATTTTCTCCTTTTTTAACAAGGGCGATAACACCATTAGAATATATAGGATGCTTTATGTGTTGATGTTGCACTGAAATAATTAGAGATATATAACATGAGGCATTTTGATTAAAAGTCTTTACATGTTTCCCACAAATATTAATTGTAGTACATTTTAATCGCTCTCCCGATAGACTCGTCTAGGTTTGCTTTCAGAACATTTCAATCGCCTAATTGAGAAGAAAGTAAAAGGGTAATTATAAATCGATGAGGTATCTATAAATCAATGTGTGTATAATTGACGGAACATTTAGAGCCGGGAGATTGTTTCTAATCCTGAGATGAGTAAACCAATCAAGTGATGCATTTTTTTGCCCAAGTGATGCCCGGTAGCATGTATTTGACATTGTATGCTCCACCGACAAAGTTCGAACAAAGACGTGGAGTTTAGACTGCCCTTGTGCAATAAAATCGCACGTACTCGTCCTGTTGTAAAAGTTTCTTTATCGTCATCTGAGAGGCTACTTTTATGGCGCCTTTTTAAGAGCCCTGAAAAAAAGAATTTTGCAACGAAAAAAAGTACCGCTGCAAATAGCGATCGTGTTAATTTGCTCAGCAAATATTGACATGATGTGATAACTAGCAAAACTCTATGCCTTCCTTTTAATTTATTTTCAGATTTTTTTTATATTTCACGTTGTTTGGCACATTTTGTACATATTTCCGTGACATCCAAATGAAACAAGTGGTAATTTTATCTTTAAGTGTGGCTTTTAATAAAGATTTTCTCTCCTTTGTGTAGAGTTTGGAGGTTTTGGCTCCGTGGGAACAAAAATCGAGGTGGAGATCAAAATAAACCACGAGGGGGAGGTGAATCGAGCACGGTACATGCCACAGAACCCCTACATCATCGCCACCAAGACGCCAACAAGCGAGGTGCTCGTCTTTGACTACACCAAGCACCCATCAGTGCCAGGTCCGTACAATGCACAACACAATATGGGGCACGGATGTATCATTAAACTAAACTTTTTTATTATACTAGATAATGCCCACTGAGCTACATAGCTCTTTTACAGAAGCGACATTGCCACAAATGACAGCTCAACGACGTGGCATATGTGGAAATGTGTCGGACCAAATACTATAAACACATGTTTCTAAATGTTGAGAGGAAAAACCGGAGGACCCGGAGTAAAATCCACGCGACCACAGGGAGAACACGCAAACTCAAAATATACAGCAGGCGTCAGTGTTGGGATTAGCCCTCGCTCCTGGCCCTGCTTGGCCCCGAGCCAGATTAAGATGTCTTATGCAGCCAGCCTATTACGTTTGGTTCCAGCTACGCACGGCAAATAGCCGGTGGAAAACCACCCATACCGTGTTGGCCCTGCGCTAGCTTTGCTTGGATGTGCCAGTGTGAAAGAGGTAACAGTATGTATGGTGTCTGTGTTGGTCGCGTGCCATCTGTTGCAGACCCCAGCGGAGAGTGCAACCCTGACCTTCGTTTGCGCGGCCACCAGAAGGAGGGCTACGGCCTCTCGTGGAACCCCAACCTGAGTGGTCACCTCCTGAGCGCGTCCGACGACCATGTATGTAGGAGCTGTGCTTAGCTCAAGCTTTTATCGTCACGAATTGGCGCTACGCAGCTCACCGTATGGGGGTCACGCCCCCCCTATTTGTCAAGTGAAATTTCACTCGCAGTATATAAGCATAGAACAGGGTTGGCCCAACCTCGGCTTGTGGGTCAGTTCAGGTGTGGCTCTATATAGATGTCGCTGATTGGTAACTTCAATATTATTTTTGTTTGAAAGTGAAACAATCTGCAGAAGTGGGATTGGCCCGTAAGCACTCATCCCCGTCATCGGAGCCAGACATGAGTGCTCCTGGGATGCTACCGCATATTGATTAATTCAGAACTCTAGCCAACTAGTTTGAGTCAACCAGGCTGCATGACCACCCCTCGTTATCTCTCCATGCAACCAGCCTATGCAACCCGTGGCTTGTTGGTTCTCACAGTGTAGCCACTTTCAACAGTATAGCCAATTCATTTTGTCTGAATGAGCTTTGACTTGATGCTACGTAAAGGGCTCGAGTTGATTTAAATGAAGGATTCTACCCGGCAGACGGTGTGCTTGTGGGACATCAGTGGGACGCCGCGCGAGGGCAAGGTGGTGGAGGCCAAGACCATCTTCACGGGGCACACGGCCGTGGTGGAGGACGTCTCCTGGCATCTGCTGCACGAGTCGCTGTTTGGCTCCGTCGCCGACGACCAGAAGCTCATGATGTACGGAAACGTTGATACATTAGAGCTCTGTGTTTACCTATGTCCGGCTGTGACTGTAGGATTTGTGACGATAACTCGTGAAGCTGATCCATTTTAAATACAATTGTAGTATAAAGGTTTGTTGCTATCAGAAACTCCTCCTATGAGGTCCATTTTAGAGCTGCCATGATTTTTCTCCACTACTCGGTGGTGGACTTTCTTTAAACAATTTTTGTGTTATGCAGTTGGTCGAGTAATGGGAGCTATAATCAGTAGAGTAATTGCTTGCTTACATAATTGATTGTTTAGACTTTATTCTTAATTCGATCTTGTGTTTTTGCCGCATGTGTGTGTTCGTGCGTGGCACGAACAGCTGGGACACACGGTCTAACAACACGTCCAAGCCGAGCCACTCGGTGGACGCACACACGGCCGAGGTCAATTGCCTCTCCTTCAACCCCTACAGCGAGTTCATCCTCGCCACTGGCTCCGCCGATCAGGTGCGGTCTCGGGCTCCCTCTCGTCGTCTCTCTTCCCATGCTCGCGTGGCAATTTATATCGCTCCATTCCACAATTAATTTTTCCAATCCACCTTTGGCTTAAGTTGATTTGTGCTAGCACTGCAACTTGTTTTTTTGTTCTAAAATGCTTTATGATCTTTGGGGTTCATTGTTTTGAATTTAAGCTCTAACGCTTTAAATGCACATGACCAAAGTACCCGCAACGTACCCGATCTCATTCAATCCGGGTAACTAGTTCAAGTTCATTTATTAGGTATAGTCCTGTGAGCCATTCGGCTCTTGAATCGGGTGCAACCGCAACAAACAGAAAACAACTAGGAAAGGTTGAGCCTGGATGGTGCTTAAATGGGTGACCGCTAACCACACATTTTTCTATATGCTGCGGGCCTTTGGTAGTAGGTGGGAAAAAAATCCATTGTTGCAATGATTAATTCAATACTGCCCATCTTCACCAATCCATAGGAAGCAGTGTGGTGAAGTATTGTGCAAACGTCTCCACGACCCGTATGATTTGGGGAGGCCATTAAACAGCACTGGAGTGATCAAATGTTGTACACTTAGACAACATTAAACATTTAATTACTGGTGTAGAGTTCTATTGAAGCGATGTGGTATGTTTGGTTTAAACATTTTGCTTACGGTTTACTTGCATTTGACATGATCATTTTGAATTCTTTCATCAGACCGTGGCTCTGTGGGATCTCCGGAACCTGAAATTGAAACTTCACTCCTTTGAGTCGCACCGTGACGAAATCTTCCAGGTGCGGAGAGCGGTAACTGGTGCAGGGAGCAGTGACGTATCGTGATGCATGCACACAGGGTTGGGGCCCAAATGTAAGCAAACACACGTGCGTGTTGGTGTGTGTGTGCGCGCCGTATGTTCTTTGTGATGCCGTCGTCCCCACTCTGTCTACAGGTGCAGTGGTCGCCTCACAACGAGACCATCTTGGCTTCGAGCGGCACAGACCGCAGACTCAACGTCTGGGACCTCAGGTGCCAACAATCCCAGTGGATTTGCTTTTTTGCGTTGGATTTATTTTCATCAAAGTGGAATAGTTTCTGTTTTAATTTTCATTGCAATAGATCCATTTTCATTGTAATGGATTTGTATTTTTACGTACCAAATCTACTTTTATGGACACACAATGTACATATCTTCGAATTGGACAATTACATTTTTATTTGTGAGATGTTTTTGAAAAGAGGTATGCTGCTGTGGTGTAATTTGCCCACACAGTGCCGGTTCAAATCCATCTCTCGGCAAGACAGTTGAAATGGTGGTCATTTTTTTCTATCCCCCCTCTCCGGCGCCTCTGTTCGCCCAACAGTATAAATGGGTACAGCACAGTCAGCAGGTTGCATGTGGCAGGGTAGTGTGTTGGTACTGACACCTCTTCCGTGATGTCTGGCGAGCATGTATGAGTAAGCCATATAGCCCGTAGAGGTACTGTGGAGCTCCCTCGAGCAGTAGAGGCCTGTCCTGTCAGTCGTGTTGTTAACAAGTAATTGCAGGGCTGTACCTTTATTAAAACCCACCTTACAATGTCCTCAACAGTAAAATTGGAGAGGAGCAGGCTGCTGAGGATGTTGAAGACGGTCCTCCGGAGCTGCTGGTACGTATTTAAAGCTTGTTGGTCACATACTCTTAGTTCTTTCGGTAAAATCACGTAGGTAAAAAATGAAATTAAAATTAATAAAAAATAAAAACAATAAAATCACGACGTTTCGGAGGCAACACAAGCTTCCGTCCTCAGGTGAAACTGTCACTGCAAAAAATCTGTATCAAGTGGAGAGAAGTCCCAAGAGGTACGACCTTAAATTTCGATTTAAAGCTTTCGTGACTGCAGGGATTCATCTTCTTGGTTCTTTCGGTAAAGTCACGCAGAATGGAAATAACAAAACAACAAAAATAAAACCCAACAAAACAATTCCCACGACGCCTCGGCCACAACGCAAGCATCCGTCCTCAGGTGAAGAACAGGCCCGTCGAGAAGACAGTCCGAATGACAACTCCAGGCCTGGAGCGTCACACACTGCCTTGCGTGTGACACACACTGCCTTGCGTGCAAATCGGTGTGCCGTGAGATTTGTGAAGTGTGCAAGGTTTGCTCCAGCTAAACGCGAGTACTGTGCATCCCCCGTGCGCTGTTCAGTTTGTCCACGGTGGACACACGGCCAAGATCTCAGATTTCTCCTGGAACCCCAATGAACCGTGGGTCATATGCTCCGTCTCCGAGGACAACATCATGCAAGTGTGGCAAATGGTGAGTCGCCCTTAAGTTCCCTCATGGGCCATAGTGTGTACACTACGACAATTTTAAATTGGAAAAATGTTGCCGAAATATGGGCAAATCTGACCTCTGCTCCGCTATAATTGCAAGTTCAAATTACATAATATATCCCATGACTACCTGAGGTTTTGCTCTCTGGACCAGTCATCCTGCATGAGACGCTTTTTGAGTAAAGCGTTTTTTATTGGCGAGGCAGAACTCCGTCACTTGTCAGCGCCCTACCAAGTGACCACTGATGCTCATAGTAAATGCATTACCATCTGACAATTGCCCTAAAGTTCACCCGGTGTATCATAGGCTTTAAGTCACATTTGCTTCATAGCTGACAGTGGTAATGTCATTGATATTTTTAAGTCCGTATATTTTGTCCAAATGAAAAAAACAGTACTTTTATAAAACTGTTACTCTGTTCATAAAAAAGCTTCCTATAAGCCGAGTGCATTTTATTCCGATTGACCAGCAGTTTTCATATTTATATAAAGAAATATGTTCAACTTGAGATTTTTCTCGATTAGGATTGCCACCTATGCTATGGGAATTGAGATGAGTTGGTTGTGAAAATGTTTTATTAACACTGTGTGATTGCATTACCAATGGTACACAAGTAAAAATAATAAACAAAAAACATCAATTACTTGAAAGGAATGTATATAATAAATTATCTCTTAGGCATTGACCGAAATGCCGCTTATCATATTGACATCTTGCTTTTTTTTAGAGCAGTGTTATTAACAATTGAGTCGGTTAAATAAACAGTGTGACCATCACGATTTTTTATTATCGAAAGTTGGCAAGCGGAAGGTGGTGGCTGTTCGAGCACTTGAATGACGACACGACGTTCCACCCCTTTGTGCTTTTTCGCAGGCGGAGAACATTTACAATGACGAAGATACCGAACCTGGCGTTGCTGACGTAGACACGAAAGCCTGAACCCCTTTTGCCTGCACAAACTGTGGCTCCCCCCTCCTCTCTGTCCCTCATTGCCCCCCACCCCCCCCAGCAGCAGTGTGCTGTCCGACTAGAAAATGAGTTGCCTTGTCCGATAGCCCTGATAAAAAAAAATACATGTCCAAATGTGTGCATGAAGTTCCTCTTCTGGGTCCAAGGTGGAGCGGCGAGTTACGTTTGATCGCTGCAGATAAAAACAACTGCTGCGGGAAGGGACGGAGCTCGCAAGGTTTTATTTTGGCAAAGAAAAGAGTTCATCCCCGTTTTCGGGGGTTGATGGGAGGCCATTACATTTTTTGCCAAGAGTTGTCCCAATAAATTTGGCGGTTTTTTCACCCTTGTACTGTTTTTGCCGCTGCTTGTAAGACTGGTGACTGTAGTTTATTTTAGTTGCCATTGATCTGTAATAAATGTTGTGTGTGCGTGTTTCACAAACATTTGCCTCGTATTGTTATTTAAACCCCGACTTAACGTTTACCCACCCACCCAACTCTTACAACTCATGGGCAAATATGGCTAGTGTAGGTGGTAGATTGCAGATGTACGTTTGTTATTAGCACACCATAATTTAGCCATCGGAGGCATCAAAACATTTATTCCACTTATGTTTATTCAAATTGGGCAGGGAGCTCGATTGGTGTGTTGCCAGTTTTATTATTGTCATGGATATGTATGATTGTTGGTTTTGCATCAATAAAAAAAACGTAAATTGAGAAATCATTTAATAGTTTGACTTTAAAACAGCCGAATACAAACTTTTGGAGATCCAGGCTGGAACTAATTTCAACCAGAAATACTGGGGGGCAACCCAAAATAGAATAGTTCAGATTTTTGATTGTTACTATTAGAAGCAAGGACTCGACAATGGTGTTGTATCTTGACTTAAAAAGCTTTTTTGACTGCAATAATTAATATTCTTTAAGTCTTTCGGTAAAGTCACAGATAGGTTCAAAGAAAATAAACTACGTTTCGATCGCAACAAGCGTTCATCATCACGCTTGTGTTGTGATCGAAACGTAGTTTGTTATTTTTTTTTATTTTCTTTGAAACTACGTGACTTTACCGAAAGACCCAAAGAAAATGGTGTAGAAACATTTTACTGGTAGGAACCTCCTGATTACACCAGCCCACGGGATTGTGTCCGTCGTGCATCCAAAAATGGGAGGGGTGGGGCTGGTCACCCCGTGGTGCCCTTCTAAAACTCAACGTTTAACCTACTCACGCCGGCTTGTGCCTGCCCAGTCGGGCATATTTGCGGAATACACCACGCCGCCATTGACAGAGCAACCCAACGTTCCTACCAGCTCCCTCCGCAGGACAATGTGTTATATCAGAGGTTGCCATTGTATTGGGAAAGGGCAGCATTATGGTGCTTTTTAGCACGTGCTAGTTGGAATTTCATCGGTGCTTAATTTCTCCAGGCTTCTACTGAGATTCGACATTTCGGTCCACACTGGGAGCTTAAATTCCACTTCTGAAAAAGCTCCCAGGAAGTAGGGTGGAAAAGATGGGACAAAATAAACACCACCTTATAACCAGAAAGCAGGAGAGCTATAGTCACCTGACCGCGAGAAAGTAAGCAGCTTTGACAAGTAGATTAACATCTTTTATTGAACTAAGGAATGCAATTTCACGAGTAAAATATGAACGCACGAGGACCCTTGGTACAAAATAGAAGACCGTGTCAGTAGGCAGGGCAATGACAGATGTGCAAGAGCACCAACCTTAACATCCACACGTTTCTCCAAAGTGTTTTTTTCCTCTTAAGGATGTGCTTAGACAATGAGTGCACCTTTCAGAATGGATCTTGGAACAACCCACAGCAAATGTGGTGGAAGCACGTTTCGTGGGGTGAGCATGTGCTTGTTTGTGCATGTCAGTGGCACTACTGCGTGGACAAGGCAGTGATGCGGAAAGTTTAAACAAGCCTCGTGTCAACTCTGGCATGTTAGCACCTTGTCGCAGTCCCTTCTGAGTTTACATTTAAGATGGTTGAATTGGGGAAAGGTGCAGTCCTGACCAGCTGCCACCACCCTTATAAGTATAGCAAACAGAATCTGTAAAGAGGTAGTGGTTATGTTTAGATATGAGACATTCACCACGCGCGCCAGTTAAGTCCACCGTTCTTAAGCAAAAGAAGTGATATTTGAAAGCGCGATCATTTTGCTTTTTCCAAGCCCTGAATACATTTCCCTAAAACCAAAGCGGCAAGTGCCATCAGACATAAGGAAGCAGATAATCTTAAGCTGATTTGGAGTCTTTAAATAATAATGGAATTATACGGCTCAGTGGGACCACATTTGAAATAAACGGAAAACAACACTGCATGTTCAGTATGCAGTTTTTGGTTTAACATTTGCTTTTGTAATCTCTTACAAGCATTCCAGTTAGACCTCAAGATGTCTGGGCTTTCCCAGATTCTGGCTCGGAGGATGTCTGGATCTCCCCGGGTTCGGGTTGATGCTCCAGCCCCGCCGTTTCCACAGGCTCTACCCTTGGGATACTTTGGTCAGTGGGAGGGTCACAGGGCTGAGGCAACTCATCGGTGGCAGTGTTGTCCTGCCCGTCAGTTGGTTTGGTCTGAAGGTTGGAGTCGTCGGCTTTACAGTCGGGGACACTGGGGTCGGTATTGGCGGCGGGGTCGCACGGTTTGGGCTCAGAAGCCGCAAGCTCAGCTGGAACCGTTTGCTGTGGTTCGCCAACTGTGGGAACCAGCGTGGGGTCACCGTTGGCCTCGGGGTTAGAGGAGGGGTCAGGTTGAGGAGTGTTGGGAAGGTCGCTCTCTTTGCTGGGAGTAGCGACGGCGGCTGATGTGGCAGCAGGAGCAGCAGGAGCAGCATCGGCACCATCAGCGGCAGCACTGTTGGCTTCGGCAGCGCTTGAGGCCTCTCCTCCGGTGGCAGGGCCTTGGAGCTTGCTGAGTTCATTACGCTCGTTTTGCAGAGCGCGGCACAGCTTCTCCAACTTCTGTACCTTGGCATTCAGCCCCTCCTTCTCGCGGTCCTGCCGTGTTTTCTGTACACACGTGCAAAGCCATTATGACAATTGGAGCCGACATTTGAGCTCTGCATGCACCAACCTCAAACCATGGACCACATCGTAATGCCACTGCCCGCTTTGAACACTCACCGGCAGCGTTTAAGATACTCACCAGGCTACTTGTGGAGCTGTAAACTAATTCTAGATTTGAAGCTTTCGTGACTGCAAGGATTCATACTCTTAGGTTTTTTCCGGTAAAGTCACCTACGTGACTTTACCAAAAAAACCTAAGACGAGCTCGCTCGCCAACCTCGACATGAACAAAGACGTTGCTGATCAACTCCCCGCCATAGGACAGAAGCCATGGTTGAGCATTTGCCATTTGTTGCAGAGGTTCACAGATCAAGCCCAAAGACCGCCCCCTGATTAAAGTACCCTATGGCAGGGGACCCCTGGCAGCAGCTGTCCCTGTGCAGAGCAAGGTGAATGCGGTAAAGGCCTGCATGTGGATCATGTCTGCCAGTAGGGGTCAGTGTCGCTGTGTGGTGTTCCCAAGTAAGTCACTTTGACTTGCAAGTAATTAACAGAACTTGGGGGCCTTGATGCCAGAACACAGCCTAATCTTTTACTGGTAGGAACCTCCTGGTTACACCAGCCCACAGGGGATTATTGTGTCCGTCCGTCGTGCATCCAAAAATGGGAGGGGCTGGGCGGAGAGGGGAGGGTGGGGAGGGGCTGGGTGGGGAGGGTGGGGAGGGGTGGAGAAAATTCATGCGACCACAGAGAGAACACTCAAACTCCAAATATCCATGTGTCAGGGTTTGGATCGAATCCACGACCTGTATACCAGGTGAGGTAGTTAACATCTCGCCACAGCGGCGTCCCTGGACAAGGTGCTACAGGTTCTAACAAGCACTCACCTCTTCCACCATGTCAAGCAGTGCCTTGTTGCTGCTCTCCCACCGCGTTCTCCAAACACTCGTTTCCTTCTCCAGCTTCTTGATCTTTTTCGTCATCTGAAGAAAAATTAGAATTTATACGTTTCACTTTGGTGACCCCCACTTCCCCTCTTGCAAATGTGGATAATTCTGGTCAGTTGAGGTCTCACTCGGTGAAACAAACTCAACTTGTACATATCTACTATTTGCCACCTACCAATTTAATAACTCAACAGGTTAAATAAAATCAACTTTGGTACCAGACCTGTAGCTTCGTGCCATTTTTTGGTCTGTGGGTAAACATTCAAACTGTGGGGACTCCATACGTGGGTGGCAACTACGTCATAGACTCCGCAGGCGTGAAAAGCCAACGGTTAGCACGACAACCCCACCTTCTCCATCTCCTGGCGGAAGGTGTTGAAAACCTCGTTGCTCTTGGACAGAGTTCCCTGGAATTCTTCGAACTTCTCCGTGTAGAGCGCCAACTGCGGGGGCAACGGCAGCACAGACGCTCGCTCCGATAAAACCGCCGCGATACGCCAGCATGGCAAGCGGCACTTGCCTCCCGCCCTCGGCACTCTCAAACTGCGCAATGGTCGTTTCAAAAGTCGCCCGTAATCAAATTGCACGGGGGATGCTGCCGTGGAGGTGGAAGGTTTAAAAGACATGGGGACTTGATCCGGACGTTGCCGGTTTGATTTCATCTCGACTACTGTGGGCATTGGCAACCCGAACACTCAAAGAATTATTGGAGACCCTAAACGTTTCATCGGTCACTGGGATGGCGTGGCACGGCGTGGCACGGCGTGGTCCAGCTCGCTGATGACCAGAAGTTGCAGTGCAGCGGTGTTGCCCAAAATATTCTGAAGCATCAAGGGTCTAAGACAATCGGTGATTTGGCCGACACCATCCACTCGCTTGCACTTGAGAATCTGGTTTAACTAAGTGACCTCGGGATCACAAATGATAGCTCAACGAAGCGGCTTAGCATGTGGAAATTTATAGCAGCAAAATACTCTTAAACGCACATTTCTAAATATGGAGGGAAAAACCGGAGGACGTGGAGAAAAATCCACGCGACCACGGGGAGAGAGACACGCAAACTCTAAATATACAGGCGTCAGGTTCGGGATCGAACCCACAACCTCCATATCAGGCGAGGGGATTTAACATCTCGCCACGATCTCAATGATAACCAACTCAACGCTCCGCTGTTGCATCAGCTCCCAGAGTCCCATGGCCCCGCTCCCCCACATGTAATTTCTGAGGCGCTGCATGCCACATGCCGCGTTTGAGAGGAGCGTCGTCGTCACCTGTTGCTTGAGCTGAATTTCTTGTTGCTTCATGTGCTCGCATCTCCTCTGCGTCTCCGTCACTTGTTTAATGAGCTGCCATTCAGCGCAAAGCAAAGGGACGGGGTCAGTGGGTCACTGAAATCGGTGAGCTTTACACAGAAATACATTCGTACAGCCTTACAACCACATGAGCGTGCGTGCGTTTGTGTGTGCATGCATAGGGTGCGGTAGTGTAGCTGTTAGCGCGTTGCGCTACAAACTCAGTGACCCGGGCTCAATTTCCGGTCAACACCGGTGACAATTATCTGAACTGTTCCTGGGCCTCCCCTATATTGACTCAGCCTAAAATCAATACCTGGTGCTGTGTGTAAACATCACCACTAGGGAGACAAAGGCGCCCAGGCGTGGTGCTGGCCACCCACCCCCTTGCATGCCATGCCGGCCTTCATAGGTGCTCGCTAACAGCACTTGCCCCAACATTTATTTCAGGCTATACGGGGGATCTTTGTGTAAGTGTGTGTGTGTGTAAGTGCTCCAGCACAGCCGTGTGGCCGCGAGTCCCCACCAGCTCCTTCTCCTTCAGGTGCTGCTCTCCGGAAACCTCCAGCAGCTCGGTGGTCTGCTGCAGCTTGGCGTCTGACAGCTGTTGCTGCAAGTCCTTGTTGCGGAACACCTTGTTCACGTGCTGCAGAACGGGCGCATGCGCCCAACGACACGCAAGGAAAAGGATGCTCACGTAAGGCGATGCTCGCTTAAGCGCCTCGGCAACTCAAAAGCACCTCACATCAACGTCTCTTCTGCGGCCGTCTGGAAATGCTCTCCCTTCCGATATTAGAAATCCACTTGGAGCTTTGCACTTTTAAAGCTCGATTAAAAACGAATTTCTTTAGAACTGTATTCATATTCTTGTTTCTTTCGGTAAAGTCACGTAGAAGGGAAATAATAAAATAATATTAAAATACAACAATAAAAATTCTCACGACGTTTCGACTGCAACACAAGCAATCATCATCAGGTGTGAAATCCACAGACGATTGCTTGTGTTGCAGTCGAAACGTCGTGAGAATTTTTGTTTTATATTATTATTTATTATTTCCCTTCTACGTGACTTTACCAAAAGAACCAAGAATATGAATCCCTGCAGTCACGAAAGCTTTCAATCAAAATTCTTTAGAACTGCTTTTTGTGTTTAGCTTGTTGTCCTTCCGATTAGCACAGTTGGGCTACGTACGGTGCCGAAGAATTTCGATTTAAAGCTTTCGTGACTGCAGGGATTCATCTTCTTGGTTCTTTCGGTAAAGTCACGTAGAATGGAAATAATAAAATAATAAAAATAAAACTTAATAAAATAATTCTCACGACGTTTCGGCCACAACGCAAGCAGCCGTCCTCAGGTGTAGAACAGGTCTGTCGAGAAGACAGAGTCTGAATGACACGTCCCAGGCTTGGAGTGACTTTACCGAAAGAACCAAGAATATGAATCCCTGCAGTCACGAAAGCTTTCAATCAAAATTCTTTAGAACTTTGTGTTTAGCTTGTTGTCCTTCCGATGAGCACAGTTGGGCTACGTACGGTGCCGAAGAAGTTCAACGTACACACATACAAAGTAACAACACGGCGAACAGCGCACCTCCTCGCGCAGCTCGTACTGCTCGATGAGCTTCTTGAGTTTGTCCGCGAGCTCCATGTTCTCCTGCTTGAGGCGCGCATTGCGCTCATTGTGCTGCCCCATCTGCGCCTGGATCTCGCTCAGCGTCGCCTGGAAGTGCGCCGTCACCTCCCTCCGCTTCTCCTCCTCCTCCCGCGCTCGCTGGAGATTCTCCTCCTGCCGCAAGACACACAAACACATCCGGGCGCGGCGTTCAACACACGCGATCTCAATTGGTGCCAATGCGAGGTTGTCATTTTGACCCCCGTAGAATACCGACTCAGAGGTCAGAATAGGATCAATTATCTGATTCCCACACAGACGGTTGGATCCTATTTCCTTTCTCATGACCATCCACATATGTAAGGAGTTTGCCTCTTAACCTTGTACTTTCACATCTGCTTTTTTCGTTTCGTTTGTTGTCATTCTCCCGCACCTCCGATTCGCACGGTTGGCTACGGACGATACGAAAGAAGTTCAACATACATATCGATAACCTCGCTCATTTCGAACGGTTATCGCACCACGCACTGTCCGTTGTCCACATGAAGGATTTGGAACTGATAAAAGTTACGCCACCCTGGGTGGCACTGACAAGTAGAGATATCTGGTCTGGGCTCACGGACTGTTACGTCTCACAGCGGTTCCGTGTCTTCGACCAAGCCCATGCACCACACGTGGACACCTGCTGGGAAAGGGCCGGCTCTGGTTTATTTACTTTATTTCAAGACCAGCAATGACACAAATAACCAGACGATGAAAACTGCCATCGCCGAGTTCCGTGATTTAACCCGACGATGTTCAGGGACGAGGTTCACCCTCGGCCTGATATGCAGGTCGTGGGTCTGATCCCGACCCCGACGCCTGCTGCTGTATATTTGCATTTTGCATGTCTCTCTCCCCGTGGTCGCGTGGATTATTTTCCGAGTCCTCCGGTTTTCCCCTCCACATTTACAATCAACATCACACACTTAGAGTATTCGGCCCCTTCTATAAATGTCCACGTGATGATAATAAGCCGCTTCGCTGTAGATATCGCTTGTGATAGCCAGGTCGCTTCTGATAAAGAGCTACACAGCTCATTGGGCCTTCCCTGGTAAAATAAAAATAGCTTTTTGTTTAGTTAAACCAGATCCTCACGTGCAAGCGAGTTGATGCTGTCAGCCAAGTCACCGATGACCTTAGGCCATGGTTCTTCAGAGCACATCGGGCAACACCGCCGCACCGCAACTTCCGGATATCAGCGAGCTGGCCCGCGTCGTGTCACACAGTGACGTTGAGCCGTTGATGGTCCCCGATAATAATTGTTTGAGTCGTTCGGGTTGCCAATGACCACAATAATCGAGATCAATTCTAGATTTGAAGCTTTCGTGACTGCAAGGATTCATACTCTTAGTTCTTTCGGTAAAGTCACGTAGGTAAAAAATGAAATTAAAATTAATAAAATTAAAATCACGACGTTTCGGAGGCAACACAAGTCTCCGTCATCGTGATTTTTATTTTATTAATTTTAATTTCATTTTTTACCTACGTGACTTTACCGAAAGAACTAAGAGTATGAATCGAGATCAAGTATAAAACATTCGCGAAAGAACGAGCTTGCACCTTCAGCGTGCGGTTGTGCCGCTGCAGCTCGCGACACAGGCTCTCCAGCTTGCTGCGCGCCAACAGCGCCTTGCCGTGCTCCGTCTGCAGGTGGTCGCGCTCACGTGACGCCGCCGAGTGCTTCTTCTCCAGCCCCTTGAGCTGCCTCTGCGTGGCGCGGTGCTCCTCCAGCTGCGGGGAGGCCGGCGAGAAAATTTGTTACAGTAAAACCTTGGATTGCGAGTAACTTAGTCTGCGAGTTTTTTATTCATTCACAGGTCGAAAAGGCGCCAGTGAAAACAGAAAGCCGCGTCGAGGAAAAGACCGTGACGAACAACAAGGTTACATTTTAAACATTCCCACTCGATGGTGTAGTTTATTTATCTGAATTATCCTCGGTAATGTGCGGGTGGCGCAGCCCATCAAATAAAATCAAATACAGTAAAACCTTCGATTGCGAGTGTTTTGCAAGACGAGCAAAAGTTTTAAATACATTTTAACTTCTTCTTGGTTCTTTCGGTAAAGTCACGTAGAAGGGACCTGTTCTTCACCTGAGGACGGCTGCTTGCGTTGTGGCCGAAACGCCGTGAGAATTATTTTATTATGTTTTTTTAAATTATTTTATTACTTCCCTTCGACGTGACTTTACCGAAAGAACCAAGAAGATGAATCCCTGCAGTCACGAAAGCTTTAAATCGAAACATTTTAACTTGATAAACGAGCGAGGTCTTGCAATACGAGTAGTACGTATACGCTTTGTCTGCCTAGCGTCACGTGATCACAACTGAGCCGATGGTTCTTCTCTCTCTGTCGCTGCGGGATTGTGGGTAATCCTCTCCCATGCTCAATCTCAGTCGGCGTGCCTCACTCGTATAGTCAACATCCGTGCGAGCGTATACTGTTTACTATAGTGTTGTGACCACGTGTGTGTGTGTAAAGCATTTATTTAATTTTGTGTCCAAGTGTAGTGACTGTTCTTTAGTAGCTGTACTGCAACAATGCTTTTTGCCTCCTCAAAAGGAGGCAAAAGCAAGTGTCATTCGATAGGTTCCGTGTTAAAGTCGCACAAAAAGAAAAAGATTCCAGTGAGCCAACAGATTGCAGTGATTCCATTAGTGACAGTGAAAGTCGTCCTACACATTAACCCTCCTCCTCCTCTCCTCTCCCTCACACCAGCCACGATTAAATGTAAATTAATACATTTGATTACTTTATATTAAATTTAAATAATAAAAATAAAAAAAGGTATTTTGTATTCATAATTTTTATATGAATATTTTTGGGTTGTGGAACGAATTATTTCTTATGGGGAAATTCGCTTTGATATTCGAGTGCTTTGGATTACAAACACGTTTCCGGAACGAATTATGTTCGCAATCCAAGGTTTTACTGTACTTACTTTTTTATTTCCTTTTAAGAGCCACAGAGTTACCCGGCTGGTCTTTTTTGTCACCAGCTGTACTCTCATATTCGCAGCAGCAGCGGATTTTGGCTGACCATCGAACAAAGATGGTAACCGCGTCGCGTGCTTTCAGATGCGCTTCTGCAGCCGTCTGGAATGCTCTTCCTTCCGATATAAGGAAGCCACTGGAGCTATGCACTTTTAAATCTAGACTGAAAACTTAACTGATTTTGTATTTAGTTTGTTGTCCTTCCCCTGCACCTCCGATTAGCGCAGTTGGCTACATATGGTACGAAATAAATTTAACATGCATGTGTACTGCAGCCAACCGGCCACCTCCGTGGCACGGCAAGCAGGTGTCTTGCGCACACGCGATCCACAAACCCCCACCTCCGAAGCGCAACATCACAGCCATGTGCCACCACGCCCAGCTATACGCCGTCAACTGTCAGCCACTGCGCATTCGTGAGAGTTTATTGATGTCCCTATGGTCTGACAGCATTCCTGTCAGACCAAGGGATGTTTCATTATAGATGTGTGTATATTTTTTTTTTGCTTTTTAAATGTCTTTTGAAGGCCACGCTCGCGACCCCCGTATCACAGGCATCCAATCACCGGCACCGCCGTCACCGTCTACCTGCTGCATGTGTCGGCAACGCTCGTCAGCTTGTCAAGCGCGAGTTTAAAAAGACGCCAATGCGCTCGTTTCAAACACAACAATCACTACGGTGATTTTATATCGCTGCATGTGGCTGTTTTTGTAGCTCCGGGCCTTTTAACTTCAACTTCACAGGGGCTGAAAACAAGACACACACGTGTCCATGATGGTGGGGGTGGTGGGGCAGTGGTTATGGCGGTGTGCAACCAGGCGACATGGGTTCAATTCCCGGCTACGGCTGACATTGGTGGCAAGTAATAAATTGGCCGGTCTTGGGCACCCACACTTCGTCACCCGCCCTGATCACCGTGATCAAAGCGCGGCCAAACAACCCCCATGGCCAGCACAGCATGGGGTATCCTCAACCCAGAAGTGGATTGACAAGGGGCGGTAAGTCATATTAATAACAAATGATGACGCAACAAATTATTGAGGTCATGATCACTCAGAATGCGTCCGATCCTGATAGCTCTCTTTCCTGGGCACACAAGTACAATAGGAATTATGATAAAATAATAACCAATAGCTCTCAGAAGATAAGCATGGTTAAGCCTGGAGAGTGATTGGAAGGGCGACCACCATGCACTCCGGGTTGTCACAGGCAGCAGTCAAGCGATGTGGAAGGCAACAGAGGGCAGTGCAGCAAAAGCCACTGTTATACCGTACATTGCTCGCACATCTACGCTCCCAGCCTTCACCAACCCGCACCTACCGGTGCGGTGAGGCATAGTCACATAGCCCCCACGACCCACACAACTGGATGTGTACTCTGGATTCACGACAGGCTGCTCGAGTTTAAATTCAGCTCAAGGGAAAGAAGGGGCGATGATGCAAACAGCACATAAGGGCGGGGGGGGGGGGGGCGCAACAACTGTGAGGGGGGCCACCGAGACTGACCAGCTGCGTGTACTTGGTGCACAGGGCTGCGAGCTTCTCCTCAGGGGTACTCAGGGCGTTGAGAGCTTGCATCAGCAGAGTGATCTCCTTGCCTGCGAGGGACACGGCAAGCCATTCGAGCAGTCGCGCACAAACATCCGCATCAGTCAAGCGAATTTAAATGTAGTTCTGTGACGTCATCTTGCGGGACGGTTCTCGGCCAAGTTCGCGTACCACGCGCGGTGCGAGATCTAAGCCGAATTTCTTCCGTCCCACAATTCCTGTCGTGCAAACAAAAGTTCATAGCCGAGCGCGGAAAAGGCTCCACACGGCGAGAATCGGCGCGGACGTACCGAGCCCCTTGGCCTTCTTCTTCTCGGCAGCAGACAACTGCTGTCCATCCTTTGCCGGCGCTTCGGCACCCTTGCCCACGTCCGCCGCTCCGGCGCCCTTCCCCTGGCTCTCCTTCGCCGGCCGCTCTTCCCTCTTGGTGCCGCCCGTCTTTCCCTGGAGCCGCGCGGCGGGGGATGCAGCCACTGGCTTCTCTTCCTCCTGCTTTGCTCCCGCCTGCTCCTCTGCGGCCTGCTCCTCTTCCGGCTGCTCCTCTTCCGCCTGCTCCTCTTCCGCCTGCTCCCCTTCCGCCTGCTCCTCTTCCGGCTGCTCCTCTTCCGGCTGCTCCTCTTCTCCCTGATCCTCTTCCTCCTGATTTTCTTCCTCCTGCTTCTCTTCTTCCTCCATTTCTCCCTGCTCCTCTCCCACCTGCTTATCTCCCACTCCCACTTGCTCCTCTACCACCTGCTCCTCACCCACCTGCTCCTCACCTGCCCTCTGCTCTCCCTCCTTCTCTCCCACCTGCTTCTCTCCTTCTCTCACTTGCTCCGCTCTCACCCAGTTGCTGTCCCCGTTGTCAGCACCGGCTGGGTCGTCGGCGACAGTCGTCGGGACCTCGTTCGGAGCGGCCAAGGCGGTCGAGGCATTGCCGGATTCTCTCTCGTTGGCACTCGGCAACGCGGCCGGGACATCGGTGGCTCCACACGACACCTCTGCCTCGCTCTCCCCGGGGACCGGCGGCACGGCACAGCCACCGGAGGCTGCACACGGCGCCGCCACCATCTCCTTGGTTGGCGGCGCTGGAGGGGGCTGCGCCAAGTGGACGGAGCTTGCATCGCTGCCGGCGTCATCGCTGCTGCAGCCGTTCATGATCGTGCGAGCCTGGCCAGTCGGCACACACACACACACACGCACTACGTCCAGCACACCTGTATACCAAACGTGCTACGAGGAGCAGAGACCAAACCTGAAACTAAAATGCAGGGAGCAAATCAAACTCCGTGTGGTGGTAGTTAAACTGGCACCTCATTCAGCATTCCTCATTATTTACTTAAGAGACTAAGCCGCATCACTCTGTCAGCAAGAGAGGACCATGAATTCACGATCAAATCACCCTGAATGTGCCCAGTATCTTTCCAGTCTTGAAGGCCAGGCATGGGCTTACTCCAGCCTAGCAGCAACCCGGAAAACATTTAAGAGAGCGGGCCGTGAGCATTCATGAAACGAGATGTGGTGAGGAAGGCACGAAGCCCTCGAACACAACCTTTAGTGATTTGCGCGATGTGAATGTGACCATGAGAATGTGAAATGTTCACATCTGGCTCAGGGCCACTAAAGGAAATGTGCACACGTTGTCTTGTTGATTATACGACAAGAGAGGCAGCCGACTAGCTTCATTTTGCCATGGGAGAGACCTGAGACCCAAGGTGGATCAGAGAAAATTACTTTGCTAAATTTTTTTTATTCCATCTGCCAGTTTAATAAAACAGCTTCAAGTAAATTTATATTCGTCAGTACTGTACACAGGGGGGCGGGGGGGGTGTAATTTGCAAATGGTGTTTAAGCAACCATCTGGATCTCTCTCATCTCCACATGGTGCCTTATTTAACATTCACAAGCCTTACAGTGACGCCCGATGATTGCTAAAGTAGCAATGTGGACAGATAATGTGGAAATGTAAAAAGTGCGAGTACTTCTCTGTTTGGTACCCGAAAGCGTGATGTCATTTCAGTGAATACAGCACTGCAGTGCAATTGTTTCCATGAAGCATTGTCACATTTATATTTCCGAACAGGCCCCACTTGCACGCAAACCTTGCAAACTGGTAGTTATCATCAATTATAAAACAGGAAATGCAGGCACATGTAAAGTGAAACATAATGACACGCCTGTGATCCTGGCACTTTGGAGGCAAGTGTTGGTGGATCAAACAGATCTGTAAAACTCCAAAACCACTATCTTTGTTAGTTTAAGGATTCTTGAATCATTCTGTTAAATAGCGTCAGGGTTATCCTCTCATGTGGACGACTAGGTTTTCGCCATAATACAATTCTGGCAAAAGCACCTAATGAAGCTGCTTGCAGTTACCTGCTAAACGTCGTACTCAAATTGTAAATGTTACGAGTTGACTCTCCAACACACTGGTGGTGTGCTCACGTAGTAACTAATCGGCAAGTTTTGTTTACGTCACAAACTTTACCAATTGGCTGTCGGGTGTTGGCGGGTTAACTACACACTTTTATATAATTAGACCTCCTTTGCTAGTACCGAAGTATAACAATCGGGTTTTTCCCCTTTTTTTCAAATATTATCAGCGTGTTTCGATTTAAAGCTTTTGTGACTGCAGGGATTCATCTTCTTGGTTCTTTCGGTAAAGTCACGTAGAAGGGAAGTAATAAAATAATAAAAATAAAACATAATAAAATAATTCTCACGACTTTTCGGCCACAACGCAAGCAGCCGTCCTCAGGTGAAAACCAGGTCTGTCGAGGCGACAGCGTCTGACAGACCTGGTTTTCACCTGAGGACGGCTGCTTGTGTTGTGGCCGAAACGTCGTGAGAATTATTTTATTATGTTTTATTTTTATCATTTTATTACTTCCCTTCTACGTGACTTTACCGAAAGAACCAAGAAGATTATCAGTGTGTTTTTTGTTTGCATTTTGACCACAAGGATTGTGTTTAATGCACACGTGATTCCTTGTAAAAAGGTTTCAGTTTTGTTGCCAGACAAAAGGGGAAATCCCGTATTATGACACATTTATATTTACACGATCTAACCTCCAAAAAACCTTTATTTGAAATATTGGTCGCAAAACTCGACTCCGTGTTAAACCGAGCTTTTCTCCAGGCACTACCCCAGTTTCCTGGCACAAATGAGAAAAAAAACTCACAAATGGAAATGGCCAAAGATCCCAGTGTAGCAGGACCCTCCCTCCGAAACGAGTCTCAGCGAGGCTGTCCAGGGTAAACGAATGGCTCTGTCATTACTGCTACGTTCCTACTTCACCAATGATCACAGAGACCTGCCGTGGTCATACAGGTAGTCCCCGACTTACGATGGAGATGCGTTACGACGACCCCATCGTAAGTCGAAAATATCGTAAGTCGAAAATGGCCTCGCTTACCCAGGCGTCTTAAAGAATGGTGATAATTTAGCAAAACAGAGCAATTTACAGTACCGTACTGTATAAACTATATGCGTACAGTACATCCCGGCAGCGTCCCAACGTACAGTATCGTACCTCGTACGCTGCTGCGTTTGCCTGCCGACCGAAATGTAAAATATTTAACAATTTTGTCATATCGCTATCGCCATCGTAAGATCGAAATATCGTATATCGGACCGCCGTAAGTCGGGGGCTACCTGTATTTCTTTCAACCTGAGCCTTTAAGGAAGTGAAAACTCTCCCCATACTTACAGGGTAGAGACCAGGATGCTGGACTCGACTGTCCCCGAAGGATGTTCATTCAATCATAGACCAAATTTATGTCAAATCACAGTGCTTTCTTTGAGTTGTGCTTAGCCGCTTGGTGATCCAAAGTCCCACTACTTTTTATATTTCTGGAGATAGAATATTAAGCGACGATCGATTCGTTAGTTTTTTCGTGGAGGGTTAAGTGGTCAGGGTTAGAGTTTAGTATTTGGTGAAAGAGTTGGGGTTTAGGGCTGTGTTTTCTCATTTGGGATTAGGGATATAGTTTAGTGTAAGAGGTTTAGATTGAGGGATTATAGAGCTTATGACTTCGGAGTTATGATTTAAGGTTACGGTTTTGGGGGTTTAGGGTTTACGATTAGAGTTTGGGGTTAGGATTCAGGGGATAGTGTTAAGTTTTAGGTTTCAGGTTTAGGTGTTGGTGTTATGATTTAGGATGTCGATTTAGAGGTTGGGGGTTTGGGGTTCAGGTTTAGGGGATGGTACCAGGATTTCGGTTTAGGTGGCAGTGTTATAATTAAACATTTTGATTCAAGATGTTGGTGTTAAGAGTGTCGGTTTCGGGGTTATGATTTAGGAATTTGGTTTAGGGGTTATGGTTGGGGTGTTTTTTGGGGGGGGGGTTAGGACTAGGGGTTAGTCGTGGTTGGTGACAGTAGTAACCGAGATTGCCGTGACTCTACGGGGTCGCAAAGTCTCGGATAGTCCCCTGTCCCCTGTCCTCCTGACCATGTGCGGTTTTTTTCCACCACCGTGGGTTACCAAGGGTAACTCTGTAACCAACGGTTACCAACGACTCTGGTTACCAACGACTCTGGTTACCGTGGGTAACTCTGTTACCAACAGTTAACCAACGACTCTGCTTACCGTGAGTAACTCTGTAACCAACGGTTACCAACGACTCTGGTTACCGTGAGTAACTCTGTAACCAACGGTTACCAACGACTCTGGTTACCGTTGGTGTACCGTGGGTAACCAACGACTCTGGTTACCGTGGGTAACTGTAACCAACGGTTACCAACGACTCTGGTTACCGTGAGTAACTCTGTAACCAACGGTTACCAACGACTCTGGTTATTGTTGGTAACTGTAACCAACGGTTACCAACGACTCTGCTTACAGAGTAACCGTTGGTACCGCGGGTAACCAACGGTTTCCAACGACTGCTTACAGAGTAACCGTGGGTAACTGTAACCAACGGTTACCAACGACTCTGGTTACCGTGAGTAACTCTGTAACCAACGGTTACCAACGATTCTGGTTACCGTGGGTAACTGTAACCAACGGTTACCAACGACTCTGCTTACAGAGTAACCGTTGGTACCGCGGGTAACCAACGGTTTCCAACGACTGCTTACAGAGTAACCGTGGGTAACTGTAACCAACGGTTACCAACGACTCTGGTTACCGTGAGTAACTCTGTAACCAACGGTTACCAACGATTCTGGTTACCGTGGGTAACTGTAACCAACGGTTACCAACGACTCTGCTTACAGAGTAACCGTTGGTACCGCGGGTAACCAACGGTTTCCAACGACTGCTTACAGAGTAACCGTGGGTAACTGTAACCAACGGTTACCAACGACTCTGGTTACCGTGAGTAACTCTGTAACCAACGGTTACCAACGATTCTGGTTACCGTGGGTAACTGTAACCAACGGTTACCAACGACTCTGCTTACAGAGTAACCGTTGGTACCGCGGGTAACCAACGGTTTCCAACGACTGCTTACAGAGTAACCGTGGGTAACTGTAACCAACGGTTACCAACGACTCTGGTTACCGTGAGTAACTCTGTAACCAACGGTTACCAACGATTCTGGTTACCGTGGGTAACTGTAACCAACGGTTACCAACGACTCTGCTTACAGAGTAACCGTTGGTACCGCGGGTAACCAACGGTTTCCAACGACTGCTTACAGAGTAACCGTGGGTAACTGTAACCAACGGTTACCAACGACTCTGGTTACCGTTGGTAACTGTAACCAACGGTTACCAACGACTCTGGTTACCGTTGGTAACTGTAACCAACGGTTACCAACGACTCTGCTTACAGAGTAACCGTTGGTACCGCGGGTAACCAACGGTTTCCAACGACTGCTTACAGAGTAACCGTGGGTAACTGTAACCAACGGTTACCAACGACTCTGGTTACCGTGAGTAACTCTGTAACCAACGGTTACCAACGATTCTGGTTACCGTGGGTAACTGTAACCAACGGTTACCAACGACTCTGCTTACAGAGTAACCGTTGGTACCGCGGGTAACCAACGGTTTCCAACGACTGCTTACAGAGTAACCGTGGGTAACTGTAACCAACGGTTACCAACGACTCTGGTTACCGTGAGTAACTCTGTAACCAACGGTTACCAACGATTCTGGTTACCGTGGGTAACTGTAACCAACGGTTACCAACGACTCTGCTTACAGAGTAACCGTTGGTACCGCGGGTAACCAACGGTTTCCAACGACTGCTTACAGAGTAACCGTGGGTAACTGTAACCAACGGTTACCAACGACTCTGGTTACCGTGAGTAACTCTGTAACCAACGGTTACCAACGATTCTGGTTACCGTGGGTAACTGTAACCAACGGTTACCAACGACTCTGCTTACAGAGTAACCGTTGGTACCGCGGGTAACCAACGGTTTCCAACGACTGCTTACAGAGTAACCGTGGGTAACTGTAACCAACGGTTACCAACGACTCTGGTTACCGTTGGTAACTGTAACCAACGGTTACCAACGACTCTGGTTACCGTTGGTAACTGTAACCAACGGTTACCAACGACTCTGCTTACAGAGTAACCGTTGGTACCGTGGGTAACCAACGGTTTCCAACGACTGCTTACAGAGTAACCGTGGGTAACTGTAACCAACGGTTACCAACGACTCTGGTTACCGTTGGTAACTGTAACCAACGGTTACCAACGACTCTGGTTACCGTTGGTAACTGTAACCAACGGTTACCAACGACTCTGCTTACCAACAACACGTGGGGGGCATGCCCCAAACGCCACCGTTTCGTCGCAAATAAACAAAATCAACTCCTCCAGACGGCGAACAGCGCCAGTGTGCGTGGTCTTGTTTAGACGCCGTGTGGACGACCTCTGCGTCTTTAGACGAAGGCAACTTCAAGGGGCGGCCACAAATGGTAACAAAAGACAGATTGACCCCCAAGTTTCCGTGACAAAACTTAGTTACCGGGACAAAGTTGAACGCGACCGGCGATGAGTTAATGAATGAACACACACACAAAAAATGATCTTACCGACGTTACGAAAGCTTACGTGAAAGCGTTTCAGGGTTTTTGTTTGTTGTAAACGTCAAACACGTCAAACACGTGTTCACTTCCCGATGTCGGCGGCTTCCGACCTCCCTCGGCCAAAAAAAATCGCCGTTCGCGCCACTCATTCACTCCCCCATCATCATCATCACCAACATCATCATCATCACCAACATCATCATCATCAACATCATCACCAACATCATCATCACCACCATCATCACCAACATCACCAACATCACCATCATCACCACCATCACCACCATCATCATCACCACCAACATCATCACCACCACCATCATCACCACCATCATCATCATCACCAACATCACCACCATCACCATCATCACCACCATCACCACCACCATCATCATCACCATCATCACCACCACCACCACCATCATCACCATCACCGTTCTTACCTCACGTGTTTTAGCAAATTCGGAAGGCAACTCTAACCAACTAGAGACATCAATTAAACACGATTGCAGCTGCTGCTGCTGGTGATGATGATGATAGAGATGATGATGATAGAGATAATGATGATAGAGATGATGATGATGGGGGGGCTTACACTGTGACAGTATCCGAAGGTCGACCCGAGCATGAGGCGTTCAAAAATGTTTACCGGGTTTTTTTTCAGCCTCTTCGTCGTTTTTGTGGTTTGTTTCCCTTGCGAGCTCGTCAGCTTAATAAGCAACCTCTTGCCGACAGCGCCGGATGGTGTCGTCGGTGTCGAACGGAGGACGACTTTGGTGGACGAGGAGGAAGGAGGAGGAAGAAGGTGGATGAAGGAGGTGAGAGCGTGAGAGGGGGCCGCGTTCGCCGCTCGCTTCGACGGTGGCGTCTCTTACCTCCCTCCCACCCGCCCGCAGACACTCAGTAGGGCCCGGGAGGAAACGAAAACCCGGACCGAGACTCCACCCCCCCACCCGGTTAGGGCTCCTTTACGGAATGGAGTGCGGCGTTCGTCAGAATCGAAAAGCTGTCTCTCCTCTGGTCTCCTCTGGTGTTAAGGACACTTTTTTTTGCCAATCAGCGCACGTAGCATATACAGGGCCCCCCACCCCCTGCCCCCACCACCACCAGCCCCCCCCCCACTACCTGCCCCCCACCACCAGCCCCCCACCACCAGCCCCCCCCACCACCCCCCCCACCCCCTGCCCCCCCACCACCAGCCCCCCCATCACCAGCCCCCCCCACCACCAGCCCCCCCCCACCACCAGCCCCCCCCCCACCACCAGCCCCCCCAACCCATAACCCACCACCACCTGCCCCCCACCACCACCTGCCCCCCACCACCACCTGCCCCCACCACCACCAGCCCCCACCAGCCCCCCCCACCACAGTCCCCCCCCCACCACAGCCCCCACCACCAGCCCCCCATTCAGTTTCAAAGACAAAGCATATATTATCAGAGCACATTCGTTTGCATGTTCACCACAAGTACGTGTGGTTACTGCTTGATTCCTTGCAAAATGTTTTCTATTTGGTGTTTGAACATCCTAACACCTCCTGTTTGATTGCCAGAAAGGGTGAAACCTATTCTTTCAAGTTGCATTTATTAGGTATATCCCTGTGAGCCATGTGGCTCTTGAGTCGGGTGCAACCGCAACAAACAAAAAATGAACAGAGAACATCTTAAAGCGACGACGCGCAACAGAAACATCCTGGATAAACCAGCAAATCTTCCAGGAAAAAACACCGTCTTACAACGCTGTGTGCAAAAATCCCAGTGTAATGCAAGTCAAACAATAACAACCATAAGACAATTTACATTCAATTTATCAGGCCAACTCTGCACTTCCGCAAGAAAGATGGCTTAACCATGTTTTCGAAATCACCAAAATTTAAGCTATAAAATAGAATATAACAGCAGTAATCATAGGAACTTTGATTCAAATTCTTAGTTTTTCATAGAATCAAGTGGATTTGTTTATTTGGACTGGAGGTGGAGCAGGAATTCCGATAAGATAAATCTATTTTTTTGTTCACAGATGTCCAGTAAGAGGGTGGGGGGATTGGCGAGTTACAGGGACAATTGCAGCAACAACAACAGAGATGGCAGTACAACATAGACACACTAAGGAAGTCACTAAAAATAAATGAATGAAAACAAAGTACAGTCTATAAGTACGATTTTACGACACTAAATGCGAGCTTGGGCCATGTAGCAAATGAACAATCTCAGACCACACCAAGACAACACGCGCAGCCCCTCAATAAAATTGCACATTGAGTCGTAATTCAACATCATAATCACTATTATCAGCCGTGGGTGTCTGCCATTTGGTGGACATTCAACCCCAACCTCTAGACCGTCGAGTAAAAACCATCGAGATTTGAAGCTTTCGTGCCTGCAGAAATCCAAACTCTTTGGTTCTTTCAAACTTTTTAAAACAGTCTGACCATGCTTTCCCACCTGATGATGGACGCTTGTGTCGCGCCCGAAACTTCGTGATTTATTTTAATTGATACTGTACCTACGTGACTTTACCGAAAGAACCAAAGAGTACCCAGAGATGTTATCGACTAGCGATTAAGTAACTACACCGTGGCATTGCAGCCAAATAACCCAAATTATGGGTCATTTAGTAAACCCATAGAGATGGAAACAAATCATATATTGGCGTGATCACAACGTTAACACAGTGGCGTATCTTGGCACACTTAAAAGTTCACCTAATTTGTCTTGTTTTTTTTTTTAAAGGCCGTCATTTCGTTGACATTTATTTTAGAAAAAAAATATTATTGCACGCAATTGAGCAACGTCAAACAAAAAAAAACCCCAAACCCAACCTTCTGAACGCTTCTATATTTATATTATTTGGTTCTTTCGGTAAAGTCACGTAGATAAAAATAGAAGAACATTTTAAAATTAAAAATATGAAAAAACTAAAACTCACGAAATTTCGATTTAAAGCTTTCGTGACTGCAGGGATTCATCTTCTTGGTTCTTTCGGTAAAGTCACGTAGAAGGGAAGTAATAAAATAATAAAAATTAAACATAATAAAACAATTCTCACGACGTTTCGGCCACAACCAAGAATAAAAAACTCACGAAGTTTCGATTTTTATATTTCCTCTTGAAACGGAACGAGTGCACTCCATTCCGTTCCGTTCCGCTGTCGCCCGCCCGGGTTTTCCATCCTTCCACACCGGGCCCCGACGCTCAGCCTCGCCGAGGTCTCTGGGAGGCTGACGTCACACCCAGTGTGCCTCGCGATTCTTAGGTTTCAATGGAAACACATGTGGGTGGTGATGGTGGTGGTTATGGTGGTGATGGTGGTGGTGGTTATGGTGGTGATGGTGGTGGTGGGATGGTGGTGATGGTGGTGGTTATGGTGGTGATGGTGGGATGGTGGTGATGGTGGTGGTGGGATGGTGGTGGTGGGCGAGGGTGGTGGTGGCCGGGGGTGGTGGTGGCTGGGGGCAGGTGGTGGTGGGGGGGTGGAGAGCTCTCCGATGGATCTGAGAGAGTTGGTGGCAGGTAGTCCTCCCCGTCGCTGCGACGTTGGCCCTCGTCCGCGAGAAGGGAGCCCACTCCCTCGAAGCTCGTATTTGGGTGACTCGTTCACTCTGAGCCGAACGGTTCTGGAAGAGGCGGGAGGAGCTGCACTTTACACCGCCACATGTGACCTGCCGAGAGGACGAGCTCGTGTGGTCCGTCGTTGCTCGGCCTCAAGGGGCCACTGACGACCCCCTTGGCTTGCGGCCCCCGACAATACGCGTGAAAACACCCCCCCATCATCATCACGGTGTTGCAGACAAACCCCCCAATGGTTTCACATGCGTGGCAGCTCTCACACTGATGATGTCTTATCGGTGAAAGTGCCTCCCCGCTGAAAATAAGTAAAGAAAACACCGGACTGTCTAGCTGCTGGTGGTGGTGCATCCAATTCTACTTCTGGGTGGCGAGATGAAGAGCCTCCACTAGAGGGAGCTCTGTAAACACCCATATATGGATACCCCAAAGAATATTAATTCCTGCAGTCACGAAAGCTTTAAGTCACCCATACATGGCGTTGGCCAAACATCCTCACAGAGGACCACAGAGTTTGGAAATTGTTGGCGTGAAATTTGGATTGCCTCTTCCCTCTTGTCGGTGGTTTCGAACTTTCAGAGCAGTCCTTCACTTACGAACACAACTCGTTCCTAAGACCCGTTCGTAAGTCGTCACAGTAATCTGATTTAAATACCCAGACACACAAACACTCCAAGCACGAGGCTGACTCATTACATCTCGCGGAGCTGAACAAAATGTGTTGCCGCGGTTCAATTTGCAAGTGAGAGTTCGCGTTTTAAGTCAGTGGTTAAAAAATAACACATTTCATGGAAGCTGGTTCGTAAGTGCGGGTGTTCGTAAGTCGGGTATTTGTAAATCGAGGACTGCCTTAAGCGAGTTACAAATTCTTCAAATAATTTCCATGAAATATGCCACCTAAACATTAACGTATTACTTGTCTGCACTACATCATCCGATGCGGCCATAACATTGCTTACACAGACTGGCTTACTGCACTCTTAGAGGAAAGCAACTGGCAATGTCACAACTCAAACTCTGTTGGTGCCGTCAACTTTAATGTGGAGTTTATTTTGCATTTACAGTACCACTTGATGTTCAAGTACATTATTAAGGATGTAAAGCGCACATTAAGAATGCATAACATTTATACAACACAGAACTGAAAAGGCCCAGTAGTGGCATCGTGTGATAGGCATTTCCTTTCCTGTGCACTCAACAGCTATGCCACTATAGACACCACCTACGCACCACAATGTTCCCCCCCAGAAACTATGAATCCGTATGTGTAACTCGTAGCAAACATTGCGAGATTTCATTTTAAAGAGTGATTAAAGAATACCAGCTGATGGTTATAATTAATGGTAACCGTTTACTATACAGGACAATGTCACTCCCATGTCGTTGGGGACAATGGGCGGTTATGTGAAAAGGTCACATGTGTGAACATCTGTAGTCATGAGTTACACCACCGTGCACCAATACTGCACTTGGTGTGCGTGGTTACTTGGCTGAGATAAATATGCGCCAGTCGAATATGTGCCGTGCACCCATATAGAGCAGCGTTCCCCTTCATCGTAACCTGTTTAGGATCAGCCTTTCAAACCACCGTACATATAGGAGGTGCTGCGTAAAGATGCTCCTTCAAACGAGGAAGATTACCGTAGTCATTCCCGGAGAGTTGAGTTTTAATTCCAGGATCTAGATTTATATAACGCCTTAACCAAGGCGCTTTACAGCAAGAATACAATTGCACATACGATAATGATTTGAAATTAAGATTTAGGTTATGTAAGTGATGGTGTAGTGTTGATGACAGGCAAAACAAGAGTGATAGGGAGGGGTTGGGATAGGCCTGGTCTTAGCTGTGGGTGGGGGGCAACAGAATGTTGGGGGACTGAAAAGTAACGAGGCATCATTGCGTTGTGAAGACAACACTTCTCCCACCAATGCACACGAGGGCCTGACTGCCCAATGCAGCATAGGAGGCGGCATGTCTCTGCTTGAACCATATCAGGACACACTTCATTACTTCTTAAATTGGAACCGTTGCCCAAGCGCTTCTCATCTGGAGGGCCAAACAGATGGAGACCACTCGGAGCCAAACATTCTTGAACCTCGCTTCACTGCCACGATGCAATGCTCCAAGGATAAAAAAAAAAAACTCTTTGCCGAGGCTTTTTTTTAAATATAAACATGGAACTTTGGACCCACGTTGCCCAACGTTGCATGTTCACCAAGCGGTTGGTGAACACAGGCCTAAAGAACCAAGCGGCCAGCTTGGTTCTTTAAAAGTTGTTGCAGATAATTAACCCATTAATTGAAATGAAGGTTGTGAGAACTTCGGAAAATAGGCGGTTGGAGGGATTTACGAAGTGTAGCACCGCGAGCAGAGAAGCAGAGTAGTGTTGTGATTTACAGTGAGATTGTTGAACAAAGTACGGATGAGACAGCCCGGGAATGAATGGTACCATCCGTGCCTTATGGCTTGAACGTGCACAACTGCGTCACCAAGCGCAACACCGTTCTAGAAACCTGCCTCCACGCAACACTGGCTCCAAACACCTGTCACGAGTCCTTGCGTTTCAACTGTTTATTTAGGCCTGAAACAATATTTACAGGAGATGCGAATGATGTTTGCAGACCTGTTGTAGTGCAGAGTAATAAATGCATGCTTAAATTTGGACTTCAGTGTCTGCCAGCGAGAGATGGAAAAGTCATGCACATTTCAGAGATGCTTATACAAATAGTATTGTATAATTGTTTGCGGCGTGGAGCAGTGGCATGGTTAGAGCACTGCGCTATGAACCCGGCTCCCTGAGTTTGAATCCCGGGCCACGACTAACATTGACAGTGGGCATCGAACCGTTCCTGGGTGTGCCCTTCACAAACCCGCACTGACCAGCGTGGCGAGGTATGGTCAAACACCATGACCAACACGGCATGGGAAGGCCTCCATCCAGTGGTGGGTTGACAAAAGGGCTTTGCACTATTAATTGTATTGCATTGCTTCGTTACCAAAAAAGGGGCGTCAAATCATTTCAACCCGTACGTTTGTACTAAAAATTACGGTGTGTACATTGACAACATGATTAGTTACACAACTTGCGTATAATACAGCGCAAATTATATTCCTTGAAAAGGGATGCCGAAAGGTGACGCAACGTGCACAAACATCTGTCGATATTATGTGACACAAGCTGGTGGGTAGGAGCCACCTGCAGCATCAGCTAGGAAATGGCCGAATGGCACCGTGAAAAATGTCCGTTCGTTTCTTTTTTCTGCGGCCACAACATCAGTTTTCCGCTTGCAGCATCTCCTCTATCTCGTCCTCCCAAGATCCCTTGTCTTCATCCTCCTCGATGTTGTAGTCCTGAATCTCCTGCTGAATCTTCTCCTCCCACTCGGCATCTGCAAAAGTAAGAACGTGGAACGTTTATGGGAGGTCAAGCGATGTTGAACCTCAGTTGGCCTGTAAGTGCCAGATCACGTTTTCCAGATAAGTTGTTTCATGTGCATACAATTAAATGATCGTTATAATCCCTAGGAAGACATTTAACGAAACACAACTATCCAAAGCAAAATGGAAAATCTGGAAAGGTTAACTGCACGAGGAACAATGTGAGCTGTTATACGCCTTCACACAACCCTGTTAATGCATTCCAGCATTAAAACTGGAGCTGGGCATTTTGAACAATTTCAACGCCTTGCATAACATCGATATTAAAATGACGCTAATCCTGATCATCCACGCAGCCAATGCCAGGATCGCTCTTCTATCACAGCAGCGGTCAGGATCGGCTTCGGTCATCAGCGTCGTTAACGCCGAACAGCTGAACGACCCGATGCTCCACAAGACAAAAGATCCCCCTCGTATAGCCTGAACAGACTATTGAGGCAAGTGCTGTTAGCAAGCACCTATGAAGGCCGGTACGGCACACGAGGGGGTGGGTGGCCAGCACCACGCCCGGCAGCCTTTGTCTCCCCAGCGGCGATGTTTACACACTGCCGCTGGGGAGACGGTGCTGGTGCTGGGCGAAAAAAGTAACCATATGAGACAACACTGACGTCCTTCATGGACGTTCTATACGTACGGCCACGATGCTGGTACCAACGTAGGGTCGCTTACATCCGTACAGCCCGGACTCTACGATTAGAGCACTTCCGTCATTTACACCTCGCGCTCATATAATCGTTTTAGCGACAGCGCCCGCGGTGTTGTAATTATGCCGAGGCTTCCCGTCATGCGTTGCCGGTTCCGCTGCGCCGGCACCACCTCCTGCTGTTCTCTGCGCCGCGTCTCCTCCTCCTCCTGTTGCCGCCGCCGTGACCGCCGCCGCTGGCGCGCTCTCCGACTCCTTGCCCATGCCCAGCTCCCGCATGGCCTTCTGCAGCTCGTCGGCGCACATACGCGTGCCGCCCGGATCACTGAACGCCTCGCTGGCAAACTCCTCCGGGTTCGGGCTCATGGACATCTCCTCCTCCTCTCCCTTGTCGGGGCAAGGGAGAGGCGGCACGGGCACAGCAACCAACTGAGTGTCTGAGAAAAACTCAATGCGTTCCTTAATAACGCTGCGTGGCAGCGTGACGCGATATACGTTCAATTACTCGGGCACCTTTCTGGGTGATGTTCGTACGTTCATCCCCCGTATTCTTCACAGTGTGCGCGAGTGTGGTCGCAAACATCCCTTTTCTGTCTGTAAATCACCTTATTTGTGTATTACTACTCTTAAGAATCCCTGTTGTGTTTTAGTAAATATTTTGCCGTGTGTGGTGGGTTGTGAGAATCGTATTTTTGTTCAGATCAGGGCACCATACCTCTGGTCCAGTCGCCTGTTTCGTTATCGACAGCGGTGGCGTCCTTGGTTTGGTGGAGTCTAACACAGCAAATCAAAATCAGTAATTGAGTAATTTAGACACAATAAATCAACTCTCTGCATGTGTGTGTGTGTTTTGTTACGAACCATTTTGCATCTGTCAATCATCTCATGCAGTTACCCCATAAAACCTGGGTCTTTCCCGTGACCTGTCAGCGGGCCTTCGACACATCATGTGGCCGTAATGAGCTTGGCATAAGTGCTGTGGTCACGTCACCGCCACTTAGTGGCTAATGGCGGCGGCTGTTGTTGTTTTGTTCCGTGACACGGCCGAGAGGGTGTGCCTTTTGACGCTCTTTGCAGAGGTTCGTGGTTTGAGCTCATCGGCCGCCCTGATTCGCAGTGAGCCTCAAAGATACTTTGACAATATTTGAAAAAAGTGGATGCAATGTGTGCCAGCGTCACGATCCAATTTTTTCTCATTTTCAAATTACTTGCGAATGACCTAAAGCAACATTGCCCATTACTGTGAAACTACTGCAGTTGTCTGTGAAACACAGAACCTTTGTTATAGCCTTGAGCTTTAAGAATGGCACCAACACCAACAGAACAAACGATTTACTGCAACAACTCAAAAAAGTCTTGCCAATGCTCTGAACCAAACTGCAGAGGGAATGGCCAAGACTGGCTTTCTTTTGACAAACACTCGTGAAAGCAGTGGGGCCCTACCTGTGGAGTCGTGTGTCCACGCAGCGTCCCTGCTCTCTCCTGCCCGCATCTCCAGCTGCTCGCAAGCCGTGGAGGAAGACGACTGAGGTGAAGCGGCCAATGCTGTCAGCTGGGACGACTGCTTCACTAGCGACACGCGGTAAAAGTAGTTCCTCCAGAACCGGTCTTCTTTCACCCTGTGGGTAAGGGATTGCACGCTTCCAATCAACGACCGCAACCACATTGTTTTATATTTGTATTATTTTATTGTTTACCTTCTACGTGACTTTACCGAAAGAACCAAGAATATGAATCCCTGCAGTCACGAAAGCTTTAAATCAAGATTTAACGATCCCAAATCGGTGATAAAGGCAAAGGTGCTACCCTACAACTGCTCACTCGCACCACTACCGAGGCCTCTACTAGAGCAAGCTTTAGAGAGCTATCGTGGGTATTTGAGCGACTCATCCACACTGGCCGATCGATTTAGAAGAGGTGGAAGTCCCCACACTTTACCCCACCACACCCGACCTGCTTAGTAACTGTGGTTCACCCATTTTTTTTTTACTGCCGAGTGGACAGAGGAGGTCGTGGGGGGGGGGGGGCGAAGATTTAAGAAACCTGCACCATTATTTCTACTGTTGTGCGGGGAGAATGAACTTGCGACTTGTGGATTGCAAGTCCACTGCTGATCCTTTCGCCAGCAGCGCAATTGTATGGCACCTCCGTTACCTTCATCTCTCTCAAAAAATTCCTGCTTCTATGGCCTACACCAATCTACCAACGACACAGAAATTAAGCCCTGGCACGGTGGCATACGTGGCACCTCTAGTGGACACCACGAGCGTCACACGCCGCGTGTGTGTGAATGCCAGTGGGGAGCGGTAGTGCAGTGGTTAGCGCGCTGCGCTACCAACCCGGCGACCGGAATTCGATTCCCGCTCACGGCCACCAATACCAGTGGCGATTATCTGAACCGGTACTGGGCCTCTCCTCGGTCGACTCAGCCTCAAATGAGTACCTGGTGCGGTGTGTAAACATCGCTACTGGGGAGACAAAGGCGGCCGGGCGTGGTGCTGGCCACCCATCCCCTCGTGTGCCGTGCCGGCCTTCATAGGTGTTTGCGAACAGCACTTGCCCCAACAGTCTGTTAAGGCTATACGGGGGATCTTTATGTTTTATAACGCCAGTGCCGCAGGACCCTCACAGTTTTGGCACAAGGTCGAAGCGCATCTGCTTGAGCAGCTCGTCCTCCTCCAGCATCACCGTGGCGACGGGGAAGGTCTCGTCGAAGTCGAAGTGGAACTGCACACCGTCCGGCGGGTCTCGCAGGAAGTTCCGTCGCTCCTGATGAACACCACGCAATGTCAGAAAACACCGCTACCATCTTCGTCACCATCGTCGTCATCGTCGTCATCATCATCATAGTCAATCAGTCACACACGCACACAGTTCAACCGTCCACTCGTTCATTGTAAGTGAAGAAAAACTCAACACATTGCTCAATAACACTGCACCGAAGCAGAAGGAATAATTTCCACAACAACGCAAGAAAAATGGGACTAAATATTTCATGGCAGAAAAGAAAAAAAGCCCAGAACTTGGGCTCCAGACCTCCAGAAGCAAGCCTGTGTGATGATTGGTAACGCTGTCGAAGCAGGGGAGGAATTTTTCTAGCTCGGATCTGTACAGACCACTGATGGAACGATGTGGACCCGATGTCAAGCGCCGGATCGGCCTGGCCTCAGGAATATAATAGGTGACGTTTTCAGGCAGTGGACCTTATTCAAATATCTCTGCTATGAATAAGGGCCATTGACTGAAACGTTGCCTCTGATATAAATTTCCCACCCAATGGCAGTGTTATTGGCCGCGTGCGGAGGTTTCGTTCTGAAGGGACTTCGCACCCAGGGAAGCAAGTAAACAATTGTTGCAAATACATTTTATACCGACATGAGCATTGGGGCGCTGCTCATCTAGTTACAGCCCTGGGTCAGTGGTGGAAATTCCACATTCCTATGGTAGGGGTCGAGTTTATCCATGGGACAACCGCCGTTGACGTCACCGCAAAGCAGTGGCTTTTGGCTAGCCGTGGAACGAGACCGGTCACCGCATCGCGCCTTCATATGAGCTTCTGCGGCCATCTGGAACGCTCTTCCTTCCAATATTAAGAAGCCACTGGAGCGATGCACTTTAACATCTAGATTGAAAACACATTTCTTTAGCATTGCTTTTTCTGTTTACTTTGTTGTCTTTCCGCACACCTACGATTAGCACTGCTATATATGGTGCAAAGCAAGTTCTACATACAAAGCAGTACTCATCTTTTTGCATTTACCAAACCAGGATTTGAGCTCGCAACATTGCGAGATGCTCACTCTGTTGCTAAGCCACCTGGCCGAATTAAGTTTATATACGTGTTTTGTTATTTAACACATATATTAGGATCAATATTAATCGATGTATCCTTGCCTCATATATAAAAAGGGATGAATTTAATGGAACTAAATCTCAGCCTGGTTGGCGACGCAGAGAATATTTCTGCATCCGTGACATCCTCATCCGCTCCTCCGATTAGCACGGTGGGCTACGTACATTGTAGTAAAAAAAAAGTTAAACATACATCCAGTATGCCTCTCACGATGGCTGTGGCTACCCGTCACGTGCCACCTTTTTATTTATTTTATTTGACCAGGTAATGCCCACTGAGCTACATAGCTCTTTTTCAGAAGCGACCTGGCCACAAATGATAGCTCAACCAAGTGGCCTATCACATGGAAATGTAGAGCAGCCAAATACTAGAAATGTGTGCTTCTAAATGCGGAGGGGAAAAACTGAATAACCCGGAGAAAAATTCACGCGACCACAGAGAAAAAGAGGCACGCAAACACCAAATATACAGCAGGCGTCAGGGTCGCCTAGCGGGTACCCGCTCGCAGTGGCGATGCCAACGGACAGGTTGCATCTCACCGCGGAGAGGGCCAGGATCTGCTGGCGGACCGTGTCCTCGTCGTGACAGCCAACCCACGGGGGCACCGCCACATCTGTTACACACACGGCGTTCGCAGTGACGCAGATTCATGACGGTATATGGAAGCCTGCAGGTTTGCAGTTGTCTGGCCCATCTGCGTTGAACTCACTTGCGTGTGGTGTGGTAAAGTGTGGGTATAACCATCTCACACAATACATCTGGCCAATGTGGAAGAGTAGACTTAATACCCTCTGGAGTTCACTAGCAGTGGTGTGAGCAAGGCAATTGCAGGGCTGCGCCTTTAGCTTTTAAAAAAATCCAAATTGTATTCTTTACGTCAATTATACAAGAAATCCACTCAATCCTACAGTTTTACCCTTAACTTAAAATCCTTTGTTTATTATGAGATGAGAGCCCATTGAGAATATCTCTTTTTTCAACATTTGCCACAGACAATAACTTTACAATTATATATTACACAAATAAAATACCGACATATGAAATGGAGATTAAGTTGTAAAAAAAATGTTTTGGATTATATAGAAAGTGCACATTTAAAATATGGAATAAACTGTGATAAGACTCTTATCTGATTCATAATACATTTTTAGGTTAGGCCGCTTAATGTTCGATCCAAATTTGAGTCGTAGAATCCTCAACCACCCGATGTAGCCAAACAAATTAAATTGCTACGCAGTGCACAAGCGTCTAACAACACGACCAAGTGCTGTTTCAGCTCACCGGCCTGTTAAACACTTGTACGCATGACAATTTAAGGTGGTGGAGGGTATTACGACACAAATTTTGCCAGGTCATTCAGTAGCCTAACCCAAATATCAATTACGAATCATAGCATTGGACGCAAAAACAATACGCTGTAAGTTCATACTCTTACCGGATCTCTTTTTAAGATTCTCCTGCTTAAACTTCTCTTGCTCCTTGTTGAATTCCCCGAGAATTCCCTAAAGCCGACGAATACACGAGCAATGAGATTTAGGCTGGTTGCTATTGCTGAAGCGTTTTTTTTCTCACGTCTCACAGCACTAAGATGTTCAAACACAAAATATTATACCTATTGCAAGGCATCAAGTTTGCATCATATGCATTGCTCAAAGGCAATGCATATATTATCAGAGTATGTTTTTTGCATGTTTTGCCAAGTATGTGCGGTTAGTGCAGACATGATGCCTTGCAATAGGCATCGATTGGGTGTTTGAATATCTTAACACCTGTTTTATTGCAAGAATGGGTGGGTACGGCCAATTAAAAAAATCGTCTCACAGCAGCGTTTAAATATTTGTACAAAATAAGAAAAACTTTGATATAGCCAGTGCAGCAGTGGTATAATAGAACACAGACAGATTTGTCGTAGGCCTCTGTGCCATCAACGGCTTTGGCCGTGGTAACGTCTCGATCATCATCTTAAAAAAAGAAACGAATACAGCTTTCAAGTTGTATAGATTGTCAACACTATTTCCATGTTTAACTTCAGATTATTTCACACTTTAAGATGACTCTGTGATGAGAAATTACAAGCTACACTGTGAGCGCCATTTTAAATCCCGGAAGTGAAGCAAACGAATTTAATCTTGAGCAAGTAATTAAATAAAACCCAGGGATGGATTATGTGTGATCACTCCCCCTTGTTTTTTTTTAACTACACACTTAAGCCACGTGGCCCTCCAGCTACGGTTGCACTAAATGTACGGGAGTGACACCACAGCGATGTCACGACAGCTGGCCCGACTGACGTTGACATGATAATTAATCTTTTATCATTGGAGGTGGTCAGGTGAATCGGACGGCTAAGCGCCGAGCAGCTCACATCGCTCAGATCCTGGATTTGATCCAGGCAGCTGCCTGTGATTAAGTCAGATTCTCAAAGCTTGCGAGTTGATGATCTCAGCCCAGCCATCAACATCTGCACAAAATGAACATAATTTGGTTGAAGTCCAACTCTGAGATTATAAAATATGAGTTTGTCATACGAGGCAGGGAAGGTGTTAAAGTGTTTCTCTCTATTGTGAGGACCAGGTCATTTGAAGATATCTCAGAGGTAGCAGGCTTTGTGATATCCTTCATGATAAAGGCTTTATGATATTCACCTACATGGTCCACTCTCTAACATGGAGGCTTGCACTGCTCTGGGAAGAATCCGATTGGATTCTTTGTCCCATGACACTGCACCATTAATGCAACTCGGTCCATTTATTTTCAAATAACCGTACGAAATAATATGAATAGATCCCTGTTTAGAGATCAGTTCATGACCACCACGTGTGTCCCATACGGACTCCAATGTGGGCCCTACCTTGTCCAGGATCACGTCCAGTTTCCCCTCCTCCACCGTCTTTCGCAGCGTCTGTGCCGTCTCCAACACCGACTCGGACACCTTCTTGGTGGCAGATACCGCCACGTTGTAGAGGTAGTCTGTACAAAGCGGTGGAGGCAACATCATCATTGTCATCATCAGCCATGATAAATACACTGCTGGATGAAGGCCTGTATGTACGTAGGTATGTTGAACCTCTTTGGCACCGACCGTACTAATCGGAGGTGCGGGGGAAGTACAACAAATTAAACATTAAAAGCAGTTATAAAGAAATGGGTTTTCATTCTAAGGCCTACCCAAGGCGTTGCCATCACTGCCGGTCCTGCATTGCGACAATCCATCTCGCATTTGCGCTTGAACCGAGTCCACTGCACCATATCCAGTGGACGTCCTCTCCGTCCAGTTTCCCACCTTTGGCTGCCATTCCATCGTTAGTCTCGACCAACTGCCACCACCTTTTCGAGCGACGTGTCCTACCCAAGGCCACGTACATTTCCGAAGTCAAAATAATATCTCTCTAACCTGCCTATGTTCTCAAATCCTTGAGCTCCTCTTTCTGTCATTCTTTAGAATTCCCAGAATCTCTCCTGCATGTTTCCCTGCAGACTTTTCAGCCATTATTCCATTGTCTTTGTCGACAATGGATTACTCAATAAACGTTTTTGGGTTAGATCGCGTTATTTATTAATGTGTCGTAACCCTCCACCACCCGACACGGCCAATCAGCAAAAAAGTGTCACGTTGACAAAAGACAAAGAGTTCACTACTTTAGCCCACCGGTGTGTTAAAGAGTGAAACCACAACATTTACAATTTTTGAGTACGACGTTTCGCTGGTAATTGCATCCAGCATCATCGGGCAATTCGTCAGAATGCAATTAGCAGCAAAACGTCGTCAGAATGGCGAATTGCCCGATAATGCTGGATGCAATCACCAGCGAAACGTCGTACTCAAAAATTGTAAATGTTGTGGTTTCACTCTTCAACACACCGGTGGGCTAAAGTAGTGAACTATTTGTCTGTTGTCAAAGTGACACATTTTTACTGATTGGCCGTGTCGGGTGGTGGAGGGTTATGACACATTTATAAATAACGTGATCTAACCCAAAAACTTTGAATAATATTGGTCGCAAAAGCCTATGTGTTAAACGGATTACTCGTAGAAAAAAACCACTCAAATTGAAAGAGCCCATGAAAATACAATCATTGGAAGAGCTCAGCCTAACGATAACACGTAGCCTACACTGTAGACCCATTTGCAAATGACTGTTTACATAAAATAATGTTGGATGTATGGCCAAATGCTGTCACGTCAAATAAGTATACCCATGTCAAAACTCCACGTCTAGTTCAGATAAATATAAAAGATAACTTTCACTAAAAGTCTAACTCTGTGTTTTGCAATGCGCAAAAGCACGTTGAGCCAATGGAAAAAAGTGTGCCACGTGAAAGACTTTAAGTGCCCATCCCACGCAGATGGTTGCTATTACATTCAGCAATCGTCAGCCAGTGTTGCTGGGTTTTAATCCAAAGTGCTACCCCCTTACGAAATGAAACGGGATACGTTTAAGTACTGCATACTTTATTTCTCCTGATTACGAGATGGAATTTTGCGATGTGTAATTTCAAACCAACATTTTTGGTACGATTTTGTGCGTTTGACCAGATTGTTTTAAACTATATTAAGAGGCATGGGGCCACACGTTTGGGGTGCATCTTAAATGCCCGGTGCATCTTATAATCCAGAGAATACGGTAGCATGGCCAATGTAGTCCTGCCACCAGGCCAAGGGTCGTTTCCACATGAATATGTGGAGATATTTTAGCAAGTAAAATTAGTAAGCGTACTGTATTCAGAATTTTGGGTTGTCATTTGCATGAATGACGCGGTATAGAATCCAAATATTATTATTGTTATTCCCTGGACTTCCTGATTTCAGGAGCTTACGTATTAACAATTTCCCCAAAGATACAAGTATTTACAATTTCCCCAAGGATACAGGATAATACTAACCCGGGCCAAACTGTCGGGAGGGAAATACACTAAAATACACATGGACCCATTCTGCCTCTGTGGCCTCTGTATGCTGTGAAGAGCCATTGCCAGAAACTTCGCCTACCATATATTATCATCAGTTTTGAGGTGGTGTTATTCACGATTGTGTGGAGTTTGTTTAAAAAAGATCACGGCCAATGCATTTGATGCCATTGCTTTCTTCCTTCTGCCAGATCGCACGGGTGTTTCAGGCGACACCCGATTCTATGGCATCAAGTTGCTGGCTGCGAGTGAGTGTGTCGCTTTATGCATAATACAACATGACAATCAATCATTCATAAACAGGCTTCATCACTGTCACCGTGAGGAAGGGCAGATGCCCACGTTCTGGCCGAGAGGCCTTCTGGATATATTTAAGCTCGGAGACTTTGAAATTAAAATAATAGGTTGGGAGTTTAAGCGGTCCGTGATGATTCGCACACAGTTCTGTAAAAAAAAGTAACTTATATGAAGGTTGCCAAATCTTTTAACCAAACATTCACAACCACGGAGCTAAGAGGGACCACTCAACACGACACAAAACAAATATCTCTCATATTACATATCTAAAGATCGTGCCTATTATGAAACCGTTTTCAATATGTATCAAGAAGGTTGAGACTAAATTGTACATTTAGCATTGCTCAGTGTGACCTTACCTGGTCAAATAAAATAAAGTTGAATAGCGACGTCACCAAAACTCATTAACAAGTTTAAAGTCACATTTTTTTATTATTACATGCTTTTATTTAACTCACTCTGTTGTTGTTGTCGTATCCTCAAATCTTGTAACTCAATTTTAACCCACTTCCCAATGTGGTATAGACTGCAAACTTGGTATAGTTATGTTATACTGATGACAATACCATATACTATCATAAAAAAGAAAAAATGTAAACGATCTTTTTACACGCTTTCTATGAACTCACTCTGTCTGTTGTTGTCGTATCTTCAAATCTTGTAACTCAATTTTAACCCACTTCCCAATATGGTATCGACTGCAAACTTTGTATACTTATGTCATAATGATGACAATACTGTATTCTATCACAAAAAAATAAAAATGTAAACGATCATTTTACACGCTTTCTATGAACTCGCTCACTCTGTTATTGTTGTTGTCGTATTCTCAAATCTTGCAACTCGATTTCAACCCACTTCCCAATGTGGTATCGACTGCAAACTTGGTATACTTATGTCATACTGATGACAATACCATATTCTATCAAAACAAATAAACAAAACATCTTTTTAAACATTCATTTTTATGTTATGTTTCGGCTTGGGTCTAATTGTCCACGCTCAACTCACGTTACCTGTAAATCACCTTACGTTGTGGCAAGCTTTGGGGCCACTTCCTGGAGTCGTGGAGTTCTGCCATTACGAGTAGGGTAAATGTCATTAAAGCGTGTTTAAAAAAAAATTAATATTACTTATTTCTCTCTCTCTCAATAGGTTTAGCTAATACACAAAGTTTGGGGGCCTGGGTAGGTGCTATAGGCTGCTGTGGGTGAGCAGCAGAGGGCAGCGGTAAAGCCAAAATCGATAGTTGTACCGTACCCTCCATTGCACCCTTGGCTTCACCAAACCGGCAATGGACCAGCGTGGTGAAGTATGGTCATAATAGCCAAGGCAACTATTGTACCCGCAACGGCCCCGACTCATCCAAAGCAGTTGGGTTGACAAAGTAGCCGCACTGGTACAATATACAGATGACACACAAGCAACCTTGACGTGCTGACGTAAACACCGCCACGTCTGTGTGTGTGTGACCACGTGTTTCTGTGTGTGTGTGACCACGTGTGTCTGTGTGTGTGACCACGTGTGTGTGTGTCTATGTCTGTGTGTGTGTGACCACGTGTGTGTGTGTCTATGTCTGTGTGTGACCACGTCTGTCTGTGTGTGACCACGTCTGTGTGTGTGTGTGTGTGACCACGTGTGTCTGTGTGTGTGTCTACGTGTGTCTGCGTGTGTGTCTACGTCTGTCTGTGTGTGACCACGTCTGTCTGTCTGTGTGACCACTTGTGTGTGTCTACGTCTGTCTGTGTGTCTACGTCTGTGTGTGTGTGACCACGTCTGTCTGTCTGTCTGTGACCACGTCTGTGTGTGTCTACGTATGTCTGTGTGTGACCACGTGTGTCTGTGTGTGTCTATGTCTGTTTGTGACCACGTCTGTGTGTGTGTGACCACGTCTGTCTGTGTGTGTGACCACTTGTGTGTGCGTGACCACGTCTTTGTGTGTGTCTGTCTGTGTGACCACGTCTGTTTGTGTGTGTGACCACGTCTGTGTGTGTGTGTGTGACCACGTCTGTTTGTGTGTGACCACTTGTGTGTGTGACCACGTGTGTGTGTGCCCACGTCTGTGTGTATCGACGTCTGTGTGTGTGACCACGTGTGTGTGAGACCACGTGTGTGTCTACGTCTGTGTCTGTGTGTGTGTCTGTCTGTCTGTGTGTCTGACCACGTCTGTCTGTGTGTGTGACCACGTGTGTGTGAGACCACGTGTGCGTGTCTACATCGTGTCTGTGTGTGTGTCTATGTCTGTCTGTGTGTGTGACCACGTCTGTCTGTGTGTGTGACCACGTCTGTCTGTGTGTGTGTGACCACGTCTGTCTGTGTGTGTGACCACGTCTGTCTGTCTGTGTGTGTGACCACGTCTGTGTGTGTGTGTGACCGACGACAGTCGGATAACCACTCACTGCCAAACACGCCAGCCTGCCCCGTCACATCCAGATCCTCCTCTTCCTTCTCCTGCTGCTGCTGCTGCTTCTCTTGTCGATCACCTTCCTGCCCCTTCTTCTCCTCCACCACCTTCTCCTCGTCCTCTCCCCTCTCCCCGTGTCCGTCTGGACTGTTCCCGCCGCCGAACCAGCTTCCCAGAGACTTGAACATCACTCCGATCCTAGTAATCTCGCCCCGGGGGGGGGGGTCCCCTCTCTCTCTCTCGGGATTCTCACGAATTCACCAAAAAAATGGCCCTGGACAACTTATTGCAGATCGCCGTTGTTATTGTCTCGCCGTCGTGTTTACCACCACCACCTCGCACACACCACACACTACACCACCACTACACCACCACTACACCACACACTAGACACTAGACCACCACTACACTACCACTACACCACACACTAGACACTAGACCACCACTACACCACCACTACACCACACACTACACAACCACTACACCACCACTACACCACACACTAGACACTAGACCACCACTACACCACCACTACACCACACACTACACCACACACTAGACACTAGACCACCACTACACCACCACTACACTACACACTAGACCACCACTACACCACCACTACACCACACACTAGACACTACACCACCACTACACCACCACTACACTACACACTAGACCACCACTACACTCAACCACACACTACACTACACAACACACTACACAACACTAGACACTACACACTAGACACTACACCACCACTACACAACACACTACACACACTAGACACTACACACTACACCACCACTACACAACACTAGACACTACACAACACACTACACAACACTAGACACTACACAACACACTACACAACACTAGACACTACACACTACACACCAGACCCTAGACTAGACACTACACCACCCACCACTACACCACACTACACCACACTACACACTACACACCAGACACTAGACACCACACCACCACTACACCACACTACACACTAGACACTACACCACCCACCACTACACCACACTACACCACACTACACACTACACACCAGACACTAGACACCACACCACCACTACACCACACTACACACTAGACACTACACCACCCACCACTACACCACACTACACCACGCTACACACTAGACACTACACACCAGACACTAGACACTACACCAACCACCACTACACCACACTACACACTAGACACTACACACCAGACACCACACCACCACTACACACCACACGGACTCGTCGATGTAGGAAGGAGAAGTCGTTCGGGTGCTGTTGACCGTCACGAGCCGCGCTGTGTGAAGACAACTCGCCCCGGGGGCGGACTGCGCCGTGGCGGCGCCTTCCTCCCTCGCTCCCTGCGTCATCTTCGTGCGCCTCGCCACCGCCCTCTGGCGAGACAGGCGGGTATGGGACCGGCCATAAATGACGTCACGCAGCTGGGGGGGGGGGGCGGGGTCAGGCTTTTGTGACGATTGTAGATTTGAAGCTTTCGTGACTGCAGGGATTCATTTTCTTGGTTCTTTCGGTAAAGTCACGTAGAAGGGAAGTAATAAAATAATAAAAATAAAACATAATAAAATAATTCTCACGACGTTTCGGCCACAACGCAAGCAGCCGTCCTCAGGTAAAGACCAGGTCTGTCGGGGAGACAGCGTCTGCTTGCGTTGTGGCCGAAACGTCGTGAGAATTATTTTATTATGTTTTATTTTTATTATTTTATTACTTAAAATAAAAATTATTTTATTATGTTTTATTTTTATTATTTTATTACTTCCCTTCTACGTGACTTTACCGAAAGAACCAAGAAGATGAATCCCTGCAGTCACGAAAGCTTTAAATCGAAAAAAAATAATTTTGGAGCTTTCGTGACAGCAGGAATTATTCTTTGGTTCTTTCGGTAAAGTCACGTATAAAGATAAAATAATAAATTAAATAATAGCATACGACGTTTCGATTGCAACACAAGCAATCAGCATCAGGTATAAATGAAATAGCAACAAAAAATCTAACCAGAAAACTATAGACAGACATATAAGCAGACAGATATCACCAAAATACATAGAGAGAGTAACACAGGTACCTGTGTCTGCTTATATGTCTGTCTATAGTTTTCTACTTAGATTTTTTTGTTGCTATTTCATTTATACCTGATGATGATTGCTTGTGTTGCAATCGAAACGTCGTATGCTATTATTTAATTTATTATTTTATTTTTATACGTGACTTTACCGAAAGAACCAAAGCATAATCTTTCGGTAAAGTCACGTAGGTAAAAAATGAAATTAAAATTAATAAAAATAAAATAATAAACTCACGACGTTTCGGAGGCAACACAAGTCTCCGTCATCAGGTGGGACCGTCACAGCCAGATTTGCGGCATCAAGTGAATTCAACTGACGAATTAAATTAATGAATTAGACTAATGAATGCAATTTATTAAATCGGCTGACGTATTAAATGAATGAATTAGACTAATGAATGAAATTAATTAAATCGACTGGCGAATGAAATTAAGAAATTGTTGGTTGAATTCGACTGGCGAATGAATGAATTAATTCGACTGGCGAATGAAATGAATGAATTAGACTAATGAATGGAATTAATTCGACTGGCGAATGAAATTAAGAAATTCGACTGGCGAATTAAATTGTTAATTGAATTCAACTGACGAATGAAATAAATGAATTAGACTAATGAATGAAATTAATTAATTCGGCTCACGAATTAAATCAATTAATTATACTAATGATTTAAACTAATTAATTCGACTGGCGAATGAAATTAAGAAATTCAACTGACGAATTAAATGAATGAATTAGTTCTAGATTTGAAGCTTTCGCGACTGCAATGATTCATATTCTTAGGTTTTTTCGATAAAGTCACGTAGGTAAAACATCAAAATTAATAAAAATAAAATCACTTGATGCAGCTGATCTGGCTGTGACGGTACCACCTGATGACGGAGACTTGTGTTGCCTCCGAAACGTCGTGATCTTTATTTTATTTTATTTTTATTAATTTTTATGTTTTACCTACGTGACTTTACCGAAAAAACCTAAGAATATGAATGAATTAGACTAATGAATGAAATTAATTATTTCAACTGACGAATGAAACGAATTGAATTTAACTGACGAATGAAATGCTTTGAATGAAGTCGACGGAGGCGTGGCCACGAGGAGGGCTCACGTGACGTCGCGCGGCATTGTGGGAGAGTTTGTCCTTTCCCTCTTCGCCTCGCAAGATGGTGGGTCGCGCTGCGCGCCGGGCTCTCATCGTCGGCTTCGCAATCCGACTCAATCCTCGCCTTTCGCCTCGCTAATCTCGCCACAAATGTTTCCGTGAGCTTCGTTGAGTTGCCGCGCGCGCGTCCGTGCTACTATTTGTTTCGTTATCGGATATATTTTTATAGATATTTTGAGTTGTCCGGCAGCTAATGCCGGGGAGGGTGGTGGTGGCAGTGGTTAAAAAAACGACTCTCACGTTATGAATGAAACTAACGAGCTTAGAATGTCTTGTTTAAGATGCTGATGTGTTCAAATTGTCTATACCTAGATAAGTTTCGTAATTTTGTCGGTGGTTGGTTCGGTATTAAAGAGTTAAGAGAATCGCGGCCTAGTCGGACGGGCTTCACTTGAGATTGTTCGTAAGACCACGTTGCTCATTACATTAATAGGTACAAATCGCGCTAGTTAAGAACTAGGGCTGTTAAAATGTAACTTCGATTTTAAAATACGCATGTCTTATAAATACTGTATAAGCGAACAAGTGCCTTGTATACGCGTGTTAAGTTGCGTTACGAAATGTCTTTAAGTGGCTTTGTAACGTAGGCCCGTAGCCTATTTAATTCCAAGTACATTTAATATTTTGTAACTTTACTTCATTAGAAATGTATTTTTTTATTTTCATAAAATGGTGTCCCTGAAGTCGTCCAGCGCGAATTGGTCACTAAGGTTTTAAATAAATTATAACTAAATCTAATGGTCATTTATATGCATTGCTTCGCGTTTATTCCTCTTTATGTAGATGATGCTGCTTTTCGTGTAAAAGTTGGGTGAATTAAAAGTTAAAAGTGGTTCAATGCTAGATGCCAAAAAATAACTGAATGAAAACTTTCGTTTACCTAAGTCATTGTAAAGGATAATTTTTAATCGTTAAGTGTTCTATGCAACCAGCCATAGGAATTGCATCTAAATGTCCCCCAGCCCTTTGCTCAATTCACTGCTGGATGAAGGCCTCTTAATTGAACCGTGCGCGACTGGTCAGGGTTAATTGACCATAATTAACCACGTTGCTCAGTGTAGGTTGGATAAAGACGTGAGAGAATGTATCGCAAGTGTGTATATTAATGCACTGCTCGCTGCTGAAAACGCTGGTAGTTTTCGACAAAACTTAGGCCGGCTCCTGCCCGACAATTATTAATCAAATTGACTTTTCGAGTGTATTAATGTTGTCTTGTGTTGTTCATCGTCTGGCCAGGCCCGAGGACCGAAGAAGCACCTGAAGCGCTTGGCAGCGCCCAAGCATTGGATGCTGGACAAGCTCACGGGCGTGTTCGTAAGCGCCTGCACCACGACCACCAACAACAGCCACGCACATGGTCCTTACAAAGCATGAACAATCGCCTACATGATTAAAAGTACATTCAGTCGTGACGCTCTTTTCGATAGGGGGGTAGTTCTGTATTGCCATGTTTAGTTGGTTAAATTGTAAGGACCTCAGGATGTGAGAGACGACACCAGAGTATCTGGACATTTTTAAACCGAAAGGTTGCCAACGAAGTTGACGCAAAGAAAGTTGATCAATTAACAGTGGGATTGCCTTAACCAGAGTGAATAAAGTTGAGATGGTGTGAGTTAACTTATACTTACTGTATGACAACTGCAAAACACGATTAGAACGTTTGGGTAAACGTTAACATTTGTATTGCCTGAATACTTTATTCATCTCTAACAAGTACGGCCCTCTCGAAGCCGCATTTGGCTGCTTCTGTGCCAAATAGTGGTCAATAAGGTGCCAACAGCAACGTGTTGACACGACGGTCGCCGCCTGCCTGCAGTCCGTGGCTTTGGTGGCAACTTTACGGTGAACTACATTCACTCGCGAAGCGGACGAAAATTGAATTTGGTGGAAGCGTTTTAGAGTATTTCGCCGCTACAGATTCCCACGTGATAAGCCGCTTCGTTAAGCTATCATTTGTGGCCAGGTCGCTTCTGAGAAGATATACAGAGTAGCTCAGTGGGCCTTACCTGGTAAAATTAAAAAAATGTTTACAGTTAAATAGTTTTACACGATACCTTTAAGATAGTGCATTATCTCTATATTACATTCATTTTAAAATAATCATCTGTGTTTAAACGTATTTTATAAATTGGTATCATGGGCACAGAGGCAAGGCTATTTTTCTATCGTCTTGTCCCTGTAGTTTGAATAATAGAACCGCTAATCGGGTAGAGTAATAGATTCTATAATCTGATGGTCCCGGCTCTCTAATGCGTACAATGGAGGCAAATGGGAAGTATTAACGCTGCGTGTGCACGGGCAGGCACCACGACCGTCGACGGGCCCCCACAAGCTGCGCGAGTGCCTGCCGCTCATCATCTTCCTGCGCAACCGCCTCAAGTATGCACTCACGGGCGACGAGGTGAAGAAGATCTGCATGCAGCGCTTCATCAAGGTGGACGGCAAGGTGCGCACGGACAGCACCTACCCGGCTGGATTCATGGGTACGCAGCGCCAATCCCCCCCCCCAGCCTTGACATGGTCACCTGGGGGTGTTTGGCTATAGACTGGAGGATTTTCACGGGGTCCTCCACACTGATTTTTAGAAGGGGGCATTGGTAAAGCTAACGTTAATTCATTCAAGTCTTAACCAACACGCAAGGGGGGGGGATGGTTATAATGTTTGTAATCGTGTGGCAAATTTGGTGTCAATTGCAATTGTAATTTGTAACGAATTGCAATCACAAAGTAGTCTAACCCAAAAAAAACCTATATGGACAAAGTAATTATTATTCAAGGTAGCAATGGATCTGTAGCTGAACCCATGTGTGATAGCACATACTTGGAAATCACATTGGACTATTGTTCTTTTTCCATTTTAGAAAGAACAGTTTTGTATGCAAACCATTTCAGTGTGTAAATACAAGACAATACATGAATTGAAATGCAAAATGCCATAATGTGCATTACCCTGGCCCTAATAGAGCCCGCGTTTGAGCTGTTCTTGTGCCTTGTGCGGTCAATAAGGTGCCTATAGCAACGTGTTGATACGACGGTCGCCGCTTGTCTTTATTTCACGTGGCTTTGGTGGCAACTTTACGTTCAACTACATTCTCAGCTGTCGTCTTGAAGTTCGTTTTCGGAAAGAAAATTAGAGATTAAAGCTCTACAGTTTATTACTGATTTAAAATTCATGGCTTAGTATAACAGACTATAGTTGGACGGTTTGTGAAGGCTACGGATCCTCATATATCTATCCTCTTTCAGCTTAAACTGCTTATAAACAGAGGAATCACATTATTACATTACACTTATGGGGTGGAAGACAGAGGGTAACATCGAATACAAGCTCACTTCGGATATACGCTCACCCACCGTTCCTCACAAGGGGTGCATTGTAGCTTCTATTGTAACTCTAAATTTTGTTGATTTTTACACGCTTTTTATTAACTTGTAACTCAATTTTATCTTGCAACTCAGTTTTAACCCACTTCCCAATGTGGTATCGACTGCAAACTTTGTATACTTATGTCATACTGATGACAATACTATATTCTATCATTAAAAATATAAATGATATATTTTTTTAAATTATTATTAATATGTTGTGTTTCGGCTTGGGTCTAATTGTCCACACTCAACTGACGTTGGCTGGAAATGACCACAGCCCCTTACGTTATGGCAAGCTTTGGGGCCACTTCATGGAGTCGTGGAGTTCTGCCATTACGAGCGTGATTAAAAAAAAGTTTTTTAAAATATAACTTATTTTGTTTTGTCCGTGACTCTTAACAGACGTGATCACCATCGAGAAGACCGGAGAGCACTTCCGCCTGATCTACGACACGAAGGGCCGCTTCGCCGTTCACAGAATCACAGCAGAGGAGGCCAAGGTGGGCATTGCAGCACTCGGCCCCCACCCATTGTGTCGTACACATGTGCGTGGAACATAGTTGGCTTTGATATTTGTGTCGCTCTGAATAGATGAATTAATAAGGTGTAGCAGCCAATGGATGGAATTTGCTTGTGTGCAGATGCTAGGTGGGTGTTTGACTGCATAGAAGATGACATTGGCATAGGTCGGCCTTCATCTAGAATTAGGTTGAGCACGGCTGATGGTGAATAGGCTGTAGAGATCTCGTCATATAAAGTACATTTTTGTTGGAAGCAGCTGTGTTAGATGGTGGGACACATGACGAGCAATAGAACTGGGAATACCATAATTCTGCATGGAAACCAAGGGCTGTAGCCTTTTTGAGTGACTACTGCTCTCCAACTACATGCTACAGCAATGTGAGGGGACTTTAACCAATCAGATTTGTATCTGCTGTGGCTACGCATCCCCTCTATAAAACACACTAAGTTATCAGCATATTGCTGATGAGCTTTTGAAGCTTGATTATAATTATTAGCGCACGTAATTGGGCACGTACTTTATACAACGTTTTTTATACGATACGCATGTGTGCAGATAAGCTGATGTTTCACGTGAGAATTATATGCACACTTTATGACCTCATCTTGGATCGCGGGCTATTAAAATAATCATTTGTGAAGCACTTTTTACCGACGGATAAAATAACATTTTATCAGCCATAAGTCCATGTGGATGGATGCTTTTGGGCAGTATTAATTTAAGAAGGCAAAGTTTTGAACAGATTTGAATTTCTGAACCTCCAGAACTCAAAATCCATCCATGGATTAAGGGAAGAGCATTCGTCCAAGAAGACATTTCAACCGACGGACCCAAATGTTGTTTTATTACACACATCATTGGTCTTTCAGGCAATGACATTTAAGCATCGGCTCTATGCTCCATTGATGTGGCATTCAAAACATCAGCCTCTTACCGTAATCTATGGTTTACAGACCGTTGTTTGCCTTGTGTTTTGAAGCAAAAGTTTGGTACGCATCTTGTAACTCATTGTGACTGGATTTGTCTACTGGTACATCTAACTTTTTGGAGCCCCTTGCAATGACGAGAATATGGTGTGTTTTTTTGTCTGTTATAATGTGGTAGTTTGGAGTGTGGTAGGTTTCTACATATATTTTTTGTGTGACAACTGTTTTTAACGCGTTTGTTTGTGGTGGCTCTGTGCAGTACAAGTTGTGCAAAGTGAAGAAGGTTCGCGTGGGAACCAAGGGGATCCCCTTCCTGGTGACGCACGATGCTCGCACCATCCGCTACCCTGATCCCCTCATCAAGGTCAACGACACCATCCAGCTCGACTTGGAGGCTGGCAAAATCACGGACTTCATCAAGTTTGACACCGGTAAAACTCAGCACGGTTGCTGAGCACAGGCCCAAAACACCAAGCTACCAGCAGTGAATGACGCTATTAATGAAGGTGTAATAGATACGAGTAAATACATTTCTTGAATTGAACAAGGCTGCAGGAACTTTGGGAAATACAAGGTTAAGCAGTGTGAGCAATGTTGGAAAGATACATGTTTTAACCAATATGGTGGTTGAGCATTGGATAGAGGAAATGAACAGTGGTCGGCCTGTTAAGCTGCAAAAAAAAATCTGTATCAGTCCTAATATTAACTTGGAAGGAACAATTGTGGTAGGCTCACTTTTCAAAATGTAATCTGCCATGAAGAAGCGCAAGACTTTTTTTAGCACAAATCAAGAGGCTTAAAATAATAGTCTTTCTGACCGTCTACATGGGCGTAAGTGAAATCTCGACAATAACACACTTATCAAACATTAAATTATGTTATCTCAACTAATCTGACTCGCAGTTAAGAGCCTAGGTATGTGTATAGAATTACTTTGCGGTTGCATCTAATTTTGATTCTAAATAAATGCATCATTCGCTATCACAGAATTGTTCTTGATATTTCATGGGTCTCTACTTGTTCGGCATGTATACGATGAGTATCTGGTGGCTGTATTCTGCTCGGACTGATGATGATATCTTTTTGTCGGTGACTGTTTGGATGACACTGCGGATATGGGGCTGAGGTCTGGCAGAAATAAGGCTGAATCACCATAAAGCGAAACAAAAAACAATTGCATTTAATTCATTGTCCAATTAATTAAGTATTGTTTGGTGGGGGGGTGGGTTCCTTTGACGTTTCGGTTCATTGTCCACTTACGTTTTACGTGCACCTGCAGGAAACCTGTGCATGGTGACCGGCGGCGCCAACTTGGGGCGTATTGGCGTGATCACCAACCGCGAGCGCCACTTGGGTTCGTTCGATGTGGTGCACGTCAAGGACGGGAACGGGAACACGTTCGCCACCCGCCTGGGAAACATCTTCGTCATCGGCAAGGTGAGGCGCGCAGAGAAGTCTGTCTTGGTGCACTCCCAAGCCCAGATGACGCTTTGTTCGCCGTTATTAAACATGGTCTCGAGTGTTATTTGTCATGCGCATTGCCATGTGGTCAAACAGGGGGGGGGGGGTGGATGGTGCTTTACACTTGAAGCGTAAATATACATTAATGGAATTTAGCTGTTATGGACCGATGATGATATTTTTTAATTGGTGACTTTTTGGATGACACTGCGGATATGGGGCTGAGGTCCATTAGAAAGATAAATTCCACTGTTTTACTTAAACTTAACGTTAGCAGTATCAGTCGTGTAATCAAGGCTTTACTAATAAGCTGGACTGCCAATCAACTTTTTGTATGTATTTAGAGTTTGAAAAAAGTTTTCATCCTTAACCTTAGTTTTATCCTGTGACCATTATTCCATAAATATATGTTAATAGAGAAATATGAATTGATTCAGATCTTGTAATGCCTGCACTTGGAACGCAATACCTCCCATAAACACAAAGCTGTTATTTAAGCAAATATAACCATAACTCATTTCTCTTAATAACAATATCATACAGCATTTGATTAAGCATGCGAACAAAACTGGTCCAGGTTTTGACCTTGGTCTCATCAGCATACGTAGAGGCTTGTTGAAATACTGTTGGTTTACATGTTATATTGACAACACAATTCTAATATACAATGTTGACGTTGACTGTGCTCCTTATTACCCACCCCACCGCGCCTATTTGGTGATCAGGGCCAGAAGCCGTGGGTGTCTCTGCCACGTGGCAAGGGCATCCGTCTGACGATTGCCGAGGAGAGGGACAAGCGGTTGGCTGCCAAGCAGGTGGCCAGCTAAACGGCCTGCTGCTGCTGCTGCAACAGCATCTCTCCGTTCAGCCACCCACAGCAACACTTCTTGGCATCGTCTACTTGTTGTCGCTTGCTTTGTCGAAAGATCCTGTATAGTGCAAGAGGCAATAAAAGAGTTCCCAACATTGCTGTTGTTGGTACTTGTGTTTTGTTGGCAATTGGTATTCGTATTACGTTTAGCTGGTAGAAGAATTGGTGTTCGCCTCATTCTGCTGTATATTCATAGACGGATGCATTGCACCAGTTTTGTTCTGGGTTTTGTATACTAAATTGCATTACATTCCGTACTTTAGATAACTAATAAACTTTATTAAAAAAACCAAATGTGTTCTGAATTAGTGCATAGTTGTAAGCTGCAGTATTGGTTAGGTGTGATGGCACAAATTGTTTCTGATGTTGGATGTGGGTGACATCACAGGTATTTATTCCTGGCTCGCCAGCCGAACAGGAATCCAGGCAGGAAACTCGCCATCAAAAGTGTTATACAGTATGGTCTTAAGCGAAAAGCACAATCTTTGTTCCTTAATATGGCAATATTGAACTCTGATCTATCCTATAATTGTTTATGTATTTGATGGGCCAGTATTTATATGGTTGCATAAAATGGACAATGCAAGTACTGCTGATGGTTTGGAAGTTATCCAAACACGATATGACTAAATTACCTGAGTCTTGGGTCGTAGGGTCCTCCAATCTTGAAATGATTGATTTTAGTATCGTGACGATGCATATAGATGTTGCAGCAGGGTTCATTGCCATCATAGGGCAGTGCAATAACTACGCATCGTCTTTGTTCCCAGCCTTCAACCTGCAATGACCAGTGTGGTACAGAAATGTCATACATGTCAACCCCTTAGTGCCTACCTCATTACAGGCCAATTGAGATCTTATTGGTCACCCCCGTGGCAATTATAAATCCCAACGTTAATCCTACAAAGTCCCATCACAAGGGAGAAATAGACTTTTGTCCGTATTGAAACTGCTGTACGGCGAATGGACCTGAACTCAATTTCCCTGTATAAGAATATGGGTAAACCGTATGGGTTGACAGGGATACATAATCACGGCGTTGGGAGGCCCTCATTTAGGGGTGAAATGACAATGATTGCAGAAGTCCATTGATAAAAAAAATACTTGCTAGGGATAAGTCTTTGAACCTGCCAAGTGTTGACTACACGCTTTATTGGTATACATTGCATAATGTAACCACTATTGTAAATGCTGTTTGGCATTGGAAGTTGATTCTGTGGTCAACCTCATTTTAATTTATAGGTAATTGACTTAACAAGGACGGTAATGCAAATTGTTTAGATGAGTTGCTTAAAAGCATTTTCAGGCTGAAGGGTCTGAACAGATTAATTGATTTAGTGCACGTGCGTTGCATGACGGAATCTCCCAACTAGATCGCTCGACGTCTGACCTCTGCTATGGAGGAGGGTAATTGACTTTCCCGCACCTCCGATTAGCATGTTTACGTGCGGCGTGAAAGAAGTTCAACATACATTGCCTCGAAACGTCACCTATTATATAATTTGTCCTGCTTGGGATTTATTTACGAATACGTTAAGTTCTAAAAGCCCACAATTGCGTGAAGTGAAACCGGTGTGCAACACGGTATATTTGACCCCGTAATATGTATATTAAAAACAAGTAGACAGTGGCATAATTTATCTGCATATCTTCTGGATCGCTTGCTAGATCGGAATCGAGCACGTTGAATAGTAGTAACAGTCATATCTCGTGCCGAGTTTTGATATATCCCAACTGCGATTAGGCCCTGGGTATTGAAGCAATGGCTTAATTGCATTGGTCACAGAAAGCCAATGTAGCAAATCAACTCAAAAGCGTCTGGGCCCTTTTTAAATCCTTTATATTAAGTTTGCTTGCTTGCTTAGAACCGTGCAAATTTTTCGGTCGTTTTTTAACCCACTTCCCGTGATCCAATCGAGCTGACATTTTCCACACAGACTCGTTGTGCGTGACAATGTTCGTGAACATTTTTTTCCAAAATGTTACACTTTTTAGGACAAAAATATATTTTATTACCAATTGCTTAATGGTGCAATGCAATCATCTGACCCATAGGTGGCAGCCATCTCAAGCCAGAGGACGAGAGGACTCTCGCCGCCACGCATATAAAGGATTTATAGTGAAAAACTTTGTTTTTACGGGTTATACTTATTGAACACCGAGTGTTAAGCAGAGGATGCTGTAAATGTGACAAGGTCAGCAACTCGGACGTTCAGGAACAGAGCATGGCAAGAAACTCGGCCTTGAAAGAGAAAATGTGTAATAGGTGACAATTTTGTGAAATGGCCCTTCTTAAATGTGCTATGAAGGAAGGGCTATTGGGTTTTCGCACATTTCCATAAGAATTTCATAATCAGAATATTTATTGAAACAGGAGGAATCCGATGAGCTATGAAGCTCTTTTTCACTAATATCCAGTAGGGGGCGGGTCAAAATTTGCTCTCCGGATGAATAAAAGATTGACACCATACCCACGCAGTTAACAATCAGGAACTCAATTGGGTTCAACGCAACATCGTGGGGTGGGTGGGGGTCATTAACCCTCATTCAGGAAAGGAACAGCACATGTCTACAGGACAGGGCATTTATCTTTATTGTTTTGTTTAAACGTGCAGTCCAGGATTAAACATGGTGATTGTGATAAATTCAACTGTGTTGAGATTCACTTGCCTCCGACCACGCAAATGTTGCATCGCCTCGATGTTGGCATCAACGGCACTGACTGCAAATGATTAACCTTTTCTAGACCTTCAACCCCGTGAGCCAAGACGCAGAAGAGATCGACGCAGCAGCAAAATCCACGGTTTAAACTCTACGCCTCTGCTCCATCGTGGTGAAATATAGACAAACAACCCCTAAAAATTCTGTTGGGTAAAAAAATTGTTCTAGACGCCACGTGCACTTTGCAGGACCTGCAATGCTGCTATAGTCGCGTTACATTTGACGATACTGCACCACCAGTGGTGGAAATGGGCCGGGACGCCGTGGTGTAAGTACAAATCAGAACCCCGCCTTTATTTATTTATTTTACTCACAGATAGACCCCCATCTAGACTAACAGACACGCGCAAAAACCCACAGACACGCGCAGAAACCCACAGAGACGCGCAGAAACCCACAGACACGCACAGAAACCCAGACACGCACAGACACCGACATACGCGCACAGAGACCCACAGACACGCTCAGAGACCCATATAAGCGCGCAGAGAACCACAGACACGGAAAAAGACCCACAGGTCAGCTCAGACACCCACAGACACGCGCAGAAACCCACAGACACGCACAGAAACCCACAGACACGCACAGAAACCCACAGACACATTCAGACACCGACATACGCGCACAGAGACCCACAGACACGCTCAGAGACCCATATACGCACGCAGAGAACCATACACTTATAGAGACGCACAGGTCAGCTCAGACACCCACAGACGCACACAGAAACCCACATATACATACAAAGACACACACGGAGCGAAGCTCCTCGTCCCCCTCCTCAGACCTAGTGGGGGTGGGGGAATAATTTATGAGTTCCCCCAGTAATTTATTCCATTTCAGCCCTGTTCATCACACTGCTTAGTCCGGGTTGGTGCAGGCGAGAATATCCACGAATTGCTGTTCTTACATCAGTCAGCAGGTGGCGGTCGAGATCTGTGATGGCTCACAAAGGACGTGGGCGTATGGCTTTATTGAATAGAACAAAACCTTACATTCTTAAGCAAATAAAGACTCCTTTATATCCTCAACAATGCCTTTGTAATCTATAGGCAAGCGTGCGGCGTTTTCATTCAATCTGTGAACAATCTGTTTTCACAAAGTTACCCAATCTGATGATGTTGTCGAGGACAAAACACATTCTTTTGTTAAATTGTATTTGTATCACGGGTCCCGTGGTGTATAGTACCGTTTATTATTCACTCCATCACTCTGGCCTCTCTAACTCTGTTATGAAGAAGGGATATTGCCCATAACGTCACTGATTATATTTTTTTCCTCTTTAAAAAGTCAGTGATTTTGCTGCTCAAGTGAGCATTGTTGCAGTACTCCCCCCCCAAGTAGGTGGTGGAAATTCCACATTACTATGGTGGGGAGAATTATATATTCGTTGGACAACCGCTGTTGCCTTCCCCCACACATTGGTATTCACTTTCCTCTTCAAGGGCAGTGCTTTTGAAGAATGTGCTGAGTTTTTGGATAAAATGCCTTTTGTAGGCCTCTTAGCATTGTTTTTGGATCTGATTTTCACTGTACAGTTGTTTGTGGCTTGACCCCCCCCCCCCGCCGCCAGGTGACCTTTGCAAAAGAGACCCCCTTTGTCTCAGATGTGTGTCATCTGTTGACATAATGGCACTAAAATCATAAATACTAATTTTAACCTAACATTCACTTTTAGATAGTGTAGCGCTTTGAGCGTTGGGCGGTAATTATTCCCACGTTTATAAAGACCGCATGCTTTAAAATTAAACAATATTAGACAGTGTCTGCGTAATCATTATAGTCGAGTACTACCCGGAATGGAGCTGTGGTTTAGTAGTTCTCTGAGCTATGAACCCAGCCACCTGAGTTTTTGACTCCAGGAAATGATAGGTTTCCGGCGTGCACTGTTCCTCTGATGTGATGGGGTTTTTCCGAGTCATTTACAGGGTTGGTTTCAAGCAGGAAAGGTCTACGTCAGTGGCGAATTACATCCGAACTCATCCTGAAGCTATCCTGTCACCAACCCAAAATGACCAGCGTACTGAATTATCACGGGACCGTTTTGTGCCAGTATCAAAGCACGAAAAATAAGAATAGGTTGTACTCTTTTCGACAATAAAACAGGTTATTGGTTCTTTCGGTAAAGTCACGTAGAAGGGAAATAAAAAAATAAAACATAATGAAATTAAATAAATATTTTCTAAAATTAAACATTAAAAAAATATATTTTATGTTTTATTTTTATTATTTCCCAGTCTACGTGACTTTACCGAAAGAACCAAGAAGATGAATCCCTGCAGTCACGAATGCTTTTTGCAAGGAATCAAGTCTGCATTAACCACACGTACTTGTGGTGAACATGCAAACAAACATGTTCTCATAATATATGCATTGTCTTTTAAACGGATTGGCCTACACAAGACAGCTTTCTTTAATGCAGACTTGATTCCTTGAAAACGGTATTTAGTTGGTGTTTGAACATCCTAACAGCTGTTTTGTTTCCAAAAAGGGTAAATCCTATTCTTAATTTTCGTACTGAATTACGGCCTAATCCTAACCCTATGAGCAACATGGCACTGTCGAGGCAGGTAAACCTCCAAGCACAGTTCACAAAATCAATTGTTCAATCCTGGCCGCGTATTTAAATAAAAGATAAATGCCGTCCTGTAGAAATGCGTTGTCCCCCACCCCGAATGAGGGTTCATGACCCCCCACGATGTTGCATTGGTAGCCCATTAAATCCAGAACTGTTAACTGCGGGGAATTGGTGTCAATCTTTTATCTGGAGAGCAATATTCCTATGGTAATGTGCTAATCTCACCGCTTACAAATGTGTTTACATTCAGAAGGGTACATTAAACTAACCCAGACCTATCTTACGAACGCGTGCATTACAAAACGCTTTTCAACAGACCTGTTAATTCACGTGGTGCGTTTATTTACGTGTGGAACTCGAGTGATGAATCAGCGGCAAAACGATTTGCATATTGTCTCAGTTTACTTTGGCTCATTTTTAACTGGGCAAAGTCCTTCGCAACAACTTTACATCAGTTTGCCTCCGATTAGATCATCTTTATTAAATCTTGGTCGAAAAGCATGAAAAAGCCTACCACCAAACTACGATTAAGACCTTTTTTGCAGTCCCAAACGTACAAAAATTAAGGTAATGATGTTTTGTATTTACCCCAAGAAAGTTTCGGCTTCAAGACGTTCTCGGGCGAGTCCCAAATTGAGACCAATAAATGTTGCCAACGAGTAATTCTTCATCATTGGACGAGGCCAGATTATCCAGAAACCCCAGCCACGCATACAAGGCGATGGCACAGAAAAGCACGGCACAGATGGATTCAACAATACCACTACTGTACTTCCAGCTCGCTGCCCAGTTTTGGAATTTAACAAATATTTACGTGATCCAACTTCTCCCCTCCCCCCCTACTGGGTTCACATGTGCACACCACCACTCGAGTAGTGTAAACCCCTACGAGAGAAAATCTACGATTAACAAGTCGAGTAAAGTGCATTACATAAAGCGGGACCACAGCGACAGAAAAATGCTCAAGCCGAATATTTTCTCACCCCACTGGTTTGGGGTGAGGTGGGGGAAGAGGGGGTCTCCAGTCACGGGCCTCTCAAGAGAGCTGCTTAGATTCCACGTTGGCCAAGTGGTCTTGGACGTAGCCACACTAAACCAAAACGACCTGCCAAGTATTGTACCCATTTCCATCGTCGCTCCTGTCAGTACTGTATAAAACAGATTTAAAAATAACTCCCATTTATTTGAACCAGTTCGCCGGGTAAGTTGAACCGGATAATTCTGGATTACAATTCCAGGGTGCTAACCAATAACCAGCCACGGTGAAATCACAACAGGTGACCAAGTGAACAGCCTTCAAAGGTTCCCACACATACCAAACCACGCCAACAGGGGGCAGCAACAGACCGCACACATGGCCTTAAAAAAAACAGTTTTCTTTAATGTTTAAGAGAAAACGTAACGTACAGTGGCTCATAATTTAAAAGTTATTACTTTACAAAACGACGAATATTCGTTGTACATTGTGCAGGGCGCGCAGCAGGCAAAATGTACAAGTGTTTTAAGTGGTCTTGCAAAATTGAAGCACAGAAAAAAAATGTCCAACCTTTGTAATGTACGCATTTCAGGTCAGCCGACGCGGCAGATTTAATTTAACATCTTCAAAATACAATTGGGAGGCCATTTCTTTAAAAAAAAAAAAACACGTTTCAACAAAGGCTTCCACTCAAAATCAAATGCAATACATCGAACCAAAAAAAAATGTACACAACCTTGAAAAAAATGAACGGATTAAATAAAAAACGTGCATCTCCTTTACACATTTTCGTCTAAACGTTTGAAAAGCAAAAGATCAATGCTGTCGAAGTTTGCGTTTTCTTGAAAGGAAAAAAACACCACATGCGATGGAGTTGTTGTTGTTGTCGTTAACGAATTAAAACCGCTTGGAATCATAAAAATTCGTGCGTGGCTTACGCATGGGGATGGGGTGTGGGCGCTGTCGCCAATAAATATGGGGCTTCTCACTTGCTCCTGATGAAAGGTCAAAAAGACCTCTGAACAAAAGCTACAAAAATCTTCAGTCGGGAGGGAAGGGGGGGGTGTGTGAATTAATCAGCACACGCGTACATGTTTTGCAAGTTCTCACACCCTCAAAAATAGAGGGCGAACGTCAGAAAAGGATTCGTTTTTTGCCGTCAATTAACAGTTATTCAACTTGCAACAGGATGCCCCCCCATACCCCCCACCACCATCCCACAGGCAATATTGTTGTTGTTGATGCGAGCACAAGGAGGACGTCACTCTCAAGGGGGGTGCCAAGACGCGGCCTCAAAACTCCAAAAATAAAATCGCACTGGACGCGTTTCAATTTACAAGTCTTGCGAAAAAACACACAAATGAATTGGTTTACTTTTATTACTTTTTAATTATTTACTTTTTTGCACAAAGTCCTTGAAGTATAATATATTTGTATGTATAGGTGGATGGAAGGGGAGGGGGGCTATGTATAATGAACTGGGGGGGGGGGGGGGAGAAATCGGTGGGTTGTGGATGCAGACAGATGACGAAGATCAAGTCCTGGCAACGGCGCCAAAAGTCGAAATAAAAAAAAGCCCCGCACAGAAGAAAAAAAAATAACTCTTCATCAGTGGGCATACACTCCGGACAGAAAGTCAACCTCATCTTGACCCAACCACAACTCCGGCAACTCTTGCACACGGTCCAGACCCAGCTCCAACACGAGCGACATCAGAAGCTCCTCGTCCAAGGCATCCGCATTTGGCATCGTCGCTGCGTGCGCTGCCGCCGCCGCCGCGGCCGCCACCACTCCCGGGAAAGAGGCTCCCATGTGGCCCATCATGACGCCCCCCACGCCGCCCACGCCGCCACCGCCGTGCATGGCCACGCTGTGCCCGTAGTAGCCGTGAGCTCCCACCAGCATGTGACCCGACGCAGCGTAATGCTGCGCGGCGTGCGAGAGGTGGTGACCGCCGCTCGGCAAGTGGTGCAGTTTGTGGGTATGCATCGCGGCCTGCTGCTGCTGCTGTTGCTGCTGCTGCTGATGGTGCTGCTGCAATGCATGCTGTGCGGCAGATGGTGGCGCTTGCTGGTGATGTTGCTGCTGCTGTTGCTGCTGCTGTTGTTGTAGCTGCTGCTGTTGCTGCTGCTGGTGGTGCGCGCTTAGAAAGTGTCCCGGGTGCATGCCACCGTGAGCCGCAGCCATGGCCACGTTTCCGGCACCACCACCACCTCCGCCCACCATGGTGTGGCCGGGTCGAACTCCCAGCTGGTGGGGCTTGCCCACCCGGCCCATGGCTCCCGGGTGGCCGCTCTGCTGGTACTGCATGCCCGGCGCGTACTGGCGGTAGGGGTAGACCGGGCCAGCCGAAGATCCCGGCAGCATCTGGTGGCTGCTGGCGGACATTATCATCGGCTCGGCCATGTCGCTGATGAGAGGCGGCGAGGATTCGAGGTCGGGAAGAGAAAAGGAGAAGAGGGGAGAGAGGGTTTAGTTAGCAGATGCCGAGGATGATGATGAAGTGTTGTCTCAAACCAACAAAAGCCCGCTGTGATTATTGCTAATACTCGTGTACTCTCTAGACGTTTGGCACATCAGGCTACAATGCAACCAAGAGACATCTGCATAACCACACCAACCAATTCCTCGACTGCTGATAGTGTAGTCCAGCGTTTCGACTAATCAGCACGAGGTTTATCATCATCAGCAAACGATTGATCCACCGCTGGATGAAGATCTCCCGCCATCCCCCACCCCCATCCCAAAGCCACCACCACCATCCTAACAATGCCGCCGAATCATTCCACCTTGCAACACGCAGCGAACTCATCGCTCCATCATCCTCCCCTTTAGACCCACTCTCAATCCGATGCCGCATTCCGGTCACCAATTTCCGATATCTACAACCGCGGCAGTAGTTTTTTTTTTTTTAATTAAAAAACGCGTCCGAGTATTTTATGCAAGAACGCTGCTTGCCCCGGTCCACCCAAGTCTCTAAATGTTTCACGCGAGGTTTTGCAATCATCTCACGGCGTAAATCCAGCCCTGGCCTCCCCCCCCCCCCACTCATCGTCCACGTGTTTCACGAACGCGAGCGTGGAACGGCGGTCGCCAAATCGACAGCAGCAGTCCCACGGCACGGCGGCTTGCGTACGGACACACGGATCGGTACAGCTCACAGATAATAGCAGACCACCTCCTCCACCCCTCCGTGGTCAATTGTGATTTATTTGCAAAATTGCACGTTGTAGATTATTGTAGCTATCAACCCCCACAACGGTTACGGATCTAGGAGGACAAAAAAACGTTTAATTTGCCATCAGCTGCTGGACAAAATCGCCCTGTCGCTACATGGTGGCGTTGCAACTCGCTCGACCCCTAAACCACCACAAACATCATCCACAAGCAAGCACCCATCCGCTCCGATTCTTTGGTGGTGGTGGGGTAAGAGATTGGTGGGTCAACCAAACGCAGACTGCCGAGTTAAAACGCGTAGGGGGCTTTCGCGACCAATATCCACACACGTTTTTTTTGCGTTAGGATCTGTATTATAGCAAACTGTTAACTCGGCCACTCGACACACACAGCAACTGGCTGCATCATCCCAGGAGCAACAGAACCACCACCACCAAACCACCACCATTCGTGCCCGCAGCAAGACAACTCCAACCTCAACAACAGTCAACCCCGCAAGGCACCATTGTTCGCTTGTAAAGTGCCATCCCATCATCATCATCATCCTCCTCCTCCTCACCCACCCACTTCTCCCACCACAAGCACCCATGGGGACACAGTTAGGTGGCCCAGTAAAAGCAATGGGGCCCCCCCCCAAGACAAACACACACAACAAGAGAAAGAAGACTCACCTCTTGAATGCGCCGTAGCCTTCCAAATCCGCGGACGTTGGAGCGCTTCGCGCGGTCGTTTTTGCTCGCGGTTTCACCGGCCGCGTCCTACAACTCTTGGGGGTGGTGGGTAGGGGGGGGGGGGTTGCCCCGCTTATCGCCTTCGTCGATGAGATCCCTCCGCAGAGACACAAAAGGCCGCTTACAAACCACAACCAACACCACCACCACCACAGCAGCCGCCGTGCACCACGCTACTCCACAATGAAAACAACCGCGTCCCGACTTAGTGGCTCCGCGCCTCTCCCCTTTATATACCCGAGGCGGAGGGGCGGAGGGAGGGGTGGGAAGCAAAACCCGGCTAGCGGCACCCGGCGGAACGGATCGCGCTAGAACGGCGGTGCCGGGCGAGGCGACGCCGAAGTCGCTAGTTTCTCGCCGTCGTTTCAATCCGCCGCGCTCACCGCCGCCGCGTCGTTACGTCTCCTGCGAATGGCGCGGGTTTCGTTCGTTAAAAATGATCGCCCGCGTGAAAAGGCGTCGCTTTGCGATCCGCACCAGCGACTCCGGTCCGCTCTTTGCGGATTACCGCGACGCGAACGCGGGAGTTGTGGGGGAGGGGGAGCGCGCGAGCGGGGTGGGTGAGACGTGCGGCCAATGGGCGACGAGCTCGTGCCCCACGTGACCGCGAGTTGGGATGTTGCTGGGCTGAGCGGGAGGTGGTCGCGCAAGCATGCACCGACACTAATCGGTTTTTTTTTTGTCAATGCACGCGACACGCGCATGTTGACTCTACCATGCACCAACTTTGCCAATGAACACTCCACAATGCCTTATGGTGGTGTTGTTGTTGTTATGCAACTACAGCATGTGCATTGCCATCCACGTCTTGTCATTCGAGATACACGGTCGGGGAGAGAGGAGGGGTGGGTTAAATAGAGGGCCATCACATGATTACACAAGTCCATTAATTGGTTTCACCGTTTGCACGCGTGCAATGTACAGTAACTGTTATGCTTGCGTATTTCCTGTTGTGTACATTGTGTATGATGTACATTGTGGATGATGTACACACACACACGTTGTTGTGTCTGGCGCCAGGTCTGCCTTTTGAACGTGGAAATACCTTCCTCAAGGTTATTTTCAAATGTCATCTATTGCACACACGTGCATCTTCAAAAGGTCCAGGTGCAGACTCTGCAATTGCTTGATCATGCCATGCTGGCAGAAGGGCGACTCTTCCAAATGTTGGTAGAGGTGGAAGTTCCCACACTTTACCCCACCATAGACGCCCTGCCCACCGATGGACTCACTGTGGTGGTGGTGGTGTGCCCATTCATACTGCCGAGTGGACAGACGCAGGAATTTGAAGAAACTTGCCAATTTTAGTTGACCCGGACAAGTAGATTGCAGAAAAACGACCATTTACACCACTGTAGCATCACAGTGTCTGTGTGTGTGTCTACTATATATAACAGAACATGCCCCAACAGGCTGTGGGGGGAGATCTTTGTCTTTGTTATATCCATGTAATTTGGGAGGGGAAAATTAACTCATTGTACTTTGGTGAGGCTATCCAAAATCTTGGAAGGCATTCAAAAGTCATCAAATGTTGATGAGTCATTGCACCTCAGTTGAGTTCATCTCTACTCGATCTGACAGCACCCACCACCATACGACCCCACCTTGGCCCACATAACTCGTCCAGTGTATTCGATATCGTTATTACCTCTTGGTAGTACATATTTTACCTTTTGTGCAATTTAACTGAAGCACCAATTGTTTATTTTATGGACATATTTACTGTACTGTGTGACCCCCCCCCCCCCAATTTTTTTCCTTTCCACATTAATTTCTGTTTTACATAAACCTTAATTATGTAGAAATAAAAAAAGTTTTAAATAATTAAATGGGGGGGGGGGGGTCACAGGACATCTGGACCACCCTGTACACATTACTAGAAGCATCATCACATAAGCAGCTATGATTATCCACTGCTGGATGAAAGTAATCGCCACCCGATGATGCTTGCTTATGTTGCAGTCGAAACGTCGTGAGATTTTGAGTTTGTTTTATAATTTTATTATTTTATTATTTCCCTTCTACGTGACTTTACCGAAAGAACCAAGAATATAGCACGCGTACTGATAAGTAATCACATTTGCTGTGAATAATGTATTTGGTGATATTTCATCATCATCATCATTTTATGCGCTGTGAAGATGGAGCCATTGCCCGAAATGTCGTCTGTTATCTATATTTTCGCCTTTTTTAAGGCAGTGTTATTGATGCACGTGTTGAGTTGTTGATTGCTTCATCACCACCGCAACCTGAATTGTCACAAAACAAGATGCAGTGCCATGCACGTAGCGTTTCAACAGACTCGGGTGGTGGTGGTGATGTAGTTATAACAACTTCAAATGCACACACGTTTTATGTTTTTTTTTACTTCTAGGAATGCATGCAGTCATCCTCAGATTGGTATGACTCTTGATGTCCTCACCGGCCCCATAACGCAACCCCTTGTTATTAAAACAGGCGGGTTGGCACTCTGGGATTTGAGTCGGTGGGTGGGTTTTTTTTAGCAGTTCCCAAATCAGCGATGAGCTCATTAAATATCACAGAGGCATGCGTTTACGCTAATTAAAGAATCGGAGAGAGAGGGAGGGAGGGAGAAACAAACGTACAGTCTCTAAGCTTTAACAAAGACAGACAGACACCCAGACGCACCACACACGCCTCGTGTATAAGCTGAGATTATTGTGCGCTGCGGTTGTTAATGATTAAGTTGCTCTGTGTGGTTGCTGTCGTACGGTTGCAATGGTTATGGCAACGTTTCACTTTGCATATATCCAGAGGTCGCCGGTTCCAACATCCCGAGGTGGCATTTTAAACTATTTCTGGCCATTCCAGCGACATCAGAAGTGGGTACACCAAACAGGCGATGGGTTAGCCATGCGATCTTTACAGGAATCGATCCGTGTTTACTCCACCAACGGGATCCGTGAGATCTTGGGATCGCTTTCTACTCAGTACTCCCGAGGTCAAGGCTCTGTTCCTGCAGGGGCTGATCAGAATAGTTTGAGATATTTAAATGCCGTCCTAAACTGGCCTTTAGCCCCCAGCTCTGGCCGTTTACCATGCAGGTTCTGTTTATTTCCTGCATTCCATACACAGCGCTCATTGCATTGGTTGGATCTACGGATGAAATGCGCATTTACAAATGTAAATTATTATTATTATGGTCGCGTTTGGTGGGGTAAAGTGTGGGTACTATCACCGCTTCCAAGACATGTGGTTCAGCGTGGAAGAGTAGGCCAAAAACACCCTCTGTGTGAGATCTCTAGAGCTCCTTCCAAATGGAAGCCCTTCCAACAGCAGGCACGTGAAACGAGAGACACTGTCGAGATGAAACTTTATAATGTGCGTAAGTAACAATGCCAACCGAGCAGCGAAATGAGTCTTAGAGGACGTCCGCCGGAGGAGATGGAGCGGTGAAATCCGCGAGAGCGCGTCGGTGCTAGAGGAATTATTATATCGCAGAACTGTGAGAAACGGAAAATGTTAATGGGGGCATTCAGCCAGCAGTGGATAGACAATGGAAAATGATTCTGACGATGAGATTTGGCAATCGCGAGAGATACTAAGAGGTAATTACGAATATTATATAGTATTCCTAAGGTGACGTTGAGAGTCGGTCAGAGCCAGGGAGTAATTGCAGCCGTGTCCTATCCAGGTCTCACACGGCACACCACATCCAGTATAGCGCTCGCTATGGCTACGAGTCGCACACCTGAGTAAGTTGATGATGATGAAATGCAAACGCATCTCAATAGAATGTCGAAAAATATGGGAGACAAGAGATAGAGGACATAACCAGTTGAGATGAAAACAAAATCAACAGTGCCAAATGTGGCTATACAATACAATACAGTGCACGACTTGGTTATTGAATACAATGAACACAAAAGAGGTGGAGCAAAGCGGTGGTGTCGCTGCGGTTAGCACATTCCCCTGGCCAAGGCTATAACATCAGTGGCGAGTTTTATCTGGACAGTCGCCCCTTGAACAACGCGGACTGGGCAGGCAGCGTGCTGCAGATTGGCAAAACTAAAACAAAAAACACGGAGGGGGAGGGCTTTCATCCGGCAGTGGATTGATACAGGGCTGTAGATCATTTCGCTCTGCATTGATGAAGGGCAAAAGCAGCCCTATGCAACACTGGATAAAGGAGGTTACTTGCTCCTGTTCAACTCTAGAGAGATTGTGTTTCAGTTGTTTACTGTGGCGGTGGGTTGTGTATCACAACCCGCGCTGAATAAATCTGGCCAAACTGCCACCTCCATTCATTGAGAGATGTAACGTCTGACATTGCTCACTGTTATAGGAAGAGTTGATACAATAATGTACATACTCTTTGGGTTTTTTTCGGTAAAGTCACGTAGGTAGGTAAAACAATTAATAGAATAAAATAAATGGAAACGACTAAATTAAATCACGACGTTTCGGAGGCAACACAAGCTTCCTTCATCAGGTGTAAAAAAAGGCACAGCAAAATAACTGTAGCGATAGTTATTATACATTTTCTCTCGCTACAGTTATTTTGCTGTACCTTTTTACACCTGATGAAGGAAGCTTGTGTTGCCTCCGAAACGTCGTGATTTAATTTAGTTGTTTTCATTTATTTTATTTTATTGATTTTTTACCTACGTGACTTTACCGAAAAAACCAAAGAGTAAGAATCCTTGCAGTCACGAAAGCTTCAAATCTAGAACAATAATGTACAGCTTACAAAAAAAAACCCATCACGTTAAAGTAGCCGGGCATCTGCGCTTAATATGGCTAAATTCAAGCTCTGAGAATTAGATATCGGTTTGACCTGTCATGCGACGGATATCGCTCTCATATAGCAAAGCGGGTGGGCTCTAAGTGTTTTTCTTCACTGTGTGGACTTGAGGTCACTTAAGGGGATCTCAAACGTAGGTCTATTGATGTCTTGTTTTCGGGGACCCGTTCCGCTAGCAGGAAGCTTCGCTACTGCACGTTGAGATAACCAACATGATGCCGAAAGCACAATCTAGAGTTATAATTCTGGAGAAAAAAACAAATATAAATTTTAAAAAATGTACAGCCCTTCGTCGGCTATGGAGATGATGTGACCATACTTCGTTTGTCGTGCTGCTTGTTGCTGGCTGCGTAGAAGTTTCTGGGCCTTTAGACCTGCGTTCCACAACCTTAATTTAAATATAAATATATATTCAGTACCTCAATCCGTGGGGCGGAGGGGCGGCGGACATTACACAGACAATGCGAAACACACTTTAAACAAATGTTAAATGCCAAACAAAGCTTTTATCATGCATTCTCTAACAGAGGTGGTGGAGGCTTGGGGGATGCCTTCATCCAGCAGTGGATTGACCATGGCTCTATCTCTCAAATGATCTCACCCCTCCCCACCACTGTGTGTATACGAGCTCAGTCTTGCAGCGGTCATCGCTTTATTCTAGATTTGAAGCTTTCGTGACTGCAAGAATTCATACTCTTAGGTTTTTTTTCGGTAAAGTCACGTAGGTAAAAATTAAAAATAAATGATACAAATTATAATAGAAATAAAATAAATCACGACGTTTCGGAGGCAACACAAGTCTCCGTCATCAGGTGGGACCGTCACAGCTGAATTTTATTTTATTAATACAGTGAATTCAGCTCTGACGGTCACACCTGATGACGGAGACTTGTGTTGCCTCAGAAACGTCATGATTTAATATTTTATTTCTATTATTAGTAATACATTTATTATTATTTATTTTTTATTATTCACGTTTAGGTTTATTTCTATAATTTTGTAGTATTTTTAGTATTCATTTATTATTTATTTGTTTTTACCTACGTGACTTTACCGAAAAAAACCTCAGAGTATGGTCATCGCTTAATTGGAACACTTTTTTTGCATTTTGTGCGGAGCTTGAGGATGCATTCACACTTTCGATAGGCGAGGGCCGCTTCTCGAGTGGCTGCAGGAGAGCGAATGCTGATTTCACTCAACTGAAGCGGACACTCGTTTTTTGTTATGTTCATGAGCGCGTTTAGCCCGAAGGTTTGAATCAAAACCAAAGCCACTTGCGTTTTAAACATTGCACCCATTTCGTTGATTTTTTTTATCTCGTAAGTATCTATTTTTCACGAGATGCAGGCCACTGGATGTGGCATGCCGGGTGCACACACACGGGGGGCTTGCCTTTACAACACGGGGCGACTCTCATCTTTGTTGGCATGTGGCTACGAAACCGCACAATGAAAACGAGTTGAGTGGTTTAGAAACCTGTTTCACCACACGGGGGTGGGTGCTGTGGTCGGGCAGGAGGAGGCAGTGGTCCTTCTCACCTTTACTGCAGACATGCACCCACCTTTGGTTCCTATGATCACTGTTACATTGTTTTTATCGCTTTATTGTGATCTCGAAAACGTTTTGGTGTAGCCATGTTTGTTTGTTGTAGTGCTAGGTTAGACTGATAAATTTAATATAAATTGTCTTATGGTTGTTATTGTTTGACTTGCATGCCACTGGGATTTTTGCACACAGCATTGATATACGGTGCTTTTTCTGGAAGACTTTGCTGTTTTTTCCTGGATTTTTCTGTTTGCGCGTAGTCATTTTTAGATGTTCTTTGTTCATGTTTTTGTTTGTTGCGGTTGCACCCGATTCAAGAGCAGAATGGCTCACAGCGCTGTACCTAATAAATAAACTGAAGAACAATGGCAAATGTTAATCGATGAATAGGTTTGATGAAACAATTTAAGTTGTACTTTCGTGTCCGTGTTTGATTTGAGTCTCGACGGCTTACCTTCTAAAACAATCTGGCCGTGCCTCGCACCCCCAGAAAGGGCATCACCCACCCCGGGGTGCGTGCGTGCAGTCCAGGTGAAGAATCACTTTTGTAAACGATTAACAAATACATTAGACAAGTCCAATTACAGTAGTCCAATTGCACCCCCCCCCCACCCCCCACATTGGCTGATGGGGTTTGCTTGGAAAGGATGTAACGAGTTCTTTAAATCTGTGATATCCGATTAAGTAATCGATGCCTACACTATGGGAACCTCATTTGCCAGTAAAAATATGATAATTGTTTTTTTGGTTTTTTTTTACCCTTCTATCTGGCAACAAAACTGACACCTTTTTACAAGGAGTCATGTTTGCATAGACCACAATACCTGCAGTCATAATGCAAACAAAAAAAACATAACTCTGATGTGCACTGTCGATGCCTGTCGATTATCCGGTTAATTTGCTCGAACTAAGATCGGATGGAAGTCGGTAGAAAAAAAACACAAGTAGGGCATCCGCGCTCAATCGGGTTGATTGTGATCTGTGAAAAAATAAAAGATTCATAGCTCATCGGATTCCTCCAGTATGAAGCAAATATTCTGATCTTGTTTGGCGAGGCGATAACTCCAGGAGGCCAGCGATGAATCTCATTTGCATTCAGTGGAGATGTCCCGGGTCACCGCCGTGACAAAAGCAGACACACAACGAAATAATGTACGCACTGTATCGCCGTAGCAATGAAGCAAAATATAAATCGGTGACAAAACAACTGCGTCACACAAGAACGTCGATGAATACCGCAGACGACGACACCGTACGACGAATACAATATTCAACTCTAAACACATTTTTTTTTATCTCCCAATGAAAGTTGCTTCGGAGAAAATATTTTATTATTTCGATTTAAAGCTTTCGTGACTGCAGGGATTCATCTGCTTGGTTCTTTCGGTAAAGTCACGTAGAATGGACATAATAAAATAAGAAAAATAAAACATAATAAAATAATTATACTTTATTATTATTATTTTGTTGTCATTGTTCAATTCAAAGCGATACAAATATTGAGCATGGCATTAACACGCGTGGCTTATTTTCTCATTTACAGTACAATGTTATTGGGGGGGGCCCGCTACCCGGGGTTATATATTTTCCGGAGTTCAGCCCCGGGCAGCTTGCGGTTGAAAGAACCCCCAGACCGACCGGCTGGATGTCTGGGCAGACAGCCAGCGCAGAGGACGTGTTTATACAAATACTGGCGAGATCCAGTGTTCACCACACACACACACCACCACCAACAACAACCACAATCCCTCCCTCCCTCGCTCCTCCCCAATCTCTCGTTTTTCGTTCTCCAGCCACTCATTCCCTTAACCCCGTCCCATCATTCTCTACATCCACGTCACACACACACACAAATATACTCACACACACTGTTTAAACACACACTTACATATACTCACACACAGTTTACACAGACACACACAAAGATCCCCCGTATTGCCTTAACAGACTTTAGGAGCACACAAACATATACTCACACACAAATATACTCACTCACACACACACAAATATACTCACACACACACACTGTTTACAAACACACATACACTCACACACACACTGTTTACACACACACATAAATATACTTACACGTACACACTGTTTACACACACACACACACAAATATACTCACACGTACACAGACACGTACACACACAGACACGTACACACAGACACATGCACACAGACACATGCACACAGACACATGCACACAGACACGTACACACACACAGACACGTACACACACAGACACGTACACACACAGACACATGCACACAGACACGTACACACACACATACACACTGTTTACACACACACACAAATATACTCACACGTGCACAGACACGTACACACACAGACACGTACACACACAGACACGTACACAAACAGACACATGCACACAGACACATGCACACAGACACAACAAAGATCCCCCGTATAGCCTGAACAGACTGTAGGGGCAAGTGCTGTTAGCGAGCACCTATGAAGGCCGGAACGGTACACGAGGGGGTGGGTGGCCAGCACCACGCCCGACCGCCTTTGTCTCCCTAGTGGCGATGTTTACACACCGCACCAGGTACTCATTTAAGGCTGAGTCGACCTAGGGGAGGCCCAGGACCGGTTCAGATAATCGTCACTGGTGTTAGCCGTGAGCGGGAATCGAACCCGGGTCGCCAGGTTCATAGCGCAGCGCGCTAACCGCTACACCACCGCTCCCCAGACACGTACACACACACACAGACACGTACACACAGACACACACACACGTGCACACTGCACAAACACACGCGCGTGCACACACACAGACATATGCACAAAGACACATGCGCACACACACACACGTGCACACACACGCGCGTGCACACAGACACACACACACGTGCACACACAGACACGTGCACACTGCACACACACGCGCGTGCACACACTGGTTGTGTGTGCACGCGCGCACGTGCACACACACAGACACGTACACACAGACACACACACACACGTGCACACTGCACACACACGCGCGTGCACACACAGACACGTACACACACACAGACACACACGTGCACACTGCACACACACGCGCGTGCACACACTGGTTGTGTGTGCACGCGCGCACGTGCACAACAGGCGCAGTGACGTGACACGTGACACGCTACCCCTTCCTCGTGGTCAATTCGTCGCCATATGGTGCGAAATGTAAACATTAGCAGTGGGGAGACAAAGGCGGCCCGGGCGTCGTTATGGCCTTCATAGGTGCATGCTAACAGCACTTGCCCCAACATGCCGTGCAGGCTACGCGGGGTATATTTGTCTTTTTTTTTTACGATGCAAAAAAAAACAATCAAAGATATGCACCGGCAAAAATGATCAAAGTTGATAGTGATAATAGCAATAATCTACAGCACTTTCTCAATCCACTGCTGGATGAAGGTCGTGGCGGTCCTTTGCCCATGTTTCATCACGCTTATGAACCGGTGCAAGCTGCTCTACCGCATCATCGCGATCTGCTGATGTGAGATCGTCTGGTCAGAGAAGTTACTATAAGTCAGTCGGGGTTCAAGGTGCAGTCAACTCGCAGTTTGCACGTGCAGTGATGAATACAATACAGTCCTCTGCTACATAGGTGTATGTGCAGTGCTGCATTAAGAAGAGCCATATTCCCAAAACGTCGGCCATCTATATAAAAATGCGTGTTTATGTGTGTGTGTGTGTACTGCAGCGTTAATGATTAATATGGCGAATTACGTTTGAGTGTGAGTTATACAGTGGATACGGGTCGGTAACCTTGCATCAGGTGACAAAGAGTTCTCCTGCCAACGCGACATTGTCGGTGCAGCTCGTAGCACGCAACACACACACACACGAAGGCTCTCGGATGGTCCGATGTTTACATTTTTGTTTGTTACAATTGCGACGTTGCGTTTTGTGAGCGTCATGATGAATCGATACACTCGGAGGCAATTCACCGACATCATCAAATATCGTGAAACAAAATAATTCCTGCAATTCTTGATTTTAATAAAATGACTTCGCATTAGACGTCGGTTTGAAACTGATCTTGCACTGTATATCATGGATACATGGGTAGTTGTAGCAGTATGTTTTTCAACAGTTGAATGAGTCAGTGGAATTGAGTCATCATTTCAATGGGAATGTACCCAAGATTGATTATTTATGCACAATTACAAATGTCTCTTTTTTTCCAGAATCTAACAAACAAAAAAGCATGTGTGATGCAGCGTTGGCAGTGGTGCACAAAGCACACACAACACAAACGCCACTCACCTGTCAATAACATCACAATAGGCAACGTTTGGAGTAATGGCACGTCTATCATAGAGAAATCATATTTGACATTGTTACCAATGAGTTTTGCGGAATTTCATCGACAGCGTGATTGATGAATGTGGTGGATGAGAGGTAAACCTTTTGCTAAATCCTCTTGCCCACGTGGTTGGGTGACCTCAACATTGCCCATGACTCTATTCTGTTCCCAATTATCCTCCTCAACAATATAAACAATATTTTAATACACGGATTACACGGAACAGAGCCATTATTTGTGAAGCCCTTCATTCAGCAGTGGATTGATCATGGCAGATGATGATCTTGATGACATGGGATAGTGGATAGCGATAAGTTTGGAAGGTCTTCATCCAGAAGTGGATAAAGCATGGATGATTATGAATTCAAAATGAACTTTCATGAGAAAAAGCACGGCGCGAAAATCAGTTTGGCACAGGTCTTACTGAACTCATACTCGCTTGACTAACTCCAGCTCACTCCATTGCTTCGTCGCTGTACTCAATTTAGAAAAATATTTATCACAATAGAAATCGTTTGCCAACGCAGTAGTGTATCGTCAGCGCCAGAGTGCCACTAGGGGGCTTGGGACGCTGAAGCCCTGGGCCTCTGATTGTTACAGACCCCCCCCCTCCCAAAAAACTAATTATATAGAGTGCTTTATAACGTGTGAAACACAATACTGGTGGAGCAAGATGACAAACCGTCTTGGTAATTTGGTAATCAAAAGCCGTTGCAGCACAACTTGTGTGCCGACATTAAAATCGGTTTTATTCGTTTTAACTCTTTTTTTGTCTAATATTGTTGATACCCAAGGTGAATCTTACAAAATGGCACTTTCCTGGTGTGGCTTGACTTCTTACGACGGTGAAACAAAATAAACTTGACTTGATTACACATTTGTGCGTTACATGTTTGAAAAAAAATTGTAAGGGAAATAAACCCCAAGATTTAATCAAGTCAAGTATTTTTTCAAAAATCGTTTAACCAGCTGAGAACTCAAGAGATGTGGAGATAGTCTCATTTGTAAGACTGACCCTGGGGGCACTTGAAGTGCAGATGTAACTCGTGAAATCGTGTGGCTTCTGCACAACAACCGTTCAATGTCTTTCTCAGGAGAAGCAAACCACGTGAACCATCTCCCGAGATGCCCTGCAGCACCACAATGCTATACTCCTCAAGATGTGTCGATGCCCAACACCAGAAGTAGTGGCCTGTGTTGATTGTTGGGGAAATACTCCCGAATATGTTGGACAGAAGACACGAAGGGAAGAATAAGGACGCAAATAGAAATCGGCGGAAAAACAACTGCGTCTTTATGAGAAATCAAAAATATTGCACCAACGTAAATCGGTGTAAAGTCGGTGATATTTAGACTGCAGTACTTGTACCGTACAATCGAAAATTACGCAACAAAAACACTTTGGACAGATATCGGCTGACTATTATACTCTTGTGTAAACAGACAAGGATGCGTGCAAAGTAAATTGAATAACAATGAATGACGTGTTTGGCATCGTGCACGGACGCTGGTGAAACATTAAAGGGAAGGAACCGATTGACACAAAGTGAGGCCCCCACGAAACTAGACTGCTCAGGGGCCTCCCGTCAAAACTTAACCCAGGCTTGTGTCTCCTCCAGTGTGGTGGCACGTGTCGCACTGTATAAGGAAGATGCATGACTTTCTCACTTCCCCTTCGTGCTTTGAACGTCGCCAAACCAAAAAAAACCTCTCATAACGTGTACCATGTGTCAGCCGAGACCATCAGTGCTGTGCAGACGCGTTGTTGAATTGTTTCCATTGGAGTTATATTTCAAGAAAGAGTAGCAATTAACTGTGTCCTCCTTCTGTACCAGTGAAAGGTATTCTCCATCGATCCTCATGTATACCTCGCCTGGTATACAGGAGGATCGTGAGATCGATCCTGACCCCGACGCCTGTATATTTAGAGTCCGTGGGTTGTCCTCGTGGTCGCGTGGATTTTTCTAGAATCAGCATCACGCGTTTAGAGTATTCGGCTACTCTACATTTCCATGTGATAAGCCACTTCGTTGAGCTATCATTTGTGGTGGCCAGGTCGCTTCTGAAAACAAACTATGATGCTCAGTGAGCCTTACCTGGTAAAATAAAACAAGTTCACTTTTATCTTCTTGGTTCTTTCGGTAAAGTCACGTAGAAGGGAAATAATAAAGTAATAAAAATAAAACATAATAAAATAATTCTCACGACGTTTCGGCCACAACGCAAGAAGCCGTCCTCAGGTGAAGAACAGGTCTGTCGGAAAGACAACGGCTGCTTGCGTTGTGGCCGAAACGTGGTGAGAATTGTATTTTTTTTTTTATTTCCCTTCTACGCGACTTTACCGAAAGAACCAAGAAGATGAATCCCTGCAGTCACGAAAGCTTTAAATCGAAAGTTCACTTTTAGTTTGAAAGTTAAACACGTGACGCAATGGGCGCTTTGTCAGGCGAAGGTTGTTGTGGTTGTCGTTGTCGCTATCAGCCTGGAACTTCCAACTGTTCTTTATCCAGTCATGGCATCCGAACTCCGAGACCGTCTCTTCCGCAATCCTCCTCCACACTTCTGAGCCTCCGCTCCTCCCTAAGTCGACGTTGTCTTTCCGTTGCCCTCATCACCGCGGTCCTTCCCTTCTCATTCCCCATGAATCTCGCTTTGCTCCAACAACGGCATCGATACCGCCGCATATGACCACCCCCCACTTACTCTTTGGCATATTCTCATGTCTCCATGAGGGCTCAACCACGGCCGAAGTGTGAGAGAGAAGAACAGCGTCAACCAGTGCTACATATGTAGTAGCTACACGTGTAGCAGCTGCTACATATGTAGTAGCTACACGTGTAGCAGCTGCTACATATGTAGTAGCTACGGGCCCCGCACTTTCAAGGGCCCCGCGCTAAATGCTTTCAAGCTATCAATTCCGGTTCAGTGATTCTGCACTTGCTCTATTACCATAGTACTATACCGCCTTTAACTTTTACTAACGACTGAGTGTTTAAGGTTAGCGTATTATCTGGCTGGAGAGCAAATGAAAAAATACAATTTACTATGCAAGCAAAAAAATGTGTTTTAATATTTGTTTTATTTAGGACCCCTTTATAACATCATGCTACAGGTCCCGCACTAGTTTTATCCGGCAGTGGCGTCAACGTGACTTTGAAGCGATGGGAGAAGGAAAAATTATGTAAACAGCGGCAGCGTGCGGATATGCGTGCCACCTATTTTTGTGTCAAAGGGAAATAGCCACGTGGACGTGTTATTCACTCGCTACCGTACACTATTATATATTTCCCTTTCCCGAAATATATATATTTAGCGCGTACACACGCAGTCGTTATCTCGGTGTAGCGATGTGATGCCGATGAATAGTCCACGGAATTCACACGGGGCGGGAGGAACGCCGCGCCACCATAATAATGGGCCCTGTGATCAAAGTGACGGTCTTGTTGCACCTCCGATTAGCACGGTCGGCTACGTACGGTGCGAAAGAAGTTCAACATGCAACAGACACACACGTACGTGCAAGATCGCTCGAATAATTGTTTAACGAGGTCACCGTTGGTCGTAATGCCCCGGTCTTTCTCCAGCGGGTGACAACATTTTTGTGTTTTCGGGAAGAAGAAAAAAAAACGCCGTCTCTGATAGTCGAAAGTTGTCAAATTCCAGCGTGCACCGTTCAGAAGTAAACACATAAACACCCTCGCAACTGGCTTCCAGTGGAGTGTAGTTCTGAACAGAAAGCATATCTCCACCCCCTTTCCACACCACCGCAAAAGAAAACAACAGCAGGACAAAAACACAAGCGAAAATAGAAGCATCACATCTCCCTGACTGAATCTACAAAGATACACACACAACAACAACACAGATCCCCCGTATTGTCTTTAACAGACTGCTGGGGCAAGTGCTGTTAGCAGAGAAGTCGCAGCACCCACGAAGGCCGACGCGGCACGCGTGGGGGTGGGGGGCCAGCACCACGCCCGGCCGCCTTTGTCTTCCCCCCCCCCCATCCCCCAGTGACGATGTCTACACACACTGCACCAGGTGGTAACTCATTTGAGGCTGAGTCGACCTAGGGGAGGGAGTCCGTGGACCGCTTTAGATATTCGTCACCGATTGTTGGCTGTGTCGAACTCTGTTCGCCTTGTAGGGGGCGGGGTGGGATTCTAGTGCAGTGCCCTAACCGCTGCGCCACCGCTCCCCACTGCACTCAGACAACAAAGACAAAGGTCCCCCGTATAGCCCGCGACAAGACTGCGCACAGACAGCACGGGCAGTAGTCTTCACCGCTCCGCGTTCACGGCGAAGGGCGTGCTGGGTTCGGTGGTTTCAGGTCAACAAGTGTAGCCGAGACATTATCATCAGAGGCGCACGGCGCGACATATTTTCACAGACACACAACGCGTAACCTCAAATAACAGGGGGCGGCGTGGCTTTATCACCACACCCACCACCACCGCCCCCTTCTTTGCAGTCGCCTCCGCTGCACGCGTGCATTGCTCCGTGTGACGCATTTGCTGATGCAAGTCCGGAAATCACTCACCACAAAATATACTACACAAGTATTTATTTTTCCCTAGCGTGGTGGCTGGGCAGCAGAGTTTATTTATTTATTTTCTCTCTCTTCTCTCTCTCTATTCGCGCACACACGCGGCGAATTATTTATTTATTTGTGTCTGGGTTATCCTGGGAGAGGGATGGATGGGAGAGTCCAAGTGGATGGGGGCATGGATGAGTGGCAGGCAGGCAGAGAGGCAGAGAGAGAGAAGTAAAAAATACAATGACTTGCAATGACTGCCATTGAAATAACAACAGCAGCAACAACAACAACAATGACCGTGGTGGTGGTGGTGCTGGGAGCGGTGGTGCAGCGGTTAGCGCGTGCGCTCCGAACCCCCGGCCACCCGAGTTCAATTCCTGCTCACGAACAACACCAGTGGCGATTATTTGAACCTGTCCTGGGACTGCCCCCTAGCTGGAACAGCCCCAAATGAGTAGCACCTGGTGCGTTGCGTAAAACCCCATCGACATCGGGGAGACAAAGGCGGCCGGGCGTGGTGTTGGCCACCCACCCAATCCTCCCTCGTGTGCCGTTGCCGGCCCTTCACAGGTTGCTGCTTCTCGCTCACAACACTTGCAACAGTCTGTCGAGGTGACACGGTGTGGGGGTCTCTTTGTTTTGGTGGTGATAATGGTGCAAACGAATCGTCGGCGTATCGTGTGACAAACAAATTGACGAAGCGTTCTGTTGGCGCGCGCTCGCGTGCGCGTGCGTTTTACTCGAGGAATGCAGATGACATAGCGAGCCCGTGGGGTTAGGGCGAGAGAGGAGAGAGGGGAGAGAGAGAGGGGAGAGAGACAGAGAGGAGAGAGAGGGGAAGAGGCGAAAACACGGAGCTGTCCCAAATACTTCGCGTCGGCCGGAATTTTTCAGACGCTAGAAAAAGAGCAGTAACAGCAGCGGCATTGGCCGCGGCGGCGGTGTTAGAAGCAAGACATTTATGGACGTCTTTCGCTCTCTCCGAGGCTGCTGCTGCTGCTGATGCAACAACAACAGCAGCAGCAGCTCAGCAGAAGACGCCCTGTTACGAACCACATTTAGAAAATTAAATTCGCGGTTTAAAATCATCAACGCGCCCACTCATTTATCACAATACGCGTTCGAAGCGAGACAATTTCTCGCCGGTTTCCCACCCCGTAGCTTTGTTGAAGTTTCAGGGGGCATTTTGGAAAGAATTGTCTCGAAGTTGTTGACGTTCATCACGGAGACAGGCAGAAGATCCACCCGTATAGCTGAGGCCACAGGGGCTGTTGTGGGGCAAGATCATTGTGTTGCGAGCAGGTCCATGGCGCACTACGACGGGGTGGTGTGGCCAGGACTACGCCAGGCCGCCTTTGTCTGCCCACAGTGCCGATTAATGTACACACACCGCACCAGGTAGTCATTTAAGGCCGAATCAAACTGGTGGTGGGGGGGCATGCAGGACATTCTACTGGACATCTGTGAAAAATAGATTTAGAGCTCAGGGGCCGTCCATAAATGACGTCACGCGATTTTGGACGATTTTTGATCCCCCCCCCCCCTCGTCACACGACGTCACAAAAAGTCAGACCCCCCTCAAATATGACGGCACGAAGCTCTGCTCCCCCCCCCCCCAAAACCATATTTCCATTTTGAAAATAAAACATGCTTCAAATCGCTTTAAACTATTGTCATTGTAGTGCGTATTTAATGTGGCGCTGCACTCTGATGTTGGAGTGTTGTTATAACAATTAGTGTTGTTATAACAATTCTATATTTAAAGTTGCGCATTTTGATGTGACGTCACATCAAACACCCCCCCCCCCCCTCGTAACACATCGTCACAAATGTCTGACCCCCCACCACCCCTAGGTGCGTGACGTCATTTATGGACGACCCCTTAATTGATTCGTCCAGTATAAATACAGATTCTGATTCACGCAATTCGCCACTAATGATATCCATGAGCGGGAATCGAACTTGGGTATCCAGCTTCGTACTGCATTTATAACACGCACACACGTAGAGGAGACAAGGTTTAAAAAAAAACCTCCTTTGTACAAATTTGATTAACATGCTGATCTGCCCCCTCTAACCATTCCTGACTACAGCACGTCGCGTTAGAGGAAATGGTGTTATGGGTGTGTCAATATTTATTCAATTAGTCACCCATTGCAGAGAAGATACACGGCTCCCTGACAGCCCCGATGTTCATGGAAAACTCTTCCAGCGTCGTGGCCAACAGGGCTTTTCAGTTTATTTTTCAGATTATTTGGTATAGCCCTGTGAGCCATTCGGCTCTTGAATCGGGTGCGACCGCAACAAAACAAAAAACAAAAACATGAACAAGAAAACATCTTAAAGTGACTATGCGCAAACAAAAAAATCAAATTTTCTTGGTTCTTTCGGTAAAGTCACGTAGAAGGGAAATAATAAAGTAATATAAAACAATAAAAATTCTCACGACGTTTCGACTGCAACACAAGCAATCATCATCATGTGTGAAATCCACAGAAATACAAATTTCACACCTGATGATGATTGCTTGTGTTGCAGTCGAAACGTCGTGAGAATTTTTATTGTTTTATATTTATATTATTTTATTATTTCCCTTCTACGTGACTTTACCGAAAGAACCAAGAATATGAATCCCTGCAGTCACGAAAGCTTTAAATAAATAAAAATCCGTTGTTTTACTGAATATTTTCCCGGTCGCTGGTTTGGACTAAGAGTATGTGATAACGCGACTCGTAGTGGCTATATTGGATGCGGTGTACCGGGTGTATTTATATTTTCCGGGTAGCTGCTAAAATGAAGGGGGTGGCACGTGGCGAGCCGTGGTCATAGCCGGGTGTATACTGAATGTGGTGTGCCTGGGGCGGAAACCCCGGTCGAATTCACAATCTTCTCCCAAGGAATCTATAATGTATCTTGGTGCTCCCTCTAAGCCTTCGCACTCATTGACATGTAATTTTTTTCTCTAACCCCCTCCCTCTCTCTGCCTCCGCCTCCCTCTGTCTATTTAAGGCCACCCCACAGAGATGATTACCCCTCTCTGTACCTGTGTTGCTCGATCTATGTATCTTGGTGATATCTGTCCGCTTATATGTCAGTCTATAGTTTTCTGGTTAGATTTTATGTCGCTATTTCACTATACCTGATGATGATTGCTTGTGTTGCAATCGAAACGTCGTATTCTATTATTTAATTTATTATTCTATCTTTATACGTGACTTTACCGAAAAAACCAAAGAATAATCTATAATGTAGTCGGTGCAATGTGTCTCGTATCGTTCCTTGAGTGTACAGCATCAGACTTGGTCTATCCACTGCTGGATGAAGGCTTTCGCAACTCCGTCGTCATAGCTCAAGGCCCTGCGATGCCACAACCCACATAGATCACCCCTCCTGGACATGAGCCGAACTTATCCTCCGTCTCCCCGGCGGTTGACCTGTGCCTTTGGGATGCTCAGGCACGTTCGTCGAGCAGTGCTCTTGCCTGTAAATGATGATAGTACAGTAAATGCAATAGCAACATCCACTACATTATTGGAGATGTTGGTCTCAATTACTTAACCAAAAGAACCAAAGAGTATGGATTCCTGCAAGTCACGAAAGCTTCAAATCAAGATCTCAATGAGTTTTCACCTCATTCCAATTCAAGTGCAGTACACGCAGCTACGATATAGAATATATCCTGAGCTAGGACGATTAATACGTTATTCCAATAGATTAATCGACTAAGAATCCCAAGAACTAATTATTTCGTGGTCAATTGCTCGGGTCCCTTTAAAGATGGCAGACAAGCCACGCCCGGCGTGACGTGGCTGATGACGTAACTAAAGTGACCAAAGCCCCACCCCGTCACCTCCCGTCCAGTGGCACAACGTGGAACCCAATACGAACCTATAACCGGTAGTGAGATTGATCACGTGAATAAGCTGACTACAACGCAGCTCTAAATGTGTCCGTTAGCGAATGTTCTAACAGCTGGGGCGATCATAGTTAGTGTACGTTAGTACGTCGCAAATCCGACCGTCGAATATACTCTCATTCCCAAAAGTCGTTCACACATCTTCGCCTTTAAATTTCGATTTAAAGCTTTCGTGACTGCAGGGATTCATCTTCTTGGTTCTTTCGGTAAAGTCACGTAGAATGGAAAGTCAAATAATAAAAATTTAACATAATAAAATAATTCTCACGACGTTTCGGTCACAACGCAAGCAGCCGTCCTCAGGTGAAGAACAGGTCTGTCGAGAAGACAGAGTCTGAATGTCTTCTCGACAGACCTGTTCTTCACCTGAGGACGGCTGCTTGCGTTGTGGCCGAAACGTCGTGAGAATTATTTTATTATGTAAAATTTTTATTATTATATAATTTCCATTCTTATTATTATTTTATTATTATGTTTATTTTTTATTATTTTATTATTTCCATTCTACGTGACTTTACCGAAAGAACCAAGAAGATCTTCGCCTTTGTCACGCACGGCCGCGTGCACATTCTCAATCTCGGCTCGCATTAGCCTAGCTCTGTCGCACGCGGTTAAATGCGCCGTTGTCCAGCAACCTGTGTATGCTTGGCGCATCTTTTCCTGTTCAATAGGCGTCCACATATCCGACCTTTTCGCAACCTATCCACCCATCAATATAATGTCCCAGTCCCCCCCCCCATATCCGAGTCGGATATGCGACGTTGGCACACAGGACAGTGACGTTATACACATTAATTCTAGATTTGAAGCTTTCGTGACTGCAAGGATTCATACTCTTAGTTCTTTCGGTAAAGTCACGTAGGTAAAAAATTAAAATAAAATTATTTTTATTTTTATTAATTTCATTTTTTACCTACGTGACTTTACCGAAAGAACTAAGAGTACGTTATACACAGTACGACATTGTACACAGCACAGCGACGTTGTACACAAGACAGCAATGACAGGCGTAGAAGGCAGCCCTCAGTCAAAGCGGCGACAGCGGATGGTCTTTCTGGTGGCGCGGACGAGGAGACGAGTGCGTGACTCGTGTTGTAATATCCCTCGGACGTGAAGCAACAAAAAAAATGGTCCGATCCATCAAACGCAGCCCCTGAGCTCAAACTCAATCTCCGTTCTCATTCATTCCCCGCTAACGCGACCGCCCCCGATGCGCCGTGGTTGGGTTTCGCGTGGCCGGCCCCTCCGCTTTGCACTGTCGCGTGTGAAGCCGGAGACTTTTGCGTTGTCGGGAATTGGGCCCGAGCATCTCCCAATTGAACAGGGACAAATCCTTCATTGGCGCCCAGCATTTTTGCAGCACCGTGGCGGTACAAATGAACAATATTCTACAATACGACAAAAGGTAGCAGCAGCGAGCCCCACTCCCCCCCCCCCCTACTCTAAACCCAGAGTTCATGCTGTGTTCGCGGCAGAGGTCCACGGAGTTTCTGTAAACCCCCCCCTCCCATCTGTACCGGGCTCCTATTGAAATACAAATTTTACGCACAAAAAAACAATTAAAGGCGCAACACCCTGAAATCGCTCATGTAGGCGGTGCCTCCACTGAGCGAACTCAAAGAGGGTACTTGGTCTACTCTTCCACACGTTTCACGTGACCTGTTGCATAAATAAGTGGGCGGGTTGTACCCACACGTTACTCGCGGACCTGCTGATCCACTCAAATGTGGCGGACTTATTTGTACTGCTGAGTGAACAGAGGCGCAGGGGGATGGAGAGGGCTCTGGAGTAGGTTTGAGAAACCCGCAACCATCCCTTCGACAACCTCGCCGGGAGATGGAATGGATACCTGTCAAGCCCTTATCAGTGCCCCCGACATTATTACAGACAAATTCAGACCTTATTGGTCACCACGTGCTCTTCTAAATCCCAACGTTTATCCTACAAAGTCCCATCACAAGGGAGAAACACAAACAAATAGACCAAAAACACGTTTTTTTTTGCCCGTATTGAAACGGCTGTACGCCGTACGGACCTGAAAACTCAATTTTTCTGTACAACAACACGGGGTAAACCGTGTGAGGTTGACGGCTGTGGCAATGTGAACCTGCGACCTCTGGATTGAAAGTCCAGTGCGCGGACCCCATTCGTGTACACGGCGGCGATTCTTTCATAAACGATAAGAAGGGCATTGGGAAGTGCTACCGCATTGCTGCTATCTTGCGCGCTCACTACACGGGGCATCGTTGAGCAGACATATGCCACGGGTGTAGTCGTGCGACCGACCAAAAACACAACAAGAAAAGCAGCCGCAATGCGTCCGAGCTCCTCGGATGAACCTGGACGCTCGCTTGGGTCCAGCGAGCACCAGACGCCCCGAGGGAGGTTGTCAACGGGGCTGTTTTGGGGGCCACGCGTTTTTGGCAGAAGATGGCGAAGTCAATTGGCGCTGTGCTCCCTAACGCCGGTATCTAAAACTAATGGGGGTGGGTAAAATCCATCACGTTTGTTTGAAAACGAATAGCTTTTGTTTTCACTGCGGGAAAGATGAGGGCCCCCAAAGAGACAACAGATGTATTTTTCAAGTGTGATGTTGGCTCTAAATATAAATAAAGGCTCTAAATTTAGTGTGCGTAATTGTATTGCGTAACGCTGCATAATAGGGCAGAGTGGTGGGCGCAGTGGTTAGCAGCGTGGCGCTACGAATCCATAACTGGGCACGGCTAACATCAGGGCGAGTGGCATCTGGAACCGATCCTGGCTCCAACCCTCCCTCACCACCCAACTTCACCAACCAACCTTGACCAGGGTGATGAAGTATAACAAAGTGGCCGCCATGACAAGTTCTTGTAATTCGTGATTAATTCACGGTTCTTTGTTACGTCTTCAAGAGTTGCTGCTCGTTGCTGGATGCTTGCCACTGGGGGGAGGGGGGGCCCTGTGCTAAGTAGCTGCGATTTGAAATAATATAAATGATACAATACAAGCAACGGTACAAGGAAGAGGCCCATCACTTAGCAGTGGATTTGACGGCTGAAAATGCTTACTTGTACGATCTAAGGTTAAATAAGTTCGCTTGAAAAAACTACGATGGATATATTTTTATGTAGCACGGTAAAGTTCACTGAGCTACGAACTCTTTTTCAGAGGCGACCTGGCACCACGTGGGAATTTATAGCCGCTGCCAAATAATCCAAGCGGGTGTTGTTTCTAAATGCGGTGGAGGGCAAACACGGAGGAACCCGGTGAACGATCCACACGCTTGGACCACCGCGTGGAGAGAGAAAAACAAAGCCGCACTCCAAATATACAACAACGGGCATCGCCAGGGGTCCGGGATGGAAGCCACGAGCCTCCTGCGCCGCACCAGCCGAAGGAGATAACATCTCATCATGGTGGCGCCCTCGTAAGTTGGAAAACATTCAGGAGGCAACGAGCCTTTTGGGGCCAAACCTCCTCCACTCGAGGGCCTGCGCCAAATGAGCCTCTTATCAAACTCTTAGGTTTTTTCGGTAAAGTGTCACGTTGGTAAAAAAATAAAATAAAAAATTACTAAAAGTAATAATAGAAATAAAATAATTTATATTAATACTTTTAGTAATTTTTACTTTTATTTTATAAAGTAATAATATAAATAAAATAAAATAATTTCTACTATCACTTTTAGTAATTTTTAATTAAAATTTTCCACCTACGTGACTTTACCGAAAAACAGCCTAAGAGTATGAATCCTTGCAGTCACGAAAGCTTCAAATCTAGAGCCTCTTATCAAGCCTGTCGGCCGAAACGTCGCCCTGCGAAGTTGCAACCAAAGCCGGGGAGTCTGGTCTACACTGGCGCTTTGCCCGCCTTACACCACGCAAAGACGGCCGTGATATTTCACGAGTGTCCGCTCGCTCAGCTGTCCTCAAATGCTGCCCGGCGCTTGTTTTTCTGCGTGCCCTGTGCGCGGCTACTTTTAGCTCGATGACTTCTCTGGCGGAGTCGAGCGGCCTCCCCCTGTTATGCGAGGACACTTGGCAGGCGTCAAGAGCGTGTGCGGTAAACACGCTCCGAACGCACGCGGCTCCTGTTGGCTCCCAACAGGGAGGACACCCGCGATTCACGAATATTGCAGAGTAAAATATCTCCTTCTCGAAAGGCCAGGGCACGTGGTTGTAATGTTTTATGTATTGTCGTTGTTCTTTTTGGTTTTTTCGGTAAAGTCACGTAGAAGGGAAGTAATAAAATAATAAAAATAAAACATAATAAAATAATTCTCACGACGTTTCGGCTACAACGCAAGCAGCCGTCTTCAGGTGAAGAATGAGACACTGCCAATCTAGGAGCTTATATATAAGCTGAGTTGGAAATGTATTGTCGTTGTTGTTGGTATTGTTTTACGATGCTTCGCATTCCTGTCTCGGACGGAATGTTTTGGACTCACCGTCATCCGTCAACATATTCCATCCACTGCTGGATGAAAGCCTCCCCCAAAACTGCCAGCAGCTGGCCCAACAACGTAATACGTGAATTAAATTTGCGATGTAATTATAAAAAAAAATTCGCCCTGTCGCCCTGCACGCGAGTTGATTTCATCGATCCGTCTTCTAAACAGAGGTTAGTATGTGCTCTAAGTATGCTGAACTTCTTTCGCGCAGTACGTAAGCCAACCGCGGAGGTTCGTCCACTCTGGACACGTTCCCTTGGTTGACTGTTCCCGTCCATCGGGCCCAGGAAGCCGTCTTGACAAGGTGTCAAAGTCCTGTCCAGAAAGACCCACGTGCCTTTAATAGTTGTTCTCTCTCTCGCCACAGTTCCACACTGCCGAACGTTGTTGTTGTTGTTGATGCTGTTGCTGTTGTTTCCGGTGAAAGTGAGCGCGACAACAACAACAACAACGGCAGCAGCAGCAGCGAGACACGTGAGAGATTCGTGCACAATAAAAAAAATCCCGGTGACTCGCTCGTGGCATTTCGCGACCACTCCGGTTCGCTTCTCACGCACTTCGTGAACACGCCGCCGCTGCTGCTACTGCCGCTGCTGCTATCGCGATATAATTTTTTTACGGAAGAATTTCATAACTTTCGTGACGTTTACGCGGACCGGTTTGAGCCCACTCTCTTCTCAACTATGTTGCTCTGGTGGTGGTGGTGGTTGTGGTGGTGGTGGTGTTTTAAGAAAAAATAAATTTGCACGGTCACGTCAACACACTGATGCCGCAAGCCTACTGGATGGAGATCTGGAAAAAGCCACGAATTTCCGTATTCGTGCTGCTGATACGTGAAGACGTAAAGATGCCCTTCGCCCACGCAGCACTCGATACGCCGCGGGGTGGCGGGGGGGGGTGAAGTATGGCGAAACAATCCCTGTGATCGACACGGCGTGCGGGAGGCCTTCATCCAGCAGTGGATTGACAAAGATCCCCCGTGTAGCCTGAACAGACTGTTGGGGCAAGTGCTGTTAGCGAGCACCTATGAAGGCCGGCACGGTACACGAGGGGGTGGGTGGCCAGCACCACGCCCGGCCGCCTTTGTCTCTTCAGTGGCGATGTTTACACACCACACACCAGGTACTCATTTGAGGCTGAGTCGACCTAGTGGAGGCCCAGAACCGGTTCAAATAATCGTCACCGGTGTTATCCGTGAGCGGGTATCAAACCCGGGGGCCTCCAGGTTCGCAGCGCAGCGTAGCGCTAACCGCTACACCACCGCTCCCCCGCCGCACACACGCAACAGACAACGAAACGCCTTGGATAAAAGCAGAACAAACATTCAGAGTCTTGGCACCCCCCCCCCCCACCACCACCACCGAAAGGGTCTCGGAGTCGTTCCCATGCCGTTCGACAATTTACATTTCTCTCAATGTTGTTCGTGGCGTGACCGTCTCCCTGCGGCGAAAGTAAATCCACCGCCCTCCCCCGCTTCGCTCACTCAGTCCGTGGCTGCGACGTGGTTGCATTGCGTGCGTCTCTCTCGCGTGTGCCTTTTGTGGTGTTTGTGATTGTTCTTGCAGTGAACGAGGAACGCTTTTGAGTTGTCCCCTGACCCTGTGGTGGAGTTTTTGTTCTAGATGTTTGGGGTGGGGGGGGGGTTAATTCACGGCTGCGAATATTTTTTTGGGGGGCACTCTTTTGCCAATCAGCGCACGTGGCAGACAGGCCCCCCCCCCCGTCCACCACCAGCCCCCCCCCCCACCAGCCCCCCCCCCCCACCAGCCCCCACCCCCCCACCACAAGCCTATGAAACAATAATAAATTGTGTGTTTTTAAAAAATAATGTATGGCAATAACACAGGAGTTTAACACGTAGGCTTTCGCGACCAATATCAACCATAACATATGTTTGTTTCGGTTAGATCGCGTAAATATATAAATGTGTCGTTAAACCCGCCACCACCCGACACAGCCAACTAGTAAGGTTTGTCACGTAAACAGAACGTGGCCAATCCGTCCCGAGTACAGCACTAGTGTATAGTAGTGTAGTGTATAGTGTAGTGTATAGTGTAGTAGTGTAGTGTATAGTGTAGTGTATAGTGTAGTGTATAGTGTATTATAATAGTACAGCACTAGCCGGTTGTGTTGGAGAGCCAAGCCACAACATTTACAAGCCAAGTGCAACGTTTCGCCAGTGATTACAACTAGCTTCATCAGGCGAACAGCCAGAACAGGAGGATTTCTCCACAAATCTGTCTGTCGCCTGAAGCTAGTTGTAATTATTGGCAGAAACGACGCATTTATCTTTACGCGATCTAACCCAAAAAAACTATATTATGTAAAACAGGATTTGTGTTAAGATGTTCAAACAACAAAATAGACGCACCTTTGTTGTTCAAGATATGAAGTTTTCGTGACTGCAAAGATTCATACGCTTTGGTTCTTTCGGTAAAGTCACGTAGGTGAAAAGATTTAATAAAATAAAAATAAGAATAAAATAAAAAATCTAATTTAAATAAAAAATAAAACAATTTCCAGCTGTAATTTCCACCCCTGATGATGATTGCTTGTGTTGCAATCGAAACGTCGTGATTTAATGTAGTTATTTCTATTTTTTAAAATTTTCATTCGATTTTTTATTTTATTCTTATTTTTATTTTATTTTTATTTTTTCACCTACGTGACTTTACCGAAACAACCAAAGAGTACCTTTGTTGTTGCTGCTGCAAGGAGTCAAGTCAAAACATGCCAAACAAACATGCTCTGATCATTCTTTATGGTTTCGTCTCACCATTGTTAGCCGAAAGAACGCCAAAAGGCGAACATTACAGAGGCGATGCAAGTATCAGAACACTTAAAGCTCGGGGTCGATCAGTTTAATTTCTGTAGAGCAATCCGTTTTAAAGAAATGCAAATTGTGAATGTTGTGGATTTACTCTCCAACACACCGGTGGGCTGAAGTTTTCACTAATTGGCGTTTTGTTCACGTGACAAATCCCTGACTAATTGGCTGTGTCGGGTGGTGGAGGGTTACGACACATTTATACTTACGCGATCTAACCCAAAAAACTTTATTATGAATCTTAACACCTGTTTTATTGCCAGAAACGGTAAAACCTCTTCTTATTTATAGATTTGAAGCTTTCGTGACTGCAAGGATTCATATTCTTAGGTATTTCGGTAAAGCCACGTAGGTAAAAAATTAAAATTAATAAAAGTAACAAAGGCTCAGTCTTTTGTTATGCAGTCTATTCTTAGTCTTAAGCCTCACCTTACCATATTAATAAAAAGTGTCCCGTACTTGGCCCTTCCCCTCTTCAACCATTATATATACGGAGTGGTAGGTCTTGTAATCTCTCATTTACTTGATACAGCTGTCGTGGCTGTGACGGTTCCACCTGAAGACGGAAGCTTGTGTTGCCTCCGAAACGTCGTGATTTTTATTTTATTTTACTTTATATTAATTTTAATTTTTTACCTACGTGACTTTACCGAAAAAACCTAAGAATACTATTCTTATTTTCATAATACATTTTTATCCTGGCAAAACGGTCCCATAGATATGCTCTGATAATGCTGAATATGCGTTGTCATTGTAACCGATTGGCCTACGCCAGAGACAGCCTTCTTCATGTCTCACCACCGGTGTTAGTCCAGGGAACAATGTCAAAAGGCGAGTAAGTACAAAAACAATGCGAGTATCAGACCATGTAACGTCTGAACATCTTAACACCTGCTTTATTACCAGACTGGGTAACACCCTGCCTAGTCTTATTGTTTCATCGTTTTGACACTTCCGAATATTTATTCATACTGGAGCAATCCGATGAGTTATAAAGCTCGTTTTTTCACAGATGTTCCATCGAGTAAATAACCCGTGATCGCTGATAGAGAGAGATGCTTTCCATGCGGCTGAACTAATCCGGGCGCCTCAACGGAGGCCGTGTGGTGGTGGCATGGGTCGCGTTGAAGCGATGCCACCTCTTAAGAAATTCGAGGCAAGTTGGGGGTGGGGGGGAGAGTCCTTGTCCGGGATGAATTCCCTTCCCCCACCACCACCACCAGGACTGTATTATTCAATAGTCACTGTATGCACTGTGCCTAGGGACTGCAAAAACTAAAGGGCCTACGGCAAAAAAAAGTGTGACCATGTGTTTTTTTTTTCGATTTAAAGCTTTCGTGACTGCAGGGATTCATCTTCTTGGTTCTTTCGGTAAAGTCACGTGACTTTACCGAAAGAACCAAGAAGATGTGTTTTTTTGTTTGTATGATAAAAAAACAAATGTAACCAAGATATCTTCTTGAAAATATATATTCATAGAAAGCAAGGATAGGCACAGTGTGTAGATACAAAGAGGCAAAGTCCTAGAAATCATTTCATAAGGTGAGAGAGAAATTAACATCGGAAATGAACTCCCATCGAATGAGGACACAGACTAAATAACGGAAGTGTCAGGAACGACATCTCTCCAGCGGCTGGACGAAATAAGCGTGAAACGAGCGAGTGATAGTGCCGATACGGGGGGAGGGGAGCAGCAGCAGTGTCAACTGTAGAGATATATCACTGAAGTCCGACGAATCAGAAGGGCCACGAAGAACCTACATCAGGCCCTGACCACCACGGCTCGCGGAGGAAGACGGTGTGGCCCGACGTTTCAGGGCGTGGAAAGTGTCTGAACGTGAAGCTGACATTTGGCTTCTTTTGCGCGCTGTCCCGACGCGCAAAAAAATTCGCCGCCGTCAGTGACAATGCATCGTGGACATTTTTTTGAGTTTCTTGTAAACGTATTTTTATTTCGGCCACGCCGAACAAGGAAAAACAATTCGCGCCGCGCACATTTTTTTGTCGTTGCACACACTCAAAATAAGTATTCTTGCGGATGTTAACATTGATTTTTTAAAATATATATATATAAAAAAGAGTGTAAATACACACTGGGGGGGGATTTTTTGTACGTACGTCGATAGGGCCACACGCGGTCACGCCTGCCATGGGCGTTCGATGCGTGGCAACTGCCGCATTGGACTTGTGCCAAGCGCCACCGTGACACCACTCCCCCCAGCTCGCTACCCATCCCCGAGATACAAAAAACACCAACACATAAAGTACTCTTAGGTCTTTTCGGTAAAGTCACGTAGGTAAAAAAGAAACAAAAATAATAAGTAAAAAAGATATAAGAAATTATTTATTATTTATTTTTTGTTATTTAATTTTTACCTACGTGACTTAAGAGTATGAATCCTTGCAGTCACGAAAGCTTCAAATCTAGAACCCATAAAGTGTTGGGTGTCAATCAAGTAAACCCGACAGCTTGGAACGACCTCGGACTGGAGGAGGTGGCTGGGGGGGGGGGGGGTGTTGGATCTCGCTCTGCGATTTAAGGAGCGGAGGGGACCCAGAGTTTAGAGACGCTAAATAAATACTCAGGGTGAAAGAGGCCCTCCCAGGGACGAGATTAGACGGTAGCAATTAAACGCCTCCTCCTGTGCCAGTGAAAGGTTCTCTCCACCGTCACGCGGTTCGTTACTGGACTCGATCGCGAGCAGTCGGAGATGTTGACTACCTCGCCTGGTATACAGGAGGTCGTGGGTTCGATTCCAACCCTGACGCTTGCTGTATATTTGGAGTCTGCGTGTCTCTCTCTCATCATCATCACGGTGGCTAGGAGATGTTAACTACCTCGCCTGGTCTACATGGGTCGTGGGTTCAATCCCGACCCTGACAATGCCTGTTGTATATTTGGAGTTTGCGTGTCTCTCTCTCATCATCACGGTGGCTAGGAGATGTTAACTACCTCGCCTGGTCTACAAGAGGTCGTGGGTTCGATTCCAACCCTGACGCCTGCTGCTGTATATTTGGAGTCTGCGTGTCTCTCTCTCATCATCATCACGGTGGCTAGGAGATGTTAACTTCCTCGCCTGGTCTACATGGGTCGTGGGTTCAATCCCGACCCTGACAATGCCTGTTGTATATTTGGAGTTTGCGTGTCTCTCTCTCTCATCATCACGGTGGCTAGGAGATGTTAACTCCATCGCCTGGTATACAAGAGGTCGTGGGTTCGATTCCAATCCTGACGCCTGCTGTATATTTGGAGTTTGCGTGTTTCTCTCGCTTTCTCCCCCGTGGTGGTCGCGTGGATTTTTCTCCGGGCTCCTCCTACACATTTAGAATCATGCGTTTAGAGTATTTGGCTACTACAAATGTACACATGATGATGATGCCACTTCATTGAGCTATCATTTGTGGCCATGTCTCTTCTGAAAATGAGCTACATCGCTGCTCAGTGGGCCTTACCTGGTAAAATAAAATGTTGAGTTTAACACTATGAGACATCTCCTTTACCAGTGGCAAAATATAGTAATAGGTTTTTACCCTTTTAACTGGTACAAAATATGACACCTTTATACAAGGCATCATGTTTGCAATAACCTCAACACAAGAAGTCAAAATGCAAACAAAAAGAAACAACTCTGATGATGATAATAATGGAGACTAGGCTCTATAATAATGGAGACTAGGCTCTCAAGAAAGCTGTCTCGGGTGTGGACCAATGAACTTCAAGGACAGTGCATATCATTATCATCATCAGAGTTGTTTCTTCTTGTTTGCATTTTGACTTCTTGTGTTGAGGTTATTGCAAACATGATGCCTTGTATAAAGGTGTCAGATTTTGTACCAGTTAAAAGGGTAAAAACCTATTACTATGTTGAGTTTAAGTTTATTATTCGCTGCCACAGCTCTCTGGTTCTGCCGCTATTCAACGTTTTACTCAACGTGCTGGCAGCAACTTCTCAGCACGTGCAGCGAAACGTCGGACACATCCTTGGCGAACGACGCCAAGGGAATGCAATCGGGGAGACCCCCCAAAAACAACTCGAGTTTGCGGAGTTGCCACGATGTTGGTTCACGCGCGGTCAAGGCAATCGTTGTGTTGTTGTTGTTCCTAATAACCCTGCGATGGGAATTTTGTTTCTTTGCTCGGCCCCCCTTTCGTCTGCCAGAGTGCCGCGTCCTCACAGCGTGCGGGGTCAGCGGGAGGGGGGGGGGTCGTCTCGAAGCGCCCCGGCGAGACTTCGCATCAACACGCGACTCTTCTGCGGGATCTTTGACACGCACGCTCGCGCAAAGTTTCCTGCCCGTGCAACAAATTAATTTTCCAGACAATTTAAGATCGACGCACATGTAAGCTCGTCTAGGTAGCACTGCAACCCGCGGCCGAGATCAGATAAGCTTCCCCATTGCATCTCGGTAGCGAGTAGAAGCAGCTGGTGGTATTTATCAGATGAACCTGATATTATTTTCCACGCTTGCTTTCATCATTATCCGTATTAGTAGGTCTGAGCACGTGGGACGCTTAAGTCCATCACAGTAACGGCGCGGCTACCGTGCGTGATACAAGAGCTCATGGGAGATTTCGTTTGCATCCACTCATTCCTCATTCACTCATTCTTCATTCGTTCATTCTTCATTCGCTCATTCTTCATTCGCTCATTCTTCATTCGTTCATTCTTCATTCGCTCATTCTTCATTCGCCCATTCTTCATTCGCTCATTCTTTATTCTCTCATTCACTCATTCTTCATTCGCTCATTCTTCATTCGCTCATTCTTCATTCGCTCATTCTTCATTCACTCATTCTTCATTCTCTCATTCTTCATTTGCTCATTCTTCATTCTCTCATTCTTCATTCGCTCATTCTTCATTCGCTCATTCTTCATTCACTCATTCTTCATTCTCTCATTCTTCATTCGCTCATTCTTCATTCGCTCATTCTTCATTCGCTCATTCTTCATTCACTCATTCTTCATTCGCTCATTCTTCATTCGCTCATTCTTCATTCACTCATTCTTAATTCGCTCATCCTTCATTCGCTCATTCTTCATTCACTCATTTTTTATTCACTCATTTTTTATTCACTCATTCTTCATTCGCTCATTCTTCATTCATTCTCCATTCGTCGTTGGCCACGATCTATCCACTGCTGGACGAAGACTCATCGCTCCATCTCCATGGTGGTCACTTTTTTCTCTCTCTGCGGCTGCCATCCCATCACCGATTTGGGCCTTCGGTCACCAAGCCGTTCGAGTGGCGTGTTCTGTCTAGATTTGAAGCTTTCGTGACTGCAGGGATCCATACTCTTTGGTTATTTCGGTAAAGTCACGTAGGTAGAAAATATAAAATAATTTAAATCCCGACGTTTCGGGCGCAACACAAGGGTGTTCTGCTCCAAGCCAACGTTCATGAACGGTCCGGAAGACGTTTTCCGATTTCTTGTTTTCTCCTCCGATGCACGTGCTTCCCTGTCTGTCTCTCCGTGTAATTCCACGCCTCCGTTTTGCGTTCTTTTCGTATTTTGTTCAACTTAATTTCTCAACGTCGATGTGTGCGATACGCGATAGCGGGTAACACGCACCGATTGAAATGTTTTGTTACTTTGGACACATCGGAGGATGTTGCTTTTCTGAATCAAATTCAATTTTCCAAAAAGCACTTTTCTCAACCAAGAATAAAATCGTAACTTTCACAAGCACTTTGTCAACAGTCCCACTACTCGATGAAGGATCAAGGTTGGTTGGTCGGGACCCAAATCCAGGAGGAGTTTTACCATCATCACCATCACCACCACCATCACCACCAACACCATCACCACCACCACCATCACCACCATCACCACCACCATCACCACCACCATCACCACCACCATCACCACCACCACCATCACCACCACCATCATCACCACCATCACCATCACCACCATCACCACCAACATCACTACCACCTTCACCACCAACACCACCACGGCATCTCTGATCTCATCACCAGGGAGAGCGCGCGACTGCGAGCGACACCAACAGCTGATCAGACGACGTCGTCGACTGCGACAGCAGCGGAGAGCGCGAATAGCGAAGGGCTTCCTCCTCCACCAGCGCCACGAGAACTGCGGGGAAATCTACAGGCGGTGGCCTGAACCGCCGGGCCGCTCCAGTGTAGCGAATACTCAGCAAGTGGGGGTGGGGTGGGGGCATAAACACGAACTGCGTCTGCGGAGATGAAGAGGCAATGCCTCCTCCTTCATCCCCCTCCCTTCACCCACCCCCTCCTTCTCCCTCCTTCTCCCTCTCACCCCTCCTCCTTCTCCCCCTCCTCCCTCACCCCTCCTCCTTCTCCCCTCCTCCTCCTGGCTCGTCCGCTCCAGTTTGGTCCGTTCAGTGCGAGGAGCTTTGCGCAGCCGGTGATTGCAGCACCGCAGCTGCCCCCCGTGCGCAGGGCTCAGCAAGCTCACGAATTCCCTCCCTGTTGGTGCCGTTGGAACGCAAAATCGAAAAGGCGATTGATCTTCTTGGTTCTTTCGGTAAAGTCACGTAGAAGGGAAGTAATAAAATAATACAAATAAAACATAATAAAATAATTCTCACGACGTTTAGGCCACAACGCAAGCAGCCTCGACAGACCTGGTTTTCACCTGAAGACGGCTGCTTGCGTTGTGGCCGAAACGTCGTGAGAATTATTTTATTACGTTTTATTTTTATTATTTTATTACTTCCCTTCTACGTGACTTTACCGAAAGAACCAAGAAGATGAATCCCTACAGTCACGAAAGCTTTAAATCGAAAAAGGCGATTGGTTGAGACAAAAAAAAACAACAACAACGTAACGCTGCTGGTCAAGAGACACGCCGATGGGACCGGGTGGTTAGCACATGTCCGTTCCGCCGTGGGTATTTGTCCACAACGCGTGTGAGCTAACTCGGCGGGGGAGATAGGAATCCGCTCGCAGGTTCCATTGCGTCCAGCGGAAGATTGGGTAATGGCACCGGCGAAGGGGCACGTGGGATCGCGCGCCCCAGAAAGGGAAGTGTGATCGCGCCAGGGTCCGATAAGGCAGCTCCCCCCCCCTCCCTCTCGTTAACTCCCTCGCCTGGTATACAGGAGGTCGTGGGCTCGATCCCAACCCTGGTGCCTGCTGTATATTTGGAGTTTGCGGCGTCTCTGTCATCATCATCACGGTGGCTAGGAGATGTTAACTCCCTCGCCTGGTATACAGAAGGTCGTGGGCTCGATCCGAACCCTGACGCCTGCTGCTGTAAATTTGGAGTTTGCGGCGTCTCTCTCTCATCATCATCACGGAGGCGAGGATATGTTAACTACCTGGCCTGGTATACAGGAGGTTGTGGGCTCGATCCCGACCCTGGTGCCTGCTGTATATTTGGAGTTTGCGTCTCTCTCTCATCATCATCACGGAGGCTAGGAGATGTTAACTACCTCGCCTGGTATACAGGAGGTCGTGGGCTCGATCCCAACCCTGGTGCCTGCTGTGTATTTGGAGTTTGCGGCGTCTTTCTCTCTCTCATCATCTTCCCGTGGTCGCGTGGATTTTTCTCCGGGTCCTACGGGTTTTCCCTTAGAATTTAGAATCAACTTCACGCGTTTAGAGTATTTGGCTGCTATCAATTTCCACACGATGATGAGCCACTTCACTGAGCTACCATTTGTGGCCAGATTGCTTACAAAGAAGAGCTGTACAGCTCAGTGGGCTTTACCTGGAAAAGAAAAATGGT